>NC_044043.1:25415358-26015909 GCF_901765095.1 Microcaecilia unicolor
CAGGCTGGCTTTATTCACACACGTCAGACTTTTGATAATGTTCGCAGAACATTGCAAGTAATACAGGGGGCGCACATACTCAATACCCCACTATGCATCCTCTCGCCGGACGCAGAAAAGGCCTTCGATCGGGTCGATTGGCCATTCCTTTTTGCAGTACTTGAGAAAATGGGTTTAAAAGGGAGATTTGGGCTGGAGGAAGTGACGTCACGTCAGTGAATGGCTGAATAAAATCGGAGCTCCCGCGAGTCAGCCGGTAAAAAGCAATAATTAGCCGCAAATAGCAGCAAAATTCGATACCCGGAACGGGAATCGGAGGGCATAGCGAGAGCCCTACTTGGATATGGCAGCGAATCGGACGAAAGAACCAAATCTGTCGACGTTTTCGTACCAGCAGCACCAGAGAGCTACAGAGACGCAGGGGGAAGAAAATGGCGCCCATGCAACAGTAGCGAACCAAAAGCCTACTGACCCTCTTCAGCGGGAGCTAATGGATGGTGAATGCGCGGCCACTCCTGAAATTTGGGCCAAACTCTGTGGCTGGATAGAAGAAATTAAAACTGGCATAAAAGATATGCGCCAGGACTTTGCACAGCTGGGAACGGAACTCAGGGCGGAAATAGCTGAACTGGGAGCACGTGTAGCAGAAACGGAGGCAGGAATGGAGGAATGTGCTGAGTCTGTTTCTGTACTGGAGCAGCAAATGAAAGATCAAAAAGCGGAGACAAGATATCTACTGGATAAAGTCGAAGATCTTGAGAACAGGAGTCGTCGCGCAAATATCCGAATCAGAGGCGTACCAGAGCTCCCTGAGTATAACGACTGTGGGCTGGTCACGCAGGGGATAGCGGCCCAACTGTTGTCTACCTCAGCAGTACCATGTGCTCCAGTATCTATACGTTTGGAGAGAGCACACAGGGCGTTGGGGATGAGGAAAACAAATCAGCCAAGGGATATAGTTGCCTGCTTCTCAGAATTTCAGCAAAAAGAAGCGGTAATGAAGAATGCCAGGGAGGCCGCCCCGATAACATGGGAGACCTACCCCATTGAAATATATCAGGATATATCTCCAGCAACTTTGAAGAGAAGAAGCGAGCTGCGGCCACTAACAGCAAAGCTGAGAGAGGAAGGGGTGCCCTATAAGTGGCAGTATCCCTTTGCCCTCACATTTATGTAAGAAGGAAAACAGCGTCGAGTGACCTCGATAGCAGAAGCCCAGGAATATTTGAATCAGCAGGGGGAAGATGAGATGCCCCACGAGAAGGATCACTCAACTAGATCGCCACTGAGCAAGCCGAAATGGCAGAGAGTCTCACAGGGGAGAGGCCGCCTGAGACGACAGCAATCGGG
This sequence comes from Microcaecilia unicolor, assembly GCF_901765095.1. Taxonomy (NCBI): domain Eukaryota; kingdom Metazoa; phylum Chordata; class Amphibia; order Gymnophiona; family Siphonopidae; genus Microcaecilia; species Microcaecilia unicolor. The sequence goes on from NC_044043.1 coordinate 25,416,709, forward strand.
AAAGCAACTGGTGGAGCGAAATGGAAAATGAGAACGAACAAGCACCCGATTGGATTTACAAATACAAGGAGAATAGCCCACTGAATACAGTAGGACACTTGCCAACATAAGAGTCGATTCAGCAGCAAAGGCTGAGGGAGAGATGGAGACGACACTTCCTCTGCAAGAGACATGCCTCATGGTGGTAATGGGGCTTGTTGACATAGGATCAGGGATGAGGGGGGTTTGGGGTGCAGGGGAAAGAGAAACAAGAATGGTGGGGGCTGACCAAGTGGAAGCGGAATAATTGGATGTTGTTTAAATGTTTAAATGTGTCACGTTAAATGTTAAAGGTTTAAATACCCCTATAAAGCGTAAGAAACTGTTTAAAGATATGATACGGTTGAAAGCAGATGTAATTATGATCCAAGAGACTCATTTGAGAAAAGTACATGAAAAATTAGTTAACCACAGGAGATACCCTTTACAATTTCATGCTGCTAGCATTAACTCGCAGAAAAAGAGAGGGGTATTAATGGCCTTCTCTGATACGAATCCGTGGAAAATAATGAAAAGTGAAGCGGATAAGAATGGCCGCTACCTACTGGTGGTGGCGTCCCTATATAATAAGCTATACACCTTTCTCACTATATATGCCCCAAACGAGGGACAGGGGAACTTCATGGCTGAACTGGAAGGAGTTTTACAGAAACATGTACAAGGGATAGTGGTGATTGGGGGGGATTTCAACCTCACAGTGAATCCTACATTAGATAACTCAACGGGAGGAGCGGGCTACGCAAAGAAGGATAGGCAGGCCCTAGAAAAATTCATGGCTAGGTGGGGGTTGGTGGACCTATGGCGAGCAACACATGCACGAGAAAAAGACTACACCTACTTTTCAGCTTCACACAACTCATATTCTAGGATAGATATGATACTGGGGGACGGGATAGTAGCAGGGGCAATGCGCAAGATTAATATTGAACCGCGCACGTGGTCAGATCATGCCCCAGTGGTAATGGAAATAGGGATAGATGGCCACCATACTGGGACGAAATATTGGCGCATGGACGAAACTATCCTCCGAGAGCCACAAAATGTGCAAGAAGTCGAAAGGTATATTAGGGAATATATAGAGTTCAATGATATAGGGGAGATACACCCGGTAAGCTTATGGGAAGGGCTAAAAGTGGTACTACGTGGTCAATTAATAGCGCTGAGGGTACACCTGGGAAAGACAAAGGGGGAACAGGAGGAATCAATAAGAGAGAGCATAAAACAGCTGGAAAAGTCTCATAAAGCGAATCCCTCTGACTCTGGGGTGGGGGAACAACTTCATAGATGCAACTTAAGACTCAACGACTTACAGTTGGCTGAAATAGCAAGTCAGTTAGAGCAAACGCAACAAAAACATTATGAGTTTGGAGATAAAGCAAGTAGACTTTTAGCAAATAAACTCAAGCAGCAGAGGAGTCGCACCTATATAGGAAGCCTCAAAAACCAGGCAGGCCAAAATGTTAGTCAGAATGAACAAATTCAGGAGCAATTCTATAATTACTGTTCTAAGCTCTATGACTAAGAACAGAAGGCCACAGGGCCTGAGATAGAGGAATATATCAAGAGAATAGATATACCCCACTTGACACAGCCAGAGCAGGAGATGCTATCAGAACCTATCACATTAGAGGAGGTCGAGCGGGCTATTAAGTAACTCCCCCTTGGAAAAGCGCCGAGCCCGGATGGATTCCCGGCTCGATTTTATAAGCAATATAGAGCATACTTGGCACCACTACTATGGAGATTTTTTTAAAGCATTAGAGCAAGAGCAGAAACTTCCACAATCGCGGAGACTAGCAGCGATAACCCTGATTTTGAAACCTGCAAAAGATCCGCAGGAGTGCGGCTCTTATAGGCCGATATCGCTACTCATTGTTGAGTGCTGCCCAAGCTCATCCATAGCGATCAAACGGGATTTATTGCAGGGTGACAGGCATTTGATAATATAAGATGTTTGCTCCATGTAATCCAACAGGTGAGGGAGGAGGAGCAGCCGGCCCTACTTCTCTCGATAGACGCAGAGAAAGCGTTTGATCGCGTGGAATGGGACTTCTTATTTGCAGTGTTGCGAGAGGTGGGAATAGGGGGAAATTACCTGAGATGGATTAGACTACTCTATCAAGCTCCATTAGCCACACTAAAAATTAATGGGTCATACACTAAGCCTATAGAACTGCATAGAGGAACTAGACAGGGATGTGCGGTCTCGCCTTTGCTGTTTGCCCTTTTTATGGAGCCCTTGGCATGCGCAGTGAGGGGAGATTCCAACATTCGGGGGGTGACGAAAGGGCTGAGAGAACATAAACTAATGTTATTCGCTGATGATGTGCTTCTCACCCTGACGAGACCCGCAATCTCAATTAGGAGGGTAACAGAGGTAATGGAACACTTTGGAACACTATCAGGTTTCAAAATCAATACTACTAAATCTGAAATATTGAATCTAACAGTCTCGCCACAGGAGTCGGCTAAGATGAAGGCAGACCTCCCTTTTGTGTGGGCAACGAAATCCATTAGATACTTAGGGGTGCAGGTGATGCCGAGGGTGGAAGAATTGTACCAGGCAAATTTCCCAAAGAAGGTGGCGGAATTGCTAGCAGAGCTAGATAGATGGGAAGGACTAACCTGCTTATAATCGAACGAGACAAACGCCCAAGTTCCGACCTAAATCGGGAGATGGACGTTAATCTCACAAAAACGAGTAAATCCATATAATCGAAAGCAATGTTTCAGTGCGTCCGTGTCGCTCGTACGTGGACGTAAAAATGTCCAAATAAGAGGCGTGTCGGGGGCGTGTTAGGGGCGGTGATACGACGTGGACGGGTACAACGTATAACGAATAGCGAAATGGCTCTGGTTGAGCGGGAAGATGGGCGTAATATGATGGACCCGAAATAAAAGCGACCAGAGCAAGGGGGAAAGCGTCTTTAGACCCATTAGCGATTGTGTGTAGTTGGAGAGTGGCGATATTGTTGGTGGAAGAGCTGAAGTGGTGGTTGCAGAGAGAAAGCCGAGCGTGTTGAGTACCTGTGACGGTCGTCTGTGTGCCCTGCCTCTTTTTGTGTCTTACCCTTTGACGGTTCCTTACTCCTACTCCTTTGCTCCATCGCCCCCTTCCCCTCCCCCTATCCCTCCCCATTCACTCTTCCCACGTGTATACTCTATTCCCTGACCTCCGTTTGTCTCTGTGTTCCTGTACTGTTTGGCGAGTGAGTGGCCAGAGGGCGTGGTGGCTGGAAGTGAAAGATCTGTGTGTGTTGCTGTTTGTTTGACTACTAGTCCTAATACTTGCACTGGTGGTGGGGATATGGATGCACTTAATGCACTTGTGGCATGCATGCTACACGAAGAGGCCACCCACCGCAGGAGGTATTCACGGCCCCGAGTGTTTAGGCCCCGCACCACCTTCCTACAACTCACTGACCAGCAGTGTCTAACAAGGTTCAGGTTTGATAGGGCCACCATTCGTCAGCTGTGTGAGCAGCTGAAACCCCTCCTTCAGCCCCAGACACGTAGGAATAACCCCATCCCTGCCCACCTCAAAATCACTTCCGCTCTCTCTGTCCTGGCCACTGGCAGTTTTCAATCCGTATTAGCTGCTAACACAGGCCTCACCCAGGCTTCTATTTCACACTGTCTCACCCAGTTCCTGGATGCCTTCATAACTCACACCTCACACTACATCACTTTCCCCACCACCCCACAGGCCCTGCACAACAACATGGCCGCCTTCTATGCTGTTGCTAGATTCCCCTCGGTCATCGGTGTGATAGACTGCACACACGTAGCCCTCAGACCCCCCAGGGCACACGAAGCCACCTACAGAAATAGGAAGGCATTTCATTCTATGAACATGCAAGTTGTATGTGATGCCCAGGGGGAGATATTAGACGTGTGTGCCAGGTACCCCGGCTCCAGCCACGATGCCTACATCCTACAGCACTCGGGCATCTTCCGCAAGTTCGAGCGAGGGGAGTTCATTGGTGGATGGCTACTAGGTAAGTGCAACATGCATGTACCACCCATACTAGACCTCCTCCACTGGGCAACCCTCCGCCCTGGCTTTCTCCACCACAACCCACTATCCAAATCCCCCCGCCCCCCCTGTACCTGCTCCAAGCGATACACACTCATCTATCTCATTCTGCTTTTCTGCAAAGGTGACCGAGGCTACCCGCAGAGGACATGGCTCATGACCCCCCTGATCCACCCACAACCAGGGCCAGAAGAAACCTACAACAGGAAACATCGCAGCACCCGGGGGATCATTGAGCGCACCTTTGGTTTATTGAAAAACCGCTTCCGCTGTCTGGACCGGTCTGGAGGAGAGCTGCTCTACAGTCCAGAAAAGGTGGCCAAGATCTTTGTGGCGTGCTGCATGTTACACAATTTGGCCCAGCGCAGAGGACAGCCTCTCCCAGAGGAGCCACAGCCACCACCAGAAGAGGCCCCAGATGAGCTGGAAGAGGAGCCCCCTCCACCCCCAGCCCACAGAGCAGAGCTCAATGCCTACCAGCTTGGCGTAAGAGCAAGACAAAGACTCATTGAAACAAGTTTTAGGTGAAAGTAAGTGAACATTTATTTTTTACATTCAGTGCATATGTGTGTGTTCAACCCCACCACCACCACCACCACCACCACCACCCCCCTCCCACACCCACCCCCCTCCCACCAACCCTCACCCTACAGCATGTCCCATCATTTTCCCCTTCCCTTCCCCCGTCCCCTCCTACCCCTCCCACGCCCTTCCTTTGCAGCTGGTGCTGCACGGGAAGTCTCTTCACCCTGTTCTGAGCTGCTGCTCCCAGTGTCCTCCTCCTCCCTATCCCCACGGCAGCCTGCGGCTTTGGCTGCACCGTGGAAATCGGGCCACCTTCTTGGTTCTAGTGGTCTGGCCACAGGACCCAGAATGGGAGCAGATTTGGTGGGTGCTGCAGGAGTGGGTGCGGAGGCTGAGGATCGCAATGCCCACCTCTTAGCTGGTGGTTGCTGGTGGTCAGTGGAGGAGGATGTTGATGGCAGGGGCTGCTCCAGCAGCACGGGGGCTGGAGTAGGCGCGGTGCCCTGAGGGCGCAGGTGTTGGATGCTCTGCTCCAGCCGTCTCAGTTGCTGGAGCACCTCCTGGTGGCCTTCACGTTGCGCCTGGAGGAGTTCCTGGTGTGCTCGCTGCTGTGCCTCCAGTGCTTGGCGCTGCAGCTCCAGTTTCTGCTGCCGGTACTCCTCCAAGCGCACGTTGTGGCGGAGTAGTTCCGTGGCCAGCCGCAGGAGTTGCCTCCTTTGGCCGGATGGCCTCTGGCGGGGAGCTGGGCCCTCCTCCTCCTCAACAAAGTCCTCCGGTGCTGGAGGTGCGGCCTCTGCTGGTGCAGGTGGTGGTGGTGGTGGTGGCAGAGGCTGGACAGCTGGTGCAGGTGGTGGTGGTGGTGGTGGCAGAGGCTGGACAGCTGGTGGTGGTAGAGGCTGGACAGCTGGTGCAGGTGGTGGTGGACGCAGAGGATGCACAGCTGGTGCAGGTGGTGGAGGCTGGACTGCTGGTGCTGCAGGCTGTGGAGGTTGAGGCTGAGGCTGGACTGCTGGTGTAGGGCGTTGGCCTTGCAGGCCACTAGGGCCAGCCTCCTCTGAGTTATCACCTGTATAGCACAAGAGTGAGGAATAGTGTTGGTGCAAATAACCCACTTTTGTCTTTCAGCATTCATATACATTGGTATGTCCCCCAACCTGATGACCCAGCAAAGAGATGGTGAGGAGGAATGGAATTGACACGGGTACGAAAGAGAGAGCCCCGCAGGCAGCTGGGTAGAGGTGGTGGATGAGCAGCCAAGAGAAGGACACCACTCACAACGTTGTGCTCAAGCTGTTAGTTGTATAATTGTTAAAATGAACAACATTGCAGCATGTGTTGTGTTACTACTGACTTGCTAAACTGCATAGAACTGCTTTATGACCCCCATTACAGGCTCCTTCAGTTGAATGCATGTGGCCCACACTCAGTAGAGCACAGAGGTCACAGGAGGAACTAGGCACAGTTTGGTAATGGGAAAATAGGAGGGAGTAGTAGGGAAGGACGGCCCCCAAAGTTCTGCCACAGTAGTAACCTACACACACCCATAGGAGCCAACTGGAAAGTAGTATTGGGGGTGCTAAGCCCAGTGACCAACACTCCTCCCTGCACAGCTACATGATCTTTCCTCAATATTGGGGGTGCTCACACACACACACAGCACCCACCCTGTCTGCTTGCTCCTATAACACACATGACCACTACCACTACTCAAATAGAGCTTACAATTAATTCAATAAATATGGGCACACAGGACAAGTAAGAGGAAACCCAATGACAACAGTAGGGATAGGGAGTAAGGGTAGAGAGCTAGTGAGTAGGGGTTACCAGGTCACAACAGCATCATAAAGGTGGCCTGTTAATATACATAAAGACAGCCAGAGATACTCCCCCCCCCCCCCCCACCTACCTCCCTCCTCCTGCCCCCCACTCCTCACCTCCCTCCCCCTGACCCCAACTTCTATAACACAAGTGTACTGCAGCACAACAGATACCCCAACTGCATAATGAAACACCTACCTGAGTCCTCAACCTGGCCCGAGGTGTCCAGGGAGCCAATCCCGTGGATGCCCTCCTGGGGTAGGAGGGAGTACACCATCAGCTCCATGGGTGTAAGGTTGGCAGTGTCATTGCCTGGGGGATTGGCCCCCGCCTTCCTCCGAACATCCCTCCTCAGCTTCCGCCACTTCCTCTTGCAGTCCTCCACGTCTCTCCCAGCATGGAAGACAGCATTCAGGCTGTCCCGTACTGCCTCCCATTCGCGCTGCTTTAATGTTGCTGCCAGCCTCTGCCCTGTAGGAGCAAACAGACTCCGGTGCCGCTGTACTATTTCTTGCACCAGGAGCTCCACCTCTTCTTCGACAAAATTACCCTTCCGGGTCGGCGGCATGCGTGGTGGCATTGTACCAATGGGGTTTTCGAAAATACGGAGTGGGCGTTTATATAGGCGCCAAGAACGCCCATTGAGACAGGGGCATAGGCGTTTCTGATATGGGCGTTTCTTTTTCAATTATACACATAATTGCTAAGCGTGCCCAGTTCAGATAGCGATTAGGAACACATGGTTTCGATTATGAGTAGATAAGTATGGGCGTCTCCACCTGCCTTCCCTTTCTTCATTGCCATTTTACCTGCCATTTCCTGCACTTAGACCTTGCCCGTTGTTCGTAATAATCATTTACAGGGTTTTACCCTCACTTTACTCATACTACCCCTCTCCTCAAGACCCTTCACTGGCTCCCTATCCGTTTTCGCATCCTGTTCAAACTTCTTCTACTAACCTATAAATGTATTCACTCTGCTGCTCCCCAGTATCTCTCCACACTCGTCCTTCCCTACACCCCTTCCCGTGCACTCCGCTCCTTGGATAAATCCTTCTTATCTGTTCCCTTCTCCACTACTGCCAACTCCAGACTTCGCGCCTTCTGTCTCGCTGCACCCTACGCCTGGAATAAACTTCCTGAGCCCCTACGTCTTGCCCCATCCTTGGCCACCTTTAAATCTAGACTGAAAGCCCACCTCTTTAACATTGCTTTTGACTCGTAACCACTCGCCTCCACCTACCCTCCTCTCTTCCTTCCCGATCACATTAATTGATTTGATGTGCTTACTTTATTTATTTTTTGTCTATTAGATTGTAAGCTCTTTGAGCAGGGACTGTCTTTCTTCTATGTTTGTGCAGCGCTGCGTATGCCTTGTAGCGCTATAGAAATGCTAAATAGTAGTAGTAGTAGTAGTAGTAGTATGTGTTTAGCAATGTATGCTTGGGTACACCTGTGTATTTAGGGGGGGGGGGGGAATTATTGTTGGCCCTCAGCCACCACGCCTTCCGTTTCCTGTCTTCCACATCCCCTGATGCTCCCTTCCTTTCTCCCATTCTCTCTGCCTGGTTGTAGCAGGCAGTGTGTGGGGGCCAAGAATTTAGTACAGTCGGCCCAAATCAAGCACCCCTCGGTAAGGGTCATTTCAATCAGGGAGATGTGCAGCTAATGTTCCAGAAGATAAAAGGCGCACTACACAGTCTTGAAACAGACGTTCATGGTAAGCTCTCATTTGTCTGCCACCTCTTCTCTTTGTGCTCATAGTCAAGGAGTGTGCATTCACTGTATGTATGTAGTCTGGAGTCAGATGTTAGGTAGCTCTCTTTTCACCAGGTTCCTGTGCACTGTACTGTGGGGTTGGCAGGTCCTCAGTGGTGTGGGCCAGCTGTTGGAGGTGCTGTATTGGTTCCCGGTAGCTTTCATCTTCCTTGTTTATGTGGTGTACCCCAGTCCCCATTTATGAAGTGGCCACCCATTCTCAAGGTCCATAGGCGGGGGAGGGGAGAATGATTAATGCAATGGATGTGTATAGCACATTATGGAACACCTTCCTAAATTGCTCCATAGGTAGTAGGGTAGGGAACATGCACATTACATTGTTTTTAATCGGTAGCCTGGACAAAAAATGATCGAGGTGGCTACAGGTAGTGCCACTGAGGCCTATGACATGGTGGTGAGGGAGAGGGGTGTGTGTACAGGTACCAACCCAAAGTAACTGGTGGTGGCTAAAGCCTGGTGGCTGCTGTGGCCTAGTGGTTAGAGCACCAGCCTTATAATCATAAGGTTGCTGGTTCAAATCCCACCTAAGGCAAGTCACTTCAGGGACAAAGTTTGACACAAACCCAGAATACTTGAATGTAACACACCTTGATCGACTACTGGAGAAAGTGTGATCACACCTGCAAATAATGAGCACCATTTTTATTTGTGCCCTTCCCTAACACAAGTATTACATTGCAACTGTGATGAAGTAACCATCCATCTATTGGGTTTCCCATTGTTTCCCTTTTGCTCCTCAGCATTATATACCATAGCTGATGTATTCAATGTGAAAATATGAGCCAGCTGTTTGTAGGTCCTTCTTGGCCCCCCCCCCCCCCCCCCACCAATGTGGCTTGTGGGTAAGGATATGTGTCCATCAGACAGCAAACACTGTGTATGTGGTACCTGGAGTTATGTGGAAGTGTGTACCTGGCAGATCACACGTGGTACACTATTAATCTCTTATTGATGGCACTCTGTATTGTGGGTCAGTATGGTGAAGGGGAGGGAGGAAGGGAGAGAGAGATGCTGGCTGGCCATTTTTATTAATGGACACAAATATCCATCCAGCCTCCCCGGCCCAACCCCCCTGCACATATGGCCATGCAGGTTGGAATGAACAGGTGGCGTTCTGTATGGCCAACATTCTCAGACATACATCACCTTCTCATTCACACAGCACATTTAATGCTATGCATATTGCTGCCTCCTTCCTCTCAACTCAACAGCACCATTTGGTGATATGTAATGCACAAGGGAGACAAACACACACACACACCCTGATAGTTATATTGTAACAGAAACATTTATTTCCCCCCCACCCCCACCCCTACAAAATAAGCCCCAACAATGCCCTCTTCCCCCCCACACACCCCAACAATTCCCTCCCCCACCCCCCACAGAACCCCCAACATTTTCCTCCCCCCACACACACAACCCCAACAATTCCCTCCCCCACCCCCCACAGAACCCCCAACATTTCCCTCCCCCCACACACACAATCCCAACAATTCCCTCCCCCACCCCCCACAGCACCCCCAACATTTCCCTCCCCCCACACACACAACCCCAACAATTCCCTCCCCCACCCACTCCCCACTCCCCACACCCCCAACAGGCCCCCCCTATTTAAATTAAGGGCGGCCACGCCTTCTTAGCAAGGCCCTCTGTAGCAGGGCAATGAGCAGCCCCAGCAGTACCCTTAGTGGGCCCTGGAGCTGCTCATTGCCCTGTCGTAGGGCTCTCACCTCCTGCAGCAGCTGGTGCTGGCCAACTATAAGCTGCTGCTGGCCATCTACCAGCTGCTGCAGGAGGCGCACCACAGTGGCAGGGCCAAAGGCTGGAGGTGGGCCAGGGGACACGGAAGATGGCCCAGGGGATGGAGGTGGGCCAGGGGACACGGAAGCTGGCCCAGGGGATGGAGGTGGGCCAGGGGACACTGAAGCTGGCCCAGGGGATGGAGGTGGGCCAGGCGATGGCGCTGCCTGAGGGGAGGGAGAGGCCTCATACGGAGCTGCAGGTGGGGAGGGGTCCTCATGATTGTCCTCATCCTCCTCATCTATGATGAGGACTCCCTCCTCCGAGTCCTCCTCCTCCTCCTGGTGGGCTGCCTCCTGGCCTGGCTGCTGCTCCTCCTCCTCATCCAGCTGCTCCTGCTCCTCCTCCTCCTCCTGCTCCTCCTGGAGGTGGTGGCCCTCCTCATCCTGGTGCTCAGCTTCCTGCTGGTGGAGCCCTGTGTATGTAAAAGGAGTGTGATTGAGATCAGTGCATACACCATGGCTTGCATAGTGCAGTAGCTGGGTGGCGTGAGGCAGGGGATGGGGCAGGGTGTGGTAAGGCGTAGCCTATGCCCATGGGGAATGAGCTGCATCAGATGACATGAAACAGAACCCTGGACCCTCCTCTGACACACACCACGCAGGACATGTTGCCATACCAAATTCATTGCTGACCAGCATGTTTGCATTGTGAGATGCAACGAGGGGTTGATGGGCAGTTGTTGTAGGAGTTATTGGGGGGGGGGGGGCAGTGGGAAGGGTGTTGAGCACAATTCTTTTATGTGATTTAGGCCATAACATGCAGTACAAGTAGGGCCTCAGGCAGCTGTACCAGGACACAGTAATCAGCCACCACAATAAGGGGAATAGTAAAGTGTGGCATATCATCTCATTCATCTCGGGGGGATGGTCGGACGTTGCAGGCACGCTCATGGGAGAACCCCTGCAACCTGCATCCTTGATCTGGGACAGATATGGTATTACTAGGTGCCTATTAGGCACATGGGAAGTGATATTGTACAACACATTTGCTTTATTCATGAAATGTATGTAGTAATCTGTACAGGTGTCCTGTTTTTGAATACTTATGGCGAGCCCTGAGGTGCCTTTGCACCGCCCGGATGAGGTCGGGCCTCTCCCGCCTCACCCGCCGGAACCGCCTCCTCAGGGACTCCAGGTCCCGGTGGACTCCAAAGCGTCTGTAAGATATAAGTTTGTAGAGCAGGGGTCAGGGATGTTGGTCCTTTTTGTCCTCTGCACACATTCATTTGCTATTCACATACCAGAGAGAGAGGGTCTACAGTGTTGGGGGGGGGGGCACCTCCATTGGTAGTGAATCATAGGAGCCACCTTTTTACCATTTTGGGGGGTGGAACCCCCAGTGGAGATGACCCCTCCCTCCATACATATTTGATATTGGGGGTGGGGTGGTGAAGCACCCACAGCAACCACCGAGTTGGTTCCTATGCAGATGATGCCAGAGAGGTGGGCATGAGGCCAGACAGTACCGTTTGTATACATTATAATGTATGCTTGTTAAACTACTTTATATGTGTTATCATGACCATGTTATAAAGTATGGTATAGGTTTCATTGGTCTCATGCTTCCACTATTCGGAGGCGTTGTAACCCACTGGCTGCAAAGAGGGGTTGGAAAATGTGGCCTTCACATAACTAACGAAATTGTCACATAACACTAATAGCATTTGTCACATACCTAACCTAACGAAATACATTCTTGTAGGGATGTGGGAATGGTGGTCGTTTCAATAACATACAAATTATTAGTGATTGTGCATGTTCCTATATTACTCATGATCCTTGCATGGACACTCCAGTTACTGCTGGTAACATTGATGACGGAGCTGTTATATGTGTAGGTACAGGAGGGGAGGGGGGTTGGGCCATAACCTTACCTTTCTAACCTTTCCCGGATGCGGGACCAGGCTCGCATGGCCTGCAGCCTGGGGGGCAGGTGGTGGTGCTGGATAAACAGCGTGTGCCGGTGCCTTACGCACAGCCGCACCAGCAGCAGGCTCTCCTCCTCTCCAAAATTTGGCTCCCTACGTTGTGCCATTTTTCCACGTGTTGGAAAAGAAGTGCCTTATATAGACGACCTTGCGTGAGGGACGTCGTTTCATGCACAGCTCCATATATGGATGACCATTCCATATATGGCCCCTATCAGCACGTGGACGCCCTCGTAAGCATAGACGTCTTTGACGTGCACATGCCTGCAGGAGTGTGAAACGTGCCTTATATAGATGAGTATGACGCACCCCACCCGACCCTTTTCACATATACAGAATATGCATTTACTGCATGTTCAGTAGGTGTACAGTGCATGCAGATCCGGACATTCAGATGGGCACATATGATGAAAGTATGGGTGGAGCAGCATGATATGTCTGTAGTTGACACATATATGCGTTCCTCATATATTTCCGTACCTGGATGGCCTGAACAACATGTACTGTACTTGCGATACACCTATGTACATTATTTTACACACCACGTGATTTGGTCGTTTGCACCTGCAATAATCGACCGTGTTAGGGCGTCCAATTTAGTCACGCTTATGCGCTCGTCATTTGATTGTTTTCTTACAGGGATAATCGATTATCGAAAACGCCCACACTATTTTTCCATTATACAGGTCTATTTTTGGACGTTTTCGTAAGAACGTCCTAATTCGTACTTGGACGATCTTTCCATTATGCCCCTCTAAATGTCTCTTGGATGGGAAGAATCCAAGCAATAAAAATGATGCTCCTCCCTAAAATGCTATATTTATTTATGGCACTGCCCATCCCAATCCCACGTAGTTTCTTCGAGCGACTTCACCGTAAATTATTCTTATATATTTAGAGGAAACGCCCCCCGAGGGTGCGAAGGGCAACCATGTTCCAGCCGCATAGCCGGGGGGGAATGGGAGTCCCAAATTTTCTACTATGTTATAAGGCAGCGCAATTAAGGATCTTAGCGGATTGGAACCCGTATGCGAGCAAGAAATGGTTACATTGGGAGAGGGCGTGGATGGGGACACAAGCATTAGGAGATACACTGTGGCTTCCTGGTAGAGAGCTCTTGGAAGTGACATGAAGACAGCCAATGGGGATCAGACATATATTGACTACGTGGTACCAAATCAGGAAACAGTGGTTCCCGGAGAGAAAATATTACCTCCAGACATCTATATCAAAGGCGCCGGGGTTTAAACTGGGAGGTACTGAGAAAGTATATTGGGAATGGTCGAGGGCGGGGTTGCATACCCTGGGCCAACTGTGGGAGAAGGGAGAAATGGCTAGCTTTGATAGGCTACAGGAAGAGTATGGGCTACCCCCTAGAGATCAAGTCTTCTATTGTAGCGTCAGACATTATATAATGACGTGCGCTAGGGAGGAGCTTGAATTAGAAGGAACAAAGCTAGAAGGCGCATTAAGAAAAGGAGGGGGAAGAGGCAGTGTAACACGGATTTACCAGGCCCTAATCCAGAGGGGGAACCCACAGAGAGTCTATACCAGCAGGTGGGAGGACACACTGCAATCAACATACACACAACAACACTGGGAGAAATGTTATAGACTACTATTTAAACCATCTTTAGCGCAATCCACGAGGGAGAATGGGTTTAAGATATACTATTGGTGGTACTATACACCGGATAGGCTGCAACGTATTTATGGGGGAGTGTCTGCTGCCTGTTGGAGGGATTGTGGGGCAAAGGGCACATTCATACACATATTCTGGGAATGCCCTAAGGTGCAGAAATTTTGGAAAGAAGTGATGGCCCAGGTCAATACGGTACTGCAATGGGTATATCCATGTAAGATAGAGCACTGCCTACTGCATTTTCCTCCCACAGGGATTAAAATAATTTATCATAAGTTGGCGACGCAATATATGGTGGCGGCAAAGATAGCAATAGCAAGAGCCTGGAAACAGCCGAGTCTGCCAGACATGAGCATGGTATTCCGCAAAGTGGGATACTTGTATCAGATGTCAAAACATACTGCATTGAGAAGGGGTAAAATGGACTTCTTTTTGAAAATGTGGCAGCCATATGAACAATATATAAATGGAGGTCAGCCTAGCCAAGAAGGGGGGAGGGAAGGGAGGGGGGAGGTAGTGGTATAATGTACTAGAATAGATAATCCAGTTTGTTGAGCATTCAGCAGCAATCAAGAATCTGTAATGCTATATGAAGCAAATGAACAAAGTTGGCAATTCTTGTATGTAATTTGAGATTTCTCTCATTTAATAGAAATACTTTAAAAAAAAAAAAAAGGGAGATTTGCGGAATGGATACGCCTTATATATAAAACTCGGCACGGGTGAATGGAGCTTTGACTCGACCCTTCCCCTTACACAGAGGCACTAGACAGGGTTGTGCGATCGCCGTTGCTATTCGCTATGGTGATGGAACCCCTGGCCGCCAGGATTAGGGCGAATCAGGAGATTGGGGGCCTTAGGGGAGGGGGTATAGAGACCAAGATGCTCCTCTTCGCAGATGACATCTTGTTCACTTTAAAAGACCCGGTAAGAGCTTTTCCAGCGATAGACGAGGAACTACAAAAATATGGAGCACTGTCGGGTTTCAAAATTAACTTTGACAAATCAGAAGCACTCGACATAAATATACCTCCCCCAATCTTAGCTAGCCTGCGGCAACAATACCCATGTTCACTTGTCTATTAGATTGTAAGCTCTTTGAGCAGGGACTGTCTCTGTTTGTTAAATTGTACAGTGCTGCGTAACCCTAGTAGCGCTCTAGAAATGTTAAGTAGTAGTAGTAGTAGTAGTACAAATGGGCCAAGAAATCAATTAGATACCTGGGAATAAATATACCTAGACGGATAGAGGACTTATACGAATATAATTTTCCCAGTAAGATACGAGAATTGTTTCGAGAAATAGAGAGATGGGAAGGCTTGACACTATCCTGGGTGGGTAGAATTAATGCTATCAAGATGATAATACTTCCGAAATTGCTATATTTATTCATGGCATTGCCAATTGAAATACCAGAATCTTTTTTCCGGGGCTTGCAAGGCAAAGTATTCTCGTTTATCTGGAAGAAACGGCCACCCAGAGTAAGACGGGAAACATTGTACCAGATCCGGAATCGAGGAGGTATGGGAGTCCCGTCATTCTACGTTTATTATCGAGCAGGCCATCTGCGAATATTAGCAATTTGGGCCCAGGGCTCACAAAAAATATGGGCGGTTATAGAGCAACATTGGATGGCACCCTATCCCCTTAGAGCGGTACCGTGGCTCCCTAGAGACATGCTTAGGGATTTAATTAAGAAAAGTCCACCCTTGCTACAATGGCCTTTAGCAACATGGTACAAGATAAGAGAAAAGTTTTTCCCAGAGCGCTCATTCTTTAAACATACTTACCTTTGATTTGCACCCCACTTTGGCTCTGGTAATGAAGAAAGCATATACAGGGATTGGGAAGAGATGGGTCTCTATGAGTTGGGACAGATGTGCCAGGAAGGAGTGCTCCCCACTTATCATGAACTTTGTCAAGAGCATGGGCTTTCACCACTGCAGGCCTTTCATTACTACAAAGTACAAAATTACATTAAGCGGACAGCTGGGGAAGAACTTGAGCTAGCTGAAACACAACTGGAGAAGTGGATGACGGGGGGTGGGGACAAAGGGAGCATTTCCAGACTGTACAAAGCCTTATTGGCACGGGAGAACCCAGTGGAACACTACACACAGAAATGGGAGTTGGTCATGGGGAACACATCACACCCACACAATGGGCAAAGGCTTTCAAATCCCTGCTACGGGTGTCGGTATCTAGCACTATGGTAGAGAATGGGCATAAGATCCTTTATGGCTGTTATTACACCCCCAGTCGTCTAGCTAAGATGTTCAGATCACAACCTGCACAGTGCTGGCGAGGATGTGAAGTAGAAGGTGGTATGCATCACATGTGGTGGACCTGTGCACATGCACAAAGATACTGGGTAAAAATTGTAAACTTTGTCTGCTTAGTAACAGGCCAGCAATATCAGATGAAAATGGAACAATGCCTGCTACATTTTAAACCCCAGGGGCTGAAATTACAGATACATAAGTTTGCTACCCACGTGTTTGTGGCGGGTAAACTGTTCTTGGCAGCATCTTGGAAACAGCCCAGTCTGCCAGACATTTCAGCGGTACTGGACAAGCTGAAATACATTCAACTGATGTCTAAGTTCACAGCAATGAGAAAAGGATGTCTGACTCAACACCAGAAAATCAGGGAGCCATACGAACATTGGTTGGCATCAACTATAAATGTCTAATACCATGTGCTCTGTTAAAGGAGTAATATGAAGGAATAACGGGGGGGGGGGGGGGGGGGGGGGGGAGGGCTAGGGAATAATGAAGGCATACCAGAGGAATGTATCGTTAATGAGGAGTTAACATATTGCATTATGAATATAGTATTAGTCATAGGCGGTCGGTGGCCCAACGTGTTTGGAGAGGCTAAAGGGGGCGGGGTTAGGGTGGGGCCAGGGTGAAGCTTAAATCCATAATCCTATATAATAAAACTCACCCTCAACGTTCTGAGGACACTGACGTCACTTCCTTCATGAAGGGTTCGTGGTGGTGAAGCCACCGAAAGCACCAAGTCTCTGGGCCCCGCCCTCGCGTCAAACGTGATGAAGTCGAGGGCGGAGCAATGGCGTCACGCATCGAGGGCGGAGCAATGGCGTCAGTGGCTTCAGAATGACGAACGGGTGGGTAGGGAGGGAGGAAGGGGGGTGTTGGGGAGGAAAACCTTGCTAGCGCCCGTTTCATTTGCTCCAGAAACGGGCCTTTTTTACTAGTTGTCTGATAACACACAGAAAAAATAAATAAATAAAAATAAAAGTCACAATTAATACCTTTTATTAAATTTAGATATTAGATATGTATCATATGTCAAAGAATAAAGTGGTTGCTCAAAGCATATTCTAACCACAATCGCTCAACTGCAAAACACTATGCACAACTTTGTGCAAAAACACACTCAGAACCTTACTGTACCATAAATATTACACTGGGCAGAACCTAATACACCAATATACCACCCATACGGAAAATGCAGACCGTCAACAATATGAAACAAGGGATCATATCATCACAATTCTCATGTAGAGCCACAAAACACCCGAATTCATGTTTAATGTAGGATAAAATGCCATAAATAAGTAAATAAATATAAACTTTTAATGTTGAGCACCTGATTCTCAAAGTGGACATATTCCAAACACTATAATGAAAATAAAATTATCTTTTCTACCTTTGTTGTCTGGTGACTTTTTCTGATCATGCTGGCCCAGTATCCGATTCTGCTGCTATCTGTCCTCAGTGCAGGTCAGGAAGTCATCCTTGTTAAATATCTCCCTGGCAACCCAGGACACCTCCAGCCAACTCCCCCTGCTCTCCCAGCAGTAAAGTAAACAAATTAAACCATAAACCAATTTCTACAACTGGTAAGGGTAGATGGCTTTCACTGCAGCTCCAGCTGTGAGGATGGAGGTAAATCAACAATTTAAACCCCTCAGAGCAGCGGGACTCCACAGCTGATCCATCCTGCTGCAGCAGGGGAGGCTTAGCCTCTCCAAGCCTCTTATACTGGGCGCCTATGGTATTAGTTCTGTTGTATTGAGAGGAATTATGTTATATAAAGCTGGTTTTGTATAAAATGAAAATGCATAAATAAAAGTTAAAAAAAAAAATCCATTTGACAGCTCGAAGTCGCAAACAGCAAGGATTTACAAATGGGGATCCATGCAGCTCATTTGCATGCGATCCCCTTTGTGCATTGCTGACTGTTAGCTTAAAGCCCACCTCTTCAATGCTGCGTTCGGCACCTAACTCTTTCAGGAAATCCAGACTGCCCCAATTTGACTGCCCCTATCAGACTGACTGTTCACGTGTCCTTTAGATTGTAAGCTCTTTGAGCAGGGACTGGCCTTCTATGTTAAATTGTACAGCGCTGCGTAACCCTAGTAGCGCTTTAGAAATGTTAAGTAGTAGTAGTTTTTCCATAACCGACTGGAGCCCCGGCAGACATGTTTTTTTCCAGGCTGTCGCATTGATCAATTTGCATGCCACAAATAAGTAGGTGGCAAAGTGATGAGTCGAACCCTGAACTCCCCTCGGTTTAAAATGTAATAGTGGTCCATGCTTAGGGGATAAGCCACCTCTGTTATCTTATATAACACATCTACTATCTTTGACCAGAGCTGGCGTGTATGATACACGTTCCCCTTTAAGCCACACTGCCGCCAACATAGATCAGATCCTGATTTGTACATTTTCACCAATCTGCTAGGAGTATAGTACCAACAATATAACATCTTGTAACCATTTTCAACCAGTGCACTTGATATTGATACTCGCAACAGTGACCTGAGGGACTGTGACCACCTAGTGGCCTCGTAGGTCACTCCCATTGCAGTTTCCATTTGGATGTGTAATACTCCAATGGGTTGTCAGGTGCCAGGAGGGCCTTATACAAACGAGTTACCCACCTCTGCCTCCCCCCTTTTGCATACTCTGCACCATGAGAGTTTCGGACAGATTTAGTTCTTCTTCCGCCCGTCTCTTAATAAAGTCTCGTACCTGGAGATATTGTAAGGCCTGTAAATGGGAGAGCCCATGTCCCTGACACAGGTCTGCGTAAGAGACTATATTATCTTGTTCATACATCTGGCCTAGCTCATATAGGCCTAGTTTTTCCCATTCCAAATATGCTGCATCCATTTGGCCCGGTCCAAAGTGGGGAGCAAATCTGAGAAACATATGTTTGAAGTATGTCCTCTCAGGAAAAAGTTTTTCCCGCACCTTGTACCATGTCGACAGGGGCCAGCGTATTAGAGGGTGGGCTTTCTTTTGTTATTTCCCTGAGTTTAGTGCTCGGTAGCCAGGGTACCGCATGTAGTGGAACTGGATCTAACCACCACTGGTCTCGTTTGGTTCCTATTTTATCTGACTTTTGTACCCAGGATGCTATGATTTTTAGGTGAGCAGCTTGGTAGTATGCCTGAAAGGATGGGACCCCCCATCCCTCCTCTATCCTTTGGTTGATATAGCATTTCGCTGCGTACCCTCGGGGGGTTTCTTTTTCCATATGAAAGCAAATACTTTCCTCTGCAGATTCCTCAAAAATCCCCCTGGCATGTCTATGGGGAGTGCCATGAATAAATATAGTATTTTGGGGAGAATTATCATTTTTACCGCACTAATTCTGCCCATCCATGAGAGGGTCAGTCCCTCCCATCTCTCTAACTCCTTAAAAAGGTCACGTACTTTGTCAGGAAAATTGTATTTGAACAGTTCATCTACGTTTCGTGGTATATTAACTCCTAGATAGCGTATGTAATTGGTGGCCCAATGGAATGGGAATTGTTGCTTTAATTGTTCTATTATCTCTCCTGGGACCATGACCCCTAATGCCTCAGATTTATCATAATTGATCTTAAATCCCGATACCGCCCCATAGCTTTGGGTTATCTCCTTAATCTGTGGGAAGGAGATTGCCGGATCTTTCAGGGTACGTAGAATGTCTTCTGCAAATAGGAGAAGCTTGGTTTCCATGCCTGCCCATCTTAAGCCTCTGATCTCGTTCTGAGCTCTAATTTGTATAGCTAGCGGTTCCATTACCAGGGCAAATAACAATGGTGACAGGGCACAACCCTGTCTAGTGCCTCTCTGGAGCTGGAGCGGGCACGAGAGGTGGCTATTCACCCGCACCATGGCTTTCGGGGTATCATAGATCAAATGCAGCCAGGTCCTGAATTGTCCCGAGATACCCATCTGCTCTGTTACCGCGAATAAAAAAGGCCAACTCACTCTGTCGAATGCCTTTTCGGCATCTAGTGACAGTAAGCAGAGTGGAGTTTTGCTAATGCACGCGGTTTGTATCATGTGTAGTGCTCTTCTAATATTGTCGAATGTCTGACGGCCCTCCACAAAACCCGCCTGATCCTCATGAACTGGCAGTGGGATGTATTTCTGCAGCCTAGATGCCAGTATCTTAGTAAAGATTTTGTAGTCTGCTCCCAATAGGGAGATAGGTCTGTAGGAGCTACTGTGTTGTGGGTCCTTACCTGCTTTAGGTATGACTATTATAGTAGCTAGGTCCCAGGTCGGCGGAAATCCCGTTGTCTGGTCTAGTGAATTAAATACCCTTACCAGCAATGGGGACAGCAATTTACCAAACATTCTATAGAATTTATTTGTGAATCCGTCAGGACCCGGTGCTTTGTTTATAGCTAAATCTTTGATTGTTTTTTCAATTTCTTCTATTTTTATGAGACTGGATAGAGACTGAGCCGCCTCATCCGAGAGCTGCAGAATCTCAATTTTCGCCAAGTATAGCGGTTTATAGCCTCTGGGTCAGGCATGGTTTCTGGTGTATATAGATTTTGGTAAAAGGATCTAAAAGCTGATTTGAAGAATTCCGTCTCTGAGTTTTTGACACCCTTTTCGTCTAATAGACCTCCCACTGCATTTCTGGTAGTTTGGTGTTTCAGTTTATGAGCTAAGATTCTGCTAGATTTATCGCCAAATTCAAAATGTGTTTGACGTGCCTTTTGTAACTTCTCGGATAAGTCTGCTAGCTCTAATTCTTGGAGTTGGAATCGTAGCGCTTGAGCCTGGGTTAATAAAGTAGGTGATGGCTTTAGTTCTCCTCTTCACTGAAGCGTTGCTGCTGCCAGGTCCTGATAAATTTCAATCTTATAGGAATCCCATTTGAAATCTTGGACTTGGCGCGCTGCCTTTAGTATCTGTTCCTTCAACTTGAAGCTTGTAAAGCATGCTATAATGTCTTTTGGAATATTGTTTTTCCCCGGGCCCAGCGCTCTATGGGCTCTTTCGATCTGGATAGCTTCTGCCTCAATATTTGTATCATTTGCCGCCAGCAATGCTCTAACCAGCTCCTGTACCACTCGTTCACTGTTTTGGTATGTGGGGGTTTCTGGCAAGCCTCGGAATCTTAAGTTGTTGCGGCGTTCTCTATTTTCAAGGTCTTCTACTTTTAGACCCATCTGCTGATGTTCTTTATGTAGGCTTGAGATCTGCTGTTCCAGCGATCCTATTATCTCATTGTGAGATTCTACTTGTAGCTCCGTTTCTTCCAAGCGGGACCCTAGCTCGCGTATCTCGCTTCTTAGGTCCGTTCCGAGTGTCGCCACCTCCGACCGTAGCACCTTTAGGTCTGCGCTAATGTTCTGCAGCCAATTTTGGAGCACCGGTGGAAGTTCCTCCTCATCACGGCCCGGATCCAAGTGCTCCGATGAGATGCCTGTTGAAACTGCATGGGTGGCTTCTGGCGCCGCTTGTTGTTTCCGGGCCTCGGCCATTTTGTCTCGAGGCGTCTCTGCTCCGCCTGAAAAAGCGAAGCGGGAGAGATTTACCTCCGAAGTTGCTTGGCTCGTCGTTTTCGCTGCTCCTAATGATCGGGAAGCCATTCACTTATAATAAGTTGTTCAGCTGAGCGTCAGAATGGTCAGAATCACTATTTTTCCTTATGGGGTATCGGGAGCTCTGCTCTCATGCGACCATGCTGTTTGGTGACATCACTTCCTCTTTCTCATTACGTAGTTATAATTCAGGTTCCTCTTTCCCACATGCATCTCTTTGCACTTGCTCACATTAAACGTCATCTGCCATTTGGATGCCCAGTTTCCCCAGTCTCATAAGGTCCTCTTGTAATTTTTCACAATCGTCTTGCGATTTAACAACTTTGAATAACTTTGTGTCATCAGCAAATTTAATTACCTCACTAGTTACTTTTTGTACTTGCTGATCCATGGGGTCTTTGACCACAGCGGTCTGAGAGCTAGAAGTAGCTCTTCCTTTCATCATCCTTTTCCCCATCAATACTAACAAGCAGAGTTCTTGGTTCCTGGTTCCTCAAAGACTCTGAAGGGGCTCCAAACGGGTTAGAGCACACCCTTTCAGGCACACGCCCGTGTGCGAGTTCTGTAATAGGGGCGAGATGAAATAGAGCCCAGAGCCTGAAGCCCTCAGTGCTGATGTCAGCAATCCGAATTGTCCATATCTGTGCCTACACATGTTGCCCTCCAGCGACACTGTCCAGTCAAGTAGGTGTTCTCACACACAGATACACTTGACAATTAGATAAACCTCTGTTCTTATGGAAATAAAGCTAAAAAAAAACCCAAAACCCTTAGGGGTTGATATTCCAAGTAATTTAAATGGGCAGGAGAGCCTGCCTAGCTGCTGATATTCAACAGCACTTAACTGGACATGTTGGAATGGGTAGGTTGAGAGGCAGAGCCAGAAGTTGTGCAGGTGCCGTCAATATTGAGTAACAGTTCCCTCATAGATAACGTAGATAACCAGGTATGTAAGGATTGTATAAACAGGCCTAACATAACTTCTGGGTGTCAGCCTGCAGTGTCCTCTTTTCCCTCCCTCCTAACCCCCGCAGCATGATCACAATCAATGACTCCCCCCCCCCCCCCCCTCGTCACAATCAGTGATCCCTCCCACCTTCCTGACACAATCTTGCACCCTTTCAGAACAGGCCTACCTTAGTCCCTGGTGGTTCAGTGGGGTGATGGGGACAGGAGCAAACACCACTTGCTCTTGTTCCTGCTCCTGCCCCTACCCCTAGTGACTCCATTGTAAAAATGGCCACCCCAACCTCTAGCAGTAATCCCAAGAGAATATTATAATGCCTCTGAATGAATTCTGTATGCATTTGTGGTAACTCCACCTCAAAAAAGATATAGCGGAACTGGAAAAATTACAGAGAAGGGCAGTAAAAATGATAATGGGTACAGGGTAGCTTCCTTATGAAAAAGCATACATACATTAGCGCTCGGTACCAACTGAGAGGGGATGTGATAGAGGCCTACAAAATTGGTGAATAGGAAAAGACCAGGAGACACACCATTAAACTATCAGGTAACAGATTTTAAACAAATTATTCCCGAAGGACGTGGTCAAAGCATCCAGCAAGGCTAGGTTTAAAAGCGGATTGGACAAATTCCTAGTTAAGAATTCCATAAACAATTATTAGTCAAGTAGATCTTAGAATGAGAGGCAGCTACAAGAAACAGATCTATTTTTGGAATCTGCTGGTTACCTCTTGGTAACCTGGATTAGATTTGGATTTAGCTCGCACCTGTTCAGTGGTATTTAAAGGTAAGACAGGATGCTGGACTCAGTCAACCTTTGGTCTGGCTCAGCATGGCATCGCTTACATTCTGATTTAGCAAACTTCTGAGCTAATGCGGTAGGACCTTAGGCCACCTTGGAACAGATTCCACATTGAATATCAACAGCCAGCCAGCCAGCTCAGCGTGTTTTCAGTGGGCATCAGCCTCTTCTACATGCTTAAACCACACTGAATATTGACCCCAACATATATACATGTGAAATCTGCCCATGTGGTTGTCTACAGGCAAAGTATTTGCTATCATGCTAATGCACATATTTTACACCTACAGAAATTTTGTAGCAGGCTATTTACACACACACATGGCCAGACAAAGTTTTTCATTCTGCTGGCTGCCATTCCAGAGGAGAAAAGTATATCATGTTATTCAAAAACCTCCCTTAATTAGCCCCTTGCATCATTGAAAATCTGTGTCAGAGTACTGCTGTGTGGACTGTTAAATGGGAAGCACAAATCACTCAAGAATGGTTCTGAGGAAAAATCTGTAAAAAGCAGGGATGTGGTGTGAACCTTTTATTCCAGAACTATAGAGAAAGGAGTAAATTATGGCAGAGAGGGAAGATCTTAGGGCCTCTTTTACTGCCAGGAATCACTAGCACAATTTAGTAAAAGAGGCCCTAAGTTTTTAATATCAAAAGAGGAAGGAAGATCCAAAAGTCGGGGAAGTTATTTTGTACTCATTCTGTAGTTCCTCTCCTATTCTCTTTCCCCTTGTCTCTTACAAACTCTGAGACTTTTTTCATCTGTTACGCAGTTGGCCCTTGTGCATTAGAATACACAAAACTGAAGACGGCGGATCATTACTGGACTGATCCTTCCGCGGATGAGCTTGTTCAAAGACACCGTATCCATGGAACACACAGTCGACAAGGGCAGGACTCGCCCTCTAAGCGCCCTGCACTAGGGGTAGGTAACTACTGTAGCTTCAATGTGGAGGATAATTTTATACCGTGCATTTGGTGCGTATGTTATCGTTGTTTGTCATTGGAATGCCACTATTTAGTCATAATTTGAACATCATTGCAGTTTACCAAAATGGAGCATTGAACAACTTGATTCCCTGGATTAAATGGTATTTATCAGCTAGCCAGTTTCAGGAATGCTTGATGAAACAACCACTTTTAATGCCAGTTTTACATATCTGGAAGGAGCTCTCCATTTGTATATCAACAAGAAAGCAGGTACCTGGTTTATGGGGCTAAATAAAAGAAAAGGGGTCTAGAGGCAGGAGGACTGATGACCAGATTGATCTTGGAAGATCTTAGGATTCAAAAGAGACAGTATAGAATAACCAGAGTATTTGGGTACAATGACAGGCCAATGGAAAAAGCCACATGTGTTAAGGCCAGAGCTTTAGATTTTATCCTGTATGTAATGGGTAACTAGTGTTGATCTCAGGGGGAAGGCATGGTCAGAGTGGCTAGCATAAGTTGTTTCAGACTACAGAGGAGACGTCCAGTTGATTAAGTGCATGAAGCCATGGTGACAAGTACAGGTCTGACCAATCTAATGCTGAGTGCTTAGGGTATTGAACATTTGCTGAGAACTGATTCGCCTTAACCCTAGTCCCTGAAGAAAGACGAGTGAAACCCGCGGTGTCGGGTGTCTTCAGGGGAAGGCGGAGGACAAAGTGGACTATGTTGATGCAGTCGGGGCACTTATCCAATACAGAACTCAGATAAGTGATTGGTTATTTCTCATAACAGTCTCTATATGGTGGTATAGTTGAGATTAACAGTTTGTAGCTTTATGAGGTATTGGACACACACATATGAATTGGGATATAATAAATTAAAATAAGGAACAACCTGATGAATGAGATGCCGTACCACAAAAAAAACACAGTAATTTATCTGTGAGTTATGATGGTGGGAATATCTGAGGGTGCTCCTTAAATGTAGATAAAACACAAACATTAACATATAAATATCCACCATAGATATATGTTTTGGTGGCACTATTATCCTGGTTTGTATAACAGGTAGTTCGCACTTATTGGCCAGTGAGCAACGGATACTCATTTGGATTCTGTTAGAAAGATTATTTAAGCATCTTGAAAATTTCACCAAGAAAAGTAGACATACACATTTACACCTGCTTGAATACTTTATAGTGGGTATAATAACTATGTCTGTTCTTAACATGCAGGCATAGTTATTATAAACACTATAACTTCTTCAAGTCCAAACAGGAGCGCAACTGCTCTGGAACACAGAATATGTTCTTAGATTGAGCACATCTGATCCTGCATTTACAGGAAAAAGCTAACAAAATACCCCCCCATATCCTTAACCTCTTGCCTCATTGAGAGAAAAGCTTTCTTCCTTTCTTGGGTAACTTTAGCAACGTCCAGGTAAATCCTTAAAATCTGACCATAAAAAAGATCTTGAAAGGAAATATCCTGCAGACTTCTCAGAGATCCTTTTTGATGATTGTTGGCCCCTTTCTGCAGTTCGAAAGGGTCTGACGGGACATTATTATGAAAGTTACCAGAAACTTGTGGCCCCTGAATTGCTACAAAAGATTGTTCAACTTTAGATAATAAATTTTGGATCCTGCTGTTCAGATCAGCTCCTTCAGAGTTTGATGCAAGTGTCCCACTTAGTGGAAAGCATCTCCTTGCAGGAACTGCATTATAAATTCAGGGCCCGAAAGATGGGTGTCCCATTAGATGGGACCTGTCTCAAATGTGGAGCACAGTCTGCATCGTACAAACATTGTTTCTGGGAATTGTCACGTCTGTGGCCGTGACCATCCTCAGACTTACCTTATTCCTGGGGGTCAGCTTCCTAGCTGGCTCCTGTTTCTTCTGTCTGTCCTTTCTGAGCTAGCTCTGGCTCTCTGTGCTGGCTGCATCCAGCAGCATGACACTAATTGCCTCACTATACTGCACCTGTGGGTGTTGCCTGGGTTAGCTCTCTCTCTCTGTGTGTGCTGGCTGCTTCCAGCATGACTCTAATTGCTTCACTACACTACACTACACCTGGGTGTGGGAAGCCTCTCTGTGTTTCACTGTGCTTTCTGCCTGCTCTGTGGTTTGTGCCTGAACAGCCTCCGTAGTGCTTAGAGATTGCTGCAGCTGTGCCTTTGGTGTTGAAGGGCTTTATTAAGCACTTTGAGACTGCAGCCTTGGCCTTTGCATTGCCAATGCCTCCGCAGTGCCTTAGGTCCCGAGGTTAGTGTGCTGTTTGCACAGTTAGCTTTCCTTGTCTTTTCTTGTGGGCTTCCAGCCCTTCTGCTTTGCGAGTTACTATCATCTGTGGGCCTTGCCTTCTGGCTCAGGGTATTATTGCTCTGTGGGCTTTTAGCCCTTCTGTGTTTATTGCTCTGTGGGCTTTCAGCCCTTCTGTGTCTATTGCGCTGTGGGCTTCCAGCCCTTCTGTGCCCATTGCTCTGAGGGCCTCCAGTCTATCTGCGTATATCCCTTTTACCTGTGGGCTTCCAGGCCTTCTGGGGGTATTACTGCGGCCTGGGGGTTTCCAGCCTTTCTGTGGGCTTCTAGCCTTTCTGGGTGTATCTCTCTGTCCTGCAGGCTTTCAGCCTTTCTGTGTTTATTATTCTCTGTGGGCTTCTAGCCTTTCTGTTATCCCTGTGCAGTGGTGCTGCTCCCTGTCTGAGGTTGGTCAGCAGCTGATGCTGCAGCCATTTCTCTCCTTTCTATCTGTTAGCTACTGTAGCTCCAGTCTAACCCTTCCTCTGGCAAGCTTATCTGTCATTCCCATTCCCTTGAGCTTAGCTTGTATGTAGCTCCTGTATCCTGCTCCTCAAGCCTGAACCCTGCTGTAGGACGTTGTTCCTGGATTCCTTGTTGCTTGCCTCTTCAGCTCCAGCCCAGCCACTCCAGTCCTGTCTACTTCAGCCCGTCTTAGGGTTGCCTGTCTCCTGTTGGGTGGTTTTGCCTGCTGCTGCCACCTCCGTGACAGCGGCCCAAGGGCTCACATTTCCCCGAGAGACTACTACTACTACTACTTAACATTTCTAGAGCGCTACTAGGGTTACGCAGCGCTGTACAATTTAACAAAGAGAGACAGTCCCTGCTCAAAGAGCTTACAATCTAATAGACAAGTGAACGGTCGGTCCGATAGGGGCAGTCAAATTGGGGCAGTCTGGATTCACCGAACGGTAAGGGTTAGGTGCCGAACGCAGCATTGAAGAGGTGGGCTTTAAGCAAAGACTTGAAGACGGGCAGGGAGGGGGCTTGGCGTAAGGGTTCAGGAAGGTTGTTCCAAGCATAGGGTGAGGCGAGGCAGAATGAGCGGAGCCTGGAGTTGCCGGTGGTGGAGAAGGGTACTGAGAGGAGGGATTTATCCTGTGAACGGAGGTTACGGGCGGGAACGTAAGGGGAGATGAGGGTAGAAAGATAGTGAGGGGCAGCAGACTGAGTGCATTTGTAGGTAAGAAGGAGAAGCTTGAATTGAATGCGGTATCTGATCGGAAGCCAGTGAAGTGACCTGAGGAGAGGGGTGATATGAGTATATCGGTTCTGGCGGAATATGAGACGTGCAGCAGAGTTCTGAACAGACTGAAGGGGGGGGGGGTAGATGGCTAAGTGGGAGGCCGGTGAGGAGTAAGTTGCAGTAGTCCAGGCGAGAGGTAATGAGAGCGTGGAAGAGAGTTCGGGTGGTGTGTTCAGAGAGGAAAGGGCGAATTTTGCTGATATTAAAGAGGAAGAAGCGACAGGTCTTGGCTATCTGCTGGATATGCGCAGAGAAGGAGAAAGAGGAGTCAAAGATGACTCCGAGATTGCGGGCAGATGAGACGGGGAGGATGAGGGTGTTATCAACTGAGATAGAAAGTGGAGGAAGAGGAGAAGTGGGTTTTGGTGGAAAGACGATAAGCTCGGTCTTGGACATGTTCAGTTTCAGGTGGCGGTTGGACATCCAGGCAGCAATGTCGGATAAGCAGGCCGATACCTTTGCCTGGGTCTCCGCGGTGATGTCTGGTGTGGAGAGATACAGTTGGGTGTCATCAGCATAGAGATGATACTGGAAACCATGAGATGAGATCAGGGAGCCCAGGGAAGAGGTGTAGATTGAGAAGAGAAGGGGTCCAAGGACCGATCCCCGGGGAACACCAACAGATAAGGGGATGGGGGTGGAGGAAGATCCATGAGAGTGAACTTTGAATTTGGTCTTGTCTTTATTTAGTTTCAGTTTTCCATGAGGTCCAGACCTGTTTTAACTGTATCCAGTCTTTCTGTGACACTGTGGTTAAAAGGTATGTAAATGGCAGTGCATCTTTTCTAGCAAAAAAGGTGCCGGTACTCAAATGCTAGGCCACCCTTCAAGGGTGGGGTGATCACTGAGGGACCCACCCCACAATAGCCAGGCCCCCTGCAACCAGTCACAGAACCTATGACAATGCAGAATTGGTGTGTAGAGCCTGAGCTCTTTCATTAATACTTGGGGTCCTTGGATCAATTTTAGCAGACAATGGAAAAGGTGCCGGTACTCAGTACCCCCAAGTACCCTCACAAAAAAAGCCCTTGTAAATGGTGACATCAGCTTCCTATATGAATGGGTTAAAGCCCATTGGTCTGCAATTTGGTCCACCCTTGCAACACTTTGTCACAGCCAATGAACATTGTTTATTGGATGATGTTACTGATACTGTGGAGGGCACTCAGGTTTCTGGGTTATTTTTATGTATTCTTCTGAAATGGATTCATGAGGAGCCACCAACCCTTACTCAGTGGCGTAACCAACTCTGAGTTACTGCACATGGAGCACTTTTCAGTGGAAATTAGGGGTATAAAAATTAAAAAGAGATTCCTTCACCTCTGGTCCCCATATGTTAATACTTTAGGCCCCCCCACCGGGGTCCGGTCGGCACTTTTGAACACCCCAACCCTGTAATTTATGTATATACGGTGCTTGTTTTCCCCAGTTGTGTAATTGTTCCTTTGACTTGGCCACAGGGAAATGGAGTTGGAGCTGGGTTGTTTAGGATGAGGGATAATAATTTATATTTTGGATTACCGTGTTTTTCTGTGACTGTTGCAATCTCAATAAAATATACTTCACACAAAAAAATCTTGAGTGTCTAACATCTTGCTCAAGGGCCATAGACACTAGTAATGTGGTCCATTCTGTAGATCCAGTGATAGACATTTCTAATGTAGCAGGGATATTTTTTAAATCCATCGATGGTTCAGGGTCTGGGACTACAACCTCACCTTGGGTATTTTTTAAGGAAACAGGAAGATGATAAATCTTACTTGAGACAAAACATTAAAAGAAAACTTCAGTATCTCTACTAGATATCTTCTTAGAGATATCCAAGAGGAGAGTAGCAAGAGCCTTTAGAAAGTTCAGGATTCGTAAATTAAATCGCCTGTTATAATTTTTCAAAAACTCAATCTGTCTGTGTACAGCCAATCTATCCAACCACCGCATTTATAAAATTTTTGCAGACTTTTAACCTCCGAACAGTTTTGTTCAACTTGACCCAAAAAGTCAGATTTTAAAGTTTCCACCGGCTTACTCAGGGAATCAAATTTACCAACCAAGCCATTACCTCAGTCATTGTTGATGTCTTCATAATGATAAAGTTCACAGTTTGCAGAGCTCTCCAAATGGACTCTAACATTACCACCATGGGGGCTTCTAATTGGCCACTAGTTGATTGTTCCACCGGCAGCTCTGCAATTGGGGTTCCAACCCCACCTCGTGCAACTGATGCTACCCTGTCACCGGTGCTCGGTGCACTCTGGACCACTGCTCTCGCTGCTGGACACGGCAGAAGGCCCACAACCAGGGGAGAGAGAGGTTTCATGTTCCAGTGGGGGAGATGCATCCTCCACCTTGCCTGATGCGGAACTCACACTCCTCACATCTGTCCTTGAGGGCCGACGGGGAACTGGGATGAGGGCACGTTAGGACCTAGTGGGGGCAGTGTCCTAACTACCCCATTCCTCTTAATGTGCAGCCTGGAGTCAGAAGCAAAAAGCCACAGGAAGATAGAGACCAGCAGGGAACAACCCATGCAGAGCATCAGAGACCTGCTGCCATCTTGAGTTCGTTTCTTTTTATATATTTTAATAATTGTAAATTACTGTGATCGCATTGGTTGATAAACGGTATATCAAATTTAATAAACTATTTTAAAAGATTGTATGACTGCATACGTATGTAAAAATCACACACACAGTGTCGCGGCTCTGATGTCGCTCTGGTGTTGGTGAGCTCTCGAGTCTCCCCGAGCCCCACAAGGCCCCAGGAAACAGCCGAGCACCCCGAATCTTCACCCGCGGCGACCGCCGTTCACCGAGGGTTGAGCCCTCAGCTGCGGGCGGCCAGCAGGACTGCTGGAACCGCGGGGTGACGGCTGGCCTGACTGGATGTGAGTACACAGTCCTTGGTGGAGGTGGCTTAGCCGGGCGGCTAGCTGAGCACTGGGAACAAACAGTCTGAGGGAAATAGCTAGCAGGACGGCTAGCTGACACGAGGAACAAATACAGTCTTCACAGGAAATAACTAGCAGGACGGCTAGCTGACACGAGGAACAAACACAGTCTTCACCGGAGACAGCTAGCAGGACGGCTAGCTGACACGAGGAACAAACACAGTCTTCACAGGAAATAGCTAGCAGGACGGCTAGCTGACACGAGGAACAAATACAGTCTTCACAGGAAATAGCTAGCAGGACGGCTAGCTGACACGAGGAACAAACACAGTCTTCACAGGAAATAGCTAGCAGGACGGCTAGCTGACACGAGGAACAAATACAGTCTTCACAGGAAATAGCTAGCAGGACGGCTAGCTGACACGAGGAACAAACACAGTCTTCGCAAGAGATGGCTTCTGAAACACGAAACGGAAGCACTGGACCCCTTCCGTGGCTCCGTTTAAATCCCCCGCTCGTTCCTTCGCTAGTGCCCGCTGGAACCAATCCCCTTCGCCCAAGCAGACCTAGGGCCTGGATTGGTTCTCCCGCCCAGCGGGCGGAGTCTCTCTGGGGGGTGCGCCAATCCGGCGCAAGTAGGCGGAGCTACCTCGCCGGCCCCGCTCCAGCGAAGAGAACGAAGACGCCGGCGCCGCCATCTTGGCCGGCGGTTCTCCTTCTTCGAGGCCGGCGTTGGCGTCTGTGGATCGCCGGCCTCGGGGTAGTCGGCGGCAGTGCCCGATCCCCTCGGCAGACTATCCCCGCCCTCCCGGGTCCCACGGGTGCCCCGGCTCCCGCTCCCGTCCGCGGACCGCCAGGTAAGGGCCTGGAACGGGACAGTATCCTCCCCGGATGACCCCTTTTCCCGGGGCCCGGGCTTGGACGGATACCGGGCGTGGAAGGCTTTAACCAATTCTGGAGCATGTACATTAGCTACGGGTTCCCAGGAGTTGTCTTCGGGACCAAAAGATTTCCATGATAGCAAATAGTACAGTCTTCCCCGCCGCCACTTTGAATCAAGAATCTCTCCTACCTCATACTCCGGATCCGGGGCCACCTGGAGATCTTCCTCTTGGGATGGGTGCGGGTGCCACCCGGACCCCCGGAACCTCTTCAATAACGAGACATGGAAGGCGTTGTGCACTCGTAGGGTACCGAGTAACCGCAACCGATACGTTACTGGCCCAATTCGTTCTTGAATCGCAAATGGTCCCGCATATCGAGGTCCCAGTTTTCGGGAAGGCACTCGGAATCTCAGATGCTTCGTGCTTAACCATACCTTCTGTCCTGGTTGGAGCACTGGGGCGGGCCGCCGATGGCGGTCGGCAAAGATCTTATCCTTGGTCACGGTCTTCTGTAATTGTTCCCTAGCCATCTCCCAGACCTTCTGTAGGTCTGCCACGACTTGGTCCCCCGCCGGTGTCACTGCGGTAGAAGGGAACGGCCCTGGAAGCCAAGGATGTCGTCCGTATACCAGGAAGAACGGGGACTGCCCTGAGGATGAGTGGTCACTTTGGTTATAAGCGAACTCGGCCCAGGGAAGTAGAGAAACCCAGTTATCTTGTCGTTGGTTAACAAAAGCTCGCAAGAATCCTTTCAATGTCTGGTTAATCCTCTCAACCATGCCGTTGGTTTGAGGATGGTAGGCGGATGAAAAATGGTTCTCTACTCCCAAGGCCGTGCACAAGGTTCTCCAGAAACGGGAGGTAAATTGGGGTCCTCGGTCACTGATGATCCGATTGGGCAGCCCATGTAGTCGAAAAATGTGGTGAATGAAGGCCTGGGCTAGAGAGGCTGCCGACGGAAGGTTCGAGAAAGGAACAAAGTGAGCCATCCTAGAGAACCGGTCTACCACAACCCAGATCACGGTATGACCCTGGGAACGAGGTAAATCAGTGATGAAATCCATGGATATCTCCGACCAGGGATTGGTCGGTACGGGCAGTGGTTGCAGGTCTCCCACGGGGGGTCCTCCTACTGGCTTGGTCCGTGCACACACCGGACACGAGGTAACAAACTGGAGAATATCTCGTCTCATCTGTGGCCATTGATAATGTCTCGTGATGAATCGGAGAGTCTTTTGATACCCGAAGTGCCCGGCCCATCTAGACGAGTGTCCCCATTGCATGACCTTTCTCCGATCGGCGGCCGCCACGAACTTCTGGATCGGTGCGACTTCCCCTGTAGCCGCACCGAGACAAGCGGGATCTAACATCGGATGAGTCTCCTTGGTCTCTTCCGGGACTTCAAATGCCCGGGAGAGCGAGTCTGCCGGAGTATTCTGGGACGCCGCCCGGAACACTAATTGAAAATGAAACCTGGCAAAGAATAATGACCACCGAGCCTGTCGGGGATTCAGCCGCTGAGCCTCTTGGAGGTATAGGAGGTTCTTATGATCAGTGATGACCGTAAACCGGTGTTCCGCTCCCTCCAGCAAGTGTCTCCACTCCTGCAGTGCTAATTTCAGGGCCAGGAGTTCTCTATCCCCTACCGTATAATTCCGTTCGGCTGGGGAGAATTTACGTGAAAAGAAGGAGCACGGTTGGCGCCGACCTTCGGGGTTGATTTGAGAAATGACCGCCCCGGCTCCTAAGGCGGACGCGTCCACCTCTACAATAAAAGGTTTCTCAGGATCGGGCGCCAGCAGAATTGACGCTGACTCAAAGGCCTCTTTTACCTGACGAAAGGCCGCTTGCGCCTCGGGCGGCCAGTCCCTGACCCTCGCGTTCTTTTGGGTGAGCGCTGTCAACGGTGCTGTCAATCGGGAGTACTGGGGAATAAACTGGCGATAGTAATTGGCGAAGCCCAGGAATCGTTGTAGTGCCTTCAGTCCCATCGGTTGCGGCCACTCTCGAATGGCCCGGAGTTTGTCTGGCTCCATCTGTAACCCCCCTGGAAGCAGGATATACCCTAAAAAAGGTAAGGACCGCTGATGGAAGGCGCATTTACTGAGCTTAGCAAATAGATGGGCTTGTCGTAAGCGGTGCAGCACCGCACGAACATGGCCCGGATGTTCCATGGGGTCCTTAGAGTAAACCAGGATGTCATCCAGATATACAATCACCGTGGAGTTTAGCAAATCCTCTAGCACGTAGTTGATAAGACGTTGAAACACCGCAGGGGCATTGCAGAGGCCGAACGGCATCACCCGATATTCGAAATGTCCCTCGTGGGTGTTGAAGGCCGTTTTCCATTCGTCCCCTGACCGGATTCGCACTAAATTGTAGGCCCCCCGCAAATCCAATTTCGTGAACATCTGAGCTCCTTGCAGCCTGTCAAAGAGCTCGGGAATGAGCGGTAGAGGAAAACGATCTTTCACGGTGATGGCATTTAATCCCCGATAGTCAATACAAGGTCTCAGGGACCCATCCTTCTTGGTAACGAAAAAGAACCCTGCCCCGGCTGGGGACGTAGAAGGCTGAATGAACCCTTTTCGCAGGTTCTCACGGATGTATTCTTGCATTACCTTGGACTCTCCTCGGGACAGCTTGTACAGTCGGCCCCGTGGGGGTACCGTATCCGTCTTCAGATTAATGGCACAGTCAAAAGACCTATGAGGCGGTAGCACCTCCGCTTCCTTGGGATTAAACACATCTGCAAAGTCTTTATAGTCCATAGGCAGCGAGCCCAGTTCAACCCGTCCCTCATCGGGCAATGTATTTAAGGCCGGACAGCTGCCAGCCCGGCCCTTACAACAGGTCTCCTGACAGGAATTACCCCAAGCTTGAATTCTTCCCCCGGACCAGTCGATAACCGGGTTGTGGTACCGTAACCACGGCAATCCCAGGACCACTGGGTGGATGGTCCGGGATAACACTAAGAATTCGGCCTCCTCCCGATGATCCTCCCCCACCTGCAATCCCAACACGGGGGTGATCTCCGTGACCGGCTGGGGAAGGGTAGTCCCTTGGATGGAGGTTATTCGCAGCACCGGCCTCCGCGGAAGCGTGGGCCAGCCCATTTGCTGCAGCAGTTCGAGTCCAATAAAGTTGCCCCCTGACCCCGAGTCCACCAGGGCCCGGGTCTGGATCGTGGCCTCCTGCCACCGTAATGTTACTGGTAGGATGATCAGGGAATCTGGTAGGGGAGCGGAGTGCCCCAAGAACCCTCCCCTCAGGGTGCCTTGGGGGGCGCATTTCCCGGCCGGACGGAACAAGTCCGGAGGAAATGTCCAGCCTTCCCACAATAGAAGCACAGTCCGTTCGACTGTCGTTGCTGTCTTTCGGAGGGAGTCAACCGTTGACGGCCCATCACCATCGGCTCTTCCCCGGGCTCCGTGGAGTCCCGGTTCCCCTGGCGAGGGGGCGGCCCTTTGCCCGTCCGGGGGGTCCCTCGTGCCCACTTCTGCCGCTCCGCCCGGGCTCTGGCTCGCTCCTGGAATCGGGTGTCTACTCGTATACAGAGCGAGATGAGGGCATCCAATTGTCCGGGGATCTCCCGTCCCGCCAATTCGTCCTTGATTCGTTCTTGTAGGCCTTCCATAAAAATGGCCATCAAGGACTCCGGATTCCAACGCAGCTCCGTGGCTAAGGTTCGAAACCGGATGGCATAGTCGGCCACCGTGCCTTCTCCCTGATGAATCCGGAGCAGTTCCGACGCCACGGAGGAGGGTCTCCCCGGAAGGTCGAACACCATCCGGAACCGGCGCTGAAATTCACTATAATCATCCAAAATAGGGTCCTGTTGTTCGTTCAGGGGGGCCACCCAGTCCTGGGCCTTCCCTTCGCAAAGGCCCATAATGTAGCCCACCTTACTTTGGTCCGAAGCAAATGCCTCCGGTTGCATCCGGAAGGCCAGGTTACACTGGTTAAGGAACCCCCGACAACCTCCAGGGGTCCCATCATATCGTGCTGGTTCAGGGAACCGAGGTCCCATGCGGAACCCTCCCACACGGGGAGCCGCTGCGGCCCCCTGGACCGCAGCGGCCTGGTTCTGTACCTGAAGCGTGGAAAGTTGAGAACATACGTTCTGGAGCGCCCCAGACAGGGCATTAAGCTGTTCCTGTTGCTGCTGGAGAACCTTGGCCAGGTCCCGTAGATCAGGTTGCGTCGGCGAGCTCATGGCTTCCGTTTTCTGTCGCGGCTCTGATGTCGCTCTGGTGTTGGTGAGCTCTCGAGTCTCCCCGAGCCCCACAAGGCCCCAGGAAACAGCCGAGCACCCCGAATCTTCACCCGCAGCGACCGCCGTTCATCGAGGGTTGAGCCCTCAGCTGCGGGCGGCCAGCAGGACTGCTGGAACCGCGGGGTGACGGCTGGCCTGACTGGATGTGAGTACACAGTCCTTGGTGGAGGTGGCTTAGCCGGGCGGCTAGCTGAGCACTGGGAACAAACACAGTCTGAGGGAAATAGCTAGCAGGACGGCTAGCTGACACGAGGAACAAATACAGTCTTCACAGGAAATAGCTAGCAGGACGGCTAGCTGACACGAGGAACAAACACAGTCTTCACCGGAGACAGCTAGCAGGACGGCTAGCTGACACGAGGAACAAACACAGTCTTCACAGGAAATAGCTAGCAGGACGGCTAGCTGACACGAGGAACAAATACAGTCTTCACAGGAAATAGCTAGCAGGACGGCTAGCTGACACGAGGAACAAACACAGTCTTCACAGGAAATAGCTAGCAGGACGGCTAGCTGACACGAGGAACAAATACAGTCTTCACAGGAAATAGCTAGCAGGACGGCTAGCTGACACGAGGAACAAACACAGTCTTCACAGGAAATAGCTAGCAGGACGGCTAGCTGACACGAGGAACAAATACAGTCTTCACAGGAAATAGCTAGCAGGACGGCTAGCTGACACGAGGAACAAACACAGTCTTCGCAAGAGATGGCTTCTGAAACACGAAACGGAAGCACTGGACCCCTTCCGTGGCTCCGTTTAAATCCCCCGCTCGTTCCTTCGCTAGTGCCCGCTGGAACCAATCCCCTTCGCCCAAGCAGACCTAGGGCCTGGATTGGTTCTCCCGCCCAGCGGGCGGAGTCTCTCTGGGGGGTGCGCCAATCCGGCGCAAGTAGGCGGAGCTACCTCGCCGGCCACGCTCCAGCGAAGAGAACGAAGACGCCGGCGCCGCCATCTTGGCCGGCGGTTCTCCTTCTTCGAGGCCGGCGTTGGCGTCTGTGGATCGCCGGCCTCGGGGTAGTCGGCGGCAGTGCCCGATCCCCTCGGCAGACTATCCCCGCCCTCCCGGGTCCCACGGGTGCCCCGGCTCCCGCTCCCGTCCGCGGACCGCCAGGTAAGGGCCCGGAACGGGGGACACAGAAAATTTGTGGCGTTATGGTTTCCACAGAATGGAGGTGGAGTTGCAACATACATGTTTATTTTATTATTCATGCTGGTCCGTGTATAGATTTGCACATTTTTAGGAGCAGGTGTAAGTTTGTGTGTTGACATCTGAGCAGTCTTTGGGCTGGATTTGGAATTTTTTTTTTTTGAATTTTTCAGTTAGTCACCTTGTTATAAATTCAATCCTGTGTTGTGTAAAATTAAACCCGAGCCCATGTTATGTAAAAAAATAAACCCAAGGGGGTAGTTTTATAGAGCAACTGTCCATGTTGGAGGAGTGGCCTAGTGGTTAGAGCACTGGTCTTGCAATCCAGAGGTGGCCAGTTCAAACCCCACTGCTGCTCCTTGTGATCTTGGGCAAGTCACTTAACCCTCCATTGCCTCAGGTACAAACTTAGATTGTGAGCCCTCCTGGGACAGAGAAATATCCAGAGTACCTGAATGTAACTCACCTTGAGCTACTACTGAAAAAGGTGTGAGCAAAATCTAAATAAATAGATGTGTAAAGCATGTTTGATGCATGGAAAAAGACACAAATTATCACTTGTATTTATGTACATAAGTATTGCCGTACTGGGAAAGAACAAAGGTCCATCAAGCCCAGCATCCTGTTTCCAACAGTGGCCAATCCAGGTCACAAATACCTGGCAAGATCCCAAAAAAGTACAAAACATTTTATACTGCTTATCCCAGAAATAGTGGATTTTCTCCAAGTCCATTTAATAACGGTCTATGGACTTTTCCTTTAGGAAGCCGTCCAACTCTGCTAAGCTCCGCCTTTACCACATTCTCTGGCAACGAATTCCAGAGTTTAATTCCACGTTGAGTGAAGAAAGATTTTCGGCGATTCGTTTTAAATTTACTACATTGTAGCTTCATTGCATGCCCCCTACTCCTAGTATTTTTGGAAAGCGTGAACAGACGCTTCACATCTACCCGTTCAACTCCACATTATTTTATAGACCTCTATCATATCTCCCCTCAGCCGCCTTTTCTCCAAGCTGAAGAGCCCTAGCCGCTTTAGCCTTTCCTCAT
This sequence comes from Microcaecilia unicolor, assembly GCF_901765095.1. Taxonomy (NCBI): domain Eukaryota; kingdom Metazoa; phylum Chordata; class Amphibia; order Gymnophiona; family Siphonopidae; genus Microcaecilia; species Microcaecilia unicolor. The sequence continues at coordinate 25,454,575 of NC_044043.1, forward strand.
AGGGAAGTCGTCCCATTCCCTGGTCAGATCAATCACCAGTGGTAATGATTCTTAGGAACCAGTGGATAGGAACTCGGGCCCCATATATTGGCAGATGAATGATGCCCTGCTGCAGGACCCGCAAAGTGTGTTATCCTTGGAGAAAAATATTAAAGAATATTTAGAATTTAATGATATTGCACCCCTCACACTGTGAGAAGGTCTAAAGGTGGTTATATGAGTGCATGTTATAGCCTTGCAGGCCCATCTTCACAAACATAGGTCTGCCCAAAAGAATTCAAATAGCGATATTAGAAAGACAACATAAGAGCGATCCATCTGATTTGACAAGGTTGACCACCTCCATGAGTTTTGGCTGGAGCTCAATGAGGTTCAGATGGCTGGGTTATCTGATCAGTTACAGCAAGTACAACAAGAGCATTTTGAGTTTGGTGACTGTGCTAGTAGATTGGTGGCCACTAAGCTCAAAAAGCAAGTCCAGCGTAATTATGTTTTTTCTATTATGGTTGAGTCTGGTGAGACATGCTGCTCACTGGAGCAGATAAAGGCTGAGTTCTATCACTTTTATGAAAGCCCACCCAGGCAGAGATCCAGACATATCTGAATGATGTGGATCTCCCTTAGGTGTCATAGGGAGAAGCAGATTAATTATCTAAATCTATAAATTCAGAGGAAATTCAATGGGCAATAAAAGAATCTTCCCCAAACTCTTGGTACTTATACTGCTGTGGGTGTTTGCATCTTTTGATGATGAGCAGAGACTACCCCACTCTTGGTGGCTGGCGGCTGTCACTTTGCTGCTAAAGCCAGGTAAAAATCCCCATACATGTGGCTCCTATAGGCCGATTTCTTTAATGAATTCTGATTATAAAATATTCACAAAAATTTAGCTAAAAGACTTCAGTTAGTGCTGCCTCGGTTAATACATGAGGATGAAGCGGGATTCATTGTGGGACATCAGACATATGACATATACGATACTTGATGCATCTGCTTCAATAGGCCCAGGCTGATAAGATACCTGCATTATTGCTATCAGTCGATGCTGAAAAAGCATTCAACATGATGTGCTGACCTTTTCATGTTCACAGTGCTGGAACAGATGGGAACAATGTACTCATTCTGCTGCTCCCCAGTATCTCTCCACACTCGTCCTTCCCTACACCCCTTCCCGTGCACTCCGCTCCATGGATAAATCCTTCTTATCTGTTCCCTTCTCCACTACTGCCAACTCCAGACTTCGCGCCTTCTGTCTCGCTGCACCCTACTCCTGGAATAAACTTCCTGAGCCCCTACGTCTTGCCCCATCCTTGGCCACCTTTAAATCTAGACTGAAAGCCCACCTCTTTAACATTGCTTTTGACTCGTAACCACTTGTAATCACTTGCCTCCACCTACCCTCCTCTCCTCCTTCCTGTACACATTAATTGATTTGATTACTTTATTTTTGTCTATTAGATTGTAAGCTCTTTGAGCAGGGACTGTCTTTCTTCTATGTTTGTGCAGCGCTGCGTACGCCTTGTAGCGCTATAGAAATGCTAAATAGTAGTAGTAGTAGTAACATAGAACATAAGAATAGCCAATAGTCCACTTAGCCCAGTATTCTGTTGGGGTTAGTCACCCTTGAAGACAAGGTATTTAATTCGCAAAAAATATTTTGCAGATCACATATGTTATTTGCAGACAGATCTCCCCTGGATTCCCATGTGGACCTAGTGACCCACTTTATAGAAGATGGGCCTCCGATGACTTGAGTACTATAGGACAATTCTGGGATGATGGGAGGTTACTTACGTTTGATGAATTACAGGAGGAATATGGGTTGGAAGGAAGGGATTTCATTTGTCAGAGAGCACTGGAAGAATTGGGCCTGGCAGAAACAGCATTAGAATGAGCTATAAGGGGTGGGGGAGGAAGTGGTAGTGTGTTTCTTCTGTACTCAGCTTTATTATTATATACCAACACCCAACTTCACTGTATATGTCGATGGGAGGATGCCCTACAAACTGTCTTTGGCCTGGATACTTGGGAGAAGGGATTCAGGTATTTATTGACGCCTGCAGTGGCTCAATGTCTTCCTGAAAATGGCTTTAAAATATTTTACTAGTGGTACTATACCTCAGAGCATTTAAATAAAACATACCTGCAAGATCCTGCTGAATGCTGGTGAAAATGTGGTGATAGGGGACTTTCCTGCATATATGGTGGACTTGCCCAGTGGCTCAATCTTCTTCAAATGTCTAAACTGCTGTGAGATGTGGATGTTTGGTGTCATTTGAACTTGATGGCAAATGTTGCTTATTGTATTATGGATCCATACTTATCAATAAAAGTCTTTGGCCAAGAAAAAAAAAAGAAGCATGATACAGACCTGAAAAGGGAGGGGGGCTCCCTTCCCAGCTTACTTAGAGAGAAGGCAAGTCAATAGAAATAGTCCCATAAGACAGAGACCTGGAATATGTGTTCTGAAAGAGCCTACAGGAACTTGTAGTCCTAGTACATAATATTACTTAATATATAGACAATGTAATCTGCCACAGAAAATGATTAACCTATATACATAACAACAAACAGCAAATGGGGACAGAACACCCCATGGCAAGTTTTGAAAATCTTACACGTCTAATTTGTAGATGTGGAATCCCGTCCTATTAAACAAAAAGAAAGAGCACAAAGGGCCTTTAAAAACGGGAAGGAACACAGTTTTTTCATTAAAATAATCTTTTAATGGTGAACTTTGATTGAAGAGAGACCCGACACAGGCCGTGTTTTGGTGCTGCCGCACCTGCGTCAGGGGTATGCATTAAACATATTACAATAAACAAACAATAATTTATATAAATAAAAACACGTAAATAGGAACCAAAATTATCAATAAAAATAGATGATAAATCTAGATACATACATAAAATAGAATATTATGTGTTTCAGACTAGTACCCATTCATTAGCAAAAAAATAAGGCAAATGTGGATTATATTTGTTTAAAAATATTTCACATGAAAAAAGTTTGCCCAATGGAAAAAAAAAATTATATTTAAAACAAAAACGTGCATGCAAATGGACTTAGAGCAAAAAGATGAGTTTACGCCAAAAATATAAATACATATAAAAAATATATGTTTATATTTTTTATTTTTTATATATATTTTTTATATGTATTTATATTTTTTTACATTTGCCTTATTTTTTTGCTAATGAATGGGTACTAGTCTGAAACACATAATATTCTATTTTATGTATGTATCTAGATTTGTCATCTATTTTTATTGATAATTTTGGTTCCTATTTACGTGTTTTTATTTATTTAAATTATTGTTTATTGTAATATGTTTAATGCAGACCCCTGACGCAGGTGCGGCAGCACCGAAACACGGCCCGTGTCGGGTCGCTCTTCAATCAAAGTTCACCATTAAAGGATTATTTTAATGAAAAAACTGTATTCCTTCCCGTTTTTAAAGGCCCTTTGTGCTCTTTCTTTTTGTTTGGTCTTTTTGTACTTGGTTCCCTCTCTTTGTTATATTAGAATCCCGTCCTATTGACATCTGACCTACTTGACAACATGAGAGCACTGCATCACTCCGCTTCCAAGGGGAAGGGAAGGTTGATAGTGGGAAGCACTGGAAGCACCATGATGTGAGGCAAATAAGGAGTGGTGTCATCAACCAGATAAGAGACATACTAAGTAAATGGATCACTCCACATTATTTCTAGGTGTAGTCTGCACTAGAAAATGTTTGGTCTCTATCTTGCAGATTAAGAAACGTCATTCCAGTGGAAGCGCGTCAGAGGATAAGTTTGCTGCCTCAGCACGAGAGTACGTGGAGTCTCTGCACCAGAACTCTAGGACACATCTACTGTATGGGAAGAATAATGTGATGGTCCAGCCAGTGAGTATCACCTGTGGTAGACATTCTGGTAGTGGTTGGGAATGAGGATAGTGATAAACCAGAATGATTGCGCCATGCCATTTCTGAGTGTTTTGTTTAGTTTTGCAACATCAATCCATTTTATTGAAGTACATTTATTACTAGTCTACTGTAAATCTTCTAAGTGGTTTACAGTAATACACTCAATTATAAAACATGCAAAAACATAAATTATAGCATCAGCAAAACACATCTCATAAAATAACATAATAAAAGTGCATAGAAACAAAAGTTATCAATCATTATTATATGCCAACCCAAAGAAATGTGCCCTCTATCCATTAAAGGCTGGATAGAGAATATCAACTTGTGCCACACAGCATTTAAGGGCAATTTTCAAACAGCTTGCGTCTTTGCAGAGTATGCAGATTTGTCTACCATTGTTATTTGATAGCAGATTTTCAAAGAATAAATACCTGATTAATTTTTCTTTGAGAGCAAGCTAGCATGTCTTCTAAAATCACCTGTCTTTCACATATACTGTTTGCGTAGCGACCAAGTATAATAGAATGCATACACTTTACTCTCTGGCCTAAAAATGCTTTCAAGGAACAATTTTTTAACCCAGCTAAAAGTAACCAGGTAGAGAGAGGAAATTTTCAGGGCCATTTTACTGTAGAAAATTAACACTGTGATTTTGCAACTAAAGAGGAGATGGCAGAGCCATGCGACCACTGGCATCATGAAAGGAAGGGGGTGTGGCATCATTAGACAGTAGCGTCAGTAGCAATGTTGAACGTTCATCAGTTATGATATGGATGTTCCATTTGTTAGCCCATGGAGGAGGCTTTTGTAGAAAAGACTTTCATGTTCTATTATTTTAGTTTATTATTTGTTTTCATGTTTGTTTTTTTAGATGTCTGTATTTGTTGGACATAGGCAACTTATAAATAGTTAATAATAAATAAATCTGGCTTTGGGGCAGAAGGCATAGGAAGTACTGAGCAGTCTTTAGCTCAGGAAAAAGTAGTGTTCTTGCTTTATTAGTCCAGTTGCATACACAGAAATATAGGTTCTCTAAGAAAACTGTTATTCTGGACGTGAGCCCTCGAGCCCAGGCTGAGGCCTAGTATAGGATTTTGGCCTAGGGTAGACCGAACAGGCCCTATGCACCACCCAGCCACCAATCCCCGCACACACACAACAGCTAACAGGCATCACCAGAAAATGGGAGTTAGAGCATTCAGGCGGGCCTCATGGCTGATCGGGAACCCACTAGTGCAGAGTCCAAGCAAGCGGGCTTCACGGCCGACTGGGAACCCAGTCACACTCCGGGAGGGGAGAAAGAACAACGAAGGGTCCCCAAGGGACTGAGCACAAGCAGCGCACACAGTGCAGGGTAGAAACACAAGGAAAAGGGTGAGAGACAGAACCTCTAAAGGTATATACAAGGCTGTGCCACAGTGCGATCAAGAATATAGGAAGCCCCAGAAGGGAACACTCTAGGCTGTACTATACAGCACTCAAGGGAAAAAGGGAACCAAGTATAGGAATACACTCTAAGCTGAACCATTCAGCACACCAGGAGAGGGGAAGCCACTCAAAGGAATACTCTTAAGGTATGCCACTAGGCACTCAAGGAAAAAAGGGAAACCACTCATAGGAATACACTAGGCTGTGTCCCACAGCACACTAGACTGTACCTTACAGCATACAAAGATACAGGAAGACCTACAAGGAACTAGGCTGTACCATACAGCGCACAAAGGAAAAGAAAAACTACCTATAAGAATATAGAAAGCTGGCCCCACAACACACAAGGGAAAAGGAAACAGTAAGCAAACAGAGGAAGCTGCCTTGACACACACAGACCAGAAAAGGAGCACAGCTCACCGGCAACAGGAGACAGATTCAGCAAACAAAGAGAACTAAAACCAACAAACAGGAGCAATATACATGGACAGGGGAACTGCCAAATGGAGGCAGAGGGAGCAGAGCAACAGCTCAGCACAACAAAGGGAACAGAGAGAGAGAGAAAACTAAATAAACAAACTGGAACAATACAAGGCACCAGCTTACCACAGACAGCACAACCTTAGAGCAGCAGAAAGCAGACCAGCTGTAGGGGAGTGAGGCAATCAAGCTCATGCTGGGAATACCCAGCGCGTACACACACACAGAATAAGCAAGCACTGAGGAGAATGGCTAAACTCCAAATTTGAACACAAGCGCCCAAGCACAGGCTGACTTCAGCTGAGCAAACAAAGCAATCAAACGCCAAAGCAAGAGTTGTAGGGAAAGGTAGGCTTAAGTAGATCAGGCTTCTGAGTCTGCTGCATCAGATGTCAGCTCAGCACTTAACAAGCCAATCAGGAGTGAGTCCCAAACATTCCCCTGCCTGCTAGCAGAATCATAACAAAACAAGTATAAGGGGGTCTTTTACTAAAGCTTAGCTCGAGTTATCTGCAGCAGGGCCTATTTTATTGCTATGGGCCTGGCTGCAGATAACTCGAGCTAAGCTTTAGTAAAAGACCCCCTAATGTTTTTTTGGGTTTTTTTTAGGTTAACTCAGTGTACTGCTTGACTAGCTTATGGATCCTAATACTCCCTTTATTAGGTTAGAGCGAAATAAGAAAAGATAATGTAACCAGAAAATAAAAGTGAATCTTAAAAAAAAATCTCAGTGGAGGAAGTGAGGTCACGAGGTTAGATGGCTGCCTAAAACCTTAGCTCCTGCACTTCCTTACAATCCTGAGCCATTATCCGCAATCATCCGCCACAATTTTGGTGTTTCATCGATTGTAAGAGGAGTGGCCTAGTGGTTAAGGTAGTGAACTTTGGTCCTGGGGAACTGAGGAACTGAGTTCGATTCCCACTTCAGGCACAGGCAGCTCCTTGTGACTCTGGGCAAGTCACTTAACCCTCCATTGCCCCAGGTACAAATAAGTACCTGTATATAATATGTAAGCCGCATTGAGCCTGCCATGAGTGGGAAAGCGCGGGGTACAAATGTAACAAAAATAAAATAAAAAACTGTCTGAAATGAGCAAACTGTCGGCTTCACAGCATTGAGAGGGAGAGCGCCATTCTACTCGGCAGGCGGCAAAGGGCCCGCCGCGCCATGCGTCCCCGGAGTTAAGGCGGTCGTCTGACTCCGACACGGCATCCTCCCATGCAGATCAGAGCTGCTTGACCATCAAAAAGAAAAGCGCCCCAGAAGATCTGGCAAAATGTTTGGAGGCGATAAGAGAGGAAATCAAGGCCTCCAAGGTGGAGATCCTAGAGCACGTGGATGCTATCAGCCTAGACTTAAGTGAACTGGGGGGGCCTCGTGGAGGCACTGGAGGAGCGGGCCGATGAACAGGCAGAAGCTAATGAGGCGCTGGAGTCGCGTATTGCTCAACTGTCTGAGCAAAATGAGGACCTACAATATAAACTAGACGACCTCGAAAATAGAGGACGCAGACATAACTTGAGATTTCGAGGTGTTCCAGAGACGGGTGGTGGAGAGGATGTGTCTACTATTGTGCGCACACTATGTGGAAAAATACTGGGCAAAAATTACGATCCAGAAGCAGTGGAGATCGACCGGGCGCACCGCGCACTGGGTTAAGCTTTGGCCAGTAGACCCAGAGATATAGTATTGCGCTTCACGTCATATTCATTCAAGGAACGGGTCTGGCAGCGGGCTCGCCAGCTACCAACTCTGGAATACAATGATGCGAGGGTTGCTGTTTTTCCGGACTTATCATTGTACACGCTGGCACAGAGAAGGGCTATGAAACCTGTCCTGGAAATTTTGGTTAAGGAGAAGCCTGCTTATCGCTGGAGCTTTCCCTTTGCTGTCTGCTTTGAACTAAACGGCAAGCAGTTCCGGTTTCGTCGGGTCTCTGAATCTTGGCAGAGTTTGCATGAAGCGAGTCTGACTCCTACAGCGGTATTGCCAGCGGGGATAGCGCCTTCCACGAAAGCCAGGCTTTAGAAATGGAATCGAGTGGGGCAGAAGGCTCTGAAGCCAGGGACCTGACTTGGTTTGTGCACATGCTGACTCTGATTGAAAACGCAAAGCAATTGCATTGGGACTAATTATTTGCTTAACAGTTGGGCAGTGCTCAGATATTACTGTTTATTGCATGTGGTAGAGGGATTACTGGTGAATGGTATAATGTGCTAAAGGTATGATAGGATGGGGATGTGTGAAATATGTGGGAGAGGGGAAGGGTGGTACATCGGGTCAGTGGGTTGTTTCTTCTGGAAATCCCATTCAGTGCTTTAGGCATGGTCTGGTGGGAATAAAGGGAAGGGGGGATGTTCTGTAAGGGTAGGGACTCGGGCAGTGTAATCAGGGGGTGGAATAAGTATAGGGGGGGGTGGTGAGGGGACTTGGTTGAGGGAGGCGGTTCAATCACAGAGTGGGAAGAGGGAGGTGGGAGGGGCTAGAGGGGACAGAGAACGGGGGGTGGTTGGGATGTTTAGGCCAGGATGTCTAATATGTTGGAATGTGTGGAAACTGCTGAATATTGAAGATATGTGTTATATAAACCTAGAGCAATGAGTGCAGAGTTAAAAATATCCTATAATGTCAAGGGATTGAATATGCCTCAAAAGAGGCAGAAGCTATATAAAGAGCTACAGCAGCTGAGGCCACATGTGGTACTTTTACAAGAGACACACTTTCGCCGCAAATATGAACGATTTCTCTCCTGCTCGAGTTACCCAGGGGTATACTATGCTTCCTCTGAGACGTCCAAAAAAAATGGAGTGGCGATAACGATTCATAATAAGGTAGGGGCAAAGGTAATGAAGGTTAAGAAAGACCCAGGAGGGCGTTTCATATTTTTGCATATTCAAATAGACCAGATAGATTTAACGATAGCATCTGTATATGGCCCAAATAGTGGGCAGGTAGAGTTCTTTGCCAAGGTGAAGAATTCCTTAGCATCATTTGTACAGGGCTCCTTAATAGTGGGGGGTGATTTTAATGCCGTCATGAACCCTAGTAGACAGATCAGGAGCCCCTAAAACAGAGGGGGGGGGGGGGGGAAGAGGCTCTGGCTCACTCCCTGGGAACTATAGATTTATGGAGATTGACACATATGGCGGACAGAGATTATACATTTCACTCTCAAGTACATGATTCCTACTCGCACATCGACTATTTATTAGTGGATGCTGCGCTGGTGGAAAGGGGACCCCAGGCAGGAATAGGCACTGTGACAATTTCAGACCATGCTCCGGTATGGGTTACTCTACCAAATATAAGGCCAGAAATAAAGGACAAGAGATGGACCTTAAACACTAGTTTGCTACAGGAGAAAGAGGTGGAGGAGGGATATAGGAGTATTTAGAATTCAATTTGGATTTGGGTCCTCCGTTGGCCACAGTATGGGATGCTCTGAAGGCTGTATCCAGGGGATATTTCTTACAACTTGCTAGTAAGCGATCATGGGTACGCAAGGCTCAAAGAGCAAGATGCCTGGAGAGAATACAAATTCTGGAGGGTTAGCACAAGGTGAATAGATCTCCCCTGATTTGGCATCAGTTATGTGGTGAGAGGACGATATTGGACTATCTATTCGGAACAGCTAAGCTTGGGAAGAGAGAGGTTAAGGGTGGGAACATATGAGGCTGCCAATAAGGTGGGGCGTCTTCTTGCGATTAAGTTGAGGAGACAAAAAGTTGATCGTATGGTAAATCAAGTGTGTGACGGCAAGGGCTCAGTGTTGTGTAATTCAACTCATATTCGCAAATGCTTTAGAGAATTCTATCAAAATCTATATTCTCAGGAGATAGCTCTCCCTTTGGAGTCCATTGATGCCTACCTGGCTGATAGTGAACTCTCTGCCTTGTCTCCTCAACATCAGGTAATGCTGGAAAAACCTGTTACCCCAAAGGAGGTTCAGGAAGCCATTCAAGGTTTGCTCTCATGTAAATCTCTTGGATTGGATGGGCTTCCTAATGAGTTTTACAAGAAGTTTGCACCAGAGCTGGCACCACTCCTTGTAGATCTGTTTAATCAGGTGGGAGAGGGGGGGACCTTACCATCATCCATGATGGAGGCATGGATAGCGGTGTTGCCCAAACCAAACAAAGATCTTGAAGAGTGTGGCTGGTACAGGCCCATATCGGTATTGAATGCTGATGTTAAAATCCTAGCGAAGGTGCTGACGAGCAGGCTGAGACCACTGATGCCGACACTCATACACCCCGACCAAGTCAGTTTTGTGTCGTATTGCAAGGCCATGGATAATATTAGGCGCACCTTAGACCTCATGTTCTTAGCAAAGAGAAATCGAAGGCCCTTATGTCTCATAGTAACATAGTAACATAGTAGATGACGGCAGAAAAAGAACTGAATGGTCCATCCAGTCTGCCCAAGATAAACTCATATGTGTATACCTTACCTTGAATTTGTACCTGTCTTTTTCAGGGCACAGACCGTATAAGTCTGCCCAGCAGTATTTCCCTCCTCCCAACCACCAGTCCCGCCTCCCATCACCAGCTCTGGTACAGACCGTATGTCTGCCCTCCCCTATCCTAGCCTCCCAACCACCAACCCCTCTTCCCCCCACCTGCTCCGCCACCCAATTTCAGCTAAGCTTCTGAGGATCCATTCCTTCTGCACAGGATTCCTTTATGCACATCCCACGCATGTTTGAATTCCGTTACCATTTTCATCTCCACCACCTCCCGTGGGAGGGCATTCCAAGCGTCCACCACCCTCTCTGTGAAAAAATACTTCCTGACATCTTTGAGTCTGCCCCCCTTCAATCTCATTTCATGTCCTCTCGTTCTACCGCCTTCCCATCTCCGGAAAAGATTCGTTTGCAGATTAATACCTTTCAAATATTTGAACGTCTGTATCATATCACCCCTGTTCCTCCTTTCCTCCAGGGTATACATGTTCAGGTCAGCAAGTCTCTCTTCATACGTCTTGGAATGCAAATCCCATACCATCCTCGTAGCTTTTCTTTGCATTGCTTCCATTTTTTTAACATCCTTTGCAAGGTACGGCCTCCAAAACTGAACACAATACTCCAGGTGGGGCCTCACCAACGTCTTCCTTAGCTTAGATGCAGAAAAAGCTTTCAATAGGGTTCATTGTCCCTTTATGTATAAGGTTTTGGAGGTGATGGGGTTTGGAACACAATTCAGGCATTTTATGTGTCCCCTCGAGCTTGCATTAGAATAAATGGGAGCAACTCAGAGTTGTTTACCTTGCATAGGGGAACTAGACAGGGCTGCCCTTTATCCCCTTTATTATTTGCTATGGTCATGGAACCCTTTGCCTCACGCATATGGCTAGATCTGGGAATCTCGGGGGCTCGAGTGGCAATCAGAACCCACAAAATGGCCCTTTTTGCGGACAATATTCTGTTATATGTAACACGTCCTTTGACTACTTTTCCAAATCTTATACGCCTCATTGATGAATACTCTGCATTGTCGGAGTTTAAGGTTAATATGGCAAAGTCGGAGACTTTGAATGTTACGCTTTCAGCGGATACAGTTGACTACCTGAAGGCATCATATTCGTTTAGATGGGCTAATAAATTAAATATCTGGGGGTGAATATAACCTCTAATTTAACTGAATTATTTGAGGTCAATTATAAGGGATTAATTAGTAATATTAAGGCAGATTTAGAGAGGTGGGGGGATCAAGAGGTTTCCTGGTTTGGTAGGATAGCCATAGTCAAGATGAACGTGTTACCATGATTGCTGTATCTGTTTCAAGTGTGATGCCCAGGCGAGTTCTTGCATCAATGCAGGATTCTATCATGCGTTTCGTCTGGGCTGGTAAGTGGCCACGCTTGGCACGTAAGCGTCTCTATCAGGACAGGAGACAAGGAGTCCTGGGTGTCCCCAATCTCATGTGGTACTATAGGGCCACACAAGGGAAAGCTGCTATCGAATGGTATCAAGATTACCCTGATAGGCAGTGGGTACATTTGGAACAACATTCTGTGGGGTCAAGGCCGTTGGGGGCACTTATGTGGCTTCCTAAAACATTTCGAGTTTTGGAGGAGGGGATGTGTCTGTCCATTTGTGTCACTGTCCATTACTGGGGCAGCCTATTTCCAAAGGGAAAGTGTGCACTTACACGGATGGCACCCATTGCATTCAATCCTTTGTTCCTGCCAGGGACTGAAGTGGGGGTATTCACGAGGTGGTATAAGGAGGGTACGAGACGCTGGGGTCAACTGTTTGAAGAGGAGTCTCTGCTCTCGTTTGAGGCCTTGAGGAGAAGGGGATGAATTTGCATATCACCAATTAACTCACTTTCTTAAAACTGAGGCTGTTAGATCAGTAATAACAAGGACACGGCTAGGCCTGGAGGAAATCTGTCAAAGATTTGCCTCGTCCAGAGGTTTGATTAGTCGGTTATATCGAGGAATAAGTGCACAGGCACCCAGGTATACCCTACATAGGAAAAGTTGGGCGAGAGAGCTTGGTGTGACCTTGGGGGAGACCGAGTGGGAGAGAATAGAACGAACAGCGGTGGGAGTGTCCACTCATGTCCTGTTTAAGGAAAATGCAGTGAAAGTTCTGTTTCGATGGTACCTCACCCCGGATCGTATCAGGAGAATATTTCCAGGTTCTGGGGGACTGTGCTGGAGGGGGTGTGGACATAGGGGTACCATGGGGCATGTGTGGTGGAGCTGTGTAAAAGTTAAAGCATTTTGGAAATCAGTCCACAGCAGGTTACAGAAATGGGCGGGAGGCCCAATTCCCTGGTCACCAGAGTTTTTTCTCTTTTCCGCAAGACCTCCAGGACTACAGAGGCACCAACAGGTCTTGGTGCAACTTGCGGTGGGGGTGGCCAGGGTGGTTATTGCCTCTCAGTGGAAACAGGTGGGAGTTCCATCAATTCCTAAATGGCAGAACAAACCGAGATATGTGCGCGAGATGGATAGGCTGTTAGCTGAAAGAAAACACCAGATGAGTAAATGGCATTCGATTTGGAAACATTTTTCATAATTTTATAATTAGAATAGTTCCAGAGAACCTCATGGGGGAGGTTTATATGGTATGCTAATAGGTGTCCTGGCGGGAAGGGTGGGTCGGGACTAATAGTAATATAAAATCTTTACAAATTTTGAAGTTCAATGAGGTTATAATATGTACGTCATAGCTATAGAAAGGGGAAGTGCTGGGTTTTCTCTGTGTGACTGTATAAGTTAAGAATCAGAGCTTCATTCTTTCTGTAAAGGAAGCAACTTTGTTTTGTTCAATTGTTCAATAAAGACGTCATGCAAATTTAAAAAAAAAAAAAAAATCTCATAAGTACATAAGTTAATGAAAAAAAGGACCCAGTTGGCTCGAGAGGCTCAGCGCGAGCGACTTTTTTCAGATCGGTCTGGTCCTTTGACGTTGGTATCGACATCGGTACCGAGGTTGGTGACATCGTACTATCTCAGTGATAGTCTTGATGCAGGAATTACCACTATTGTTAGCAGAATCTATGGTACTTCAGGAGTCAAACACCACACACCAGAATGAGAGAGAAGTCTTCTTTATTTGCCAGCAAACAAAGTAGGACATCAGCGCTAGCTCTCTCCTTCAGCTCTCTGTGTCTTGTGTCTCTGTGTCTTAGCTCTCGGTGTCCTGTATTCTCCCGTCTCTCTGTGTCTTGGCTCTCCTGTCTGTTCTATAAGCTGCTTCTGTTCTCATTTATATATGGTCCTAAACCCCTCTAGCCCCCCTTTCTCACCAGATGGTAAAGAATAGATTGATTACCCTGTCTTGAACTAATTATCTCTACACATTTACTCAAAATATCAGTTACATAGGTTTGATATTTCCTAAACTGACCTATGACCTGGGGCCTCTCAAACTAGACAATGTGGCACCTATCTCCTGCATTTTATTATTATTAAATTCTCAGATTCCCGGTTAACTTCATAACTAGCTGGGTTCATTAAGGGGCCAATCTTACTTAATGGCACACAGACATGGTTTGTTATTACTTTCAGGAGACCAGTCCTACACTTAGCTATAATCCATCAAGAAGAGTTGACTTTTCCTGACCTCTTTCACCTAGCCTGGACTGTGGATAATTCAAACCAGATGATGACCTCTTAAACTGCAGACAAATCTCACTTGAAAAGTCAGACAAAGATGTAACACTGAATTGAAAAGATATTTTACATAGAGAAATAGAACTTATTAATTAAACAGAATAAAACATATTTTAAAATAAGCAGAAATCAGAATTCCTTATAAGACAAAATCTAAATTATCTAGAATTATTTAAATCTAAACTATCTCCTTCTAAACAGCATTCAGCCTAATCTTTTAAAACTGCTTGCTTGCTGATCCCCTCGAGACTGTCCAGTATGCCTTACTTAGAATGGCATCCAGATGTGGTTTATTATGCCTTTGAACTAGCATTAACAATCCATCACTCAAAAAGGGACAAAGAAAGTTTCATTTCTCGCTGACCTTTCTAACCTCTAGTCTAGCAAAAGCTAGACATTTGAGTAATTAAACCCAGATGGCATTCTACCACTTGCAAGACTGAACCAAAGTTAAACAGAATTAACAAATTAATATGATTTCTCTGTCCAGGCTGCCTCAGTCTGAAGCAAGAAGGTTGGCAGATGAATGATCAGAAGGCGACAGGCAACAGAATGTTATTGCCCATAATTATGACTAAAGGAAGATTATTAGGTTTCAATTTACTGTATTCAGGTTTATCTCATTTATTGTAGTTATGTTTATTCTTGGTTATTTTACTATTGTTATGCTGTTAACAAAATTATAAGTTTTATGTTAAACTGTACCTACTATACACCGCCTTGGTTGACTCTCTTCATAAAGGCAGTTAATAAACCCCAATAAATAAATAAGATTAACATTTTTAATTGTGATTAATCTAGGGAGAGGTGTAACCAGCAGAAGAAAGGAGGTGCTGACACCCCTGTACAAGTCTTTGGTGAGGCCCTATCTGGAATATTGTTTCAGTGTTGGAGGCCATATCTTGCTAAGGATGTAAAAAGACTTGAAGCAGTCCAGAGGAAGGTGACAAAAATGGTATGGGGCTCGCCCCAAAAGACTTAGGAGAGGAGACTGGAAGACCCTGAAGGAAATAAGGGGCAGAGGAGATAGGGTACAGATGTTTAAATACTTGAAAGGAAGTAATATAGATACACATATTTTCCAGAGAAGGGAAAATGGTAAAACTAGAGGACATGAATTGAGTTTGCGGGGTAGTAGAGTAATGTCAGGAAAATACTTTTTCATGGAGAAGGTGGTCGATGCCTGGAATGCCCTCCCAAGGGAGGTGGTAGGGACAAAAACAGTGATAGAATTCAAAAAGGCATGGGATGGACACAGAGTATTTCTAATTAGAAAATGGATGGTATACAAAAAACAAAACTTAAATGGCTGCATGTGTATGGATGTGTCGAGTGACATCAGAGGGGCGGAACCAACAAGGGCCTCCACTTTTGGGTAGGCTCAAAGGTTCCTCAGGGCTGAAGTTAGCACTGGTGCCGGGCCTTGTACTGTCTGATTGCTGCTGGGGGCCGGACTCCCGGATGCAGGCAGCAGGTGGAAAACGGGATCAGCCCCATAGCGATGCCAACGGGGAGCCAGTTTGGGATAATGCGGGGTATAAATAAATAAATACAGTCTGATCTATGTAAGCATAATCCAGCAGAGAAAAATGGAATAAACTCTGATTCAGGATCAAGCACTCATGTCCAATTCAGGAAGTTAAGGTAGATCAGACTTGTGCTACCTGTTCCTCTGATCCTATTCCCACCCATCTACTTAGCACTATCTCTCCTACTGTTATCCCTTTTATCTGCCATATCCTCAACCTTTCGCTTTGCACTGTGACTGTTCCTGATGCCTTCAAACATGCCGCAGTCACACCACTCCTTAAAAAAAACCTTCATTGGATTCTACCTGTCCTTCCAACTATTGCCCCATCTCTCTCCTCCCTTTTCTATCCAAGATACTTTCTTTGTTCTCAACCTATTCTTGATCCACTCCAATCTGGCTTTTGTCCCCTTCATTCAACTGAAACAGCACTTAATAAAGTCTCCAATGATCTATTCCTGGCTAAATCCAAAGGGCTCTATTCTATCCTCCTCCTTCTCGATCTTTCTGGTGCTTTTGATACTGTTGATCACAGCCTACTCCTTGACACGCTGTCCTCACTTGGATTTCAGAATTCTGCTCTCTCCTGGTTCTCTTCTTATCTCTCACAACGTACTTTTAGTATATACCCTGGTGGATCCTCCTCTTCCTCTATCCCGCTGTCAGTGGGTATACCTCAAGGATCCGTCCTAGGACCTCTCCTTTTCTCCATCTATACTTCCTCCCTTGGTGCTTTGATCTCATCCCACGGTTTTCAGTATCACCTTTATGCTGATGACTCCCACACCAGAAATCTCGGCAGAAATCCAGTCCAAGGTATCTGCCTGCCTCTCTGACATTGCTACCTGGATGTCTCACCGCCACCTGAAGCTCAATATGTCCAAAACTGAGCTTATCTTCCCACCTAAACCAACCTCTCGCCTTCCCTCATTCTCTATTTCTGTCAGCAACACGCTCATTCTTCCTGTCTCATCTGCTCGTAACCTTGGGGTCATCTTCAACTCCTCCCTCTCTGCACATATTCAACAGATTGCTAAAACCTGTCGTTTCTTCCTTTATAATATCGCCAAAATTCACCCTTTCCTTTCTGAACACGCTATCAGAACCCTCATCCACACTCTCATCACCTCTCGCTTAGATTACTGCAACTTGCTTCTCACAGGTCTTCCACTCAGCCACCTCTCTCCTCTTCAATCTGTTCAAAATTCTGCTGCATGACTAATATTTCGCCAAAGTCGTTATGCTCATATCAGCCCTCTCCTGAAGCCACTTCATTGGCACCCTATCCATTTCCGTATAAAATTCAAGCTCCTCTTATTGACTTATAAGTGCATTCACTCTGCAGCCCCTCACTACCTCTCCACCCTCATCTCTCCCTACACTCCTTCCCAGGAACTCCGTTCACTAGGCAAATGTTTCCTAATTGCACCCTTCTCCTCCATCGCTAACTCCAGACTCCGTTCCTTTTATCTCGCCACACCTTATGCCTAGAATAGGCTTCCTGAGCCGTTACGTCTAGCTCCATCCCTGGCCGCCTTCAAATCCGGGCTAAAGGCCTATCTGTTTGATGCTGCTTTTGACTCCTAACTTATCAGTTGCTCGTAACCTTTATCTTGTCTTCCTCTCTTCAATAGTCCCTTTCCCTTTGTGTCCTTTTGTCTCTCCTACCCTTATCCCTTATTGGTCCTGTCTGTCCTGATTTAGATTGTAAGCTCTTTTGAGCAGGGACTGTCTTTTCTTCATGTTCAATTGTGAAGCGCTGCGTACGACTGGTAGTGCTATAGAAATGATTTATAGTAGTAGTAGTATTTGGTGGCCTATAGAACAGAACAGAACGCAAGCTAAGTAGTCATGGAGGGATGGGTGATGGATTTTAATTGCAGCAATCTCAAGGAAAGGGGAGAAAAAAATCTGTGCATGTTTCTACTATGAGATGGGAGCGATATATTACCGCTAACCCACCTCCCCTCTTTCTTCTTCTGTCCCAGTGTAATATCTTGTAGCCCTGTGGGCAAAGGTCTAAGAGTATAGGGTAATTGGACACATGGATCCATGTTTCCGAGAAGAATAGAAGATCAAGGCCCTCGTTTAAGATGCAGTCCGAAATAACTTCAGGCTTATTCACTACAGATCTGGCGTTGATGTATCCTATTCGAAAATGTTGATAATGGTCCACTCCTATCTTTTCTAAGGCGATTTTTCTTAGACATCTTGCTCTAATAGTAGACGAATATGGGAGTTTCTGTGGAAACGATTGATCCGACTGACTAATGTGATGAATTGAGTGACTAGCGGATAATCTTCTGTTGTAGGTGACTAGAGGCATAATGTGCAGTTCAGGAACGGTAGTGGTGAACGTGGAGTAGATAAGAATGGATGAGTAGAAACGTAAGAGAAGATTGAGGAGAACATGATGAGTTGAGGCTGACGACACACCGCTGATGTGACTGGTAGTGCAGAGGTGTTGCTGTGCGTGATCAAAGATGACGGCTGCACTGGGAAAGGGAATCTATGACTAAATTGTCATTGGCTGGTTTGCACAGTAATTTGATGAATCAGAACATAAGATGACTTGCTGTGCTTTGAGTGAACAGGGAAGAAGGCTTCATAGGGAAGAAGAAAGTCGCTGTATATAGTAGATATGGAGTCCGCTGCGCATGTAAAACGCAACAGGAAGGTCCCACAAAGGAAAAAATCGCCCGAACCGGAGGGCGTACAAACCCCACTCCTCGTAAAAAATGGGCGACATCAACATGCGCCGCCAACGATTTCCCCTGCACTCGCCCTCGAAAACAAGAGAGCGCTGCCACCTGAACCTTAAGAGAAGATAGAGAAAGACCCTTTTCGAGACATTGAGCCTACAAATAGGTGGGAAAATGTGGGATACAAATGTAATAAATAAATAATGAGCTGTTGGAGGAAGTGACGTCACCGTCAGAGATGGCTGCTTGATGTTTGAGCTCCGTCGGGGCAGCAGTGAAAGCAGCGATTTTCCCCCCAGCGAAACCGCGATCGCGATCGCGAATTTAGGCGGGCAGAGTCCGGAGATCGATGGCGACCCGAAAGCGCCTGGAGAAATTTAAATATAGCGCTGATCAGCGGGACGGAGCGGCAACAACGAGTCGCACCCCGCGCAAGGCGCGAGACAAAATGGCGGACGCGGACTCGGGCTCAGATACGGAGGGGCTGATGGAGCAGCAAGAGAGCGATACTGAACTCATGAAACAGGAGGTAACGCGCTGGTTTAAAGCGCTTAAAGCGGAAATGGCGGCAGTGAGGAAAACAATCAAGGATGCAGTGGTGGACATTCAGAAAGAGGTGAGGGAAATTGGCACCAGGGTGGAACAAGCTGAGGAAGCACTGGAGCACGTGGAGGGAGACATCTTGGAGTTGAAAACCGAGATTGGCTCCCTGCGTGCAGAGAAAGATAAAATGCAGCTGGATCTGGAGGACTTAGAAAATAGATCCAGAAGAAATAATTTAAGATTCAAGGGGGTCCTAGAAACAGATCAAAATATGGACTGCACTAAGGTGGTGAAAGCAATTTGTGCCTTTATCCTGGCATCTGAAGGAGACGAACACATGCTTGGAGATGGGACTGAGATACAATTTGATAGGGTCCACAGAAGCCTGGGACCCAGAAGAGATAAGCAGCTTTAAGGATTATAAGACTAAAGATCTGGTCTGGCGTAAGGCACGATTGATGGGTGAAATTCCCTGGGACAATCAAACAGTGCTAGTATTTCAAGACCTAGCCCTGGGCACGCTGCAACGAAGACGAGAGTTTCGGGATTTGACCAAGTTTCTTCAACAGGCCAATTACAGGTACAGATGGGTCTTCCCGTTTGGATTGCAGCTTACAGTTGAGGGCCACACGAGGCGGGTGACCTCGCTGGTTGAAGCATGGAAAGTGCTGAAGGAGTTAGGCTGTAAAAATTTGCCTCCTGAAGGAGATACAGGGAAACCAGGAAAAGCAGCAACTGAGAAGAGAGGATCGTCGTGGCAAAAGGCGGGCTCTCGCAAAGGACCGGGCTCCCACAGGCCGGAAATGGACAGAGTACCCTGATGGAAAGTATGAGACACTACTGGTTTCAGTTCACCACAGTTATAGGTGGTTGAGTAACCCGGGAGGGTTACCG
The DNA here is from genome assembly GCF_901765095.1 of Microcaecilia unicolor. Taxonomy (NCBI): domain Eukaryota; kingdom Metazoa; phylum Chordata; class Amphibia; order Gymnophiona; family Siphonopidae; genus Microcaecilia; species Microcaecilia unicolor. The sequence goes on from NC_044043.1 coordinate 25,474,191, forward strand.
GACAGGGTTTGCAATAGTTTTCTTCTGTTATGAGTTCAGAGAATGGATGTCTATTACACTGTTATAATGTAATGAGTTTGGGAAAGGTGGAGCGGAGGGAGAGGGAATACGAATTTGGGGGGAGGGGGGGAAAACAGAGGGGGAGAGGGGGGAGTCAGCTCTGGTGAGGGGTTATTTCCTTACAGTATTAGGCTGGCGGCAAATGGTACCGCTCAGCAACAGGGGGGCGGGAGGGGGGTACAGGGAGGGAAAGGGTTGAGGGTGGGAACTTGGAATGTGAATGGGTTAAATTCGCAGAGGAAGAGAAATATGGTATATCGGGAGTTACAGAGGAGTAGATGGGATATAGTCTTGCTGCAGGAGACACACATTAGACGCCGAGAGGCACATTTATTACATCAGAGGGCCTATAGTGAATGTATTGCACACTTTGATAAAAGAGGGGGAAAGGTGGGCGGTTTGGCCATTTATATTCGGAAAAGGATTCCATTTGTAACTGATGACATTTATAGAGATGAATTGGGGCGCTGTTTAGCGGTCAGAGGGCTCTTATATGGGAAATCAGTGACAATTGTGAATATGTATGCACCCAATTCAGGTCAGGGAGAGTTTTTTGAGCATATAAGGGAGGAGCTTTTTCAATTTCAAAGAGGTGGGATGATTATGGGGGGAGATTTTAATTTATGGAATACATCTATGGATCATTCTAAGGGACACATTACAGTACACAAGCCTTATACTCGGAGTTTGAGGGCACTGGCCTCAAGATTAGATCTCCTAGAGGTTTGGAGACTTAAACATCCGACCCAGAAGGCATATACATTTTTTTCTCACTCTCAGAACTCATATACACGTATTGATATGATTTGGTGTAGCCGGGTCTTATGGGAACACGTTGTGGATGCAGATGTGGGGTCTATCTCAGTCTCTGACCATGCCCCAGTAGAACTTGACTTGAAGGGGTTGGGAGAAGAGGATAAACAGAGATTTTGGAGGCTTAATGAGGGCATCTTGGGTGATAAACAGGTATGCGAGGATTTACGCAAGGTAATTCAAGATTATTGTAGTATGAATGACATAGGGGTGGTATCGGAGGGCACACTCTGGGATGCTTTAAAGGCGGTGGTACGGGGTCACCTAATTAAATGGGGCGCCAGGAAAAAACGGGAACGGGAGGCAAAAGAACTGGAAGCCAGGGAGAGGTTGGCCTACTGGGAGCGTAAGCATCAGGAAGGGGGGTTAGGAGAGGAGCTGCGAGAGGTACGTAAATGGAGGGCGGCCTTGGACCAAATACAGGTTGAACGAGTGGAGTTCCTGAGGAAACGTCTCCAGCATAAGTTTTTTGAATTTGGCAATAAGTCAGGGAGGATGCTGGCTAACTGTTTGAGACACCGTCAACGGGACTCGCTGATTACCAAAATTAAAGGGCAGGGGGGATCAGATCCTTTATAAGGATAGAGATATTAGAGATCAATTTTTGAGATTTTATAGTACACTATATACTAGCACTATTGAGGTGGAGGAAAGTGAAATTAGAAAGGAATTGTGCTCTCTTAAGTTGCCCAAGTTATCTCGTGAGGATTGTGAAAAGCTAGAGGCCCCCTTTCATTTGGAGGAAATTAGGCAGGTCATAAAAGGATTTAAAGGAGGGAAGGCCCCAGGAGTAGATGGCTACTCTGCAAAGTTTTATAAAATCTTTGCTGGGGAGGTAGGGCCGTTGTTGGTAGGGGTGGGCAATGCTTGTTTTCAGGGCAGTTCCCTCCCATCTAGTATGCATGAAGCTGGTATATCGCTCATACTGAAACCAGGCAAAGACCCTTCTGCATGTGGGTCCTATAGACCAATTTCCCTAATTAATTTGGATGTTAAGATTCTCTCCAAGGTCCTTGCGAACAGATTAGGGGGGATATTGCCCAAATTAATCCACCCAGATCAATCAGGGTTTGTAGCGGGGAGACAAGTAGCCGATAATATACGTCGTACACTGCATATTATTTGGGAGGCTCAACAGAAGGGTCGGCATATGGCCTTGCTAAGCACAGATGCTGAAAAAGCATTTGACAGGGTGGAGTGGCCCTATTTATGGGAGGTTTTGAGGCATCTAGGTGTTGGAGAGGGGTTGATAGGATGGTTGCAAAGGCTATATGAAGGACCCTCGGCGAGGATCAAGGTAAACGGGGGGTATTCTAATGCATTTAAGATAGGGAGAGGTACGAGGCAAGGTTGCCCACTATCTCCCTTGTTGTTTGCGATATCGATTGAACCGCTGGCGCAGAGGATAAGGGAGATGGGTGACATAAAAGGGATGGTAGTAGCGGGCAGGGAACACAAGATGGCATTATTTGCTGACGATATTCTGTTTTTTGTCACGAGTCCCCTGACGACTTTGCCAAACTTGGTGAAAGAGCTTAATCAATTTGGTAGAATTTCAGGGTTTAAGATAAACTATGACAAGTCTGAAGTTCTGGGGGTGACTATCCCACAGGGTCGACTGGTAGAAATGCTCCAGGGGTTCTCATTTCGACTAAAGAAGGGCAATATCAGATACTTAGGGGTCCAGATACCCTCTGAGTTGAATCAGCTATATTCACTAAATTATGGACCGTTGTTTCAACAAGTACATAGAGACATGGCGGGATGGCAGGGTAAATGGCTATCCTGGTGGGGGAGAATAGCCACAGTACGAATGAATATCTTACCCCGGATTTTGTTCCTGTTTCAGACTTTGCCTGTGCCGGTACCTAAAAGGGAAATAAACAAGCTTCAGGGGGAGATTATGAAATTTATATGGGGGGGTAAAGCTCCGAGAATACATAGGAAATTGATGTGGAAGTCGGTAGACCTGGGGGGAAGGGGGGTGCCCAATTTGGAATGGTACTTTTGGGCTGCACAGGTAAAGTTTGTGGTGGCATGGAGTCAGGAGGCTCCATCGGTGGTGGCTAGTTTAGACCAAGAGATGGTGCAGGGTTATAAGTTGAAGTCGGTTATATGGGCTTCAATAGAACCGAGGGTATACGGTCAAATGACAACAAATCCATTTGTGAACCATCTGTTGACCTTGTGGGCCTCTTTCAGAACCAGGTTCTGGCTAAAGAGGAAAACTTCCACAATGGCAGGTATAGGTTGGGAACCGGCTTTCCAAGTGGGAATGGGTCACCAGGTTGCAGGGTGGTGGGAAGAGGAGGGGTTGATTTGTTTCAGGGATCTCCTGGATGATGGGGAGTTAAGACCCTTAGAGGAGATCCGGGAACAGTGTGGGGGAGGTGCGGGAGATACTTATTTTTATATACAAGTCAAGCATTATATGAGCCAACAAGGGTGGTTGAAGAGGGACCCAGAAGAATATGAGGAACTTGAAAATTTGTGGGGATCATTGGGGAAAATGAGAAGAGTTATATCTATGTTGTACAAATTGATTAGAGGTAGATCTTTTGAGAAATGTGCTTATATGATAAAATGGGAACAGGATCTGCAACGGGAGTTTACAGTAAATGAGTGGAAGGCTATAGTAGTAGAAGTCAAAAAAGCTTCGAATTGTGTGTTGTTAAAAGAAAATGCCTTTAAGATATTGTCGCGGTGGTATTATACCCCGCATCGATTACATGCTATGTTCTCCTCGGCATCCTCACTTTGTTGGAGGTGTGGAGATGAGGAGGGGACTTTCTTGCATATTTGGTGGTCGTGCCGGACTTTACAACCATTTTGGAAGACAGTAACGACAAAAATTTCAGAAAGTACGAATAAGCCGTTTCAATGTACGCCGCACTGGTGTCTTTTGGGTCTTGGTAACAGAAGAGGAACTAAATGGCAGAGGCGCCTTAAGAGGATTTGTTTAACAGCGGCTAAGAGTGTCATTGCAATGCACTGGAAGAAACAGATGGCTCCCTCAGAGCTGGACTGGACTCTGAAGCTTTCCCTGGTCGGGGAATTGGAGCAACTAACGGACAAAAGAATGGGAAGGTACAGCCCATCTTCTGAACTGTGGTCTCGATTTAAGCGATTAACCCAATAAGGACAGTTGAAATAAAGCTGGGAGGGGGGAAGGGGGGGAAATGTGGGGGAAAAATGAATACGTTTACACTGTTGTATTGTAATGATGCTCAATAAAATATTCAAACATTAAAAAAAAAATAAATAAAAAATAAATAATGAGCTGTTTTCTTCTCAACCAGATAGAGATAAGAGTTTTCAGTTTTGGCACAGTATAAGTCATCACAAGAACAAAATTTAAGAAAACCAATGGACCTCATTAGGGGCTTATAGCCCATTTAGTTATGTTTAAATAAAAGGGACTGAATGAAACAAAATATTTATTTTTATTTTGACTTATAAAACCACTTGTCCCTGAAGCATGTTCTAAACAGAATAATCAATTTTATGAATGTAAAATGTAAACTTCTACAAAACAGATACAGATGTAATTCCATGTGCCCTAATGAAAGGAGAGTTTAATTCTACCTCCATTTAGTTTCAATGTATTCCATCTTTATCACACCAGGCTTCCCAAGGCAGATTACAGCAACAGTTAAGATGAATGCACCATGAAACAGAATATCCTCACTGAAATTTGACCATCTGTAGTGTAGAAAAATGAGCACAAAATACAGAGTTCATAACTGCTTTTTCTACCAGTTGTTTTAGTGATAGTCGATTTTTATTTCATGATATTTATATCTAGATATGGGAAGCACAAAAGGTTAAGTGGTTGTAACCTTGTATAAACCCTCTATTTGTTGTGCGATGCTACTATTTAATAAAAAAAACATAGTTAATAAAGGTACTTTGAGAAAAGGGGTGTTTGTGTCCTACAATTAATATTAATGAGGGCACCAATTTAAAGGTTCGCAGGGGGGTGTTAGAAGCTCTGTTTCTCAATATAAATTGAAGTCTGTTGAGGGATAGAACCTTGTTGGCCACAAGTCTCTCTTCCTCGTTTTGGGAAGTAGCATGGAGCATATACATATTTAAAATAGAAACAGGTTCATTCCAGCAACTTATTGGACAAGTGTTTGAAATTCACTATTATTGCCAGTCTAACACAATTGTATTATCCTACTGCAATTGCAGCTTGTGTTTGTTCCTTATAGAAAGAAGGCATGGAGCCCCTGCCTGGCTATCTCTCTCTCCACCAGTCTGCAGAGAGCTTGACGTTAAAATGGACTCCAAACCAGCTCATGAATGGAACTCTCGGAGACTCTGAACTGGAGAAAAGGTAACAGGGGGCAATGAACATGAATACTTGTCAGCCATGGTCGTGCTGTCTGGGACAGGGTCTTTGTTTATCTGAATTCTAAAAATGCAGCAAACTGTCTCCATCATCATTATTTTGAAAGATACGCACAGACGGACACCTGCCTTAGCGTTTGGGTTGATTACGAGCTGTGCATTACAAAAATCAGTTCATATTTTACTGAACTATTAAGTCTTGCTCTTCCATAACTTTACCCAGCTCTTCACTAGCACATATGTCTGCTGCTGTATGCAGTTTATTTATTGCACTTGTATCCCACATTTTCCCACCTATTTGCAGGCTCAATGTGGCTTACACAGGCCTGTTATGGCATTGCCATTCCAAGGTAAAAAGATACAATTGGTGTTACAAAAGATCAGGGGTAACAAAAAGACTTTCAGGGGAGGGTGATGTGATGAAGTGTTGTAGTTAAGCTATGGATTCTCGAGATAGGCTTTGTTGAAGAGATATGTATTCAGAGCTTTGCGAAAGTTAGTTATTTCGTTAATTGTTTTCAGGCTAGTTGGTAGTGCATTCCACAGCTGCGTGCTCACGTAGGAGAAGCTGGCAACATGTGTTAGTTTGTATTTTACTCCTTTGCAGCTGGGGAAGTGTAGATTAAGAAAAGTGCGGGCAGATCTTTTAGCGTTTCTGGGAGGGAGGTCTACAAGGTCTAGCATGTAGGACGGGGCGTCTCCGTAGATAACTCTATGAATGATCGTGCAGATCTTGAACGTGATACGTTCCTTAAGTGGGAACCAATGCAGTTTTTTTTTGTAGGGGTTTTGCACTTTCGTATTTTGTTTTTCCGAATATGAGTCTGGCTGCAGTATTCTGGGCTGTTTGGAGTTTCTTGACAGTCTGTTCTCTGCAGCCAGCATAGAGTGCGTTGCAGTAGTCCAGGTGACTTAGTACCATTGACTGTACTAGGTTGCGAAAAATGGATCTTGGGAAGAAAGGTTTTACTCTTTTGAGTTTCCACATGGAGTGGAACATCTTCTTAGTTGTATTCTTCACGTGGCTTTTGAGAGTAAGATTTCAATCAATGGTTATATAATGTTATCCAGGTAGACTTATCCAGCTAATTTTAGGATTGCCTTTTCACTGGGACCAGACTTATACAACTTGCCTGATCAGCACTGAATATACATGCCCCAGGTACTCCTTCAGCCTTAGCTGAATTTTGTGAATGCAGTGAGTTTGAGGCAGGGACGGACGAATAGTGATTTGGGCCCCCAGGCAATAAGGGTCATGCCCCTCCCCCAATCTCCCATCTCAGAGATCCAGTCTACATCTGTCATAATATTACTAAAGTTCACTCCATTTGAAGATCAGAACCCTTCCCTTCCTTCTGCTGCAATTTAATACATTTACATAGTAACGTGGAGGGGCATAATCGAATGGGGCTGGCCATCTAGATGGCCGGCCCCGTAAAGCGGCATACCCGACCGCATTATTGAAACAAGATGGCCAGCCATCTTTCGTTTCGATAATACAGTTGGGGCTGGCCAGATCTCAACATTTGGGCCAGCCTTAGAGATGGCCGCCATCGGTTTCCGGCGATAATGGAAACTATGGTGGCCATCTCAAACCCGGCCAAATCCAATGCATTTGGTCGTGGGACGAGCCAGCATTTGTAGTGCACTGGTCCCCCTCACATGCCAGGACACCAACCGAGCACCCTAGGGGGCACTGCAGTGGACCAGAAAAAGCTTCCAGGTACATAGCTCCCTTACCTTCTGTGCTGAGCCCCTCAACCCCCCCCCCCCAAACCCACTACCCACAACTGTGCACCACTGTCATAATCCTTATGGGTGAAGGGGGGCACCTAGATGTGGGTACACTGGGTTTGTGGAGGGTTTTGGAGGGCTCCCATTTACCACCACAGAGGGCTCCTATTTACCACCACAAGTGTAATAGGTGGGGGGGGGGGGGATGGGCCTGGGTCCGCCTGCCTGAAGTGCACTGCAGTACCCACTAAAAACAGCTCCAGGGACCTGCATACTGCTGTGATGGAGCTGGGTATGACATTTGAGGCTGGCATAGAGGCTGGCACAAATATGTTTAAAATTTTTTTTTTGGGTGAGAGGGGGTTGGTGACCACTGGGGGAGTAAGGGGAGGTGATCCCTGATTCCCTCCGGTGGTCATCTGGTCAATTGGGGCACTTCTTTTGAGGCTTGGTCCTAAAAATAAATGGACCAAGTGAAGCCGGCCAAGTGCTTGTCAAAGCCGGCCTTCTTTTTTCCATTATCGGCCGAATCCGGCCATCTCGTAACCACTACTACTACTATTACTATTTAGCATTTCTAAAGCGCTACCAGGGCTATGCAGCGCGCTGTACAATCTAACAAAAAAGGACAGTCCCTGCTCAATGGAGCTTACAATCTAAAGGACAAAAAGTGCAGTCAATCAAATTGGGGGCAGGCTAGATTTCCTGGATAGAGGTACAATGGTTAGGTGCCGAAAGCGACATTGAAGAGGTGGGCTTTGAGCAAGGATTTGAAGATGCGCAGGGAGGGGGCTTGGCATATGGGCTCAGGGAGTTTATTCCAAGCATAGGGTGAGGTGAGGCAGAAAGGGTGGAGCCTGGAATAACCACGCCCCCATCCCGACTTCTATACCCTGCCGACACTCCCCCTTTAACTTTGGCCGGCTCTGCAACGGACAGCAGTTGAAGCCGGCCAAAATCGGCTTTCGATTATACCGATTTGGCTGGGTTTAGGAGATGGCCGGCCATCTCCCAATTTGTGTCGGAAGATGGCCGGCCATGTACTTCGAAAATAAGCAGGATAGTAACATAGTAGATGACGGCAGAGAAAGACCTGCACGGTCCATCTAGTCTGCCCAACAAGATAACTCACGTGCTACTTTTTGTGTTTACCTGACCTTGATTAGTATCTGCCATTTTCACGGCACAGACCGTAGAAGTCTGCCCAGCACTAGCCCCCCCCCCCCCCCCCCCCCCCCCGCTCTGCCACCCAATCTCGGCTAAGCTTCTGAGGATCCATTCCTTCTGAACAGGATTCCTTTATGTTTATCCCACGCATTTTTGAATTCCGTTACCGTTTACATCTCTACCACCTCCCGCGGGAGGGCATTCCAAGCATCCACCACTCTCTCTGTGAAAAACTACTTCCTGACATTTTTCTTGAGTCTGCCCCCCCTTCAATCTCATTTCATGTCCTCTAGTTTTACTGCCTTCCCATCTCCAGAAAAGGTTCGTTTGCGGATTAATAACTTTCAAATATTTGAATGTGTTATCATATCACCCCTGTTTCTCCTTTTCTCCAGGGTATACATGTTCAGGTCAGCAAGTCTCTCCTCATACATCTTGTAACGCAAAACTATCCACGTCCCCTCCTCCTGTTTACATTAGAAAAACCCAAAAAAACAATACCGATAGGGGATTTCCTTGCTTGTCTAGAAATTCCCCCTACCTCATGTTCAAAAAAGTACAGTTGCGGGTCACTCAACAAGCACACTCTTTTTATAGGCCAATAGGAAGAGAGGGATAGGGAATACCTCGCTAGTTAACTTTATTTTTTTTTTTAAGTAAGAGTTTTATGCATTTAAAAAGATGAAAGAAGGGAGGAACATGGCAAAGACTGAGCTCCTTGTCTTTCCACCCAAACCCTCCCCTCCTCTCCTCTTCCCCCACTCTCCGTCTCTGTTGACAATGCCCTCATCCTCCCCGTCTCGTCAGCCCGCAATCTCGGAGTCATTTTCGACTCCTCCCTCTCCTTCTCTGCCCATATCCAGCAGACAGCTAAGACCTGTCGCTTCTTCCTCTATAATATTAGCAAAATCCACCCATTCCTCTCTGTACAGACCACCCGAACCCTCGTCCACTCACTCGTTACCTCTCGTCTTGACTATTGCAACCTTCTCCTCGCTGGTCTCCCGCTTAGCCACCTATCCCCCCTTCAATCTGTCCAAAATTCCGCCGCACGTCTTATCTACCGCGTGAACCGATACTCTCATATCACCCCTCTCCTCAAGTCGCTTCACTGGCTCCCGATCCGCTACCGTACACAGTTCAAGCTTCTCCTAATGACCTTCAAATGCACTCAATCTGCAGCCCCCCATTACCTCTCTTCCCTCCTCTCCCCCTATGTCCCCACCCGTAACCTCCGCTCTCAGGACAAATCACTCCTATCTGTACCCTTCTCCACCACCGCTAACTCCAGACTCTGCCTCTTCTGCCTCGCATCACCTTATGCCTGGAACAGACTCCCCGAGCCCATACGCCATGCACTCTCCCTGCCCATCTTCAAGTCCTTACTCAAAGCCCATCTCTTCTCCATTGCTTTTGGCGCCTAACCACCTTCCCCATTCATGATACCTACACTGACTACATAGCTTGTTACCTTTAGATTGTAAGCTCTCTTGAGCAGGGACTGTCCTTCCCCATGTTTTAACTTGTACAGTGCTGCGTAACCCTTGTAGCGCTATAGAAATGCTAAGTAGTAGTAGTAGGAAATGAAGAGGGGCTGATGGCCATGGGGAACATTTTTAAAGAGAGAAGGTAGGGGTAATTTTGTACATTTAAAATGGAGAGGTCGGGAGGTTTAAGCGATAGGCTCTGAGCCACCCCCACTAAAAGTGACTTAAATCAGGAATCACGTGGGCAAATCAGAACATTTCACCCAAGACGCAAAAATCCATTTCTAGATTGACATGACAGAATTACTTGTCTATAAAAGTAGCCAGCAGCCCTTTACCACTGTGCCAAATTTATACCCCAAATGTACCATGAGAAAAACTTGCTCATTGGCCTTCACTCTCACTCTTTGGGATGGGCCACTATAGGCATCTCTGCACTCTTGTCCAGCATTGTCCTTTCTTCTTTCCCCTTCCCTGTGGCTTCCTTTCCCTCCACCCTCACTTTTCCAGCAAAAAAACCAAAAAAAGTGATATGAAGATGTGGAGCTGCTGTTTAGGGTACACACCCTGGTTCACAAAATTATCTACGGTGAAGCCCCGGGATACATGACAGACCTGATCAACTTACCAACCAGAAACATATTCGAATCAACACAAACATTTCTAAATCTTCACGACCCAAACTGCAAAGGTCTTAAATACAAATCAATGTACGCATCCAGTTTCTCCTACATAAGCAGGCAATTATGGAATGCATTACCAAAAGCCTTGAAAACGACGTACAACTACCTAAACTTCCGGAAATCACTAAAGACTAACCTGTTCCAAAAGGCATACCCTACCGACCCAACTAAATGCCTGAACTCTGCTACACATCGAAACTCAAGTACGTAATGGACATTACTCAACTCTTCCGTTGTATGACTCCCTAATGTGACAGAGTTACATGAACCCTATCCTATCACAACATTACCTTGTATTTGTTCACCGGAGACTTCAAAGCCTCTCCGGTACTATGTAAGCCACATTGAGCCTGCAAGTAGTTGGGAAAATGTGGGATACAAATGCTACAAATAATAATAGTAAAGTGGTCCTGATTACAGTACTTTAAAAATCAGAAGTATAAGCTTATCTCTTCCACTCTACGATTCCCTATTGTGTCTGTTACACATGAACCTTATTCTACCACTACATCACTTTATAATTGTTCATACTGGATTGGCGATTGCCTTTACGGTACTATGTAAGCCACATTGAGCCTGCAAATAAGTGGAAAAATATGGGATACAAATGTAACTAATAAATAAATGATGATACGGTTATAGAATCAGGGGAAAAGCAGCCAATATTCAGTCAGTAGCAGTGTTTAATATTTGCTTATTTATTTGTTGCATTTGTACCCAACATTTTCCCACCTATTTGCAGGCATCCTTTGCCATATAAGTAGTGGCAGTTAATTCACAACCAGATCAGCATTATCCATTTGATTTAGATTTGCTATCTGGCACTGCCTCCATCCTTCTTAACCAGCCCCTTATTGTGTCAGTGGCTTGATTTTATCCCAGGGGCGTAGCCAGACACCCAATTTTGGGTGGGCCTGGGCCCAAGATGGGTGGGCAGAAGAACTCCGCCTTGTCCCACAAGTGATATGGTCTTGTCCTTTCTCGCCTGCATGCCATATGGTTTCTCAAACATCCACCCCCCCCCGCATACCTTTTAAATAGTAGATTTTCATTGGCAGTGAGCAGCAACTAGTACACACTGCTCATGTTGGCCCCACAGCATGTGTTGCTGCTCGCTGCAGATGAAGATCTGCTATTTCCAAGGTATGCAGTTGTTGAGAGTTTTCGGCTGGTGGGGCTTGGGATCCCTGCCAGCCACATCACAGGTGTGCTGCTACTGAGTTGGCCTGAGCTCAAAGTGGGTGGGCCTGGGCCCACCTGGGCCCACCCTTGGCTACGCCACTGATCCGGACATGTGAATGTGTAACTCAACTCTGAATAGTGACCTAAGGACGACTGCCTGATGGAGAGTCCATGCTGGGTTGAAAGACAGACTGCAATAACAGCTGAATGTTACACGAGGAAAGGCCACAGAAATATTTAGGACTGTTGACAGGCCAGTTAGCAATTGTTAATATAGATTTTCGGCTTAGTCTGTTCTCATCGTGCTGATGATGGAAAATGGTGCTGATTGTCTGTTTGTACTCTCTGCAGTGTTTACTGGGACTATGCCTTAATTGTGCCCATAAGTCAGATTGTCTGCATTCATTGCCACCAGCAACGTAAGTATGCCCCTTAGGCCAAAGGTTTAGAACTCTGACTTCTTTGTTCATGTTCTGATGTGATTATTAAATACTTTTTTCTAGCTTTATGTGAGTTTGAACATTCAGTGCAAGTAAAGAACTTGCCTCAATTGATCAGTTACAACTGCAAGGGAGGTATGGACGGGAGAGGCATGGGCATGTTGGGGGTTTGCCTAGCACTTGCACGTACAGTTATAGAATACTAACAGTTAATGCCTGGCTGCCTACAGTTATAGATAATCTAAAGTGTCTCTTATTTTTAGGCACATTCCCCAGCACGTGCAAAAGAGCTCTTAATGTTGATATTCAGTCCATCTGTCTGTCCATATGAACGCATGTATCAGGGTGCTTTCTTTGGATGTATTGAGATGAAATTTGTGGGATGTTTTGGAGATGCTTAATTGAAGCCATATCATTCCAGTGGGAGGGTCTCTGATGTACCGGGAGTCGGGGGGTTAGGGGGAACTGGGCTGGCTTATAATGGTGCCATAGACTCTAGTTGATTTTTTTGGCTATCATCTCACTTAACTAGGAGTTCTCTGATCTTATCCCTATTTTCATGTCTCCCTCCCAGCTTAGCCAAGCCATTGCAGCAATAGACCTTGGGCCTAAGGACTGTTGCGTGTGGTGAACCCTAAGTCTGACCACTAGAGACTTTCACTGTCCCTCTACCACCCTAGGGCAGCATCTTTTTCACCAACCAGACAAGAAACAAAAGACCTGAGCCAGGAATCGAACCCTATGCCTGACATCATTACCCCTTAGATAGCTGACTTACACCTTACTCTTTTCCTATTTTGCAGCAGACGCTGGTGGGACATTAGTCCTAGTGAGTCAAGATGGTATTCAGAGACCTCCACTTCATTTTCCTCAGGGTGGCCACCTCCTAGCCTTCCTCTCATGCCTAGAGAATGGACTTTTACCACGAGGACAGCTAGAGCCACCATTGTGGTCTCAACGGGGAAAGGTAGGCATTGATGAAATAGATGTATGTTCTATTCAACTTATTTTATACACATTAGTGGCAATTTATCAGAAAACTGCTGCAGAGACTTTAAGGTGAGCACAAAGCAAGAACCTCAATACCAGGTCTGAGGAGGTGTAGAAGGATTAGCTCCTTATCTGCAACGATAGTATGAGGACAGAAAAGCTAATAGCCCCTCAAACTCATCCCTCTCCTTCCAGTTCCCCAGTCCATGCTCTCCCCCCCCCCAACCTATAGTAAAAATAGTCCTGTTGTCTAGTGGACTCCCAATCCCCTCCCCCACCCCACCCCACACACATGCACAAAATAGCCCTAGTGTCTAGTAGACATTCATATGGTGAAACAGAGTCTCCATTGGGTGTCAAGTAAAACATTCAGGGCCCAATATTCAGCGCTATTTAACCTGCCAGGAATGACTCCTGACCAGTTAAAAGGTGCTAATATTCTGCGCAAGATAGATGGTTATCTCTGTTGAATATTGGTGCTTAGCTACTAGCTGTTAACCGGATATGTTGCTTGACGTAGCTGGTTAAGCATGAATACTTTGTGCTAAACTGGCTAAGTTGAGCGGTTAAGATAGGCCAATAGAGTGTGGACACTTAGGCTCCAAGCTCTGTTGAAGGAGAGGACATTAAGGCATTATTCTCCCTCCATTACACCCTTTTGATGTCTATTGGATTATCGCCACTAATAGTAACATCAATGTTGACCAGGAAAAAGTTGAAGTTTTTTAAATATGTGCAGATCTTAGATCTGGCGCTCAGGGACCAGTACTTCCAACATGGAGTCAGAGCACCTCGATACTGATGATGATGATGATGAGGAGGTGGTGGTTCTGTTGGGCTCTACGTCTAGTAGCGCTATAGAAATGATAAGTAGTAGTAGTAAGTAGTAGTGGCTCGATGGAAGAAGTCACCAAGCAGGAGGTGATAGGCTGGTTCCTAGAGCTCTTTCAACAGGTATTCGGTGAGATTGATAAGTACCTACTACACAATCCTTCCTGCCCTATCTTTCTTCAGTCTTTTCTTACTCAATTCTCCCTTTTCTCTCATGGTTAGTTTTTCTTTTGTGAGATTTTTTTTTAACCTTTCAGTGTGATTGTGTTACTTTCCTATATTTTAATGGAGTTCCTTTCATGCCTTTATTTTAGCCTGTACACCACTCTGCTCTTCTAGTCAGTCAGAGCGTTATAGAGAGGCCTGCAAATAAATAAATAAAGCAGAGATGTAGGCAGCCCGGAGAGATTTACAGAAGCTGTTGGCCAAATTTAGGAGAGATGTGAGCGAGATAGGTGCACGCGTGGAACACACAGAAGAGCGCACGGAAGCTTAGGAGGACCTCAAAGGTATGTCAGGAGTTGCTTGATTTAGTGGAGGACCTTGAAAACTGGTCCTGTCAAAATAATCTTTGCTTTTGAGGAATCCCAGAGGTAGAAGAAGTACCAAGACTTTGCTAAAGTTGTGACGGACATATGTCTTTCCCTGGTGCAATCTGAGAAGCAGATGGTGGGCTCTTAAGATTGAGCGCATCAGAGTCTGGGGCAGTGTAAAGATGCAGCTCCCAGGGACATTGTATGTTTCCACGATTTTACTACCAAAGAAGAGATTCTTCGCAAGGCCAGAGCTCAAAAGGACTTTGTCTGGGAGAACTGTAAAGTTTGTCTATCAGGAATTGGCATTCTCTACATTACAAAAACGGAGAGACATGATGCCATTGACTCAGTATTTTCAACACACAGGTCACAGGTGCTGCTGAGCTGTTCCCATTTGGCTTATGGATTACAATAGCTGGGAGGCTAAGATGAGTTGGCATTGGCGGACCTGAGCTGTACTGATATCCCTACAGGTACATCATCGCCAGGGACGTCTTCCGGGAGTCGGCCAACAAGGTCTAGTTTAAGTGGCAGCTAGATCCGGGCTCTCATTCCAGAGCTACCCGTTGGACCACGGAGCCACCTACTTGAGGGAGAGAGGACTTTGATTGAGACTGTTAAATACTACAATTTGTTTTTTACATTGCCTTTGGAGCTGTAGCAGCAGGTGGGGTTTGTATGTGGAGTTGGGGGAGGGTATGCTTCCGGAGGGGATATGAGTGCTAGAAGGATTGGGCATCCTGCTGTTTGACAGTGGAGTCTCTTCTCTGGGGGAAGGCTGTTGGGAGGGCGGAATGACTAGTGTAATCAGGGCTTTCCTGGCTTGTGGGGTTGGGGAATGGGGGAGGGGTAGTGGGTCGGGGAGGGATGGGCAATAGCTGCAAGGCCATTTCCAGGTAGGGACGGAATGTTAATGGGCTGAATGATGTGGGGAAGCGTAGTATTGTGTTTAATGAACTTTGTAGTTTGAAGTGGAATATTATGTTTTTGCATGATTTGCGAGCTAGAGAGACTCATCTTCTGGGACATAAACAGTTTAATCTTTATGGTACCCGTACTGGAGGGGGGAGGGGGTTTAGTGATTTTGGTTAAGGCTACTTGTGCTTTCTTAGCAGAGGATATGTACAAGGATCTGGCGGACAGGTGTTTAGCAGTGATGGGTAAATTGCAGGGTCATCAGCTTAATTTGATTCATTTATATGCACCTAATTCTGGTCAGGGCCCCTTTTTTAGATCTTTAGTTGAGCCATTATTGGAGTTTAAGAGGCAGGTTATTTTAGGAGGGGATGTTAACTTGGTTCCAGATGGTTTTTCGCATAATTCAAGGGGGAGGGGAGATTATAGCAAGCGGCATAGGAAAGCTTTATTGCATCTTATTGAGAGATTGGATTTGATTGATATGTGGTGTCTTTCTCATCCCACTCAGAAAGCATACACATTTTATTCTCACCCAGTTGGAACATATACTGGAATTCATTAGATTTGGTGCCGGGGGGGGGGTGGGGGGGTGGGATTGTGGGATTCTGTTCAGGATACACACATTGATTCCATTCATATTTCAGATCACTCACTTGTGTGGGTGGAGTTATTATGGGAGGGGGTACACTGTACACTAAGGTATTGGAGGCTGAATAAATGCTTATTGAGCGATCAAAAGGTTTCTGATGACATCAAAGAAGTTGTCCATACTTATTTGCTGAATAATGATGATGGGCAAGTTTTGGACAGTTTTTTTTTTTTGTTACATTTGTACCCTGCGCTTTCCCACTCATGGCAGGCTAAATGCGACTTATATGGGGCAATGGAGGGTTAAGTGACTTGCCCAGAGTCACAAGGAGCTGCCTGTGCCTGAAGTGGGAATCGAACTCAGTTCCTCAGTTCCCCAGGACCAAAGTCCACCACCCTAACCACTAGGCCACTCCTCCACTCCACTTTCAGATGCCCTTATGGTGGTGGTACGTGGTCATTTAGTGAAAAAAAGAGAGGGATCAGAGATATTTGCAATTGCGAGAATGCTTGCTCTCTTTAGAACAGTGACATCAGTGGTCTCCTAGTGTGTTGGTTTGGAGGGAATTGAATTTGGTTTGCCCGTAGTTGGGGAGGTGGTAGTTTGAATCTGTAGAATTTATGCGTCAGAATAAGAGATAGAGAATGTTTGGATTTAGCCAGATTTCTACTAAATAGAAAGCAGACTCAGCTGATTAGGAAAATCTATCGTCTGGGAATGAGTTTGTTTACATTAGAATGTGATTTTTGAATTTTTACCAGAAGTTGTATCAGAAGCAAGAAGGGGGTTCTGATGAGGCTATTGCTAATTATTTAGCCCGAGTGATTTTCCCTACTTTTTTGGAGGAGGATCAGAACCGTTTGGATGCTCCTATAACACCTACAGAGATGAACTGGGCAATCCGTAACCTGAATTTGGAAAAGGCACTGGGTTAGACAGGTTCTCGACCAAATTTTATAAGACTTTTGGGGAACAGGTCGGAGGTCTTTTTGGTCTGAGTGGGTAATGGATTGCTCAAGAATAATTTTCTTCCCCCTAGTATGCATGAGGCTGGCATTACAGTGTTATTGAAACCAGGGAAGGATCCAACAAGTTATTATTATTATTATTATTAGCATTTGTATAGCGCTACCAGACGCACGCAGCGCTGAACACCTGACACAGAGAGACAGTCCCTGCTCAATAGAGCTTACAATCTAAAGATACAGACAGACAAGTGTCAGGTTCTCAGGTTCAGAGCCCGCGGGGCTGGGCTCTGGAGCAAACGGGCTGCTGACGAGGAGCGACAGCAGCAGGCAAAAACCCACCAACCAACACTGGGTAAGCACACCGGCAGGGACTGCAGGCACTGCCCAGCGAACCGGAACACATGGACTGGAATCCCCCGGACTGGAGGACACAGGACTGGAACACTGGACTGCAATCCCCCGGACTGGAACACACTGGACTGGAGCACACCAGACTGGAACACACACCGGACCGGAACACACTGGACTGGAGCACACTGGACTGGTCCCCCGGACTGGAGGACACATGACTGGAACACGGGACTGGAGCACACTGGACTGGTCCACACAGCTTCACCTGCACTTAGCTACTAAGCCCCCCAGGAGTTGAGCTCATGGGTTCGAGTAGCCGGCAGGACTTACTGGACGACACAGGGACCAGGACTAGAACAAGCTGTAACTGAAGTGCACCTAACTCCTAAAGTGACCAAAAGTGTTCCTAAGCCCAGCACCAACAGAAAAGCTCCCAAGCCCTCCACTAACAGCAGTGCTCCCAACAGAAACTAACAGGGGTGCCCCTACGCCCTACACTAACATAAGTGCAGGGAAACCACAAGGGAAAAGGAAGGGAAGACAAATGCCAGACCTAACACTGGTACTTCCTAAGCACCAAGCTGCAGCAGCTAAACATGGGTTCTCACCCTGGTGCTTCCTAAGCACCCAGCTACAGCAGCTAACCACAGGTCATGAGGAAAAGCGGGGCAAGCACAAGGAAACAAGCAGGAAAGCCAAATACCCAAATAACAAAAGGTGCTTCCTAAACACTTATAACAAGGGTGCTCCCAGCACCAAACTCCAGCACTGCACTAACAGCAGTGCTACACACCGTAACAAAAGGGAAAAACAGGGAAGTCAAACACACAAGTCTCAAGTGCACACTGCACTAAACTAACCTGGACCTAAAGCAAGTAGCCAGAAGCAAACGTTGCGAAGGCCCTGAAGGAAAGAACCCACTTCCTTATCAAGGCCCTCCCAGATAATGTCACTCTCCCTAGAGCCAGGCAGAACACATTCAAACCCCGAGAGGCCCAACCCACAACAATGCAACACCGTGACACACTTGAAGCCAGTACACCCAAAGAGAGTTAGAGCAACTCAGACCACACCCACAGCTGTAGTGAAGTGAGACAATTAACCCTATGCTGCTGGAAGCTGCC
This sequence comes from Microcaecilia unicolor, assembly GCF_901765095.1. Taxonomy (NCBI): domain Eukaryota; kingdom Metazoa; phylum Chordata; class Amphibia; order Gymnophiona; family Siphonopidae; genus Microcaecilia; species Microcaecilia unicolor. The sequence goes on from NC_044043.1 coordinate 25,492,417, forward strand.
AGCACAGAGAGACAGAGCCAGCTCAGACAGAACAGACAAAAGAAACAGAAGCCAGCTAAGAAGCTGACTCCCAGGAAAGAGGTAAGTTTGAGAGGGGTTCAGACCCCAATCATAACAACAAGACAGTTAAGGGCGCACTTTCCACTGCGACTGTCCCTGCTGCCTTTAAACATGCTGTGGTCACACCTCTCCTTAAGAAGCCTTCACTCGACCCTACTTGTCCCTCTAATTACCAACCCATCTCCCTCCTTCCTTTTCTCTCCAAATTACTTGAGCGTGCTGTTCACCACCGCTGCCTTGATTTTCTCTCCTCACATGCTATTCTTGACCCACTACAATCTGGTTTTCACCCTCTCCACTCAACCAAAACTGCGCTTACTAAAGTCTCCAATGACCTATTACTGGCTAAATCCAGAGGTCAATATTCCATCCTCATTCTTCTTGATCTTTCCGCTGCTTTTGACACTGTCGATCACAGCATACTTCTCGATACCCTGTCCTCACTTGGATTCCAGGGCTCTGTCCTTTCCTGGTTCTCTTCCTACCTCTCCCTCCGCACCTTTAGTGTTCACTCTGGTGGATCCTCTTCTACTTCATAGGCACCCCGTATAAGAGGCTTGGGGAGGCTAAGCCTCCCCAGCCCGCCACTGCCCCTCCCCCCCGCCGCCGTACCTTTAAATATTACAGTTTTGCTGGAGTCGCGGGCAGCCGGCATTGAAGACATCGGCAGGCTTACGCCGGTTCCAGCAGCCTTCCCTTCCCTCGTTGCAAGTCGGATGATGGCTCCGCCCTCTTCTGACGTATTTCCTATATCTACGAGGGTGGAGCCATCATCCGACTTACAACGAGGGAAGGGAAGGCTGCTGGAACCGGCGTAAGCCTGCCGATGTCTTCAATGCCGGCTGCCCGCGACTCCAGCAAAACTATAATATTTAAAGGTACGGCAGGAAGGAAACAGGGCAGACGGGAGAGGAGGTTTGCTGCACATGGTGGAAGAAGGGGAGAGGAGGGTTGCTGGATGGAGGGAAGGGGAGAGGAGGGTTGCTGGACATGGTGGAAGAAGGGGAGAGGAGAGGGCAGGGGAGAGGAGGGTTGCTGGATGGAGGGAAGGGGAGAGGAGGGTTGCTGGACATGGTGGAAGAAGGGGAGAGGAGGGTTGCTGGATGGAGGGAAGGGGAGAGGAGGGTTTCTGGACATGGTGGAAGAAGGGGAGAGGAGGGTTGCTGGATATGGTGGAAGAAGGGGAGAGGAGGGTTGCTGGACATGGTGGAAGAAGGGGAGAGGAGAGGGCAGGGGAGAGGAGGGTTGCTGGATGGAGGGAAGGGGAGAGGAGGTTTGCTGGACATGGTGGAAGAAGGGGAGAGGGCAGGGGAGAGGAGAGTTGCTGGACATGGGTGGATGGAGGGGAGGGTAGGGGGGAGAGGAGGGTTGCTGGACATGGAGGGGGAGGGAGGAGTGAGGAAGGAGATGAGATAACAGAAAAGGAAGAGAGTAGAAAAACTGCACATGGATGAAGAAAATAGGCAAAAGCTGGATCCACTGGACAGTCAAGTTTGCGGAGGACCCAGCTTTTATTTACGGATGTAGGACAAGAAATGAAGAAGAAAGGCGGAAAGTAAACAAATAAATGGAAAGGAAGCCCTGGAAACGGAGTTAAGAGGACAGATAGCAGCAGAATCGGATACTGGGCCAGCACAATCAGAAAAACAAAGTCACCAGACAACAAAGGTAGAAAAGATCATTTTATTTTCATTATAGTGTTTGGAATATGTCCACTTAGAGAATTAGGTGTTCAACATTAAAAGTTTATTTACTTATTTATGACATTTTATCCCACATTAAACATGAATTCGGATGTTTTGTGGCTCTACATGAGAATTGTGATATTATGATCCCTTATTTCAATATCGTTGATGGTCTACATTTTCCGTATGGGTGGTATATTGGTGTATTAGGTTCTGCCCAGTGTAATATTTATGGTACAGTAAGGTTCAGAGTGTGTTTTTGCACAAAGTTGTGCATAGTGTTTTGCAGTTGAGCGATTGTGGTTAGTATATGCTTTGAGCAACCACTTTATTCTTTGACATATGATACATAGCTAATATCTAAATTTAATAAAAGGCATTAATTGTGACATTTATTTTTTTTTTCTGTGTGTGATCAGACAATTATGGATTTAAGCTCCACCCCTGGCCCCACCCCTAACCCCGCCCCCTTTAGCCTCCCCAAACAGTTGGGCCACCGACCGCCTATGTTCTACTTCTATCCCTCTGCCTGTCGGTGTACCTCAGGGTTCTGTTCTTGGTCCCCTCCTCTTTTCTATCAACACTTCTTCCCTTGGTTCATTAATCTCATCCCATGGCTTTTCCTACCATCTCTATGCTGATGACTCCCAAATCTACCTTTCTACCCCTGATATCTCACCTTGCATCCAAACCAAAGTTTCAGTGTGCTTGTCTGACATTGCTGTCTGGATGTCTCAACGCCACCTGAAATTAAATATGACCAAAACCGAGCTTCTCATTTTCCCCCCCAAACCCACCTCCCTGCTCCCCCCGTTTTCTATTTCTGTTGATGGCTCTCTCATTCTCCCTGTCTCCTCAGCTCGAAACCTTGGGGTCATCTTTGACTCTTCTCTCTCCTTCTCTGCTCATATCCAGCAGATTGCCAAGACCTGTCGTTTCTTTATTTACAACATCCGTAAAATCCGCCCCTTTCTTTCCGAGCACTCTACCAAAACCCTCATCCACACCCTTGTCACCTCTCGTTTAGACTACTGCAATCTGCTTCTTGCTGGCCTCCCACTTAGTCACCTCTCCCCTCTCCAGTCGGTTCAAAACTCTGCTGCCCGTCTCGTCTTCCGCCAGGGTCGCTTTACTCATATTACCCCTCTCCTCAAGACCCTTCACTGGCTCCCTATCCGTTTTCGCATCCTGTTCAAACTTCTTCTACTAACCTATAAATGTGCTCACTCTGCTGCTCCCCAGTATCTCTCCACACTCGTCCTTCCCTACACCCCTTCCCGTGCACTCCGCTCCATGGATAAATCCTTCTTATCTGTTCCCTTCTCCACTACTGCCAACTCCAGACTTTGCGCCTTCTGTCTCGCTGCACCCTACGCCTGGAATAAACTTCCTGAGCCCCTACGTCTTGCCCCATCCTTGGCCACCTTTAAATCTAGACTGAAAGCCCACCTCTTTAACATTGCTTTTGACTCGTAACCACTTGTAACCACTCGCCTCCACCTACCCTCCTCTCTTCCTACCCGTTCACATTAATTGATTTGATTTGCTTACTTTATTTATTTTTTTTGTCTATTAGATTGTAAGCTCTTTGAGCAGGGACTGTCTTTCTTCTATGTTTGTGCAGCGCTGCGTACGCCTTGTAGCACTATAGAAATGCTAAATAGTAGTAGTAGTAGGAAGTACTGGGTGAGAAGGAACAAGGGGAGGGCAATTGAGTAGTGGCTAGGAGCCAAAAGCAGTGGTGAAAAGGTGGATTTTCAGCATAGATTTGAAAGCAGGTAGAGATGGAGTTAGACGTACAGGCTCAGGAAGTCTATTCCAGGCATAAAGTGCTGTGAGGGAAAAGGAACGAAATCTGGAGTGAGCAGTGGAGGAGAAAGGGGACGACAAGAGAGATTTGTCCAGTGAGCGGAGTTCACGGGGAGGAATGTAGGGAGAGATGAGAGTGGAGAGGTAATGGGGGGCTGCAGAATGGATGCATTTAAAGGTCAGTAAGAGAAGTTTAAACTGTATGCGGAAGCGGACAGGGAGCCAATGAAGTGACTTGAGGAGTGGGCTAGTGTGGGTATAACGATTTTGGCGGAAATTAAGTCGTGCTGTAGAATTTTGGACAGACTGGAGAGGAGAGAGATGACTGAGTGGAAGACCAGTGAGAAGCAAATTGCAATAATCCAAGCGAGTGGTGACAAGGGTTTGGATAAGGGTTCTGGTAGCATATTCAGAAAGGAAGGGGCGAATTTTGCTAATGTTGTAGATAAACGACAGGTTTTGGCGATCTGTTGAATATGCGCAGAAAAGAAGAGCGATGAATCAAAGATGACTCCAAGGTTATGAGCCGAGGAGACAGGGAGGATGTGAGAGCCATTAACAGAGATAGAGAATGGGGGAAGAGGGGAAGTGGTTTAGGGGGAAAAATGAGAAGTTCAGTTTTAGTCATGATTAGCTTCAGATGGTGTTGAGACATCCAAGCAGCAATGTCAGACAAGCAGGATGAAATTTCGTCCTGGATTACGGTTGAGATTTCAGGGGTGGAGATGTAGATCTGAGAGTCATCTGCATAAAGATGGTATTGAAAGCCATGGGATGAAATCAGGGTACCAAGAGAAGAGGTATAGATGGAGAAAAGGAGGAGTCCAAGGACAGAACCCTGTGGGACACCAACTGAAAGCGGGATGGAAGTTGAAGAGGGAGCCGCCAGATTGAACACTGAAAGTGCGAAGTGAGAGGTAGGAGGAGAACCAGGAAAGAACAGAGCCCTGGAAACCAATCGAGGATAGCGTATCTAGGAGTATGGTGTGGTCAACAGTGTCGAAAGCAGCAGATAGTTCAAGAAGGATAAGGATAGAATAGAGACCTCTGGATTTAGCCAGCAGCAGGCCATTAGAGACTTTGGTAAGTGCAGTTTCAGCAGAGTGAAGAGGGCGGAAACCAGATTGGAGTGGGTCAAGAATAGGTTAAGAAGAAAGGAAGTCAAGACAACGGCGGTGCACACCGCGTTCAAGTAATTTGGAGAGGAAAGGAAGAAGGGAGATGGGGCAATAGTTGGAGGGATAGGTAGGGTCAAGTGAGGGTTTTTTAAGGAGTGGAATGACAACAGCATGTTTGAAGGCCATAGGAACAGTTGCAGTGGAGAGTGAGAGATTAAGAATGTGATAGATGACAGGGATGATAGTAGGAGAGATAGTTTTAAGTAGATAAGTGGGGATGGGATCAAATGAACAGGTAGTACATTTGGAGGAGGAAAGAAGAAGGGCAGTTTCCTCAGTAGAAACTTCAGAGAAGGAGGAAAAAGAAGGAGAGGAAGGAGAGTAGGGGGTGTGGACTAAGGGAGAGAGAGGTGGGGAGGGTTTGGATGAAAATTCAAGGTTAATCTTACGGATTTTATCATGGAAGTGCTCAGCTGAGGTCTGAGGAGAAAGAGAAGGGGGAATTGGGGACGGAGGCACTTTGAGAAGAGAGTTCAGTGTGGCGAAGAGAAGTCGAGGGTTAGAGCCAAGGGAATTTGTCAATTGGGTGAAGTAATCCTGTTTGGCCCATGAAAGGGCAGACTGGAAGGAGTTAAGCATGAATTTGAAATGAATGAAGTCGGCAGGGGTGCGGGATTTATGCCAAGAACGTTCAGCAGAGCGGGCACAAGAACGAAAGTAGCGGATTTTAGAGGTCAGCCAAGGCTGGGGTTTGGTACACCTAGTGGGACGGGGCATGGGAGGGGCAAGAGTGTCCAGCGCAGAGGAGAGAATAGTATCATAGGAAGAAACGGCTTCACTGACAGATTTAGATAGAGTGGTGGAAGAGAAAAGGTTAGAGACACAAGAGGACAGAATAAGGGGGTCTATAGCTTGAAGATTCCTAGATGTGGGGGTTGAGATTGGGTGGGACTGGGGAGGAGGGTGCTTAAGTGTGAAGGTTAATAGGTGATGGTCAGAAAGGGGGAGAGCTGAGGAAGAGAAGCTGGAGGGGAAGCAGTTAGAGGAGAAGATAAGGTCGAGACAGTGACCATTTTGGTGGGTAGGTGCAGAGGAGCACAGCTGAAGATTGAATGAGGACGTTAAGGCAAGAAATTGGGAAGCATAAGAGTCAGAGGAATCATCAGTGTGGATGTTAAAGTCACCTAGGATGATGGAGGGGGATGTAGGTTCAAGAAAGAAGGAAAGCCAGGCGTCAAAGTCATTGAGAAAGGATGAAAGAGACTTATCAGGGGGTTGATAAATGGCTGCCAGTCGGAGAGGCAGAGGAGTGAAAAGGTGGATGGAGTGGACTTCAAAGGACAAAAAGCAGTGAGATTGGGGTGGAAGAAGAGGTTGGAATTTGCAGGAGGGAGTGAGTAGCAATCCAACGCCACTGCCGCAGCCAGCAGGGCGAGGGGTATGAGAAAAAAGATAACCACCATGGCAAAGAGCTGCAACAGAAGTAGAGTCATCAGGGGAGAGACAAGTTTCAGTTAAGGCAAGTAGATGGAGGGAACGAGAAATGAAGAGGTCATGAATGTAGGGAAGTTTATTGCAGATGGAACGGGCATTCCATAGGGCGCAAGAGAAGGGTAAGGAGTAAGGGGGAAGAAGAGGAATAGAGATGAGATTAGAGATGTCACGATGTGGCCTGCATAAGTAGGAAGAAGGCAGAAGAGGAGGATTGGGATTGATGTCACCAGCTGAGAGTAAGAGAAGGAATAAAAGAGAGCGGAGGAGAGTAGGAGAGGTGTGGCCACGAAGGCGTCGAAGGCGAGAGGTACACAGGTAGAATGGGGAAGGCACAATGGAGGGAAGAAAGAGATGAAGATTGAAAGCTGAGAAGGAGGAAGGGGTGGGGATATAAGAGAAGGTGAGGTGATAAAATCAGTGGATGGGCAGTGAGTTCCTGTAATGGACAGTGGTGGGGGGTGAGGGAAAAGATTGGGAAGGGATAGGGCTAGGAAGAGAATGTGTATAGGGGCCATAATAAAGTCTGAGGTACTTTCAGGTGCTAGGTGGGAACAGTAGTTGAACTTTCAGGTGATAAGTAGAAACAGCAATTGAAACATCAGGACAATAGCTGATGGAAGGAAGGATGGAGTCGAGGCTGAAGACAAGCAGTACTGGAACTAGCTGGAGCAGAAGGACCAAAGGCTGGAGCAGATGAGGCTGAAGACGAGCAGGACTGGAACAGGCTGGAGCAGAAGGACCGAAGGCTGGAACAGGAGGACAGAAGGCTGGAGCAGATGAGGCTGAAGATGAGCAGGGCTGGAGCAGATGAGGCTGAAGACGAGCAGGACTGGAATAAGCTGGAGCAGAAGGATCAAAGGCTGGAACAGAAGGACCGAAGGCTGGAGCAGATGAGGGTGATGACGAGCAGGACTGGAGCAGAAGGACCGAAGGCTGGGGTTGAGGATGCAGGCAGGAACAGGTGATGTAGACTGGGGCAAAGGACAAAGGCATGAACAGAGGATTCAGGTAGGGTAGAGGAAGCAGGCAGGAACAGATGATTCAGGCAGGGTAGAGGACGCAGGCAGGAACAGATGATTCAGGCAGGGTAGAGGACGCAGGCAGGAACAGATGATTCAGCATGGGTAGAGGATGCAGGCTGGGCAAGGACAAAGGCAGGAACAGATGATTCAGGTTGGGTAGAGGACGCAGGCAGGAACAGATGAATCAGGCTGGGTAGAGGACGCAGGCAGGAACAGATGATTCAGGTTGGGTAGGGGACGCAGGCAGGCTGGGTAGGGGACGCAGGTAGAAGCGAATAATGAAGGCCGGGGTTGAGGATGCAGGCAGGGACAAATGATGCAGACCGGGGTCGAGGATGCAGGCAGGGACAAATGATGCAGACCAGGGCAAAGGACATAAGCAGGAACAGGTGATTCAGGATGGGTAGAGGACGCAGGCAGGAACAGATGATTCAAGCTGGGTAGAGGACGCAGGTAGGAACAGATGATTCAGGCCTCAAGAGGCTGAAGAGTGAAGTGGTAGACGAGGTGGTTAACAGGACATGCACCAGTACGGCCTTGGTCTCATAATTCTAGGCTGCTGGCATCCGGGCAAAGTCACCATGTGGTCAGGATATTGGGCCTGGAAAGGGCGTCCGCCGCTACCGCCTGAGCCAACGGGTCAGCCACAGGTCACGCTCCCTTTCGCCAGCAGATCAGCACTTCAGATGATACGGTGAGTGGAATTGCCGACCGACGGCCCAGCACCAAAGCGCGTAGTGAGATTTAAGATTGTGGAATCCTCCAGAAGAGTCACCCAGGCGAGGAGCGCGGGGGTGGAAATCACATCGGTCACGCTCCTACAATTGAGAATGGCATTTCACCGGTTGCGGCCAGCAATGATTTTAATCTGGCGTCGTGATCGATTTGGGCCATCACTCGCAACACCGGTCTCAGTAAAAAAAAAAAAAAAAACGCCACTTAGGTGAGATGAGCAGTGCTGTAGGATGATCACTACTAGGTTAGATGTGGACGTTGCTGCGGGAGGATAAGGCGCTACGGTCGGTCAATCGGTCAGTTAAAGTATTACCTGCTGCATCCCTAAGTCGGTTGTAAGGGATTCAGGCCCAGAGCTTGCGGTAGTGTGGTAATGCCGCTTACGCAAGTCAGATGAGCACTACTACGGTAGGTATGGACGCTACTGCGGGTGGATAAGGCGCTTCAGTCGGTCAGTCTGTCAATCAGAGTGTTATCCACTACGACCCTAAGTTGGTTGTAAGGGATTCATGCCCGGAGCTCAAAATAAAGCGACCAAACTAGTCAGACACCATCTTGCGTCTATATAGTTTTATAGACTGATTTCACGTCTCAATATAGAGTAGAGAGATGTGGTAGCCATGTTAGTCCACTTTAAAAGCAGTCAATAGAAATAGAATAAAATAAAACCTAGAAAAGAAAATAAGATGATACCTTTTTTATTGGACTAACTTAATACATTTTTTGATTAGCTTTCGAAGGTAGCCCTTCGTCAGATCAGAAAAATCTGATCTGACGAAGAAAGGGGTACCTTCGAAAGCTAATGCTTATTTATTTATTTATTTCATTAGGATTTATTTACCGCCTTTTTTGAAAGAATTCATTCAAGGCTGTGTACAGTAAGAATAGATCAAACATGAGCGGGAGGCAATTAGAGCAGTAAAAATATTCGAACAACAATACAAAGTATGGCATGGTATACTACTTGTAATGACAACATAATATGTACTAGAACATTATAATTGGTAGTGAAGGGTAAGGCAAAGTACAGTGATTGATTTGAAGAAAGTTGCACATGAGGTCAGAGAGATGGTTAAAACATGTCCCACTGTAGTATGTGCAGCCCGAGTCACTCCTTGTGTGTGTGAGCGAGACTAACGAGTTAGTTATTTCTTCCAGTAAAGGTCTGGTTGAAGAGCCAAGCTTTCACCTACTTCCTGAAGTAGAGATAGTCTTGTGTTAAGTGAAGCCTTTCAGGCAATGCATTCCAGATTGTGGGGGCTACTCCGGAGAAGGCTCGCTTGCGGGTATCACATCGTGTAATGTCTTTTGGAGAGGGTGTAATTAGTGAAAGTCCTTGGGAGGACCTTAGTGTCCTTGGCGGTGTGTGGAGGATCATCCTATTCTTCAGATACTCGGGGCCATTTTCTTTCAGGGCCTTGAAGATCAGACATAGAGTTTTAAATTTGGCCCTGTATTGTATTGGTAGCCAATGCAGTTTTTGCAAAAAATGGTGTGATGTGGTCACGTCGCTTCCAACCTTCTATGAGTCTTTTTGCTGCATTCTGAATCAACTGGAGCTGGTGCAGGCCCTGTGTAGTCAGACCATTGTATAGTTCATTGCAGTAATCTAGTCTTGATGTTACCATGGCATGCACAACTGGGATAAGATTTACCTTCTCGATGTAAGGAGAGAGGCAGCGTAGCTGTCGCAGATAGTAGAAGCAGCTCTTGCCAGCAATAAGGTTGGTGTTACTGTGGGCACCAAAGTGTAAGGTGCTCCAGTGCCAGGTTACAATACTATTCTATAATGGCACATGGGCACCCAGATGCTGTTACAGAATAGGCGTTCCTGGTGTGGCATCAGGAAGTGCCACCTAAATGTAGTCAGTATGCTGGATAGAGGTCTGACTCACATTTATTTATTTATTAGGATTTATTTACCGCCTTTTTTAAGGAATTCACTCAAGGCGGTGTATAGTAAGAATAGATCAAACATGAGCAGTAGGCAATTAGAGCAGTAAAAATATTCGAACAATACAAAGTATGGCATGGTATACTACTTGCAATGACAACACAATACGTAATAGAACATTATAACTGGTAGTGAAGGGTAAGGCATAGTTGTAACATATAGATGGGTAAGAAAATAGGAAGAATTAGAAAGTAAGTTGGCTGATTTGAAGAAAGTTGCACATGAGGTCAGAGAGATGTGCTAGGGTAGGAGTGATGCTCATGATTAGGAAATGTCCACTGCCTCAGATACAATGTTGAAGGTTTGGTCATTTTATTTAGATGGTAATGCCTTCAAACTATCCACTCCTTGATTTTGTCATTGTCCTGTTGGAGATTAAACCCCTAGCTTCTCACGCCTCCCTCAGGAAATGCTTTGCTGTGTTACAAGCAGATCACTGATTCTATCATGGCACTAGGCAAAGGTGATGCATTCCTTGTGAGATTCAAGCTGTTTGCTGTTATTTTTAAAGATTTTGCTGTCGTTATAGGTCCTTTCAAAAGGACCAAGCCATCCTGAGGGCTGTGCAAGGGGGGGGGGGGGGGTGGCTGTAGAGGTTGCAAGGGAGATTGGGGGGGGGGGGGAATGCAAAATTCCTTCTCATCTGCAGTGGGCAGGGCGGTGCAGTAGGGGGCATGTTGCAAAGGCTGTGATTCTGGCTCAGGGCACACCTGCCTGAAATGACCCCAAGACTAAAATGTAAGTTTTGATGGTTTGAACTTGGATTTAATTAATTGCCTCCAATCCAGAACTCAAGTTGGGAACAGTGGTTATTTCTCTGTCCATAGAGGTTTTATCATCTAAATTTGGATGGTGAAGGATGAAGTGACATGCCCAAGTTCATGGAGAGTATCGGTGGGATAAGCTGGATTAAAGCTCTTGGTTCCCAGAGTTTCAAGCCACTTTCAGTGCTGTCAGTTCTACTGAGCTAGCCAGAGATGCCCAGCTCCTCTCACTTAGCACTTTATGCTGTCACTCGCCTTATAGAAATAGAATGAACTGAGGTTTTCTATTAAACAAGCAGCTATGAATTGGATCTCATACAGCCAGACTGTAGATGTTGGCAAAATTGAATATCTTGCACTGTTTCTGTGTTTTAGGGAAAGGTTTTTCCACGACTCCGGAAAAGAAACAGCACAAATAAATCTGTGGATCTGGAGGAGAACTTTGATGATGAGATGGCAGCAGACTACGTCTTCAGGATCATCTGTGCAGGGCACAGGCACGGTAACAGTATGTTCTGCATTTCTTATCGGTTTCATCTCTGTGTTGTTCTCTGCAAAAGGAGGATTTGAGAGCTGAGAAGGCAAAGTTAGCACGGTTTAAAAAAGATTTGCATCATTTCCTAAAAGAAAGGCCCATAAGCCATTATTAAGATGGACTTGGGAAAACCCCTTATTATTTCCATGATAAGCAGCATAAAATCTGTTTTACTCTTGGGATCTTGTAACCTGGACTGGCCACTGTAGAAAACAGGATACTAGGCTTGATGGACCTTCGGTCTGCCCCAGTATAGCAACGCTTACATTCTTATATTTTATATTCTCTGAAAATAATGTTTTGGTGGCTAATAGTGCTTTTAAAAATAAATTGATCATATTGAAGGAAGTTCTCTGAGGGAAAGCAAGTGACCGCCAGTTCTTGGAAGCTGGTATTCACCTCGCCAGATAAAGTGGTTTTTCAGTGATCTTTTCTTTAATGCATATTACGAGTGGGTACATGTGGAAATGAGTAGGAAAAATGCCACCACGAGGCCATGCCTCTTCCTTTTGCATAGCTTCTGGAGAGCCAACTTGCCCGTTAAAAATGTTCCAAACCAATCTGTGCTGTTTTGCAATAACGTCTTGGTCCTGGGGAAAGCTGCAGTGATTGCTGTATGACTTCAGGTTCATCCACTGAACGGAGCTTAAACAGTAGTTTTCAAATTGCCAGAATATCTACAGTGCAGACTTAGCACCAAAATCACTTCTGGGAAAAGCACCAACACACATCTGCACATTCTTTTTATATGGGTATTGCATGCTTTGAAAAAGTGTGTCCATGTTTCCAAATGCTGTGCCCAGACACTTCCCCCAGACGTGTTCCTAGGGGGACTGTGAACAAGAAAGCAAAAGCGTCCCCCAGTCAACCAAATAAAACAGAGAATGACAAAAAGAAGGGGGTAGACCAATGTAGTTCCAACACAGGATATTATTGACAGTTAATCAACTTTATGCAGTTTCTATAGTGACTGGACGCAGCCTGTGTTTTGGCACCACACACGCCCTGCCTCAGGAGTCAACTAATTTCTGCAATATAATGCAACATATATATGACTTGAATCAATTAAAAATGATTTAAAAAATGCAAACAAATTAGCAAATAAAATTATATTAACCTACCATTATTTATTTTATTGATTACAACAGCCTATTTACTCACTTATTTAACATGTATCAAAAGCAGACGATTAAAATTATATACTTAAAAATATGTATACAAAAATGGACACATCAGTAAAACTTCTCACAAAAACCTATGTCACTAAATTTCCTGTGTTGGAAATACATTGGTCTACCCACTTTTTTGGTCTTTCTCCCTAGTGGGACCGTGTGCATAAATTTGCCTGCAGAAGTTAAACTCTATTAGGATGTCCTGCTTCACTGTTCAAGTATTTTCTGAAAGGCTTTTCTGAGCATAAGCCTTTTGTAAAATATGTATAAAGACACTGCAACTGCCATTTAAAAAAGAAGTATGTTGAAAAACAGAGTTTCTTTTTTTTCACTCTCATTCTATATTTGTCTGTGGTATGAGTAAAGCATTTGATATACTGCCGTTCTGTAGTACAACCAAAGCAGTTTACATATTGCATTCAGGTACGTCCTCTGTCTCTAAAAGGCTAGACTTGCCAGCAGGGCCACCGAGAGGGGGCGACAGTCCCGGGCCTCCGGGGGGGGGGGGCCCGCCGCCGCAGTGTGGCCCGCCTCGCTCCGGAACTAACCTTAAGTCTCCTTCTTTCACTTGGCGCAAGCAGCAGCAGGGCAGGCCACTCCTTCCTTCCGTGTCCCACCCTCACCTGACGTAACGTCCGCGAGGGCGGGGCATGGAAGGAAGGAGGAGAGGTCTGCCCTGCTGCGGCTTGCGCAAAGTGAAAGAAGGAGGCTTAAGGTTAGTTTCGGGCCTGGTAGCGGGTGGAGGGGGGGGGGCCCGGTAACGGGAGGAGGGGGGGCCCGGCGACTTCAGGTGAGCGGCGACATCGGGTGGGGAGGGCCCCAGGGGGTTGTCTTGTCCTGGGCCCGGCTCTCGGCGGCCCTGCTTGCCAGTTGTCACAAGGAGCCACAGTGGGAGTCAAACCCAGTTCCCCTGGTTCTCAGCCCACTGCACTAACCATTAGGTTACTCCTCCACTCCTTTCTACAATTACAACTGATGGGCAGTGTATCAAATCTGAATAAATGTAAATATAATATAGAAGATGGACCTTGAAATGTGGGATAAATCCATCTTGATCCAAAACTTTCACAGATTTAAAATCGTTACAGAAATTTCATCATTGACTTAGAACAGCAGGAAAAGAATCTTTCATTCGTTAGTTTCTGTCCATCTCAGAATCCAACTAATTGTACGTTTAAGTTTTAGTACAATTCATCTATCTTATGTTTATACATTGACCTCTATATATCAGCAGTGTAATTGACATGTTTCAAAGATAACACTTATAAACATCTCTCTTTTTGTACCGAAAGTGTACATTGCTGATATCTAGAGCAGAATATGTCAAAATAAGTGAATTGCATTAGAAATAAGATGTACAATTAATTGGATTCTGAGGCAGTAACTAATATATCCTTAAGATTTGCACCAATCAAACACCATCAAAGAAACTGATTATAGCACTTAGAAATTGTGGCAAATACCAAATCAAAATGCACAACTTCTTAAACACTTAACTCTTTTCAAACCATTACCCACTCACTCATTCCTACATACAGTGTGACCATCACCCACCCCATGCCCAAACCTACCCATAATCCCCACATGAACATAAAATAGCCATGCTGGGTCAGACCAATAGAAAGATGATGGCAGATAAGGGCTAAATGGCCCATCCAGTCTGCCCATCCTCAGTAACCACTAACTCCTCCTTTTCCTAAGAGATCCCATGCATATGTCTCACTCTTTCTTAAATACAGACATTGTCCTTGTCTTCATGACCTCCATTGGGAGGCCATTCCAAGCATCCACCAACCTTTCCATGAAAGAGTATTTTCTTAAATTATCCTAAGCGGAAGAAGTGACGTCACTGGCAGCAATGGTCGCTTGAAAAGTGAGCTCCGGTTCCCCCTGAGATTTAAGCGTGTTTATATCCCATCAAATCGCATCATAAGCAGCACGTCAGCAGGAATAGCGTTGGGAAGGTTAAAAGAATCGATATACAAAAAAAAATTGAAGATGAATCGGTAACCTGACCTATCCCAGTTTGGATTCTCGAATACAACCGCGGACCACATGGTGAATCCTGTGCCAGAGGCCCCACAGCTAACTCAGCGATCAGAGAGCTTGTCCCCGAAAGATCTGTTTGGATCGAATGGTGAGATAGATTGAACGGAGGTAATGCCTCTCAATGAACTTAAAGAATGGTTACAAGAAATTAGAGGTGATTTAAAAGCGGTCCGCGCCATCCTGGCGTCCCTAGGGGTGGATTTACGTGGCGAGATTAGAGAGCTGGGAGGATGAATGGAAGATGCAGAGAACCGCATAGACGAACAAGCAGAAGAAATAAGCACGCTGAACAAACGTTTTTCTGCAACACAAACAGATCTCCAGCAACTCACTGAAAAACTTGAGGACCTCAAAATTCACAGCCATCGACAAAATCTGAGGTTCAGGGGATTGCCTGAGGTGCCGCTGTACCAAGATTGTGAGGCAACACTAAAACAACTGTTTGCCGCGCTGCTTGCTGAGACCAGAGTGGTGATTGATCTGGATATGATTGTGCTTGAGCGTTCTCATTGAACACTAGGTCCTGCAAGAGGTAATCTTCCAAAAGACATAATAGCCTGTTTCCAGGACTTTAAGCTTAAGGAACAAGTGGTGCAGGCAGCGTGCAAAGCTCATAACTTTAAGTGGGACTCTTATGCCTTTGAAATTTATCAAGACTTAGCCTCTGCCACCTTAAAGCGCAGGGCGGCATTGAAACCTGTCACTCTAAAGCTCCGAGAACTGGGGATCAAATATCACTGGAGGTACCCATTTGCCTTAGCCTTTTATAAGGACGGCCGCGTGCATCAGGTGAAATTGATAGACGAAGCTCGATGGGTTCTGCCTGATGGAACTGAGAAGGCGTCTTCATCTGCTTTGCATACCTCTAGAGCATCCTCCTCAGCAGGGCGCCCGCAGTGGCAACGGGTGGAGAAGGGACATAAGCGTCTGCAGCACCAAAAATCTGATGGTCAACCTGCATGACTGAAATTAATATATTTTCTGCTCTATTCAGCACTATGCTCACTGTTTGGTTCGAGATTGTTATGGTTGAGCAGCAGTTGACTGAATTGCTGCACAGTTGGGAATAGTAAACTCAATAAGATGGGATTTATTATCCTAAAAAGGTGAAGGGGAAACAGGGAGAATGTTTTGCTTCCTCCTACTTGTGACCTCTCTGTAATTGGTATGGAGAGGATTTTGATGTTAATGGGGGTGGGGGAGGGAGGGGTTTGGGGACAAGAATGTTAAAGAATACATGTATAATTATAAATCATACGAGTTTAATGTCTTGCTGACGTTGGGGACTGAGAAAGATCATAGAGATGAGGCATTTGGAGGGGGAGAAACTTGCAATATCTTATGTAATGTATTTTCATAAATATGCAGATGTCTAGTATAAATTTGGTAAGTCTGAATGTAAGAGGCCTTAATGTCCTCATGAAACGCCAGTTACTATTTAGGGAATTGGGGCGCTTGAATGCAGATATAGCCTTTATTCAAGAGACGCACTTAAAGCCCACCCACGAATCACACTGCAAACACCGTAAATACCCTAATTAATATTTTGCCTCTAAGAAGGAGGGTGCTAAATCTAGGGGGGTTTTGATTGCTCTTAATGACTCTCAACCTTGGAATAGATATAAAGTTATTAGAGATAAATAGGGTAGATATCTGTTACTGTGCATCTCTCTAGGCAATGTAAAATACACCCAGCTTAATGTTTATGGGCTCAACGCTGATCATGGCACTTTCTTTCAGCAGCTGGACCAAGTAATATTGAAACATAGAACAGGTCTATTGCTGATAGGAGGAGATTTTAATCTAACCCTTAGTCCTTATTTGGATAATTCCACCAAAAGAGTGATATATGCAAAACGAGATTGTGAGCTTTTTCTTGCGTTCCTGGAGAGATGGCAGCTATCAGATTTTTGGAGACAAACTAACCCAAGTGAGCGGGAATATACATGCTTTTCGCAAGTTCATCAGTCTTTTTCATGAATTGACCTTTGGCTGGGGGATGTGGAACTAGGGCATGAGATTCTGGAACATCAGATTATAAGCCGCATGTAGTCAGATCACAACCCTGTAGTCCTGAGGTTTAGTCTCCCGGTCTGGCGGAGAGATCGACCTGAGTGATGGCTGGCTGATTCTATTCTATCAAAAATATCGAATATTTTCCAAATAGAATCCCATATCAAAGAATATATTCAATTTAATGTTAATAATGAGGTATCTTTGGGCGTTCTGTGGGATGGGCTGAAGGCAGTACTGCGTGGCCATTTTATAGCCTTGAAGGCTCACATACAATGAGAGCGTAGAAAAGTAGAGGACGTATTGAGGAAAAAACTATTAGAGACAAAGAGAATGCTCTTTGGGAAAGCTAAGCCGCATCCACCGTTGTTATTACAACAATTACATAAACTACAACAGGAGTTACATGAGTTACAGCTGGCTGATATTGCTGAGCAATTACAACGAACTAGGCAGTGCCAGATTGAATTTGGCAATAAGTCGAGCAAACTTTTAGCTCATAAGCTAAAGAAACAGGCTTTGCGAAACCATATCTCTAGCCTTAGAGTTGCGGACGGGAAAATAACATCAGACCAATCACATATACAACATTGGTTTCAACAATATTATGAGCACCTTTATACCCCTGATGTTAACCCTTCGAGAGAGGAATTATTAGATTATTTAAGCCATATTGAGTTACCAGTACTCTCCGAGGGGGCTCGGCTTCAACTGTCCCGTCCTATTGAACTGGATGAGGTGACTCAGGCGATCCACTCTCTATCTTTAGGAAAGGCTCCAGGCCCGGACGGGTTTTCCAATAAGTTTTACAAGGTTTTTGCAAAAATTTTAAGCCCACTTCTGGTCCGCCTATTCAACTCCTTTAGTGTAGGCCAACCGATACCAAAAGCTTGGAATTTGGCGGCCATTTCTGTAATATTAAAGCCGGGTAAAGACCCTTTGAACTGTGGGTCCTATCGGCCCATCTCGTTGTTAGGGGTCGACTATAAAATCTTTACTAAGATCCTGGCCACTCGCTTGCAAAGGTGCCTCCCGGCTTTGATACATGAAGATCAAGCAGGCTTCATCAGTGGTCGTCAAGCCTTTGATAACATAAGAAGGGCCCTACATCTCATATATTACGCTAGGTCGACAAAGATCCCCATGGGCCTACGCTCATTAGACGCGGAAAAAGCATTTGATAGAGTTCATTGGCCGTTTATGTTTGCAGTGCTAGAAAAGATAGGTATCACAGAACAATTTCTTTCTTGGCTTCATCTCATATATGCAGATCCCTGTGCTTCAGTGAAGATTAACAGTAGGAGTTCTCCCCCATTCCCTCTGTATAGAGGCACGAGGCAGGGGTGTCCTTATCGCCACTGCTTTTTGCGCTGGTGGAGGAATCCCTAGCTTGTTATATTCGAGCACTCCCGAGAATTACGGGATTGTGTGTACAGGGTTTGGAATCGCGAGTCATATTGTTCGCAGATGATATTTTACTAACACTGACTAACCCAGAAACCTCATTTCAAGCCTTATCCTCTACGCTCCAGCAATATGAACAAGTTTCGGGCTTTAAAATCAATATGGAAAAATCGGAAGCTATGAATATTAGCTTGTCCGAAGTCCAAGTACTACATCTAAAGTCCACCTTCCCCTTCCGCTGGTCGAAAAATTCTATTTGTTATCTGGTAGTTAATTTGACATCTGATTTACACAAACTATATGAGGCAAATTTCCCAGGGAAATTGAAAGAGCCCTTTGCGGAACTAGATCGTTGGAAGGGTTTAACGATCTCATGGATGGGCCGTATTAGTTCAATTAAAATGATAATACTTCCTAAACTGCTATATTTATTTATGGCTCTCCCCATCTCTGTGCCAGACAAGTTCTTTAGGAATTTGAGACGAAAGGTTTTTTTCCTATATCTGGAAAAAGAAACCACCCAGGGTGCGTGCAGAAGTGATGTTCCAGAGGCATGAACAGGGAGGGATGGGGGTTCCCTCTTTTGTAGATTAGCAGCCCATCTTCATATTCTAGCAGAGTGGTGCTGTGGCACGAGCAAGCCTTTGAAGATAATTGAGCGGTCGGAGCTTGCCCCGTACCAGGGGCGTAGCCAGACTACAGATTTTTGGTGGGCCTAGGCAAGAAGTGGGTGGGCACCAAGTGTTCTCCCCCCCCCCCACAAAAAAAAATATCTCAGCAGGTGTGAAAACGCTTCTTTCCACCTTTTCAGTCTGTAGCAAGCATGTGCAGAAAACAGAGCATGAGCAGGTGCCGGTATCATGGAGAGTACTGTTTTCGTTACCATCAAGGGGAAGTCTTCAGCTGGCTGAGCTTGGGATCCCCACCAGCTACCACCAAATGTGTGCTACTGAGCCCTAAGTTGGTGGACCTGAGCCCTAAGTTGGTGGGCCCTGGCCCACCTGTGGCTACGCCACTGCCCCGTACCATTAAGAGCTATTCCTTGGCTAGCAGATCGTGTATTGAGAAGATTGGCTGACAAGGCCCCACCCCGTCTCCGATGGCCCCTACTGACTTGGGTTGCAACCCGGAAAAAATGTTTGCAAATGTATATTAGGTTTGCTCCGTAATTTGCCCCCGGGTGCTGTGGATCCATGCTTTCGTCTATGGGAAAAACTGGGACTGTGTACACTGGGCCAAGTTTGGGAGGAGGGTGAATTTATCACATTTTATGAGAGGAATATGGCCTCTCACCCAGTCATGCCTTTCAATATCAAAAAAACATAGTAACATAGTAGATGACGGCAGAAAAAGACCTGCATGGTCCATCCAGTCTGCCCAACAAGATAAACTCATATGTGCTACTTTTGTGTATACCTTACCTTGATTTGTCCCTGTCCTTTTCAGGGCTCAGACCGTATAAGTCTGCCCAGCACTATCCCCGCCTCCAACCACCGGCTCTGGCACTGATCGTATAAGTCTGCCCAGCACTATCCCCGCCTCCCGCCACCGGCTGTGCCACCCAATCTGGCTAAGCTCCTTAGGATCTATTCCATATGCGACCAGCTTCTCATACGTCTGCACGCAGCTATGGAACGCACTACCGAAGGCCATAAAAACAACGCAAGACCTAACCATCTTCCGAAGGCTACTGAAAACAGATCTTTTCAAGAAGGCATACCATAAGCATCCATCTTAATACTAGGGCCAGGGTCGCTTTACTCATACTACCCCTCTCCTCAAGTCGCTTCACTGGCTCACTATCCGTTTTCGCATCCTGTTCAAACTTCTTCTACTGACCTATAAATGTACTCACTCTGCTGCTCCCCAGTATCTCTCCACACTCGTCCTTCCCTACACAGTACTAGGGGACATTTTCTGTTTCTGTGGTGTTGCATTGTATGCAGAGTCTGGCATCTTGGGGGTTCAGTTTAATTTTTGTCTAACTAGAAAGTTTATTATTACTTATTCTATAGTGGATTAGGGTGTATCTGTGTTTGTAAAAAAGACATGGCTTTCAGTTGGCATTGACTGTGCAGGATCAACGATCTGTATTATTCTGCCTGGTTTCGTTTTACAGTAGGTGAATTGATGTTCTAGTGCTCACTGTAGTGTTTAAGATGCTTTCCTTTTCCTTGTGTGACTCATAGAAATTACTGCTTATGGTATGGTAGAATTGCTGTATCGGTCCTGAGTGTTTTGTATTCTCGGCATGCCTAGTACTAGATTTTGGAGGGGGGGTGTTAAAAAACCTGCACATGGATGGAGAAAATAGGCAGAAGCTGGATCCACTGGACAGTCAAGTCTGCAGAGGACCCAGCTTTTACTTACGGATGTAAGGCAAGAAATGAAGAATAAAGGAGGAAAGTAAAGAAATAAATGGAAAGGAAGACCTGGAAATGGAGTTAAAAGGACAGATAGCAGCAGAATCAGGTACTGGGCCAGCATGATCAGAAAAACAAAGTCACCAGACAACAAAGGTAGATAAAATCATTTTATTTTCATTATAGTGTTTGGAATATGTCCACTTTGATAATCAGGTGCTCAACAAAAGTTTATATTTATTTACTTATTTATGGTATTTTATGCTAGACTGGGGGGGGGGGGGTGCCAACTGATAGTCTGCAGGAGGGCACCAGAGACCCTAGGCACGGCCCTGCCCCTCAGCTATCTTTTCTCCAAGCTGAAGAGCCCTATCCGCTTTAGCCTTTCCTCATAGGGAAATGGTCCCATCCCCTTTATCATTTCATTGCCCTTCTCTGTACCTTTTCTAATTCCACTTTATCTTTTTTGAGATGCAGTGACCAGAATTCCACACAATATTCAAAGTGCGGTCATCCCATGGAGTGATACAAAGGCATTATAATGTCCTCATTTTTGTTTTTCATTCCTTTCCTAATAATACCTAACATTCTGTTTGCTTTCTTGGCCATCGCTGCACACTTAGCAGAGGGTTTCAAAATATTGTCAATGATGATGCCTAGATCCCTTTCCTGGTTGGTGACTCTTAATGTGGAATCTTGCATTACGTAGCTATAGTTCAGGTTCCTCTTTTCCACATACATCTGTTTGTACTTGCTTACATTAAACGGCATCTGCTATTTGGATGTCCAGTTTCCCAGTCTCATAAGGTCCTCTTGTGCATTTTCACAATCCTTTTGAGATTTAACAACTTTGAATAACTTTGTGTTGTCAGCAAATTTAAATATTTCACTAGTTATTCTCATCTCTAGATCATTTATAAATATTTATTTTATTTGTTACATTTATATCCCACATTTTCCCACCTATTTGTAGGCTCAAGGTGGCTTACATAGTACCGGAGAGGTGTTTGCAGATTCCGGTGTGAACAAATACAAAGTGATGTTGTGGTAAGATAAAATTCATGTGGCGCAGCCACACTAGGGAATCGTACAACGGAAGAGTTGTGTTATGTCCATTACTTTCTTTAGTTTTGTTGTGTTGCAAAGATTAGGCATTTATGTTGGATCGGTAGGGTATGCCTTTTTAAACAGGTTAGTTTTTAGTGTTTTCCGGAAGTTTAGGTGGTCGTTCGTTGTTCTCAATGCTTTTGGTAATGCGTTCCACAGTTGGGTGCTTATGTAGGAAAAACTGGATGCGTAAGTTGATTTGTATTTGAGTCCTTTGCAGCTTGGGTAGTGCAGATTTAGGTACGTTCGTGTTGATTTGGATGTGTTTCTAGTTGGTAGGTTGATCAAGTCTGTCATGTATCCCGGAGCTTCACCATAGATAATTTTGTGAACCAGAGTGCAGATTTTGAAAGCAATGCGTTCTTTGATTGGGAGCCAGTGTAGTTTTTCACGAAGGGGTTTTGCGCTTTCAAATCGTGTTTTTCAAAAGATAAGCCTAGCTGCCATGTTTTGAGCGGTCTGGAGTTTTTTTAAGGTTTGTTCTTTGCATCCCGCATAAATTCCATTGCAGTAGTCTACATGGTTTAGTACCCATTGATTGTATCAGGTTGCAAAATGTTCCCCCTCGGAAAGAATTGTTTCACGCGTTTTAGTTTCCACACTGAGTGGAACATTTTCTTTGTTGTGGATGTCACTTGGCTCTGCAATGTTAAGTTGCGGTCCATTGTAACGCTGAGGATTTTCAGGCTGTCTGAGATAGGGAGGGTGTAATCTGGGATGTTGATAATAGTGGGATTATCTGCGCTGTGTGGGGATGAGAGGCAGTGGCGTAGCTAGGGTAGTTGACACCCGGGGCCGGTCATTTTTGAACACCCCCCCCCCCCCCCCCCCCAAATCCAGTACTAGGCATACCGAGAATACAAAACACTCAGGACCTATAGCGCAATTCTACCATACCATAAGCAGTCATTTCTACAAGTCACACAAGCATCTTAAACGTTACAGTGAGTACTACAACATCAATTCACCTATTGTAAAACGAAAACAGACAGATTAGTACAGATCGTCGATCCTGCACAGTCAATGCCAACCGAAAGCCATGTCTTTTTCACAAACACAGGTACACCCTAATCCACTATAGAATAAGTAATCATAAACTTTCTATTTAGACAAAAATTAAACTGAACCCCCGATGCCAGACTCTGCATACAATGCAACACCACAGAAACAGAAAATGTCCCCTAGTACTGTGCAAAATATAAAATTTGAAAAAAACTAACAAATCCGATCACCACTTTACAAATTAACAAATAGAAATAAAACAAATATAGAAAATAAAATACCATTTTATTGGACTAATACATTTAGCTTTCAGAGGCCAAAACCTCCTTCCTCAGGTCAATACAGTATAGTGCTGTTATAGTATCCTATCCTATCCTGACCTGAGGAAGGGGGTTTTGTTCTCTGAAAGTTAAGTCAAAATGTATTAAAAATTAGTCCAATAAAATGATTACCTTATTTATATGTTCTATTTATAAACATTTATTAACACATAAACACAGATACAATACTATACCCTAAAGCAAAAAAATAAAAAAAATATATTTTATTTACAGTTTGTTGTCTCTGGTTTCTGCTTTCCTCATCATCTTTTCACTGTCTTCCTTCCATCCAGCATCTGTCTTCGCTCTTTCTCTGAAATCCAGTGTCTGCCCTCTTTAATGTCCCTTCCATCCAGTGTCTGCTCTCTCTCTCTCTGCCCCTTCCATCCACCATCTGCCCTCTTTCTCTCCCCCCCTTCCACCCACCATCTGCCCTTTCTCTCTGCCCCTTCGATCCGTCTGCCCTCCCTCTCCCATCCATCCAGGGTCTGCCCTCCCTCACGCTCCCCCCTCTTCCATCCAGGGTCTGTCCCCTCTCTCTGCCCCCTCTTTCCACCTGCACCTAGTTCCAGTTCCAGCCCACTTCTCCCACCTGCCACCCTTTTCAGCCCCACTATCCCACCAGTCCCCAGCCCTTTTCTCCCATCAGTCCTGGGCTTCAGCCCCCAGCCACTTCTCCCTGTCCCCTTTTCAGCCCCTAGTTTCAACCCCAGCTCTTTTCTCTCACCAGTCCCGAGCTTCAGCCCCAGTCCCCACAGTTTCAGGCCCTGCCCCGTTCCAGACCCCTTCTCCCATGAGCACTTCCCTCCCCAGTCCCCTTATCCCCTCTGAGCACCCCCACCGCTCCCCAATTTCCATTCTCCCCTCTGAGCACCCCCACCCTCCCCAATCGCCTTCTCCCCTCTGAGCACCCCTCCTCTGAACTCCCCCACCCCCTCTTCAATCCACTTCTCCCCTCTGAGCTCCCCCCCTGACTTAGTCCCGTCCCCCCTCCATTGAGAGCCACAGAGCCCTCTTCTCCTGCCACCGCCTGCCTTTTTCTTTTTCTTTTTTTTTTTAAATCCATGCAGCCATGCAGGCAGCGCTTGGCATCTGCCCTGCGTGTGCTGTGAAAAAAGTAAATCGCCAGCACTGGCTTCGGGCCTTCCCTCGATGTCCCGCCCTCTTGTGAGGTAACTTCCTATTTCCTCGAGGGCGGGACATCGAGGGAAGCCCCGAAACCAGCGCTGGAGATTTACTTCTTTCACAGCACACGCAGGGCAGACGCGAAGCGCTGCCTGCGTGGCTGCACGGATTTTTAAAAAAAAGAAAAAGGCAGGCGGTGGCAGGAGAGAGACGCGACGGAGCACCCCCCACCCGCGGACACCCGGGGCGGACCGCCCCCACCGCCCCGCCCTTGCTACGCCACTGATGAGAGGATGAGACAGTGTGTTTTTTCTTTGTTTAGTTTTAGTTGAAATGCGTTTGCTAAGAGTCCATGATGTTCAAGCTGATCTTGGTTTCATTGGTGATTTCTGTCAGTTTAGATTTGTAAGGAATGAATATTGTGACATCGTCTGCATAGATGAAAGGGTTAAGGCCTTGGTTGGATAAGGACTTGGCTGGTGGGGTCATCATTAGGTTGAAGAGGATCGGTGATAGCGGTGATCCTTGCGGTACTCCGCAGTCTGCTTTCCACGGTGATATGATATGTTTGAGTTTGATTTTACTTGATATGTTCTTTTGGTTAGGAAACCCTTGATCCAGCTAAGTATGTTTCCACCAATCCCGAACTTATATAGTAATCTTATTAATATATTGTGGTTTACCATGTTGAATGCACTAGACATGTCGAATTGGTGGAGGAGGATGTTTTTGCCTATTGCTATTTCCTGCTTGAATTTGGCTAGGAGAATGAGTAGTACTGTTTCTGTGCTGTGGAGGGGGCGAAAACCTGACTGTGATTCGTGTAATATTGAGAGTTTGTTTTTATAATCTGTAAATTGTTTGGCTACCATGCTTTCCATCAATTTGACTGACAACGGAATGGATGCTACTGGACAGTAGTTAGTGATTTCATTTGGGGTTTTTGATGTCTTTTGGTATCGGAGTGAGTAGGATATTCCCAATTTCCTTAGGGAAGAGACCTTGCTGAAGCGGTCAGGGGCAGATTTTATTAGGTAGTTGGGACAGGTATCTAGTTTACAGTGAGTGTTGGAGAACTTGCTGACGGTAAGGAGGGCGAATTTTAACCAGGTTCGGTCAGCCGGGTATTCTCCTGCGGTTTGGTCCAACTCATTAAGGAAGATTTTGATGTCAGTGTTGTCCTGAGGTAGCGTGTTGCGTAGGTTTGCAATTTTTTCATTGAAATACTTAGCAAGTTTGTCTGCAGATGGGATGTATGTATTCGATGTAGTGACCAAGTTGGTGTCTAGAAATTTGTTCACGAGTTGGTATAATTTCTTTGTGTCTTTGTAATCTGTCCCTGTTTTAGTTTTATAGTATGATCTTTTGGTCTGCCTTATTGCGTATTTGTATTTACTTTGTGATTGTTCCCATGTATTGAGTGTGTGTTCATCTTTTGTTTTACTCCATGCTCGTTCGCGTTTCCTGGATTGTGTTTTTAGCTTTTTCAGTTCATCATTGAACCATGGTATCGAGTTATGCTTACGTGAGGTTCTTGT
Source organism: Microcaecilia unicolor (assembly GCF_901765095.1). Taxonomy (NCBI): domain Eukaryota; kingdom Metazoa; phylum Chordata; class Amphibia; order Gymnophiona; family Siphonopidae; genus Microcaecilia; species Microcaecilia unicolor. Next base: position 25,517,686 of record NC_044043.1, read on the forward strand.
TCGTAAGGGTATTATTTCATCTAGTATGTATTTGCATCTTTTATCCCATTCCACTAGGTAATATATGGAGTCTGTTTGTGCTGTCCATTCATTGTTGTATATCTGTTGCCAGAATGTTTTCATGTCTACTTGACTTCTTGTGCTGTAGGATGTGTGTTCTTGTATTTGGTGTAATCCCTTCTTCCCCCAGTGTAGGGATAAATGTAATTTGTAGTGATCCGTCCAGGGTGTTTCTGTCCATTTAATATCTGTTATTATTAGGTTCTGGTCTGTTGAAAGTTTGTGTGAGATAAGATCAAGTGTGTGCCCTTTGACGTGGGTTGCTTGCATTTGTGGCCATTTGAGATCCCATAGGTGGAGGAATTCCTTACATTCTCGTGGGTTGATTGAGTTTGGGTCTTCTAAGTGAAGGTTGATGTTTCCTAATACTAGTACATTGGAGTTGGTTACACATGTGTTTGAAATGAAGTCCATAAAGTTAGTCTGGCCTTCGTTCCAATTACCTGGAGGTCTGTAAAATAAGACACAATTCAAATGATCGTGTAGGGTTTTGTTGTGGATTCTGATTGAGGCAATTTCAAGTTGAGGTGTCATGAACTCGGCAGTGGTTTCGGTGGTAAAGTGGGATCGATAGATTACTGCTATGCCTCCACCTCTGTTTTCCTTTCTAGTCCAGTGTGTGATTTTATATCCTGGAGGGCACAGGTCTAGGATTATGGGTTCCTTTTGGTCGTGGATCCAGGTTTCATTGATGAAGAGTAGGTCAAGGTTTTCTACCATGATCCAGTCTGTTAGTATTGCTGTTTTGTTTACTGCGTATCTGGCGTTGATGCAGTGGCTTAGGAAGGGGGGGGCGGTAGGGCGGTCCGCTCCTGGTGCACGCCGCTGGGGGGGTGTCGGCTCCGCTAGTTCCCTGCTCCCTCTGCCCTGGAACAGGTTACTTCCTGTTCCGGGGCAGAGAAAGCAGGGAACCAGCGGAGCCGACGCAGCTCCCAGCGACGTGCACTCGGGGGCAGATCGGCCCTCTTGCCCGCCCCTCGCTTCCTAATTAAAGTAAGAATGCGCTCCGGGGGGAGGGTGCGTTCCAGAGGGGGGAGGGTGTGCACCAAAAGGGGGGGGCGCCGTGCTGCACCCTGTGGGGGTGCGCAGCGGCGACCCGCCCCGGGTGTCAGCCGCCCTCGCTACGACACTGCGTTCATGTAGCCCATATGTTAAAAAGCAGCAGTCCCAGCACACGTGCCTGGAGAACCCTACTAGCTACCCTTCTCCATTGAAAATATTGACCATTTAACCCTATTCCTTTTTCTAACTTTTAACCAGTTTTTAATCCACAATAGAATACTACCTCCTATCCCGTGACTCTCCAGTTTCCTCTGGTGTCTTTTATGAGGTGCTTTGTCAAATGCATTTTGAAAATCCAGATACACAATATCGACCAGCTCACCTTTATCCACATGTTTGTTCACCCGTTCAAAGAAATGTAATAGATTGGTGAAGCAAGATTTCCCTTCACTAAATCAATATTGGCTTTGTCTCATCAATCCATGCTTTTGAATATGCTCTGTAAATTTGTTCTTTATAATAGTCTCTACCATTTTGCCCGGCACTGACGTCAAGCTCATCGGTCTCTAATTTCCCGGATCACCCCTAGAACCTTTTAAATAAAAAAAAATTGGTGTTACATTGCCCCCCCCCCCCTCCAGAAAAATTACATATTTCTAACAACAATTCTGCAAGTTCATTTTTTAATTCTGTCAGTACTCTGGGATGAATACCTTCCGGTCCAGGCAATTTGCTACTCTTAAATGTGTCAAATTGCACTGTTACATCTTCCAGGTTTATAGAGCTTTCTTTCAGTTTCTCTGACTCGTCAGCTTTGAATACCATTTCTGACACTGGTCTCTCCCATATTTTCCTCAGTGAAGACTGAAGCAAAGAATTCATTTAATCTCTCCACTACGGCTTTGTCTTCCCTAAGTGCACCTTTTACCCATCAGTCATCTAGCGGTCCAACTGATTCTTTTGCCAGATTATTACTTTTAATATACTTAAAAAAATATTTTACTATGTGTTTTTGCCTCCAAAGCAATCTTTTTTTTTTTCAGTTTCCTTCTTTGCCTGCCTTATCAGCACTTTGCATTTGACTTGCCATTCCTTATGATGCAGAAACATAGAAACATGACAGCAGATCAAGGCCAAATGGCCCATCCAGTCTGCCCATCCTCTGTAACCCCTAACTCTTCCATTTCCTAAGCGATCCCATGTGCTTATCCCACGTCTTCTTAAATTCTAACACAGTCCGCGACTCTACAACCTCCACCGGGAGGCCATTCCATGCTTCCACCACCCTTTCTTCTCAAAGACTTTCTTAGATTCCTCCTGAGCCTATTCCCTCTTAACTTCATTGTATACCCCCTCGTTCCAGAGTTTTCCTTCGGTTGAGAAAGGCTCACTTCCTGTACATTAATGCCCTTGAGATATTTAAACATCTCTATCATATCTCCTCTCTCCCTTCTCTCTTCCTGTGTATATATGTTGCGGTTCATAAGCCTGTCCCTATATTTTTTGTGTTCAAGACTGCTTACTAATTTTGTAGCCGCCCTCTGGACCCACTCCATCCTGTTTATATCTTTTTGTAGGTGCGGTCTCCAGAACTGCATGCAGTACTCCAAATGGGGCCTCACCAGAGACTTATAGAAGGACACTCACCTCCTTTTTTTTTCCTGCTGGTCATCCCTCTCTTTATGCCCCCAAGCATCCTTCTGACTTTGACCATTGCTTTTTCTACCTGTTTGGAAGCTTTCCAGGGCACCAGACACACACTCCCAAGTCCCGCTCTTCCTTCATACACTGAAGCACTTCACTCCCTATACTGTACTCCCTATACTGTATTTGGATTCTTGCAGCGAAGGACGACTAAAATGATAGCGGGGATGGGACGACTTCCCTATGAAGAAAGACTAAGGAGGCTAGGGCTTTTCAGCTTGGAGAAGAGACGGCTGAGGGGAGACATGATAGAGGTATATAAAATAATGTGTTGAGTGGACAGGTAGATGTGAAACATCTGTTCACGCTTTCCAAAAATACTAGGACTAGGGGGCATGCGATGAAACTACAGTGTAGTAAATTTAAAACAAATCGGAGAAAAGTTTTCTTCACCCAACGCGTAATTAAACTCTGGAATTCGTTGCCGGAGAATGTGGTGAAGGCGGTTAGCTTAGCAGAGTTTTTAAAAAGGGGTTAGACAGTTTCCTAAAGGACAAGTCCATAAACCGCTACTAAATGGACTTGGGAAAAATCCACAATTCCAGGAATAACATATATAGAATGTTTGTACGTTTGGGAAGCTTGCCAGGTGCCCTTGGCCTGGATTGGCCGCTGTCGTGGACAGGATGCTGGGCTCGATGGACCCTTGGTCTTTTCCCAGTGTGGCATTACTTATGTACTTATCCGTGGGACTGTTACATCATGAAAGAGCAAAAAGGGCACTCGGGGAGGGCAAGGCGATAGTGGGGAGAATGAGTGAATTCTTTGCTTTCTGCATTTACAGAAGAAGATGTAAAAGATATACCTGTGCCAGAAATGGGTTTCAAGGGTGAAGATGCGGAGGAACTGAAAGAAAACTCAGTGAGCCATATTGACAAGTTAGAGTGATAAATCACCTGGAACGGATGATATACATCCCAGGGTACTGAAAGCACAGCACCGTTCACAGAAGACGGTGAGTTATGAACAGCTTGAAAAGCTAAAGGTGGACAAAGCCGTGGGACCGGACGGGATCCACCCCAGCATAGAAGCCAACTTTTCAAAATGATTGGGGGTGCTGAATTTTTTTTTTTTTTTTTACAGGTGGTGCATTCCCCCCTCCCTCTCCCCTGTGCCCCCCTCCCTCCCTTCGAGTTCCAGGCCCCCCTTCCCTCCCCTCCCTCCCAGTTCCAGGGTCCACCCTCCCTTCCTCCCTTTGAGTTCCAGGCCCCCTTCCTCCAAATTTTAAAAGTCATCTATCTTACCTCGTTGGAGTTAGGGCAGCAGCAGCAGTAAAAAGCATGCAGGCTCGGTTTGGTGCTTAGTTGTTTTCCCTTCTCTCTCTCCCAGCTCGTGTCCCGCCCTCATTTCCTGTTTCTGCAAGGGCGGGACCAGAGCTGAGAGAGAGAGAAGGGAAAACAACTAAGGACCGAGCTGAGCCTGCATGCTTTTTACTGCTACTGCTGCTGCCCTAACCCTGATGAGGTAGGATAGATGACTTTTAAAATTCGGAGGGAGGGGGGGGGGCCTGGAACTGGAAGGGAGGAGGGAGGGAGGGAACGAACTTACAGTGGGTGAACGAACTTCCGCTGGATGAATTATTCGGGGTGCTTGAGCACCCACAGCACCCATGGAGTCGGAGCCTATGCACCCCAGGATATTGAAGGAGCTCAGACAGGTTCTGGCGGGTCCTCTTAAAGATTTGTTTAATTAATCCTTGGAGATGGGAGAGGTTCCGTGGGATTGGAGAACAGCGGATGTGGTCCCTCTTCACAAAAGTGGTGATAGGGAAGAAGATGGAAACTACAGGCTGGTAAGCCTCACTTCGGTTATTGGAAAAGTAATGGAAGCGATGCTGATGGAAAGGATAGTGAATTTCCTGGAAGCCAATAAGTTGCAAGATCCGAGACAACATGGTTTTACCAAAGGTAAATCGTGCCAAACGAATCTCATTGAATTCTTTGATTGGGTGACTGGAGAATTGAATCATGGACGTGCTATAGACGTAATCTACTTAGATTTCAGCAAAGCTTTTGACACGGTTCCCCACAGGAGGCTCTTGAATAAACTTGACGGGCTGAAGATAGGACCCGACGTGGTGAACTGGATTAGGAACTGGTTGACGGACAGACGCCAGAGGGTGGTGGTAAATGGAATTCGCTCGGATGAGGGAAAGTTGAGTAGTGGAGGGATCGGTGCTGGGGCCGATTCTGTTCAATATATTTGTGAGTGACATTGCCGAAGGGTTAGAAGGTAAAGTTTGCCTTTTTGCGGATCATACTAAGATTTGTAACAGAGTGGACATCCAGGAGGGAGTGGAAAACATGAAAAAGGATCTGCGGAAGCTAGAAGAATGGTCTAAGGTTTGGCAATTAAAATTCAATGCGAAGAAATGCAAAGTGATGCACTTAGGGAGTAGAAATCCACGGGAGATGTACAGTGGTGGAAATAAGTATTTGATCCCTTGCTGATTTTGTAAGTTTGCCCACTGACAAAGACATGAGGAGCCCATAATTGAAGGGTAGGTTATTGGTAACAGTGAGAGATAGCACATCACAAATTAAATCCGGAAAATCACATTGTGGAAAGTATATGAATTTATTTGCATTCTGCAGAGGGAAATAAGTATTTAATCCCTCTGGCAAACAAGACCTAATACTTGGTGGCAAAACCCTTGTTGGCAAGCACAGCGGTCAGACGTCTTCTGTAGTTGATGATGAGGTTTGCACACATGTCAGGAGGAATTTTGGTCCACTCCTCTTTGCAGATCATCTCTAAATCATTAAGAGTTCTGGGCTGTCGCTTGGCAACTCGCAGCTTCAGCTCCCTCCATAAGTTTTCAATGGGATTAAGGTCTGGTGACTGGCTAGGCCACTCCATGACCCTAATGTGCTTCTTCCTGAGCCACTCCTTTGTTGCCTTGGCTGTATGTTTTGGGTCATTGTCGTGCTGGAAGACCCAGCCACGACCCATTTTTAAGGCCCTGGCGGAGGGAAGGAGGTTGTCACTCAGAATTGTACGGTACATGGCCCCATCCATTCTCCCATTGATGTGGTGAAGTAGTCCTGTGCCCTTAGCAGAGAAACACCCCCAAAACATAACATTTCCACCTCCATGCTTGACAGTGGGGACGGTGTTCTTTGGGTCATAGGCAGCATTTCTCTTCCTCCAAACACGGCGAGTTGAGTTCATGCCAAAGAGCTCAATTTTTGTCTCATCTGACCACAGCACCTTCTCCCAATCACTCTCGGCATCATCCAGGTGTTCACTGGCAAACTTCAGACGGGCCGTCACATGTGCCTTCCGGAGCAGGGGGACCTTGCGGGCACTGCAGGATTGCAATCCGTTATGTCGTAATGTGTTACCAATGGTTTTCGTGGTGACAGTGGTCCCAGCTGCCTTGAGATCATTGACAAGTTCCCCCCTTGTAGTTGTAGGCTGATTTCTAACCTTCCTCATGATCAAGGATACCCCACGAGGTGAGATTTTGCGTGGAGCCCCAGATCTTTGTCGATTGACAGTCATTTTGTACTTCTTCCATTTTCTTACTATGGCACCAACAGTTGTCTCCTTCTCGCCCAGCGTCTTACTGATGGTTTTGTAGCCCATTCCAGCCTTGTGCAGGTGTATGATCTTGTCCCTGACATCCTTAGACAGCTCCTTGCTCTTGGCCATTTTGTAGAGGTTAGAGTCTGACTGATTCACTGAGTCTGTGGACAGGTGTCTTTCATACAGGTGACCATTGCCGACAGCTGTCTGTCATGCAGGTAACGAGTTGATTTGGAGCATCTACCTGGTTTGTAGGGGCCAGATCTCTTACTGGTTGGTGGGGGATCAAATACTTATTTCCCTCTGCAGAATGCAAATAAATTCATATACTTTCCACAATGTGAGTTTACGGATTTAATTTGTTGATGTGCTATCTCTCACTGTTACCAATAACCTACCCTTCAATTATGGGCTGCTCATGTCTTTGTCAGTGGGCAAACTTACAAAATCAGCAAGGGATCAAATACTTATTTCCACCACTGTATGTGATAAGCGGTGAGAGTCTGATATGTATGGACGGGGAGAGGGATCTTGGGATGATAGTATCTGAGGATCTGAAGATGACAAAACAGTGTGACAAGGCGGTGGCTGTATCTAGAAGGTTGCTAGGCTGTATAGAGAGAGAGATGTGACCAGCAGAAGAAAAGAGGTTTTAATACCCCTGTATAAGTCGTTGGTGAGGCCCCACCTGGAGTATTGTGTTCAGTTTTGGAGGCCATATCTTGCTAAGGATGTAAAAAGAATTGAAGCATGTTGTAAACTGTGACATCAATAAAACAGTTAAAACATAAAAAAGAATTGAAGCGGTGCAAAGAAAAGCTACGAGAATGGTATGGGATTTGCGTTACAAGATGTATGAGGAGAGACTTGCTGACCTGAACACGTATACCCTGGAGGAAAGGAGAAACAGGGGTGATATGATACAGACGTTCAAATATTTGAAAGGTATTAATCCGCAAACGGACCTTTTCCGGAGATGGGAAGGCGGTAGAACGAGAGGACATGAAATGAGATTGAAGGGGGGCAGACTGAAGAAAAATGTCAGCAAGTATTTTTTCACAGAGAGAGTGGTGGATACTTGGAATGGCCTCCCTCGGGAGGTGGTGGAGATGAAAATGGTAATGGAATTCAAACATGCGTGGGATAAACATAAAGGAATCCTGTTCAGAAGGAATGGATCCTCAGAAGCTTAGCCGAGATTGGGTGGCAGAGCCGGTGGGGGGAGGTTGGGCTGGTGGTTGGGAGGCGGGGCTAGTGCTGGGCAAGACTTCTACGGTCTGTGCCCTGAAAATGGCAGATACAAATCAAGATAAGGTATACACAAAAAGTAGCACATATGAGTTTATCTTGTTGGGCAGACTGGATGGACCGTGCAGGTCTTTTTCTGCCATCATCTACTATGTTACTATGAAAGAACTCAAACATGAAATTGCTAATCTGCTGATAGTGATCTGTAACCTGTCATTAAAATTGTTCATTGTACGAGGATGGCCAGTGTAATGCCAATTTTTAAAAAGGATTCCAGGGGTGATCTTGGAAATTTCACACCAGTAAGCCTGACTTCAGTGCTGGATAAAATAGTAGAAACTATTATAAAGAATAAAATTATAGAACACATAGACAAACATGGTTTAATGGGACAGAGTATGCATGGGTTCAGCCAAGGGAAGTCTTGCCTCACCATTTCGCTTCATTTCTTTGAAGGCGTAATAAACATGTGGGTAAAGGTGAGCCTGTTGATGTAGTGTATCTAGATTTTCAGAAATCTTTTGACAAAGTTCCCTTGAGAGACTCCTGAGAAAATTAAAAAGCCATGGAATAGGAGGCAATGTCCTTCTGTGGATTAGGAATGAGTTATTGGACAGAAAACAGAGGGTAGGGTTAAATGGCCATTTTTCTCAATGGAGGAGGGTAAATAGTGGAGTGCCACAGGGATCTGTACTGGGATGGGTGGTATTTATAAATGATCTGGAAATCAGGATGAGTGAGGTGATATGTAATATGCTGTGTTACTTGTATGTTACCATGTTACCTCTCTGTTCCAAGCATGCTATGCTACTTGTATGTTACCATGTATGTAGGTATACCGTTATATGTTCCACGTATGCATTACCAATTGTAATTCTGTTACCCAGAAATGGCAACCGCCATTACGGCAAATGTAAGCCACATTGGGCCTGCAAATTAGTGGGAAAATGTGGGATACAAATGCTACAAATAAATAAATTAAATTTGCAGATGACACCAAACTATTCTAAGTTGAGAAAACACGTGCGGATTGTGAAAAATTGGTGGAAGACATTAGGCAACTGGAATACTGGGCATCGAAATGGCAGATGAAATTTAATGTGGACAAATGCAAAGTGATACACATTGGGAAGAATAATTTGAATCTTAGTTACCTGATGTTAGGTCCACATTAGGAGTCCGCACTCAAGAAAAAAGATCTAGATATCATGGGAAATATGCTGAAATCTTGTGCCCAGTAGACAGAATGCTAGGAATTGTTAGGAAAGGAATGCAAAATAAGACCAAGAATATTATAATGTCTCTGTATCGCTCCATGGTGTGACTTCACCTTGAGTTTTGATTTCAGTTGTGATCACTGTATCTCAAAAAAGGTATAGCAGAATTAGAAAAGGTTCAAAGAAGAGCAACCAAAATGATAAAGGGGATGGAACTCCTGTATGAGGAAAGGCTAAAGAGGTTAGGCCCAGGGCCGCTGAGAGACACAGCTGGGCCTGGGACAGAACTGGATCTCTGCCCTTCCTGTTGCAGAAACTGGCATGTTTGAAAATATAAGTGGGATCAATTAAAAATTCAGGATACACTGGTTAGCAATTTATTTCTTAAAAAAACAAACAAACAACTAAATCCAGATCTTCCAAGCAATGGTTCTGAGTGGCTTAGTAGCCTGTAGGCTAAACAGAATAGCAAGAGGTCTAAACCTAGGGTTACCATTTTGTGTTCTCTGAAAAAGAGGACACATGGCACGCCCCCTACCCCGCCCCCACCACACCTCATGCCCCGCCCCCGCCATGCCCCCTTAGGGTCCTCGTTCCGCCCCTATTCCCTGCCCCCCCGTCACATAGTCCCCTCCCCCCCGTCACATACCCCCCTCACTTACTATCTAGCCCTGGTGGTCTAGTAGCGTCTTCTCTTCGGGGCAGGAAAGAGCCCCCTCTTTCCTGCCCGGAGCGCTGCCTGCCCTTGCCTGCTGCATCCTCCTCGGTCTGGCTGGGGATTCAAAATGGCCACCGAGAGTTGAAGCGGCCTCGCGAGAGTTCAACTCTCGGCGGCCATTTTGAATCCCCAGCCAGACCGAGAAGGATGATAGACAGGGGAGGCAGCGCTCCGGGCAGGAAAGAGGGGGCTCTTTCGTGCCCCGAAGACGTCACTAGACCACCAGGGAACATGGTAAGGAAGGGGAGGGGACGGGAGACCAGACCCACGGCACCGATCATCCGCCCACACGCCCACCGCACGCACGCGCCTGTCCTCAAAAAGAGGACATGTCCGAGTAGGGTTACCATATGGCTCCAGAAAAAGGAGGACGGATTGAGCCAGCCGGGTTTTACTTCCATTGCTTTCCATTGAAAGCAATGGAAGTAAAACCCGGCTGGCTCAATTACTTCCATTGAAAGCAATGGAAGTAAAACCCGGCTGGCTCAATCCGTCCTCCTTTTTCTGGAGCCATATGGTAACCCTATGTCCGAGGAAATCCGGACGAATGGTAACCGTATCTAAACCTATTTTTTTTTCTTTATATTTCCCTCAAGGAGAGACAAGCAAACTTTCCTTGTTTGTTCTCCTGCAGTAGGATGAAGACAGATAACATTTAAGCAATTGATGTTTTTGTGCAAAACCCCAGAATCTAGCTTCGTTCAACAGCTTGACTCTTCTCCTCCCCTTCCCCAAAAGAAAAACAGGAAGATACATAGTAAAACAGAGGAAAAGAAACCTATAAGAAATTATTAGCAGGCACTATCTACTAACAGTAAAAAATGACAAAATTTCATTTCTATCACCTCTATTTGCAATTCTGTTTCGCTGTTCTGTAAGTGATCAAGGTAGAAATCTGTTTATAATTACCTAAACTAGAAGGGTCTAAAGCAGATAAATCTTTGATAAATGTATTGTTAAAGTCTGGAGCGTTATGAACCAGTTTGAAAGCAGTTACAGTATGTCCCTATTGAATAGGGAGTCTTTAGACCAGGGGTTCTCAGCAAGCCTGTCTGGTTTTCAGGATGCCCACAATGGAAGTGCATATGAATGTAGCACATTCTCTCTGACTCCTTTTCTTGATTTTTATAATTTTGTTTATAGTACTTAATTTTATGGCTATGACTATGCTTTATCCTTTCCATCTTTTATACTGATTTTCTGTAAACCACTTTGACCTTTTTTTAAGTAAAGGTAGAGTGGAGGAGTGGCCTAGTGGTTAGGGTGGTGGACTTTGGTCCTGGGGAACTGAGGAACTGAGTTTGATTCCCACTTCAGGCACAGGCAGCTCCTTGTGACTCTGGGCAAGTCACTTAACCCTCCATTGCCCCTTGTAAGCCACATTGAGCCTGCCATGAGTGGGAAAGTTCGGGGTACAAATGTAACAAAAATAAATAAACAAAAAATAAATATCAAGCTTTGAAATATGAGAGATCTGCATACAGTGGAAACAGTGTATGCAAATTTATCTCATGCATATTCATTACAGATGTCTTGAGAACTGGACCGACCTGGAGGCATATTTTCAAAGCATTTAGACTTAAAAAGTCTAAGTGCTTTGAAAATACACCTCATAGTATGTTCTGAGGAAAAATGCTCTTGAAACTACTTAGATTTCACAATTTGCATTTGTCATATAGCAAATAAAGTAAAATATGAAAAAGAGCCTTGTGGGGCCCCTCCCTCATAGGTAAGTAAAAGATTTTCTTTTCCTCACCACATTCCATTCTTTCCCAATACATTGGATTAAGCCAGGGGGTCCCAACCCTGTCCTGGGGGACTCTTTGCCAGTCAGGTTTTAGGATATCCACAATTAATATGCATGAGATGGATTTATAAATTGATCTCATGAATGTTCATTATAGATATTCTGAAAACCTGATGGCTGGGGATCCCCCAGGTTTTGTAATCACTGGATTAAGCCTTTTGTTTTCTTCAGCTGGGGATTTTTATCTTTTTGGCCACAATGAGTTCACTTATTCCTCTAGTTACCACAGCATCTGATCAACTGATTTCTATACTACTTTAAACATACCTTTAACATGAACCACATTTGAATTCAACCTACCACAGCACTGGCAACCGAGTTGCAAGGATTCCCTATATACATTCAGTATCCCATCTACCCTTGCTCTGGAGCACCCATGTGTACTTCATTATATCCTGCTTGTCCAAGGAGAAAATAAAGTTAACTGTCACAAATGTTCTTCATGGATAGCACGGTAAATCAGCCATGCAATTCCTTCCAGCTCCCCACAGAGTTGAAATTGTTTGAGCCTAGAGAAGGACTCAGGAGAAGGAGCACTGGAGCATGTTCAGAGAGATTTACATGTTCTTCTGGGATTTGGGAATGTGGATCTGAACTGGCGCAGTCAGGGAAGACGACGCCACTAGGACCAACCTAGTGGGAGTCCCCTGCAAGCAGACTTGGTCAGTCCTTGAATGTCTAGCACCTGGCACCTCTACCTGGGGAGAAGGTGTTAGCCAATGGAATTTCCCTTGGAAAACCAAAAATACCCCAAATGTAACTATGAACAGAGTTGGTTGGCTGCCAGCATTCATTGATTTTATTAACTTCTACAGATGTAGGTTCCCAGAAAGTGTAAACAGTGCATTTAAACAGTTGGGGATTAATACCCCCACAAAGCTAACTATTCAAGGAAAATAAAGAATCTCCCATGAATATCCATGTACATAGCTGGGGTACTATGTGGAATGGAGGAATAGCCAGAGAAGTCAGGATTCAGATCCCACAAACTCCACTGCTTCAGATAAAAACTTAAGGCCTCATTTACTAACCTGTGTTAAGTTATGGATTTAGTTATGGATTTAGTAAACAAGCTTCATTGAGAATCATAAGGCTTGCAGTACATAACGTGTGTTAAATAAGACTTTGAGATTGTAACAAGTCAGAGGACAGAGAAAATACCAACTCTACCTGAATGTAACTCATGCTGAGTTACCACCCCCCCCCCCCCCCCCCCCGCCTGCCAAAATAAGTACATCTAGAGTACCCCTGTTCTAAGTCAAAGGATAGCAGAGCAAACACTGGTACCAGGAAGATCCAGTGGAGGTGACCAAAAGGAGGTTATCTTGAGACAAAAAAATATGTGTGTGTAAAATTAATTTACCACAGTCCAATAACCCAATATGGTTGTGGTTTGGCTAATTCCTACATCAGAGGTTCGTAAATCATAAAGAACGTAAGAATAGTCATACTGGGTCAGACTAGTGGTCCATGTAGCCCAGTATCTTTTTCCAACAGTGGCCAATCTAGGTCACAAGTACTGGCAGAAACCCACTTAGTAGCAACATTCCATGCTACCAATCCCAGGGCAAGCAGTGGCTTCCCTCATGTCTACCTCAATAGCAAACTATGGACTTTTCATCCAGGAACTTGGCAAAACCTTTTTTAAACTCAGATACGCTAACCGCTGATACCACATCCTCTGACAACGAGTACCAAATATGTCCTTCTATTTGTTTTAAAAGTTTTTCCATGTAACTTCCTCAAGTGTCCCCTAGGCTTTGTACTTTTGGAACGAGTAAAAAATTGATTTACTTCTACTCGTTCTACACCACTCAGGAGTTTGTAGACCTCAATCATATCTCCCCTCATCCTTCTCTTTTCCTAGCTGAAGAGCCCTAACCTCTTTAGCCTTTCCTCATACAAGAGGAGTTCCATCCCCTTTATCATTTTGGTCGCTCTTCTTTGAACCTTTTCTAATTTCGTTATATCTTTTTTGAGATACGGTGACCAGGAACTTGTCCAAACTTTTTTAAAACCCAGATACGCTAACCGCTGAAACCACATCCTCTGGCAACGAGTTCCAGAGCTTAACTGTTCATTGAGTGAAAAAATATTTCCTCCTATTTGGTTTAAAAATATTTCCATGTAACTTCCTTGAGTGTCCTCTGTACTTTTGGAATGAGTAAAAAATCGATTTTACACCACTCAGGATTTTGTAGACCTCAATTATATCTCCCCTGATCTCTCTCTTTTCCAAGCTGAAGAACCCTAACCTCTTTAGCCTTTCCTTATACGAGAGGAGATAAGTACTTAAGTATTGCCATACTGGGACAGACCAAAGGTCCATCAAGCCCAGCATCCTGTTTCCAACAGTGGTCAATCCAGGTCACAAATACATGGTAAGATTCCCCCCCCCAAAATACAAAACATTTTAATAATGGTCTATGGACTTCTTTTAGGAAGCTGTCCAAACCTTTTTTAAACCCCACTAAGCTAAACCGCCTTTAGCACATTCTCTGGCAATGAATTCGAGTTTAATTACACGTTAAGTGAAGGAAAATTTTCTCCGATTCGTTTTAAATTTACTACTTTGTAGCTTCATTGAATGCCCCCTAGTCCTAGTATTTTTGGAAAGCGTAAACAGACGCTTCACGTTTACCTGTTCAACTCCACTCATTATTTTATAGACCTCTATCATATCTCCCCTCAACCGCTTTTTCTCCAAGTTGAAGAGCCCTGTCCGCTTCAGCCTTTCCTCATAGGGAAGTCATCCCATCCACTTTATCATTTTTGTCACCCTTCTCTGCACCTTTTCTAATTCCACTATATCTTTTTTGAGATGCAGTGACCAGAATTGAACACAATATTCGAGTTCCATCCCCTTTATCATTTTGGTTGCTGCTGTTTGAACCTTTTCTAACACCAGTGAGAAAAAAAGGGAAATAAAAAAAAAATGTCCACTACATGTTTTGGGTAGTAGAATAGACATGAATCCACTGCAGTTGGTACTAGATCTGAAAGAAACACCTTTTTTTTTTTTTTTTTTTTAAACTCATCTTTATTAACATAAAGTTCAAAAGCCGGGCACAAATCATGAAAAAAGAAAAATAACAAGTACAAAATTGGCCCGTCTTATCTTATACAAGTATCAAGATTTCACATTTTCAACATTTTCTCCCCTCCCCCCCCTCCCATTCCTACCCCACCCTCCCCCCTCCCTCTCTTCAGGAATTTAAGATTCTGCTGCGGGCTACTGAAGTCAATGTGTCCCAAAAGGGTGCCCAGGCTGTACAAAAAAGGTTTCCCTTAGTCCCTGCCAGGTCTGCAATCCCGCTGCGTTCAAATGAGCACATGTAGATCATGAATGAACGCCATTGGGCTATGGTGGGGGTGTCCGATGTCATCCAGTGTTGTAAAATTGTTTTTTTTCCCATCAATAAAGATCTATGTAAGAAGGAGCGTAAGCCTGGCTTAGATTGTCCGTGTATAGTATAAATTCCAAATAATTGAGTGGGAGTATGTCGCCATCTCACCTGCCACATAGACGAGATGTGTGCCGCTAAGGCTATCCAGAATTGTTGAATGGCGGGGCAAGACCAGAACATGTGACTCAAGTGGGCATTTTCCTTCCCACATCTGCGACAGCGGTCTGATTCACACAAAGTGGCCCGGAATGCCCTCCTGGGAGAGATGTGTAGGCGAAAAACAAACTTGTACTGAATTTCCCACCAGCTAACATTTTCAGTCAATTTATAGGTTCCAGCCAAGATAGTCTTAATGGTCTCCGGGGTTATTTGTGTAGACAACTCCACTGTCCATTGCTGTGCCACCCGGTCAAAATCTGGAGAGTGCAGATGGTCTCTCAAATGTGCATGGAAGTACTTTAAGGGGATCCGTAGTCATGCATCAAGACCAAACATTAAATTAAAACATTCATACACTTCCCTGGATAAGTCTTTCTTGGGCAGGGAGTGCACGTAGTGTTGAAGTTGTAAAAATGCAAATGTATCAGTTCTGTGTAAATGGAACTCTCTGTTGATTTCAGGAAGCCTTTTAATCTCACCCTTATCTGTTATCACCTGATGGAGAAAGGAAACTCCCTTGGCCTCCCATTCACCGAATGTTCTAGAGGTGTCTCCCACTGGGAATTCCGGATTACCCCGTAATGATAGTAAGGGAGAGGTCGACTTATTAAGACTAAAGAACTTACATAACCATCTCCAAGCCTGGCGTAGTGGACACAGCACGGGCCCCGCCATTCCCAAACTCGAGGGTGGTCTCTGACCCTGGTGTAGCCAGTTTGAAAAGTGTAGGGAACCCAACCAGCTAGTCTCTGTCGCTGCAAGGGAGAAGTGATTAGTGGACCTAAACCAGTCCGATATGTGGCGCATGTTACTTGCCACAGAGAACAAGCGAAGATCCAGCAATCCCAGTCCCCCTTTAATTCTTGGAAGGATGGCTCTGTTTATGGTCATGCGCGCCCGTTTCCCTTGCCACAAAAAGTAGTTTAACTTTGCCTTCAACCATTTTTCATCCCTAACGGACAAAAACATAGGCAGGGTTTGGAAAGCATATAGCCACACAGGGAAAAGGACCATGTTATAGAGTGCTACTCTACCCATCAATGAAACAGGGAGGTCCTGCCAGTCCTGAAGGGACCGGGCCACCCGCCTCTTCAGGTGTACCATATTTCGTGAGTATAGTGAGTGCAAATCCATGGGAATCCTTACCCCCAAGTAAATCACCTCCTCCTGTGCCCACTGTAAGGGGAAAGGGCCCTCCCAATTCAACTGAATCTCTGCTTTGGATGGGAGTGCTGTGGATTTCTGCAGGTTCAAACTAAGACCTGAATATAATCCAAACTCGTCAATGGCAGCCAGGACTCTGGGTAGAGACCGCTGGGGATGGGTCAAAGTTAACAGAATATCATCCGCAAAGGATAAGACCTTTACCCGTTGACCCGGGAGAGGCACCCCACCTATATCTGGGTCTTTCTCTAAAGTACGTAGCAATGGCTCTACATATAGTAAAAATAATAAAGGAGAGAGGGGGCATCCCTGTCTGGTACCAGCTTTGATCTGCAGTGGAGGGGACCTTGTTTCATTAATTAGAAGTCTGGCTACAGGCTCTCTATACAGTACTTTAATTGCTTCTAGAAACCAGCCTCCTATTCCCACGTATGATAGTACTTGGAACAAATATTCCCACCGCACTCTGTCGAACGCCTTCTCGGCATCCAAGCTGACTAGCAACAAGTCGATGTCTGCGGCATGGCAATGCGCAATTGTCAAAAGTACTTTACGTACATTGAGCACTGAGTTTCTGCCCCTCATAAATCCCACTTGGTGTTCCCCAATCAGTGTATTCATACAGGGGGCTAACCGATCTGCTAAGATCCGGGCCAAGATTTTAAGGTCCACATTAATAAGAGAGATGGGTCTGTATGATTCCACTCTATCACTCGGTTTGCCCGGCTTTGGGATTAAAGTAATTAAAGCTTCATTGCTCCCCATGGGCAACTCTCCTCGTTCTATCACTTCTTCTAAGTAGTCAATGAAAGTGCTTATAAACTGAGGGGGCAAAGTTTTATAGTATTCAGCTGAAAACCCATCTGGGCCCGGAGCAGAGCCCAGAGGGAGAGACTTCAGCACCTTCTGGACCTCCTGTGCCCGCAACGGTTCCATGAGGACTCTCTGAGCCAGAGGGGAAAGGCGGGGGAACCCTGCATCTACTAGGTAATCTTCCACTGCCATATCTGTAAAGTCTCCCTCGCCTGAGTATAATCTAGAAAAATAGTCATGGAACACCTGAGCAATCCCTTCTGTAGAATATATCTTGTCTCCCTGGGGAGTCAGTATTGATGCTACCAATTTTCTCTGACTACGTGCCCTCGCCATTTGTGCTAACAGTTTTCCGGGTCTATTCCCATATCTACGGTAGTTAAATCCCCTTACTGTTAGTCTCCTTTGAGTTTGCTCGTGGATTAAGGAGTTCAGAGCAACTCTAGTGGAGGACAGTAGATCACTCGCTTCCGAAGAGGGGTTCTGCAAGTATTGTGCCTTTACTGAACGTAGGGTGCGTTCTAGTCTAATTATTCCCGCCGCTAGTCTTTTTGCTCTAGCACTCATATAGGCAATGATGGCCCCCCGCAAAACTGCTTTCGAGGCTTCCCATAGGATTATTGGGGAGTCACAGGAGTTTTGATTGTTAAGAATGTATTGTTCCCACTGAGTCTTTATATATTCATTAAATGTTTTATCTTTATGTAAATAAGCGGGATATCTCCAATGGTATGATTGTTCCCCGGGAGCATTAAACTGTAATTCTGTCCATATCAAGGAGTGGTCAGTGATTTCCATAGGGCCTATCTCAGCCTGAGTAATTTGAGAGAACAAGGAGCGTTGCACCAGGATATAATCCAGCCTAGACCACGAGTGGTGAACCCGAGACTGGTGAGTGAAATCTATTGTGGAGGGATGAAACAGTCTCCATGGATCTACTAAATTTAGGGACTGGCACAGAGCCGAAAGCCCCCTCTCTCCCCTTCTCTCACTTCGCAGGGTTCCCCTGGATCTATCCACCTCTGGGTCCAATACCTGATTGAAATCTCCCGCCCACACCCAGGGTGCATCAGAGTATCGCAGGCCCAGGGAAACCAGAGATTGAAAAAACAGGGGTGAATATACATTTGGCCCATACACCGCACACAAATACAACTGCTGACCGAACATTGTCAAGCGGATCAGGACCACTCTACCCTCCCGATCTTTATATATCAGTTTGGGCTGGCACAGAACACCCCTTCTAATCAAGATCGCTACACCACTTCTTTTTGCTCCCGATGATGAGTAAAAGCACTCTCCCACCCATTGCTGCTTTAACTTCTCATGTTCTTTGTCACTCAACTTCGTCTCTTGGAGACATGCAATTGAGACCTTATGACGCTTCAACTGGGCTAATATCTTGGTCCGTTTAATCGGGGAAGAAATCCCAGATACGTTCCAAGACATCAGCCTCACTGGGACCCTATGAGGTTAAGTTAGTCTGTGAATTTTGTTGGCGTTTCACCGTAAGGGAACCCCAGGAGGCCCAGCCCCTCCCCCCGGGGAATGTTGTACTCCAATAGTTAGAAATGTTGACTACAGCCTGCCCTTTTATTATCTTTTGTGTTCTTCCTGACAAGAATCCCGCCCCTCCCTCCCTCCCATGTTCCCCACCCCCCTCCCTCCTTCTTCCCTTCTCCCCCTTCTCTTTTATCCATCCAAGAATCATATTCTCCTGTCTAGCAGTTGAATACAGGTCACTTCCATGCTAGAGGCCCCCCCGTCCCTCCACACCAACAATCACAATGTCTCAGTCTTTATAAAGTCTCAGCTCTCACCCTCTGCCAATACCTTCGCTTGACTCCAGTTGCATTCATGAGATGACTTTCAGGTCTCAGTAGCGGCCTCCAAACCATTATCTGGTGCAGTATCTAGGTTTTGGACAAAGGTGTGCGCTTCATCCGCATTATTAAATGCTTTCCACCCATTGCCTTGTTTGATTTTCAACACCGCGGGGTAAAGAAGCATAAATTTGATTTTCTGCCCATGTAGCTTCTGGCATATAGGGTTAAATAGCTTCCTTCGTTCCTGCAATGCCGTGGAGTAATCCTGGAATATGCGGATCAGCTTTCCATCATATTTAGTTGAGTCCCTCTTCTGTCGATATCCACGCAGGATTTCCTCCTTATGTAGGTAGTTATGGATTTTAACAAGGACTACTCGTGGGGCCTGGCGGCCATCTTGAAGGCGCCCCACACGATGAGCCCGTTCGAGGCATAGTGGGCCCATGCTGTCTGAGAGCGCGAACTCTCTCTTCAGCCACTGCTCTAACTCCGTGGCTAGGAATCTGTCTCCAATTGATTCTGGGAGCCCTACGATTCGTAGGTTTGCTCGGCGCGACCTATTCTCTAGATCATCAATTTTCGCTAGTAGTTGCTCGATCGTGCCATTTTGTTTTTTCACCTGCGCCGCATTAGATATGCACGTGTCTTCTAGCTCCGAGACCCGGCGCTCGAGTTCTCCTGTGCGGCCCGTGGTGTCCGCCTGTGAGGCCGTCAACGTAGCGATCTGGGACGCCAATTGTTCAAACTTTGGAGCCAGTGCTAACCCCACTGCATCCGTAAGTTGCTTTAATTGTTTCGGGGTAAAAGTAGCATTATCGCTCTTGGCGTGTTCTTCGTCGCCGTTCAGCGCTTTAGTTTTTTCTTTTTCCCTCTTCGCGCCTCTAGCGGGTAGGCTTTTGGTTTGCGGTTCCACAAATTTATCCATTAGGAGTTCTTGTTAGTCCGCTGTCAATTTAAGACCGAAATTCTAAGTTTTAATCAGGTAGTTGGTGAAGATTAACGGAGGAGCCTCAGAGAGCACAGAAAACACGTCCTGAGCCCTCTAGCGCATCACGTGACCTCTGAAAGAAACACCTTTAAGACTCAACGCTGACAAAACATTATTATATCGAAAATTATGTTTGGTAGCGAAGAAATGTATTATGCAATATTGGACCGTAGCCACCTCGCCACCTTATTGGCATTGGCGTAACAGGGTACACCAGTTACTAGTGTGGGAGGCGAAAGAAGCAAAAGGACATTACAAAAGGAAAATACGGTTTCTTAAAATATGGGGAAGCTACCTGGAAAAAATGACACAGAGAGGCCGAAGTTTGGTCATTACTTCTTTATAAACGGGCCAAGTATCATTATAACACTGGGATGTGTTAACATGAGTTAATCAAGAGGGGTGGGGGTGGGGGGTTTGCAGGGAATAGAGGGAGGAGGAGGGTGAGAGAGAAGGGACTGAGGAGTAGGGTCGGTAATTAGATATGGAGCTCTGTATTTACTTGGGGTGGCAAGCTGATCACTCTGCACCACAGTAGAATATTGGTTGATTTACCATTGTACACTTACCAACTATGAAAGCTCCGTTGTACTGTTATGCTTTTATTTTTACAATTGCTGAAATATAAGTTCTAAGGAGGGGAGGGGGGAAAGAGAAGAGAAAATGGAATAAGTGATTGACGCAGTTAAATATGTTGTTGCAACGTTGATTTGTATACTGAACCTTGCTGTATGACGGCTCCAAGTTGAATTGTATTGTGCATTTTGTCAATAAAAAAGTTTAAACATAAAAAAATGTCCACTAAGGAGCATCTAGGTTCTTACCTCACAAATCGCACTGGCTGACTTGTCAAAAATGTACAGCATACAGGCATTTAGTCTAAACAGAGTTGTTGGACTTTTGTTGCATATATTTTTGCCTCTTGTTGGCCAATGTTTTGTGTTGTTATTGCTTCAGCTCCTAAGCTGCTGATGACTTTTGAAAGTTCAGTTCATTATAATCTACTTTGGGGCCTTTCTTAACTAAAACTTACTATGTGCTCGAGGAGATTAGCTTGCACTAAATGCCACGTGGTCTATAGGTATAATATAGGATGTCATGATTCCGGATGAATCCGATGGTGAGTGGAATAGTGGAAGTTAGTAACAGTAGGTTATGCTCTATTTGTAAGATATCTTTAGACATAGTTGAAGCCAAAGTGGTTCACAAAATCTCAGAATAATACAATAAGTAGTCTAATATACAAATTAGACCAAGTACAAAAGAAAATATCTATGATATAATTATAAATATATGTAAAAATAGTTATAATTTGTTGTAAGTTCCAGTGCGTTTTAGGTATTGAGTACTACAAGATCGTGTTGCAATTTGTTCAAACTTTTGTGTGATAACTACAAAGAAATAAAAATCTGTGTGGACTGTATATGGTAGGGGAGAGCTGTGGCCAGTATTCTGCAGCTCCTGATTCCCTATCCTGGTAGAACAATTTTTTTTCTAATAAACAAAATTTCACAATGAATTATCTGTTAAAGTTTGTATATTGCTTTCTCAATCTTCATTCAAAGTGGTTGGTTAACAGCATAAACTATGACGATTGTGTTGATGGAGATATGTATGTATGCTTATGGGTGTGAAAGAGGTTTTGGATGTAGATACAGAGGTTTGTTGCATTGATTGTTTTGGAAAGAGGTGCATGGGGGGGGGGGGGGCTATATTATGCTTAATATCTGTGTGTTTCTTTTTCTTTTTGTTTGCATATTTTTGTATGGATGTGTGTCTTTACCTGTGTGTATTGATGGACAGATGGGTGGAGCCTCCCCTGTAGGTGCTTTCACTTGGGCAAAATGTTCTTACTAAAAGAATTGGGTTGCATGTAAAATGTGTGTTTGCCAGAGCAAGGGTTCTCCACCCAGTCCTTGCTGTACGCCTAACCTGTCAGGTTTTCAGGATCTCCACAATGAAATAGGCATGAAATAGGTTGGGATATAACGGAGGCAATGCATATTCGTTGTGGATATCCTGATGACCTGATGGCTGGGTGTGTTCCAAGAAGTCAGTTGAGAATGCTTGTGCTAGAATGAGTGCATTTAGAATGAGTGTAGTTTAAGTAAAGGTGTGAAAGAAAGGAAAAGGAGCTTTAGATTAGAATAAGAGAATTGGTGTGTCTGTTGCAAATGAGATTTAGCTGGGAATGCAAAAGTGAGCTTTAAAAGGTTAGGACCTGGATCACTGGCAGGAAAAGTGGCGCTAGTCCATTAAAAAACAACTTTTGTATGTGAAAAGACAGCCAGTGTTTAAAACAGATGAAGGATCTCAATTTTTGGTGGTGCTATCTGAGGAATAATTAAAAAAAAAAAAAAAAAGGTCTTTGTATCAAGTACCATTCCACTTTTTCCACAAACTTTAAATAAAGATGTTTAAAATGCTAAAATCATTCCCATGGGAGATGCATCATTGTGGCAGCTTCCAGTGTGGACTTTAACTGAATGGCAATAAAGAAGTCTGAATTCTGTATGAGGCAAATGAAAGGCCAGGTATAAACTGGTCATTTTGGTGGGTGTGAAAATAGACATGGAACGAGTGCAGTGGCTTCTTGCTCTACAAATTTTAAATTTGAATATCCACAGTTATGGAAGTTGTTGTTTAGAGTTTTTCTTGAGAGGTCGAAAGAGATTTTAGATGAACTGAATGTAGTGTGACTGGTCTGGTTGGGTTAGGATGGGTCCAGTGTTATGTTGGAGGATCTTGTACTGGTTTCCAGGCATAGTAAGGGGAGCTCTTTATGCAGAGCACTGTTACATTCTATCCTATTGGCACGTCAAACTCAAGTACAGAAAAGCATGTTTCAAACTGTTTTGACGTTAACTGTATCCCAAGAGAAACACCCTCACAGAAATCTCCTCTTTTGTTGTTTTTTTTTTTCCTTCTGCTCCTCTCATTATTCTCTTTGAGCAGTAACTATTAACTACCACCACTTAGCGGCCAGTCGTTCCATCTCCGTTGACGATGATGAGGAAGAGGAGGACAGGCTGCACGCAATGCTCTCAATGATTTGCTCACGGAACCTCACAGCTCCTAATCCGATGAAAGGTTTTTATCCTCCCCCCCCCCCTTTCTGTACTACCTCTGGGTACCACCTCCTATAAAATACAACAGTGATGGCATTATCTGACCCTAACACCTCTACCTCCACCCCCACCCCACCCCATCCCATCACATCTAATCTGCTGGGTTGCCTTTAGATTTGACTCCTTATTCTGTGAAAAGCTTTCCTGAAGCTTTGGAAAGCTGCCTTGGCCAACTGATGGGAAATTAAAATTAGCAACTGCAGAATTTCTTAATAGCAAGCATTTTTTATAGCTGGATTGCTAGCTACAAAAAATGAACGTACAGGGAAGACACAATAAATTAGGCTGAGGATTCTGCTGGGGGACCGAAGAATAGTCATTGCATAATTGTGGCACCTAAAGAACAATTCTGTTATCTAGGTACCCACATTTATGCCTGTAAATGCAGAAGTGCTAGTAAGGCTTCTAAGCATTATTCTGCAGATACCCACTTAACTTACATAGTGCATATCTGCAAGATGGTGTACACATGGGCAGAGCATGGACAGGGCTCTCACATATACATGTACCTTATAGAATACTGTGACTTGCATGCATGGCTGCTGCATTTAGGTGCCCCACTTAAGACAGCTCAATAGTTAGCTTCTATTACAGAACAGGCACAGACCCTGCAACTAAATGGAAGTACTTGGTTATAGAATTTTCCACTCCCCCTCTCCCCCAGTGTCAAATTTAGGGCCTCTGGTGCTGCAACATCTGGGCAAAGCAAGTAGAGGAGATATAAAACAGTGAAAAATGCTTGACTAGATGTCGATGATGAAAGCCCATGGGATCCAGCCCTAGTATTGATTGTACAGTTTCTTAATGCATGAAAGATGTTCTCCAGCAGCAAAGCTGAAATACAGGCTGAACGTGGCAGTGTTGTGGTAATGTTTTCCCTGCAGATCCCTCCTGATGCCACAATGATGTGAAAACTCCAAGACATTATCAAACACCTGAATGGTACATAGGAACAAATATGGTTGATTTGGGGAATAGTTCTTTCCTCCTTCCAATCATTATATGTATTCTCACAGACTTTAGCTGTAATTTTGCTGAATTCTTATCTCCCAGGATAATCTATTTGCATTATTTAAATCCCTGCCACATTCTGTTGTAATGAGCGCTCACAGCCCAAGTGTTATGCAGGGCTTAATGTGTGCCAGAACAGGTTGGGACGATATTCCGGCACATCTTGGGGCTGTAGAAAGTGACATCATCTCCCAATTTTCCTGACCACCGGAGTATTTCCCCTGTTTCTCTCTTTCCTTCTGTCCCCTACCCTGCCCTCCAGAGTTATTTACTCTTTCTTTCTCTCTCTCTGTCTTAATCTCTCTCTCTCCCCCCACATCCTATGGGCTCCACCTCCAGTCTCCTCTGAAAGAGGAATTTATATCAGAGGAGGTGGATCCTGCAGCCAAAGCAGCAGTGATGAACAGAGAGCTGGTCCAATGCATCTCTGCTGTTTATTACTGGGTAGCTGTTTATTACTGGGTAGCTGTTTATTACTGAGTAGCAGAGGTGGCAACTGGTACTGCACAAGGGCTGGCAGGGTAGGAGAGAGAGGGAGATAGAGAAACAGGGTAAACAACTGGTGGGCAGGGTAAGGGAGAGGAGAGATTGAGCTAGAGGCAGAATGGGGGAGAAGAAGAGAGGAGAAAGCTAGAGGCAGTATGGGGGGAGGAAGAGAGTCAGAGGCAATACTGTAGGGAGGGAGAAGAGAGGAGAGAACCACAGGCAATGGTGAGATGGGCTGGGCTGCGGGGGAGAGAGATGAGAGCCAGAGGCAATGTTTGGCTGGAGGGGGGAGATAGGAGAGAGCCAAAGGCAATTCTGGGGTGGGCTGGAGAGAGATGGAGAAAGAGGTGTGATAATGCTGAATTGGGAAAAAGAGAGAGGCGGGGACAATGTTGCATTCTGAGAGAGATGGAAAGATAGGGGCAATACAGGATTGCAGAGGACAGAGACAGACAGAATATTCTGGATGGTAGAGAGGAGAGAGAGAAACATACACATAATGGTAGATGATGGGAATGAGGAGAGAGACAAATGGGGCAATGCTGAATTGGGGGAAGAAAGAGAGGTGGGGGCAATGCTGAATGTTGCAGAGTGGGAAGAGAAGGATAGACATGGTTAATTCTGCATGGAGAGGCTAGGCGGTCCAGAGAGTGGGTCCCACATCAGAAAAAATAGAATTATGAGTGGTATCATATCTCATGTGCTTAAAAGAGGAAATGGCTAGAAGATGTTGAGATACGTGAAGGGCTCATGACGGTGTCAGAAAACGTGCCAGGAAAGGAGGGGACCCAGTGTTGGCTATTTTAAATACCAGAAGTAGAATCTTATAGGTTATTCTATGTGTAATAGGGAGCAAGTGGGTGGTTTTCAATAACGGTATGACATGATCAAATGTTTAGCACCAACGATCGGTTTAATGAAGGTGTTTTGAATCAGTAGAATACGATGTATATCTTTGTCATAAGCCTTTATATAACTAATTACAGTAGTCTATGTGAGACAAGACGAGAGTGGTATAGAAGTGCCTTAATGGAACTGATTTGGTGCTGCTTCTACAAACTGCACCTGATCTAAGTTGAAATCTGGGTCAAGAAATTGAAATCATTGTCAATTATAATGCCTAGAAGTTTCAGAGAAGAAACCAAAGGAACCTGTACATTGTGGAACAGGAGTGGAACTCTTAGAAACATATTTGGTTGGCCTTTAATTTTTATGGATTCAGCTTTATCTTATAGTCCGTTAGCCAGGAAGTGATATTTGAGAGTTTGTTGAGAGATTGAATATTTTACAGATTGGTGGGCTCTATAGTTGTCAGAGTTTGGATATTGTCGGCATAAATAAAGCCTGTGAGGTCGATCGATTGAATAAGTGTTAGCAGTGGGGCCTAAAGATGTTGAACAAGGTCGGTGCCAATATTGATCGCTGAGGAGCACTTGTGGAGAGTGGTTCACAGGTAGTTCCTTGGAAGTTCACTATATAAGTTCTGGAGGAGAGATATTACTACTACTACTATAAATCATTTCTATAGCGCTACCAGTCGTATGCAGCACTTCACAATTGAACATGAAGAAAAGACAGTCCCTGCTCAAGAGAGCTTACAATCTAAATCAGGACAGACAGACAGGACCAATAAGGATAAGGGTAGGACAGACAGAAGGACACATAGGGAAGGGAGTATTGAAAAGAGGAAGACAAGATAAAGGTTACGAGCAAGTGACAAGTTAGGAGTCAAAAGCAGCATCAAACAGGTAGGCCTTTAGCCCGGATTTGAAGGCGGCCAGGGATGGAGCTAGACGTAATGGCTCAGGAAGCCTATTCCAGGCATAAGGTGTGGCGAGATAAAATGAACGGAGTCTGGAGTTAGCGATGGAGGAGAAGGGTGCAATTAGGAGAGATTTGCCTAGTGAACGGAGTTCCTGGGAAGGAGTGTAGGGAGAGATGAGGGTGGAGAGGTAGTGAGGGGCTGCAGAGTGAATGCACTTATAAGTCAATAAGAGGAGCTTAAATGTTATACGGAAACGGATAGGGAGCCAGTGAAGTGACTTCAGGAGAGCGCTGATATGGGCATAACGACTTTGGCGAAATATTAGTCATGCAGCAGAATTTTGAACAGATTGAAGAGGAGAGAGGTGGCTGAGTGGAAGACCTGTGAGAAGCAAGTTGAAGTAATCTAAGCGAGAGGTGATGAGAGTGTGGATGAGGGTTCTGATGGCGTGTTCAGAAAGGAAAGGGCGATATTATAAAGGAAGAAACGACAGGTTTTAGCAATCTGTTGAATATGTGCAGAGAAGGAGAGGGAGGAGTTGAAGGATGACCCCAAGGTTACAAGCAGATGAGACAGGAAGAATGAGCGTGTTGTTGACAGAAATAGAGAATGGGGGAAGGGGAGAGGTTGGTTTAGGTGGGAAGATAAGGAGCTCAGTTTTGGACATATTGAGCTTCAGGTGGCGGTGAGGCATCCAGGTAGCAATGTCAGAGAGGCAGGCAGATACCTTGGACTGGATTTCTGCCGAGATTTCTGGTGTGGAGAGGTAGATCTGGGAGTTATCAGCGTAAAGGTGATACTGAAAACCGTGAGAAGAGATCAAAGCACCAAGGGAGGAAGTATAGATGGAGAAAAGGAGAGGTCCTAGGACGGATCCTTGAGGTACACCCACTGACAGCAGGATACAGGAAGAGGAGGATCCACCACAATATACACTAAAAGTACGCTGTGAGAGATAAGAAGAAACCCATGAGAGAGCAGAATTCTGAAATCCAAGTGAGGACAGCGTATCAAGGAGTAGGCTGTGATCAACAGTATCAAAAGCAGCAGAAAGATCGAGAAGGAGGAGGATAGAATAGAGCCCATTGGACTTAGCCAGGAATAAATCATTGGAGACTTTAGCAAGTGCTGTTTCAGTTGAAATGAAGGGGACGAAAGCCAGATTGGAGTGGATCAAGAATAGGTTGATAAGAAAGAAAGTCGAGGTAGCGACGGTGGACAGCACGTTCTAGTATCTTGGATAAGAAAGGGAGGAGGGAAATGAGGTGATAGTTGGAAGGAGAGGTAGGATCCAGAGAAGGTTTTTTGAGGAGTGGGGTGACTACGGCATGATTGAAGGCATCAGGGACAGTCGCAGTGGAAAGGATACGACAGATGAAAGGGGTTACAGCAGGAGAGATAGTGTTGAGTAGATGAGTGGGAATAGGGTCAGTGGAGCAGGTGGTTAGTTTTGAGGATGACAGAAGAAGTAAAGTTTCTTCTTCAGTGATTTCGGAAAAGGAAGAAAAGGAGGCAGGGGTAAGAGGGCTGAGAGAGTGGACTAAGGAAGAAGGGGTGGAGGAGAGCTGGTTGTGAATTCAAGTTTAATCTTGTGAACCTTATCATGAAAGTAATCAGCCAGAGTCTGGAGAGAAAGTGAAGGGGGAGTAGGAGGAGAAGGCACTTTGAGGAGAGAGTTTAGCGTGGCAAAGAGACTTCTAGGGTTTGAATCAATAGAGTTAGTCAATTGGATGTAATTTGGCAAGTTGGAGAGCAGATTGGAAGGAGGTCAGCAAGAATTTTAAGTGAATGAAGTCAGCAAGGGCACGAGATTTAAGCCAAAGGCGTTCAGCAGAGCGGGCACAAGAGCGTAGGTAGCGGATAGTAGGGGTCAGCCAAGGTTGGGGTTCGGTACGTTTAACAGGACGAGACATAGGAGGAGCGAGAGTGTCCAGAGCAGATGACAGAATAGTATTATAGGAAGAGACGGCCTCATTGACGGACTTGGTTGACATAGCAGTAGAGAAAAGATTTGAGATACTGGAGGACAGGGTAGAAGGGTTAATAGCCTGTAGATTCCTAAATGTGTTGGTTAGAATAGGACGGGACTGGGGAGGAGGGTGTTGAAGTGTGAAAGTTATAAGATGATGGTCAGATAGGGGGAGAGTTGAGGCAAGGAAATTGGAGGGTGAGCAGTTGGAGAAGAGTACAAGATCAAGACAGTGGCCATTCTGGTGAATAGGGGCGGTGGAGCACAGTTGAAGATTGAAGGAGGATGTTAAGGCAAGGAATTTAGAAGCATAAGAGTCAGAGGGGTCATTAGCATGAAAGTTAAAATCCCCAAGAATGAGGGAAGGAGATGAAGGTTCAAGAAAGAAGGAGAGCCAGGCATCAGTCAGAGAGAAAGGAAGATGGGGATTTAGCAGGGGTCAATAAATGACTTTTACCCGGAGAGGTAGAGGAGCAAATAGACGGATCGAGTGGACTTCAAAGGAAGAAAAGCAGTGAGATTGAGGTGGAAGAATGGGTTGAAATTTACAGGAGGGTGAGAGTAGTAATTCGACACTGCCTCCACGGCCAACCGAGCGAGGAGTATGGTAGAAGAGATAACCTCCATGACATAGGGCCGCAATTGAAGCAGAGTCAGTGTGAAGCCAGGTTTCAGTTAGGGCAAGCAGATGAAGGTTATGAGAGATAAAGAGGTCATGGATGTAGGAGAGTTTGTTGCAGACAGAGCAAGGGCGTTCCATAGAGCACAAGAGAAGGGTAGAGAAGAAGGGGGGTGGAGAGGAATAGAAATAAGATTGTAGGTATCATGGTAAGGCCTACACGAATAGGATGAGGGCTGATGTGGGGGACCAGGATTGGGATTAAGGTCACTAGCGGAGAGCAGGAGAAGGAGTAGGAGAGGTATGACGACAGCGACGAAGGTAAAAAGGTAAAAAGGCGAGGGGTGAATGGAAGGAAGGAAGTGCTGAAGGTTGAGAGCTGTGAAGAAGGGGGTGGAAAAAAGAGATGGTGAAAAGAGGGATAGAGAGATGGTGAATAAAGAGGGAAGACAATGTGCTCCAACGGTGGGAAGTGGTTTCGTAAGGAGAAACAGATTGGGAAGGGATAGTGATAGATATGACTCAAACCAGGCTAAGGCCTGATCTGTGATACCAATTTGATGAAGGCAAGTAAGGTGATGTGATCAACAAGGTCAAATGAGTCTGAAGGATCATGAGGAAAAAAACCCAGAACTCAGCTAGAGTGATCTAGATGGTAAAGGATGAAAGTGGTAATACCTAGTAAGGAAGTTTCTGTGCTGTAGTTCTGTTTGAAATCTGTCTGATTTGGGTGAAGGACAACATTTTCAGTAACTTTAGCCAAAAAAGGTAGATTAGATATAGGGTGGTAGTTAGAGCAAGATGAGAGCTGCCCTCGCAGATCTTTTAACTTGGGGTCAAGCAAAGTTTGCTTTCCAGGTATTAGGGACCTGGGCTTGGGAGAGACTGGTTATCACCATATGATGCATAAAGGGAGCAAATATGGTAATATGATGTTTGAGAATATTCGAAGGAACTGGATCATGAGGGGCTGCTGTTGGTTCATGGACTTCAAAGTACTGAAATGGAGAGGATAGTAGAGGTGGACATACTTGCAGAAGGTTCAGTGATAGGAGTTGAAAGTGAGGTGCAAAATGGAGTCTCACCCAGGGTCTGGGCTGAGGAAGGGGGAGTGGACGGTCTGTGAAAGAAGGGGGAGTTTTAATTTATTTAAGGGTAAAGGATTGAAGGGTTAGGGACTCTAGCAATACAATGGGAGTAATAATCTTTTTGCTTTTGTGATAGATACTTTGTAGAGATATGTCAGATCTTTGTAGGCAGAAAGAAATGAGGGTGTACGATGTCGTAGCCACATTAGTTGCCACGTGTGTTCAGCATGACATAATTGGTGGTTCAGAAGTGCTACGGCAGGTATGCACCATGGGTCACTGAGTTTGAGAGAGTGAGTCTTTGAGATGGGGGTGGGGGGGCAAATGCCTGCTTTATAGTCCATTGTGATAACTTGATCAGGCGTGGGAAATGTAAAAAAAAATCTTGCAAAAAGAGGTTAAGAGAAGAGTTGAGCACTTCGGATGTAAGTTTAGTACGATCACGGTGAAGGAATACATGGGATTTTGATCTTGAAGGACCACTGAGGTTGGAACATGATAGGGTGATCAGGAAATGATCTGTCCAGGGAAGGGGCTGGATAGAGGGGGAGGAAAGATGTAAGGTGGAGTGAGATGATGACAGGATATTATCCAGAGTATGCCCACCTGTAGTTATAGGATTACTTCCTCCTTCATCAGAGTGATGCTCTCCTTTTAAGAGACCTTCCTCCTCCAACATCCCTATAGGCCTCCTCTATGTACCTCTCTGTCTTCTTCAGCTCCTCCAAGTCTCCTACTGTAGCCTCAAGAGACTGGACTCGATCTCTGAGAGCTAGGAGATCTTTGAATCAAGCACACACCTGTAACCTCTCACCAGCTGGGAGATAATCATACATGTGACACTCAATGCAAAAGACTGGATAACATCCCTCTCGCTGGGCCTTAAGATTATATGGTATATTGTATGATTTATTTAGTGTTTCCTTCTGAGAAATTAATTAAATGTAATTAAACTCTGCAAACCTCCCCTCTTGTTATCCCCTAATTAGAATAATTGACTTTAAGTTAAGAATATAAATGAAAAGATGTGCTGGGGTGGACAGATGTTGGAGAGCATGGGTGGGTATGAAGACTGAATAGGCCCTGCTGTGCCTTCTAGAGGCTATTAATGTTGTAGGCAGTGACAGAAAGTTAAAGTTTTAAAACTATGGGGAAAAGGGTATAAAGACTAGTTAAAGTTTGCTTTTTTAAAATTCTATCTTTATCAATAAACCTACTTAAACCCCAATCTTTAAATCACCAAAGCATAGAAAATAATATTCACTTACCCAGAGAAATGTCCTCTTCTCTCAAACCTTCTCAGACTTGTAGCAGTGTGAGCAAGGGCAGGCCTAGAGCCTTGATAAACAAACCCACACAGATGTTTAAATGTGAAATAAAACAATTTATGTGCAGGGAAATGGACAACCTGTTCCTTTCACAGGTCAGGAGAAAATAAACAAAAAAATCAGTCCCTGTATTTATAAAGATAACTCTTGTGGCCTGCTTGTGCAGGGCTGTGGTGTGCAGTACTCTGGTTCTGAAAGGCAGCACAAAAGCTTGTCTTTGGCCTGGAGTTCCTGAAGAAAAGTTCTGTCTTTCAAAATTCAGCACAATCAGGCTTGGCCTGAGTTCCAAATTAGTTTCAGCAAGGTTCCAACTTGAACTACCTGAGTGTCGTGCCACAAGGTTCATTTCTTAGGCCAGTTCTTTTAAACATTTTTTTGTAATCATTTTCAGACCTGCCAAGTCTCCCACATTCAGCGGGTCATCTCCCGCCAAAGTGGTAAATTCTCCCGCTGAGACACCGTTGGCAGCTCCCCCTTCCACCTGATATTTATTTCCTGGCCACTGCTGCTTCTCCTGTTCAGCAGCAGTGGCTGCGACCAAAAAAAAAAATTTTAAAAAGCAAGCGCGGGGCCACAGCAGTCTTCAAGCATGGGCTTGTCGGGTCTGCAGCTGCTCCTCTCTCTGCCCCTGGAGGAGCAGGAAGTTGACATTGACTTCCTGCTCCGCTCCAGGAACAGAGAGAGGATGGCTGCAGAGCCGAGAGCCCATGCCTCTGAAGGCTGCGGCGGCCCCACGCTTGCTTTTTTTTATTTTTTGTTTGTTAGCTTTTTGTTGTTGTTGTTTTTTGTCGCAGAGCCGCTGCTGCTCAATAGGAGAAGCAGCAGTGGCCAGGAAACGAATATCGGTGGAAGGGGGAGCAGGAGGTAGAATGGAGAGAGTTCAGAAGATGGGGGGAGAGAAGGAGGGAACATTGAGAGGGGCTGGAGAAGAGAGAAGCTGCTGAAGATAAGGATGGGGAGAAAGGGGAGGGAGATCCTGGCTGAGAGCAGAAAGAGGGAAGAATCTGGAAGGAAGGGTAGGGAGAGAAAAAAGGAGAGACATTGAAGGATGAGGAGAGAGAGGGGAAACATGATGAATGGAAAAGATAGACACTGGATGGAAAGAAGGGGGATAGAGAGAGAGACACTGGATGGATGGAAGGATCGGTAGAGGGGGGTAGATGGATGGAAGGATAAGGAGAGAAAGAGGGAAGACAGATGGAAGGATGGGGAGAGAAAGATGCTGGATGGAAGGATAGGGAGAGAGAGAGAGTGAAAACAAATGGAAGGATGGGGAGAGAAAGATGCTAGATGAAAGGATGGGGAGAGAAAGAGGGAAGATGCCTGGCTAGAAGGATAGAGAAGAGAGAGGGAGATGTATGCAAGGATGCAGAGGAAAAGGGGATGAGACTGGAAGGTATGTGGAGAGAGAGAGGGGACACTGAGCAGAAAAGGGGAGAAAGATAGACACTGGATAGAAGGAGGGGGAGAGAGAGATGGAAGGATCAGGAGAGAGGGTGGATGGGGAGAGAAAGGGAAAGACGCTGGGTGGAAGGGTAGGGAGAACAAGAGAGGAGACACTGGATGGAAAGGTATGCAGAAAGAAAGAGGTGAAGACACTGGAATGATGGGTGAGAGAAAGAGGGGGAGCTGCTGGATGGCAAGGGGAAAGGACAGAGTATGTGAAAGACTGGAGAATAAGAGGAAAGGGCATGGGGCGAACAAGGGTGAGGAAAAGATGAAAAGCCATAGGTAGATGAAGTAAAAAGAAGGAAAGTAAAGAATGGATAGTAAGAATGAATTCAATCTGGACAGAGAGAGAGGCAGAAAAATATTGAAGAAAAAGAAAAAGGAGAGAAAAATTACAAATGGACAGGAAACCCTGGCAAGAGAGAAGAGAAGATGAAGGAAAGCAGAATCAAGAGATGGGGAGCAACTTAATTAGAAAAAGTAAATGGCCAGACAACAAGGTAAAGAAAATAATTTTATTTTTAGTTTAGGACAAAGTAATGTGATAGCTGTATTAATAAAGTTTAATAAATGCAAATAAAACACAAAATAGAAAATAAAGACACTTGATTGCATAGGGAGAGGAATGGCCAGTAGGAAAAAGGAAGTGATAATGCCCCTGTATAAGATTCTGCTGAGACCTCATTTAGAATATTGTGTACAGTTCTGGAGACCACACTTTCAAAAAGAGATAATAGGATGGAGTCGGTCCACAAGCCGGCTACTAAAATGGTCAGTGGATTTAGTCAAGGGAAGTCTTGCCTCACCAATCTACTACATTTCTTGGAAGGGGTGAATAGACATGTGGATAAAGGTGAGCCAGTCGATATTGTGTATCTGGATTTTCAAAAGGTATTTGACAAAGTACCTCATGAAAATCATGGGATAGGAGGTAATGTCCTATTGTGGATTAAAAACTGGCTAAAAGATATAAAACAGAGAGTAGGGTTAATGGTCCATATTCTCAATGGGTTCCCCAGGGGTCTGTGCTGGGACTGCTGCTTTTTATCGTATTTATAAATGATCTAGAGATGGGTGTAACTAATGAGGTAATTAAATTTGCTGATGACTCAAAGTTATTCAAAGTTGTTGAAGTACAAGTGGATTTGAAAAATGGCAAGAGGACCTTATGAGACTGGGCATCCAAATGGCAGATGATGTTTAAATGTGAACAAGTGTAAAGTGATGCATGTGGGAAAGAGAGGCCCAAACCATAGCTACATGGTCCAGGGTCCCACATTAGGAGTCACCGTCCAGGAAAAGGATCTAGGTGTCATCGATGATACGTTGAAACCCTTGCTCATTGTGCTGTGGTGGCTAAGAAAGCAAATAGAACATTAGGAATTATTAGGAAAGGAATGGAAAACAAAAATGAGAACGCTATATTACCTTTGTATCTCTTCATGGTGTGACCGCACCTCAAGTACTGTGTGCAATTCTGGTCACTGCATCTCAAAAAAGATATAGCGGATTTAGAAAAAGTACCGAGAAGGGTGAAGAAAAGGGGATGGGATTTATTTTATTTATTTATTTGTAGCATTTGTATCCCACATTTTCCCACCAATTTGCAGGCTCAATGTGGCTTACATTTGCCATAGTGGCGATTGCCATTTCCGGTCAGTAGAATTTCCCTAAGAGGAAAGGCTAAAGCAGCTAGGGCTATTTAGCTTGGAGAAGACGGCTGAGAGGAGATATGGTAGAGGTCTATAAAATACTGAATGGAGTGGAACGGGTAGACGAGAATTGCTTGTTTACTCTTTCCAAAACATAGTAGGACTAGGGGGCACATATTGAAGCTTCTAAGTAGTAAATTTGAAACACATCAGAGAAAATATTTCTTCACTCAATGTATAATTAAAGTCTGGAATTGTTGACAGAAAATGTGGTAAAAGCAGTTAGCTTAGCTGGGTTTAAAAAATGTTTGAATAATTTCCCAAACGAGAAGTCCATAAGCCATTATTAAGTTGGACTTGGGGAAAATCCACTTCCTATTTCTAAGGTAAGCAGCCTGAAATCTGTTCTGCTGTTCTGGGATCTTGCCGGGTACTTGTGATCTGGATTGGGCACTGTTGGAAACAGGATGCTGGGTTTAATGGTTTAAGTAGGATACAAAATGTATCTATTTGTTTAGGACTGCATATTCAGCGGTCCTACTTAAATATATAATATAGCTGAAAATCTACTTATAATTAAGTGGTTAAGTCCTTCATTTATCTTTATATGAAGACCATCCTGCTGAATATCAAACTCCTAGTCCCTTGGTCTTTACTACCAGTCTTTGAGGACTGCCAGAGTCAGATTTTCCCTAATGAATATTCACATGACAGATTTGCATGCCTATTTCCATTGTATGCAAACCATTCTCATTTATATTCAATAGGGGGTATCCTGAAAACATGTCATGTTGGTGGCCCTCATTAGCTTCCTGTCCCTTAATGACTAGGATCTTGACCTTCACTTCCAGTCTTTAAGACATGGCTTGGCCCCTTTGTCCATCTTTGTCCCACCTTCTCCCCTTTCCCTCCCAGGATAATGACAGCACTGTTGTCTTCAGGTATGCTTGCCAATGCTTTTCCATTTTTTTTAACATGCTTCATTTTTGCATGTGGCCAAATTTGCAAGTGTTAACATGTGCATATACATACATGTGTATCAGTGTGTACTCCTCTTTGTATAGGCACACACAGAGCATACATATATGTATATCAGAGACAACCAGACCAATGAACATGCTGTTCACTCTAATTCTTCAAGAATCTTTTTTGCCTTTCATCTGAATTCTGAGGTTCCTGTGGGGTTCTGCCTTTTGTTTCTCAGACTGCTTTGGGGTGGTCCATTTAAAATGATTAAGCAAAGATGACCCTTTAGATTTGCTGCTGAATGGGTTTAATTTTGTCATTTAAAACAATAGAGAAACTGCAATAATGTACACTCGGTCATTCAGCTCCCTACATGAAGAAATTAAGGTGAAGAGCATTTCCATTTGCTTTCCCTTTGCTGGATCTTCAAGGGCTTTGAATAAGCATGTACCTTTACTGAGTGATTTCATTTTGTAGTATAATTCCAGATGCCCCACCGTGAAAATGCTTTTGCTGCATTACTGGCTGGATCTGTGTTGGCTGTATGCAAATAAATAGGTAGAGATTTTTTTAAATATGTTGACATGGCATTGCATGACTCATTTTCAAATATCTCCTCTCCAATTTACCTCCCAGCGTAAATTTTGACAGCCTGTCTCGAGGTGATTATCTTTTTATTTGACTTGTATGTTAACGAATCCCACAAAATTTCACACCTGCCTTAATTTATTTCATGGGAGGAGCTGAAAGGCCAGTGGGTGACATGCTTTAAATAAGAAGTTATGTCAATATATGGCTATAACTCCAAAATTTCCAATCTATAGTGACCTAAAGAAGTGATTTTTATTTTGAATTTCACTTTTAAATAAGAAAAAAAAATCTTGTAAGAAAACGCATTTTCCTTCTGTTCATTAGATTAAAAAAAAAAAAAACCATTGGGCCCAACACGGAAAGCCATTTATCTGTAAAATGGCGGCTGTTAGCCAGATAAATGTCATAGGCCTATCTCCTGATATTCACTGGTACATTATAGACTGCCTCTACACTCTTCAGATAGTTCCCACTGGTACAAGGGGTGGATTGAAGGTAGAGCCAAAAGTAATCCAGTTACAGTGATATTCAGTCCTAAGTTTGTTCTAACTTTATCCTGATAGAGGCACTGGTCACTGTTAATGCAAAAGGTCAACACCAATCAGTATCTAGATACTAGCGGTCTACCCTTCCACTTGGTGGACTTAACATCTGCCTAAGGCAGCAGTGTTTGGAGCATCATAGCAGTGCGCAGCATTTTATATACAGGAAGTAGGACTCAGCAGTGCTTAAGTGCAGGCCTGTACTGAAAAGCCTGCTAATGTGCTGAGCTTCCCTTAGCTGCTGCCTTGTGTTTCTAGTAGGGCAGAGGTAACCCAGAATTAAAAGAAAAAGGAAAGAGATAATGGAAATGAAGGGGAGGGAAGGAGAAGGGGAGATTTTGGCCATCTGTCGGGGGGGGGGGGGGGGATAGCATCTACAAAGAGACCCGCCACAGCTGTGTTTCAGCACACTCTGATCCTGCTTCAGGGCTCATAAGCAATCTCACTCAAATGCAGAATTACTTGCAGGAGTGAACAGAAGCAAAAACAAGATCCGGTGTATACACTGTTGTACAGCCATACTCAGTTCCAACAAGAAAGAGAGAAGGGGAAATGCATATCTTGGAGGGGCTGCCTGAAGAGAGTCCTTTCTTCATCCTTACAGTGTGTTAGTCTCTCCCTCTCTCAGAATTTTAATTTTGACTATTTACCACTTTAATACAGTTAAAATCCTTTATTCCTTATCGTCCATACTAGACCAGTCCAGAACAAGTGGGTGTTTTTTCTGTGAACCTGCGGATGGAGACAGAAAAACAAAATAGTTACAAGTGATTCGCCCCTTAAGAGTATCACGCAGCCTTGGAGCTTTCCTAAATACTCTACTTATCACAAATTAACTCCATCCAAATTACAGCTGTTTCTGTAAAGTAAACCATTATCACAGTAAATCCCCAGCCTTCTGCTTGGTATCAGGTGCCTTCCTGCTTTTTTAACATATCCACTAGTTGTTACTCTCTATATTCACAAAGGATATCAATTTACCTTCTCTCTCCCTTAAACTTGTTCATCAAGCTTCTGGCACTGTTAACGGTATCAGTGTTGGAAGGATAATCAAGAAATCATTGTCAATCAGGTTATACCCATTGATTATGATCTGTTTTATTCTGGGTCTCTCCTTTGCAAGATTAATCCATTGAATTAGGTCTACAACCAACTAGTACATCAGGGAATAACAATCCTGTACCCTGAAGGAAAAAGCTAAATCACTGAATTCCAAATAGGTAAGGAAGTACATTGAATTCCACCCACAGAGTAAATCTGAACAGGTTCTCAGATCTTACACTAAAACTACACAAAAACTACCTGCTCCCTATATTCCACAGAATAGGTGTAGGAGAAAAATATAGGGTTGGTAGCTTGACAGGCCATTTATTTTATTTTCACAAGTACAACAACCCCTACACTTGGAACTAGGGTAAAGAAACAAAGAGCCCCGAAAGCTACTGCTTTCATTACAGCTTCTGCCTCTGTCCAGACCAAATCCTTGGACCATGACAACATTCTGGTTTCGTGTGATAAATGTAGATACATTGAATCCATCGTGAAAGAAGTACAAGAGCTAAGAGAAGAAGTGGCAAGACTAAGAAATATCTGGACAACCGGAAATTTGTCACGGAGATACAAGTCAAAACATTGGGGGACTTCCAGCAAAGGGGAGAGAAGATCTTGGGCAGACAGAGCACAGCTGGAAGCAGGTCACCAGGTCCTACAAGATCAGCCCTCCAACTCCATCTTCTGTTGAACTAAAAAATCAGTTCACAGCCCTGGAGCTAGAAACATCTAAAAAACAGGAGGAAACAGCGACCAAAAATGCCAACACCGCTGGACAAGTGGCCAAAAAGAAGGGTAAGGTAGTGGTGGTTGGAGATTCACTTCTGAAGGGTAGTGAAGCGCCCATCTGCCGACCGGACATGTTGTCCAGGGAGGTGTGCTGTCTGCATGGTGCCAACATTCATGATATTGTGGAAAGATTGCCTAGACTCATCAAGCCTGCTGACCACTCTCCTATGCAACTCATCCATGTTGGCACAAATGATACTGCTAAATATCCTACTGAACATATCATATGAGACTTCATGGCTTTGGGTCAGAGGGTGAAGCATCTAGGTACGCAGGCGGTGTTCTCATCTATCCTCCCTGTCGAAGGTAAAGGCCGAATGAGAGCAGCTCACATCTTGGAGATAAATATGTGGTTGGTGCCGATGAGAGTGCTTTGGTTTCTTAGACCATGGAATGATTTTCCAAGAGCTACTGAGCAGTGATGATGTCCATCTGTCAAGGAAAGGACAGAGTGTCTTCAGCAACAGACTAGCTAAAGTACTAAAGAGCGCTTTAAACTAAAATTGTTGGGCATGGGTAAAGAAGGCCACAAAGCCATAATTAACCCCAAGGAAGGTAGGATATTAAAGTCAACTAACCTATGTTAGAAAATTACATAAAAGTAAGAGGAAAAGAAGGCCTTAGAAACTGGAGTGGTCCTGGAGAACTGGAGAAGGGCGAATTTGGTTCCTTTGCACAAGAATGGAAGTAAGGAGGAAGTTGGGAATTACAGACCTGTCAGTCTGACCTCGGTGGTGAGTAAAGCTAATGGAACGCTACTAAAGTGGAGGATTGTGAGATTTCTCGAACTGAATGGGATGCAGGACCTGAGGCAGCATGGCTTCACTAGTGGCAGGTCATGTCAGACAAATCTGACTGACTTCTTCGACTGGGTGACTAAACAGTTGGATGTGGGAGGGGCGCTTGATGTGGTATACTTGGATTTCAGCAAAGCCTTAGACACAGTTCCGCACAGGCAACTGATAATAAATTGAGTGCTCTTGGTATGGGGAAAGGGAAATGGACTTGATATACCGCCTTTCTGAGGTTTTTTGCAACTACATTCAAAGCGGTTTACATATATTCAGGTACTTATTTTGTACCAGGAGCAATGGAGGGTTAAGTGACTTGCCCAGAGTCACAAGGAGCTGCAGTGGGAATTGAACTCAGTTCCCCAGGATCAAAGTCCACTGCACTAACCACTAGGCTACTCCTCCACACAATTGGGACCAATTGGATTAAAAATTGGTTGAATGGAAGGAGACAGAGGGTAGTGATAAATGGAGCTTGCTCTGAAGAAAAGGATGTTTGTCAGTGGAGTAGCACAGGGATCGGTCCTTGGACCGGCTCTTTGTAATGTCTTTGAGTGATATTGCGGAAGGGCTGTCTGGTAAGGTTTGTCTCTTTGCAGATGATATCAAACTCTGCAATAGGGTGGACACCCTGTAGGGTGTGAATGACATGAGGAAGGACCTAGTGAATCTGGAGGAATGGACCGATATTTGGCAACTGAGATTTAATCCCAAAAATGCAGGGTCATGCATTTGGGTCGCAAGAATCCAAGGGAACGGAAAGCACGGGGTACAAATGTAACAAAATAAATAATATAGGGAGTGAAGTGCTTCAGTGTACGAAGGAAGAGCAGGATTTGGGGGTGATTGTGTCTGATGACCTTAAAGCTTCCAAACAGGTAGAAAAAGCAATGATCAAAGCCAGAAGGATGCTTGGGTGCATAAAAAGGGATGACCAGCAGGAAAACGAAGTGTCTGAGCAGAGCACATTTCTCACTACATCCAACTGTTTATTTTTCTGTTTTGCATTAGACCTCTTCTTGCTTCAACCTAAGGAGACATTTGCAGCTTACTTCTAGTGCTTTCCACTGAATTCATCAAGCATATCTCCATGCTTCACGGTGCTATGCGGTACTGTTCCTCATTAATTCTTGAGACCTTTCTTTCCATACCTGTCGATGATAGTGGTGTACTCCATAGTTTTGTTTCTGATTAGTTCTTAGTTCTCCCAGAACTATTCTGTTTTCTCTTCAGAATTTTGTCCCACCATTCTTGGGACACTGCTTCTTTCTGGACTGGTCTTATATGGATGCTAAGGAAAGAAAAATTATGTTTTTACCTGGTAATTTTCTTGCCTTTAGATTTTAGTTCTTTTTTGACAGATTCCTTTGATTCCGTATTCTGGCTTCTCTAATGAACATTATTTCATGCATCTCCTGCCTCAATGAAATACCTGTATGTCGGTAGAGTATATACTTTCTTTATTGATGAAGTTATTGGCTGAATAAGACATGATTTTATAAGCTTTCAATATTGACCAAGTGCAGAACATTCCATGGCTGCATGATATTCATGATACTCTGTCTTCATCCTCTGGACTGGTCAGGTAGGACTAAAGGAAATAAAAATATCAGGTAAGATCATTTTTTTAAATTTTGAAAGTAACCCTGCACCAGCAAATCAGAGTCCCTCAGAAAGGGGACACTTCTTTGACAGACAGTGGATGTGTTTTGTATCTCTCTGCTTTTCCCCTTGAAACCTTTGCATTGTTGGTTGACTTGTGTGAACCTTTTGTAGCAGCAGCCACCTTCCCTCCCTTCTTTTCCAAACAAATGCACACCTAGTACACCTGGTACTGTAGATCTGGGATCCTGACCTAGGCCAGTACAGGGCAATAAATTCTTAATGTTATGAGCTCTGTGATGTTGGTCCAGGTTGTCCTTCTGGAGACTGTGAAGCTGAATAATCAAAATGTTCCCTTGGCACAGAATGGGAGAAAAACTTAGATTAAATCAGCGCCTTTAGAGAGTGATTTTATAACAGGGTGTCTATGTTCCGTAAACATTTTTAAATGGCTATTTTGTGCTTTTTTTGTGTGTGTCTCTCTTGAAACATATCACAGCTGTGATGGCCTAAGCTGGGCAGCGGTATTCCACAGCTTAAACTGGACAGTCTGTCTGCTTGATGAATGGTTTAGTACAGAGGTTTCTAACCCGGTTCTCAGAATAATTCCTAGTGATGCACAAATGTTCTAGCATAAAGGTGAAACTTGCTGTGCGCCTAGTTTAGGTGGCAGAAATGCCTGTTCTATTAATTTGCATATGGAATTGGCCTGTAATAGCGAAAAGTATGTGCTGTGTTTTGATGGTATGTACTTTGCAGTGAGTGTGCGCATGGGCAGAGTTTGGATTGAACCCACAAATAACACATGATGGTATTCTATAATCTACACATTATGGCTAACAGCCAGGTGCAGACATTTACACCATCTCTAGGGATGGTATAAGTGAAAGTACCATAAATATAAGTACATTTTCTGCCACATGCACTAGGTGCCCCTTATAGAATTACCCTCTTTGTGCATATGTCATAGCTTTGCCCACACACTACTCCCAGGAATGCCTACACTTGGAATGTGTTAAACGATGCATGATCATGTCTGCACACGTATTTGTACATATGTGCCATTTTAGTACTTGTTTATATATAGGAAGTACTTTACGAAATTACCCCGTATGTGTATATTCAATGTACAAAAATAATGTTGAATTTGAAAAGTGATTAAAGTGCACTGC
The DNA here is from genome assembly GCF_901765095.1 of Microcaecilia unicolor. Taxonomy (NCBI): domain Eukaryota; kingdom Metazoa; phylum Chordata; class Amphibia; order Gymnophiona; family Siphonopidae; genus Microcaecilia; species Microcaecilia unicolor. Next base: position 25,559,325 of record NC_044043.1, read on the forward strand.
GTGTCGTAGTGCTGTCTGAGAATCATAGTTTATACTGTTACCTCTACCCCAGTGACAAAACTAACACATCTCTGTCTTCCCTTGAGCAAGAATAAGTCTTGCATTGCGTAATGTAATGTAATCACAAGCATCTTTTCTTTTCTTTTTGGAAGGTACAGGTGACAGGATAGACACACATGGCCTCAGCACTAGTCTCTTGCCATGGCAGCTGACCGAATACTGTAGCCAGGGTTCCTCGTGCCTTTCCTGTTCATCCGGCAGCTCCCCATATGATATACCTAGCTGCTGCAGCTGTATACACGACAGGTAAAGCTGCTCCTCCTGAGTTACAAAGATGTGGGGGTTGGGGAAGATAGTGTGTATACAGCTTTAGAGAGATAAACACAAATAAGTAAATGAATGTTTTTTATTATTCTCACAATAAATCCACTCTGTAATTATATCACTGGAAAATCATTAGGTTATTAGCTGTACTCATATAATGAATTCTCTCAATCTGCCACCTTGTTACAGCCAGAGAACACCAAACTGTATTCTCTGAGAAGAAAACAAAAACCCTTTCCCTTTCCTCTGATTAACTGTTCCAGTTACCTTCTAAGTACACACCCCTCCCAGTTCTCTTAGATGATAAATTCTAGCCTGCTTGTGGTATTCAAATCAACCTCTGAAATTTTGCTGAAAAACATATACCGTGTGTTTTCAAAGTCCAGGAGGAGGAGGAGGGGAAAAGGGGAGGAAAAAACATCAGTGGCTCATTCTTCTCAGTTGCTGTTGGGAAATTCAAGCTGAACTGCATTCACTTCAGATAAGGTGCTGCCTGTCATTCCCTAGACCTTCGGCCTTTTCTTAGCCACATACATAAGTACATAAATATTGCCATACTGGGACAGACCGAAGGTCCATCAAGACCAGCATCCTGTTTCCAACAGTGGCCAAACCAGGTTACAAGTACCTGGCAAGATACCAAAACAGTACAATGCATTTTATGCTGCTTATCCTAGAAATAAGCAGTGGATTTTCCCCAAATTCATTTTAATAATGGTCTATGGACTTTTCCTTTAGGAAGCCATCCAAACTTTTTTAAAACCCCGCTAAGCTAACTGTTGTTACTACATTCTCTGGCAACAAATTCCAGGGTTTATTTACACGTTGAGTGAAGAAATATTTTCTCCGATTCATTTTAAATTTACTACTTTGTAGCTTCATTTCATGCCCCTGGTCCTAGTACTTTTAGAAAGAGTAAACACTTATGATTCAAATCTACCTGTTCCATTCCCCTCAGCCATCTCTTCTCCAAGCTGAAGAGCCCTAACCGCTTTAACCTTTCCTCATAGGAACGTTGTCTCAACAACTTTATCATTTTTGTCACCATTCTCTCTGTACCTTTTCTAATTCCACTATATCTTTTTTGAGATGCGGCGACCAATTGAACACAATATTCAAGGTGCAGTCACACCATGGAGCGATGCAAAGGCATTATATTGTCCTCATTTTTGTTTTCCATTCCTTTCCTAATAATACCTAACATTACTTTGCTTTCTTAGCCGCCGCAGCACACCGAGCAGAGGGTTTCAACATATCATCAACAATGACACCTAGATCCCTTTCTTGGTCTGTGACTCCTAACGTGGAACCTTGCATGACGTAGCTATAATTCGAGACACAAATGATGGGATTTCAGCGGGCCGAACCGTATAATCGAAACATGCATCACTTTGCACTTGCTCACATTAAACGTCATCTGCCATTTAGACCCCAGTCTCGTAAGGTCCTCTTGTAATTTTTCACAATCCTCCCACAATTTAACGACTTTTGAATAACTTTGTGTCGTCACAAATTTAATTACCTCATTAGTTACTCCCATCTCTAGGTCATTTATAAATATGTTAAAAAGCAGTGGTCCCAGCACAGACCCCTGGTGAACCCTCCATTGAGAATACTGACCAGTTAACCTTACTCTCTGTTTTCTATTTTTTAACCAGTTTTAATCCACAATAGAACACTACCTTCTCTAACACTACCTTCTCCAATTTCCTCTGGAGCCTTTCATGAGGTACTTTGGTCAAAACGCCTTCTGAAAATCCAGATACACAATATTAACCTGCTCACCTTTATCCACAGTTTGTTCACACCCTTCAAAGAAATGTAGTAGATCGGTGAGGCAAGATTTCCCTTCACTAAATATATGTTGACTTTCCAGCTTATTTTCGAAAGAGACGGACGCCCATCTTCCGACAGAAATCGGGAGATGGACGTCCGTCCGTCTCAAAAACAGGTATAATCGAAAGCTGAATTTGGACGGCCCCAACTGCTTTCCGTCACGGGGACGGGCGAAATTCTCGGGGGCGTGGCCGAACGGTAGCGAAGGCGGGACAGGGGCGTTCTGGGGCGTGGTTAACAGATGGACCTCTGCGCCTGATAATGGAAAGAAGCAAGACGTCCCCGACAAGCATTTAGTCCACACAAAGTTGGTCCTGTTTTTTTCACGACCAAGCTTCCAAAAAGTGCCCAAACTGACCAGATGACCACCGGAGGGAATCGGGGATGATCTCCCCTGTCTCCCCCAGTGGTCACTAACCCCCCCTCCCACCCTAAAAAACAAACTGTTTAAATATTTTTTCCAGCCTCTATGTCAGCCTCAAATACCATACCTAGCTCCATGACAGCAGTATGCAGGTCCCCCGAGCAATTTTAGTTTAGTTGGTGCTGCGTGGGACCCATGCAGAGAGCAAAAATCAGAAGAAAAAAAAACATGCAAGTGCAGTCAGGGACCTCCAAATTAAAACAATAGTAATAGTGGGATTTGAACCAGCCACCTTCTGATTACAAGACCTGTGCTCTAACCACTGCACCACTTATTCAGTTGCTCAGACATTCCTTCCCTTTCCATTAAGTCCCGCCAGGTTTCTGTCAGCCAATCACAGCTCATTACCTGACATCGGTGTCAGCTAAACGAGCTGTGAATGGCTGACAGAAACTTGGAGGGACTTAATGGAAAGGGAAGGACAGGGCCGTGCCTAGGGTCTCTGGCGCCCCCCTGCAGACTATCAGTTGGCGGCGGCGCCCCCCCCCCCCCCCCCCCCCCCCCCCCCCCGTGAAAATGATCGCTCACCACTTGCCACACTGACAGGAATTGTCAGCAATATTCTTAGAAACAAATTGCTATACATTGCAAAATAAGATAGCAGATGTAAATTCTCAAAGTGGACATATTCCAAACACTAAAATGAAAATAAAATGATTTTTTTCTACCTTTGTTGTCTGGTGACTTTCATTTTCTGATCATGCTGGCCCAGTATCTGATTCTGCTGCTATCTGTCCTCTTAACTCCGTTTCCAGGGCTTCCTTTCCATTTATTTCTTTCCTTTCCTCCTTTCTTCTTCATTTCTGGTCCTCAGTTTCTGCCTATTTTCTTCATCCATGTGCAGTTTTTCTCCTCTCTTCCTTTTCCCTCATTTCATCTCCTTCATCTCTCTTCCCTCCCCTCTATGTCCAGCAATTTCTCCTCTCTCCCTGAGCCCTGCCCTCCCATCCATGCTCCTCTGTCCCCTGCCCCCTCCATTCATCCCTATCCAGCAATTCCCCTCTCTCCCTGAGCCCTGCCCTGCAATCCATATCCATCCATCCCCTCCATTCATTCCTATCCAGCAATTCCCCTCTCTCCCTGATCCCTGCCCTCCCAATCCATGCCCATCCATGCTCCTCTGTCCCCTGCCCCATCCATTCATCCCTATCCAGCAATTCCCCTCTCTCCCTGAGCCCTGCCCTGCAATCCATATCCATCCATCCCCTCCATTCATCCCTATCCAGCAATTCCCCTCTCTCCCTGAGCCCTGCCCTCCCAATCCATGCTCCTCTGTCCCCTGCCCCCTCCATTCATCCCTATCCAGCAATTCCCCTCTCTCCCTGAGCCCTGCCCTCCCAATCCATGCCCATCCATGCTCCTCTGTCCCCTGCCCCCTCCATTCATCCCTTTCCAGCAATTCCCCTCTCTCCCTGAGTAACGTAGGAGTGAGGCTGGGTCAAATTCCTCTTTGCCTTTCTGTTTCATCAGCTCTTATTTTCCTTTCCTTACTCTCTCCTCCTTTGTTCCTCCGAGTCTAGCTTGTTCTCTTCCCATCCCCCCCCCACCCCCCACAGAAATGTCCTCCTTGCCTTCTTTCTTTTCCCCAGCTGGCCTGGTTGGTTCCACGTTCCAGTTCCCCCAACCTGCAGCCTCAAATGTAACTTTCTTTATTCCCCCCCCCCCCCCCAACACACAGAAATTTCCTTGCCATGTTTTTCCTATCTTCCTCTTTGCCTTTCTGTTTCATCAGCTCTTATTTTCCTTTCCTTACTCTCCCCTCCTTCGTTCCTCCGAGTCTAGCTTGTTCTCTTCCCATCCCCCCCCACCCCCCCACCACAGAAATTTCCTCCTTGCCTTGTATTTCTTTTCCTCAGCTGGCCTGGTTGGTTCCACGTTCCAGTTCCCCCAACTGCAGCCTCAATGTAACTTTTTCTTTATCAATATTACAATTGGAGATCACGTGACGTCATGACTAGGAGCGGTTGAAAAAAGTCTCCGCTCCTACTAACCTGCCCGTTAAACCCTCGAAATCGCGGAAATTGACCTGAAAACAGATCGCTGAACTCACCACCACACACAAGAAGTTAAGGTACACAATCGGCGCGAAGCATACAGAGAATCAATGGCGGCGAAGAACGTTAGAAAAGAAAGAGAAAAAACGCGAGCCGGTGAAGAAAAAATGGCGGCTCCGGCGAGCCCGACTGCGACTGCCATGAGCTCAGTGTGGGTGGCGGAAGTGGCGGCGGAGGTGACAGCCGCTATGGAACCCTTACTTGAGCGACGATTAGGGCCAATAGATAACAAAATAATGGCAGTACAAGAAAATCTAGGGCAGCTAACCAAAGAACTGATGGAATATCAACAACGGCATGGGGCCCTGGAAGACAAGGTACTCAAGATGGAGGAGGAAAACACGAAGCTCAGAACCATGGTGGAAGGCTATGAAGAGAAGCTTGAAGATCTTGAGAACCGTTCCCGCAGAAATAACTTAAGATTTGTGGGACTGCCTGAAGCATTAGAAACAACAAATTTGCGAGTGTTTTTAGAAAAATGGCTGTCAGAACAACTACAACTCCCAGAAGGCCTTGGAGCCCTTCAGGTAGAGAGAGCGCATCGAGTAGGGCCTAAAAGTGCAGAAGCAACACGCCCGAGAGTGGTAATTTGCCGCATCTTAAATTTTGCACACAAAGAAGCAATACTACAAGCTTTGCGGAAAGAACAAGAACTGCACTATGGGAATAAGAAGATTTTATGCTTTCAAGACTATTCTGCATCAGTGGCGATGCAGAGAAGGAAATTTTCTCCCATATGCTCAAAACTCTATGAAAAGAAAATTCGATTTGCACTCCAGTATCCAGCCAAATTAAGAGTCACTTACCAGGCGGCCACGCATGTGTATAATACAGTTGAGCAAGCGCAAGCATTTTTGAACTCTGTTGAACTTCGATAACTGGGAGGCCATATGCAGGAACTATAGATATATTATGGAAGACGGATAGAAGAAGGTAAATCACAACAGGCGTTGGATTATAAAGATTTAAGTGAATCTGAAGGATCTCAGAATCCAGAATGAGGATTTAGAATTGTTGGATTGGCAAGAGAGGCAAAATCTGGAGAAAAATCTTAGGAGAACACGAAGAATAACCAAACCCTCCAGACTTTATGTTGGATTGCATTTTGAAAGATAGGCCGGAATAATTGAACAAAATGCTATTGAGGATTGAGATAAATGTACAAGAGACCTGCAACAAAGTTATATTGTAGAACTGGGATAATCTGCTAGAAAGCCCTGGATGATCGCAATGTAACAAGGCTGGAGAAAGACCCAGAAGTGTCATTAAGGAGAGGCGCAGAGGAGCCAGCTTCTAGTTTGGAGGGACATCTGGAAACTTTGAAATGAGAGTTTTCTTTTCTTTTCTCCTTTCTTTCCTCTTTCTCTCGTTTCTATTTGAAGTTGTTACTGATGTTAACAGAATTAAGTTGATATGTTAAGCGCATATATGAGAAAGATATACTGGAGGGAGGAGGGGGGAAGGAAGAGTATATACATGCCTCCTAGATTGTAAGAGGGAGAGGGTAGGAGGCGTTATACGTGATGGTCTTATGTCGAGACCTAGACTCCGTAGAAGGGAAGTTGGGATTAAAGGGGGTAGAGGAATGTAGAAGGGGAGCAGCGGGAGGGAATAGGGGACGGGGAGGAAGGGAGACCTGGGAGAGACGATTAATTAGACCTAATAAGGATTACATATGGCTTAGGATGGAAAGGGAGGAGGGGTGGGGGCTGGGACACCCCTTATCCTTGAATAAGTGGTATACATATCAGAAACAGGGAACACATATGTTATGGGACCTCTAAAAGTAGTTACATGGAATGTGGGAGGGATCTCGTCCCCTATAAAACGCTCTAAAATCCTGCAACACTTGCAAAGACACAAAGTTGATATAGCCATGCTACAAGAAACCCACTTATCGACAGAGGAACATGCCAAACTTCGAACTTGGTGGGTGGGGGAATGTGTATCAGCAGCAGCACAGGGGAAGAAAGGAGGGGTCGCTATCTTGTTCCGAAAGGGAATAGCAGACAAAGTTAAAGTGCAATTTACTGATCCTGGGGGTAGATTCATACTATGTGAGGCTCATATCCAACGCCAGATGGTGCTGTTTGGTAATGTATATGCCCCGAACCAATATGAGAGGAAGTTCTACAAGATGATCACCTCGAAATTATTAACAAATAATTCGTTACCTATAATAACAGGGGGGGATTTTAATATGGTAATGGACCCATTGATGGATTGTACGGGAATAAGGAGACAAGAGCTTAATCAGACATCCAGAGGGCTGCCTAATCTTTGCCGACAGGTGGGACTGGTAGATGTATGGAGGATATTAAATCCACAGGGGAAAGACTACACACACCTTTCGCGGGCGCACAGCACACAGGCACGAATTGATTATCTGTTGATCTCAGAACAGATGTTTAGTTCAGTGACGAAGTCGGTTATAGGAGCAGCTGTGATATCTGATCACGCCTGGGTGGAGATGATTTGGGCGCCCAAAGAGGAGAAGGGAGGGGAAAAGAGATGGGTTTTTCCTGCAGAGCTATACCGAGATCAGAGTTTTAAGGCTGTTATACAGCAGAGTTGGCAAGACTATAAACAACATAATGTCATACATGCGGAAAATCCAGTTTTGTATTGGGAGGCGGCTAAGGCAGTATTTCGAGGAGAGATTATCAGCTACACAGCACATAAACACAAAACTCAGAATAGAGAGATATTGAGACTAAGTCAATTACTACTACTACTACTACTACTATTTAGCATTTCTATAGCGCTACAAGGCATACGCAGCGCTGTACAAACATAGAAGAAAGACAGTCCCTGCTCAAAGAGCTTACAATCTAATAGACAAAAAATAAATGAAGTAAGCAAATCAAATCAATTAATGTGAACGGGAAGGAAGAGAGGAGGGGGTAGGTGGAGGCGAGTGGTTACAAGTGGTTACGAGTCAAAAGCAATGTCAAAGAGGTGGGTTTTCAGTCTAGATTTAAAGGTGGCCAAGGATGGGGCAAGACGTAGGGGCTCAGGAAGTTTATTCCAGGCGTAGGGTGCAGCGAGACAGAAGGCGCGAAGTCTGGAGTTGGCAGTAGTGGAGAAGGGAACAGATAAGAAGGATTTATCCATGGAGCGGAGTGCACGGGAAGGGGTGTAGGGAAGGACGAGTGTGGAGAGATACTGGGGAGCAGCAGAGTGAGTACATTTATAGGTTAGTAGAAGAAGTTTGAACAGGATGCGAAAACGGATAGGGAGCCAGTGAAGGGTCTTGAGGAGAGGGGTAGTATGAGTAAAGCGACCCTGGCGGAAGATGAGACGGGCAGCAGAGTTTTGAACTGACTGGAGAGGGGAGAGGTGACTAAGTGGGAGGCCAGCAAGAAGCAGATTGCAGTAGTCTAAACGAGAGGTGACAAGGGTGTGGATGAGGGTTTTGGTAGAGTGCTCGGAAAGAAAGGGGCGGATTTTACGGATGTTGTAAAGAAAGAAACGACAGGTCTTGGCGGTCTGCTGGATATGAGCAGAGAAGGAGAGAGAAGAGTCAAAGATGACCCCAAGGTTTCGAGCTGAGGAGACAGGGAGAATGAGAGAGCCATCAACAGAAATAGAAAATGGGGGGAGCGGGGAGGTGGGTTTGGGGGGGAAAATGAGAAGCTCGGTTTTGGTCATATTTAATTTCAGGTGGCGTTGAGACATCCAGGCAGCAATGTCAGACAAGCACGCTGAAACTTTGGTTTGGATGCAAGGTGAGATATCAGGGGTAGAAAGGTAGATTTGGGAGTCATCAGCATAGAGGTGGTAGGAAAAGCCATGGGATGAGATTAATGAACCAAGGGAAGAAGTGTAGATAGAAAAGAGGAGGGGACCAAGAACAGAACCCTGGGGTACGCCGACAGGCAGAGGGATAGAAGTAGAAGAGGATCCACCAGAGTGAACACTAAAGGTGCGGAGGGAGAGGTAGGAAGAGAACCAGGAAAGGACAGAGCCCTGGAATCCAAGTGAGGACAGGGTATCGAGAAGTATGCTGTGATCGACAGTGTCAAAAGCAGCGGAAAGCTGGTGTGTAAAGCTCGGAGGAGGTATGGTCAACAGGCCTCCACCGAGAATAGACAGCACTTAATGCTTTTACAGACGAAATTAAATGAAATACTTCATTATAAAGCTGCGAAATCGCAAACATATTACAAATATCAGTTATATAAGCATGGAAACAAGTGCGGTCGTTTAATGGCGCGCTTGATTTCAGCTAAACAGGGCAAAGCTAGGATCTTGACTATGAAGAAGGGACAGGGAGAACAAATTCATACGGATAAGGAAATAAGTGAGAATTTCTACCAATATTACAAACGGCTATATGAGGCCCCACCTGATGATGGCCTAGAGGGTGGTTCATATCTAGATCAGATCAGATTGCCAAAATTATCTCCCCAAGAAGGGCAATGGCTTAACACACTTATCACGCCAGATGAGGTGTATCTGGCGATTAACCAAGTGAACTACTTAAAGCGCCGGGAGTAGATGGGTACCGAGCGGAATTTTATAAAATCATGGGAGAAGAAATAACAGAACCCTTGGCCGCAATGTTTAACACTCTAATAGAGAAGGAAAGGATGCCTCCGGATCTAAATACAGCTTGTATTATAGTAATTCCAAAAAAAGGGAAGGATCCGGAGCTAGCTGAGTCATATAGACCTATTTCGCTCCTGAATTATGAAGTGAAATTGATGGCTAAGATTTTAGCAAACCGATTAGCAAGATTCTTGCCGAAACTTATACATGACTCCCAAGTGGGGTTTGTGAGGGGACGGAAAATTACGAGGAATGTCCGCAAAGTCCTGGCATCATTAGAGGCCAGAAATCGAGGAAAGAAACAGTCTTTGTTAATAAGCTTTGATGCTGAAAAAGCCTTTGACAAAGTAAAATGGAAGTTTCTATACGCGGTTCTTCAGAAATATGGAATCACGGATAGATTTTTGTCAGGGATAAAAGCTTTATATGCAGAACCGAAGGCCAGAATATCAGTCAATGGAATAACAACTAGAGATTTTGAAATAAATCGGGGAACTAGGCAAGGTTGCCCTCTATCGCCTCTATTATTTGTCTTAACTTTGGACCCTTTGCTGAGAGACATTGAGGAGCAACAGGCGGTAGCGGGGATATCAATAGGGGGAGAGGTCTTTAAGGCGGCAGCATTTGCCGATGATATTTTGGTTCACTTATCAGATCCCCAGAACTCTCTGGAGGCTTTGCTGGAGATCTTCTCTGAATATGGAGATTATGCGGGCCTTAGTTTAAATTTAGAGAAGTCAGAGGCTCTGGCCTCTTCGGAGGAAGTATGGCAACAGTGGAGAGGCGAGTTTCCCTTGAGGAAAGCACAAACTTTTTTCAAATATTTAGGAATACTGATGCCCATAAATCCAGCAAGGCTGTATGACCTTAACATCAATAGGCTGCTGCAGGAAACTCAGAAGGTGTTACAAGGATGGCTGGATCTACCACTATCAATGCTAGGTAGAGTGAATTTGATTAAAATGGTGTTATTTCCTAGGTGGCTTTACGTAATGCAAACCATCCCGATGTGGCTTAGAAGAAAAGACTTACAGAATTTCTATAAATTAGCATCAAAGTTTTGCTGGAGGGGCAAAAAAACAAGAATTCGCTTCGCGACCTTAGTAGGTACTTGGAGTCGAGGAGGGGTGGGTATGCCAGATCTAGAACTATATAACCAGGCATGCCAATTGCGCTATCTGGGAGATTGGTGCTTGGACACACAACGATACACCCCCACTGTGCTGGAGGCGGCACTCTGGGAACCTTATCAATTATTCTCACTCTTACATCACAAAGCAGGGGATTTACCAGAAGGGCTCAGTAAGTGTGTGCTGTTGCGACCGCTCAGGGAGATGTGGAAAGTACTTATACGACACCTAGGGGGAGACCCTAAAGTAACAGATCTATTAACCATACGTGGAAACTGTGAATTCTTACCAGGCTTGTCGAGCCGATACTTTGTAGCTTGGGCAAAGAAGGGGATTTCCAATCTGGCACATCTGGCGGATGGAGGTGGGCAGCCCCTTACAGAAGAAGAAATACTGGAGAAAGTGGGGGATTCCTGGGGTAATAAATTTGCCTTAAGACAGGTGCGACATTATGTGGCCTCTCTCCCGGGAGACCCATTGAGAACTCGGATGGGGGATAGGGTAATAAATTTTTTTCACTCTTTGGGTGAAAATGAACCAACGATATCCCTGCTCCATAAAACAATATCAGGATGGCGACCCCCCAGAGATTATAGCAATTTGAAGAGCGCATGGGAAAAAGAACTAGGGACTAGAGTAGTTTCATGGGACATTACTAAATCAATAGCAAGAATACCTTTGCTAGTAGCTGATGCTCGCTTAAGAGAATGTGCCTATCGTTGTATTCACAGGGGATATATAACTGCAGTCCAATTAGCCCATATGGGAGAGAATCGGAGACCAATGTGTCTTAAATGTGGAAAAGACCTTGGCACAATGTTGCATATGTTTTGGAGATGCCCCACCTTAAAAAGATTTTGGGCACAGGTCCGAAGGTTTTGGAAGGAGCGACTGGGGCTTTGGATTTTGGGGACAGCGGAGCAGTTGATTTTGGACATCCCTGGGGCCTTCAGAGGGCAAAATAAATTTGAAACAATATTGCTCAGAAAGATGAGTTTACTAGCCAGGAAATGTATTTTACAGTCCTGGACAAGCAAAGATCCTCCAGCATATTGGCACTGGAGGAATCAATTGCACCAGATGGCTTCTTGGGAGACTAGGGAAGCCCGGCTCTCAAAGAACAAGAGAGTCACGTTCTTGGCTGTTTGGGGGCCTTATCTGAAAAATCTAAGCCAGAGAGGTCGAAGTTTGCTCTTAAATGAAGGATAATCCATAGATTACAATGAATAACTCCCAGGTCGTGAGGGGGGTGGGAGGAAGGGAGGGAGAGGGAGGGGAAGGATAAATGGGATAAGAGCAATAAAATAAAGGCTGTATCATAACATGTATAAATGCCATAAGTTTATTGACAAATGGTTGTATAATCAGTTTGAGATATGTTAAAGGTTAACTGCAGAGCCTTGTATGGCTTTGATTATATTTGTTGCAAATCTAATAAAAATCGTTTAAATATATCAATATTACAATTAACAACAAGTGTAGGCCAGCCCGCCATAATGAAACGTTAAGGCGAAACCGTCCTTACCAATGCCAATGATGTCCTGACCTTGTCCACCACTCTCTCTAAAAAAACAAAACAAAATGAATGCCGATGTGGCAGACTTGCGGAGCGCTGCAGGAGCAGGCAGCAGCTAATCATCCAGTGATCAGCAGTGGCGCCGGCTCTCCTCTCTCAGCAGTCAGTGCACTCAACGCGTCGTCGTCGTCCTTCGGAGTCGGACTGCCTGCGAGGCTCCAGGCGCGATGACGTCACGCCGTGCGTCACGCTGGGGCGGTGCTAACAGCCTAAACAGATGAACGACGCAGCGCACGGGAAGGCAGAAGCCAGAGCGAGCCAGCAGCGCATGCGCATATAGGCGCCAACGCGAGAGAGGTTTGTAATGTGTTTTTTAATTTTATTAAACACAGCACTGACTCGGCAGGCGGTGGCGGCGCCCTTGAACATGCGGCGCCCCCCTGCCGTGCTTACCCCGCTTACCGGGTTAGCACGGCCCTGGGGAAGGAGGTCTAGGCAGCTGAATAAGTGGTGCAGTGGTTAGAGCACAGGTCTTGTAATCAGAAGGTGGCTGGTTCAAATCCCACTATTACTATTGTTTTAATTTGGATGTCCCTGACTGCACTTGCATGTTTTTTGTTTTGTTTTTTTTTTGGACGTCCCTGACTGCACTTGCATGTTTTTTTTCTCTTCCGCTTTTTGCTCTCTGCATGGGTCCCGCGCAGCACCAACTAAACTAAAATTGCTCCGGGGACCTGCATACTGCTGTCATGGAGCTAGGTATAATATTTGAGGCTGGCATAGAGGCATCTCAGGGGGACCAGTGCACTATGAATGCTGGCCCCTCCCACGACCAAATGGCTTGAATTAGGTCCGTTTTTGAGATGGCCGGCAGCGGTTTTGATTATCGCTGAAAACCGCGGACGGCCATCTCTAGGTCCAGCGATCTCACCATTTGTGTCGTCTATCTCTAGAGTCGACACAAATGATGGGATTTCAGCGGGCCGAACCGTATAATCGAAACCGAAGATGGACGGCCATCTCGTTTCAATTTTACGGTTCGCTCCTCCTCTTCGCAGAGCCGTCTCCGGAGATGGACGTTTTTGCACATGGGCGTTCATGTTCGATTATGCCCCTCTTTGTCTTATTAATCCATGCTTTTCAATATGCTCTGTAATCTTGTTCTTAATAATAGTCTCTACCATTTTGCCCGGCTCTGACGTCAGACTCTCACCGGTCTATAATTTCCTGGATCTCCTCTGGAACCTTTTTTAAAAATTGGTGTTACATTGGCCACCCTCCAATCTTACGGTACCACGCTCGATTTTAAAGATAAATGACATATTACTAACAATAGCTCTGCAAGGATACTTCTGATTCCATATTGCCTTTTTCTCCAAAAGGGGCATTTCCACGCAATCCTCATCTAGCAGGACTTCATTCAACCTCCAGAAACATAGTGTCCGATCTACACATGGTCCTTTATTCTTGAACCAAATGGGAGCATGGTCCGACCACACTATGGCATCTATTTCCACTTGTTCCACCTTAGCAAGAAAAGTTTTATAAAAAAAAAAAAAAATAGTCAACACTCGAAAAGGTGGTGTTTGTTGCAGAGTAATAAGTAAAAATTCTGCTAGATTTATGAAAGTACTGCTATGCGTCAACAAGACCCATGCACTCCACCATTGCCTGCAAGGCTTTCCTATCAGACTACTTATACAGTAGTTGAGCTGACAAGTCTAATTTGGGACGCAAGGTCACATTAAAATCCCCTCCCAAAATCCACATCCCATTTGTCCATTGCATCAGAGTGTGCTCCACATAAAAGGATGATTGTGTTTCATTTGGAGCATAAATGGAGACTAAATTATAAGTTGTTTCCTGAATGGCCATCTGCACAGCCAAAAATTGGCCCTGAGGGTCACTTTGAACCTGTTGTATTACTGGTTGAACTAGATATTAGAATACTCACCTCCCGGTTTTTCAACAAAGGATGGGAGGCGAGAATTGCAGCAGGTACCCCCTATGGCCCAACAGATGCTGACGATGCTTCAATAGATGAGTCTCTTGCAACAGAGGCTGATAATCTCGACAGCTCTTTAAAAATAGATTGCCTATTGTAAGGTGAGTTTAGCCCCCAAACATTCAGGGACACTATTTTTAGTTCACCCATACAGCCAACAGGTGTTCAAAAGCATGGTATCTCATATCCCCGTCCCAGATTCTCTGCATGCATAATTCCCTAGACATTTCCCCTTGTAAACTTCCCAAATCTACCCTCCCCAACTCTCCCCCCTCTTCAAACCCCCACCTCCCATCCTCCCCACTCACCTCCCCCTTGTCCTCTTCATTTCCCCTCATACTATTTCCTCCTCTCATAACTGGTATACTGAAAAACCTGTGAAAGGAAGTGAGGACACCCCCACCCCCCAACTGCCATTACTCTTAGCATGCAAGCATGCCCTTCCTACACACATAATCAGTTCATGCAAAACTTCACAGTGCAATTCACACACCCTCCCAATCTTTGCTGGCATTGCTCCATCTTAATAGCCTAGGTGTGTAGGCTAAGGATATAATAACAAGATATTATACTACATTACAGGGCAATGCACCATAATGCACTACTACTACTACTTAACACTTCTAAAGCGCTACCAGGGTTACGCAGCGCTGTACAGTTTAACACAGAGGACAGTCCCTGCTCAAAGGAGCTTACAATCTAAAGGACAAAAAGTGCAGTCAATCAAATTGGGGCAGTCTAGATTTCCTGAATAGAAGTATAATGGTGAGTGCACGGTTATCACCATTGTCTCTCCAATACTGAGTACTGGGGGGAACTGAATATAAATGTACATCAAAAAGTCCACTTCTTACACCCCACACATACTCTGGGATGATCATCTCCGAAACCAGCTGTTAAAGCAACCAGACCACCTCTGGTTACCATGATTCAGTGTGATATGGCAGTCCAGGGTGCAAATTCCAGCACTGCAAGCAGCAGTTTTTACTGGTGGTAATTCTTTGCCATTTAGGGCAGGACTGGAACTTTTCCCGGCGTGGTGTCGGCTCCTTCACCAACTGCGGTCAAAGCTGCAGCGCCTCTTCCTTAGATCGAATTCTGTGAAGTTGCCCATCACAAGAGAAGACCAGCACAAAGGAGAATTGCCATCTGTACCTCACCCCATCGGAGCGCAGCTTTTCTATTCCCCTCGCCGCCTCAGGGTTGCAGTATCCTGATACTGATAAATTATAAGTATTCCACACACAGGCATCCTTCTTGCAGCCTTTAAAACAGCTTCTTTCACTTTAAAACTTTGTAAACAGGCCACAGTATCCCTCACTTGATTGTTTCTAGCCTTTCCCAGGCACCAATGAGCCTACACTATTTCAATGCGTTCCTCAGGGATTTTTTCTCCACCTTCTGAGAGCAGGAAACTGGCTATACTCTGCACCACCGCTTCACAGTTCAGATATTCTGGGGTCTTTGGCAGTCCTCTTATATTACATCTTTGAGACCTATTTTCTAGGTCCTCTAATTTCAGAGACAGATCATTATTAATGGTCATTAAATCCTCAATGCGTTGTCTAGAGTAGTGGGAGGCTCAGAGTGTTCTTCCAGAATGTGCTCTGACTCCTCTATTCATTTGCCAAGCTCAGCAATATCACTCCTGAGGCCACTCCCCAGAGTCGCCAGGGCTTCATGCAGTGCTTTAATATCAGTTTTAATCTCCAACAGCCACTCCCGAATCTCTCCTGCCGAGAAGACCTCTCCCGGGATCGGCCCCGAGGTCACTGATGTTCCCTCAGTCTCTGTTGTAATTGCGTCTCCCAAGCGGTGCTGATCCGCCATCTTGCCCTGCTCTTCCCGCAGAGCCTGCAAAGCCGCCGAGTAAGAGAAACGGGTGAAATCCATGCTTTTTACCTTAGACGCCGTCAGAATCAAAATTGTAAGTGCCGAGAGACCCCTTGCCCCACGGGGACATGCCTTTGTAATTTGGATGACTGTGATTTTTGGCGATTTGGTCTCGGGGAGAGGGGAGCAGCGCTCTCAGGCTGCCATCTCAAAATTCTCATCAGGGGTGTGTTAAGGGTGGGATCTGGGCGTTCTTAACACTTGGATGTTTTTCTGTTATAATGGAACAAAACAAAAACATTCAGGGCTGTAAGGTGGACATTTTGGTCTAGACCAGTTTTAATAACGAATAAGCCACACAAAAAAAGGTGCCCTAAATGACAAGATGGCCACTGCAGGAATAAAGGAATGACACCTCCTTACACCTTCAGTGTCCTTTCTCACCCCACAATGAAACAGTACATACCAGCCTGTACGACAGCTTCAGATGTTATGACCAGTCCTATTAGAGCAGCAAAAAGGTTCCTGGAATAGCCTAGTGGTGGGTACAGTGCACTGTAGAGAAGGTGACCCAGGCCCATAATCCACTGTAACTATTACCGCGTGAACCGATACTCTCATATCATCCCTCTCCTCAAGTCGCTTCACTGGCTCCCGATCCGCTATCGTATACAGTTCAAGCTTCTCTTATTGACCTTCAAATGCACTCAATCTGCAGTCCCCCATTACCTCTCTACCCTCCTATCCCCCTATGTTCCCACCCGTAACCTCCGCTCTCAGGGCAAATTACTCCTATCTGTACCCTTCTCCACCACCGCTAACTCCAGACTCCGCCCGTTCTGCCTCGCATCACTTTATGCCTGGAACAGACTTCCCGAGCCCATACGCCATGCGCCCTCCCTGCCCATTTTCAAGTCCTTACTCAAAGCCCATCTCTTCTCCCTTGCTTTTGGCGCCTAACTACCTTTCCCATTCATGATACCTACACTGACTACATAGTTTGTTACCTTTAGATTGTAAGCTCTCTTGAGCAGGGACTGTCCTTCCCCTTGTTAAACTTGTACAGCGCTGCGTAACCCTAGTAGTGCTATAGAAATGCTAAGTAGTAGTAGTAGTGGTGGTGGAATATGTCACCCCCCCCCCCCCACACACACACACACTGTAGGCACTTATAGGTGAGACCTGCAGCCATAAGGGCTGTTGTAGTGGTGTCTACTACTACTTAACATTTCTAGAGCGCTACTAGGGTTACGCAGCGCTGTACAAATTAATAACTAAGGACGGTCCCTGCTCAGAAGAGCTTACAATCTAAAGGACGAAATGTCAAGTTGGAGTAGTCTAGACTTCCTGAGTAGAGGTATGGTGATTAGGTGCTGAAGGCGACATTGAAGAGGTGGGCTTTGAGCAATGATTTGAAGATGGGTAGGGAGGGGGCCTGGCGTATGGGCTCAGGGAGTTTGTTCCAAGCATGGGGTGAGGCGAGGCAGAAAGGGCGGAGCCTAGAGTTGGCGGTGGTGGAGAAGGGTACTGAAAGGAGGGATTTGTCTTGAGAACAGAGGTTACGGGTAGGGACGTAAGGGGAGATGAGGGTAGAGAGGTAAGGAGGGGCTGCAGATCGAGTGCATTTGTAGGTGAGTAGGAGAAGCTTGAACTGTATGCGGTATCTGATTGGAAGCCAGTGAAGTGACTTGAGGAGAGGGGTGATATGAGTATATCGGTCATAGTATAGTTGGGTACAGTAGGTTTTCATGGGTTTTGAAGGGTTCACCATACAATATAAGGGGTTAATGGTGAGTTGTCTAATGTTCCTTTAATTCCTGGTTATCTCTGTGACTGGGACACTCAATGAAGTTACATGGAAATAGGAGGAAATATTTTTTCACTCAGCGAATTGTTAAGCTCTAGAATGAATTGCCAAAGGATGTGGTAACAGTGGTTAGTGTATCTAGGCTTAAAAAAGGTTTAGGTAAGTTCCTGGAGGAAAAGTTCATAGTCTGTTACTGAGACAGACTTGGGGAAGCCACGGTTTGCCCTGGAATTGGTAGCAATGGAATGTTGCTACTATTTGGGTTTCTGCCACGCACTTGTGTCCTGGATTGGCCACTGTTGGAAACGGGATACTGGGCTGGATGGAACATTTATCTGACCCAGTATGGCTATTCTTATGATCTTATGTTCTTATCAATTCCCACTGTAACATTAAGTCACTCTCTACCTTAAGTGTCTGTTCATTAGAATCCTGCCTCCCTACCTTCCTATTTAAGGGTTCTTTTTACTAAGCTATGGCAAAAAGGGGCCTGTTTTTGACATTCTCTGAGGCCCCCTTTTACCGCAGTGGGTAAAAAGCCATTTTTTAAAAAAAGAAATGGACATGCAGCAAGTGAAGCACTTCACCGCACCCATTTTGGGTGGGAGCACTTACCACCAGCCATTGAGGTGACGGTAAGGGCTCCCGCGCTACCCTGGCAGTAACCAGGCAGTGGAGGGCACTGCCCGATTATTGCCAGGTACACACGGAAATAGCTTGCAGTGGGGGTATGAACACCTGGCTACTTCCCTTTAACGAGCGGTAAGCCTGCGTTGGGCCCCTAAGTCATGTATCACAGATCTTATGTTAATGTGTGCTGACTGACACATGCATAACACTAGATTGTACTCTTAATATCTCTGCCACCTCTTTCCAACTCTAAAAATACTGTGTTGGTGAATGGACAGAATGTAATAAGGTGGGTTACAAATACACATACATAAACAGTATAAACAAATAACAAACCTAATACAATTACACCCCAAAACCCCAAAACAGTTGTTCAGAAAGGCACAAGCAAAAACAGTAAGCTCATAAGAACAGCTCACTTTTCTAAGAAAAAGGTTTAACAAAGCAATGAGTTTTCAATAGTTTTGTAAACTGTTGTACACTTACACAATATTTCGAAGATAACCCTTCTTCATTAGATCACAAATAAGCAAATGTTATTTTCTTTTCTAGGTTTTATTTTATTTCTATTGATTACCTTTAAAAGTGGACTAACATGGCTACCACATCACTCTACTCAGAAATAGTTGCAGAATTAAGTACCCCGTCAGCAAACATCGTACAGGGAAAATGTGGTGATTATCTGTTCACACAGATGCCACCGACTTAGTCTGATCCTGTAATCTTGATCCCATTCCCACTAATGCCAATAATTTTGTTCCTGGTGGCTTTTCTTGCCACAGACTATATGAAAAAGCATTAATTGTACATCTAGGTCTCAAAATGAATGGCTGAGTAGGGTCAAGTGCCTTTAACACTGGGGCACGCAAAACTGCTTCCCTTCATGTGTCAAATGCAGCCTGACATCCCTCTGTCCAGTCAAACTCATTCTTAGTCAGTGCTATCATTGGTTTAGCAATCAAACATATAAACGGCGAGTGACCGACTCACTCGCAAATGCGCAGTAGAGACTTCCCTCTCTGTCCCGCCCCCACGTCAATACGTGATGACGAGGGTGGGACAGAGAGGGAAACTGCGCAAAGCTTCCGAGATCGCTACCGCTCCCCCCCACCCGGTGTCGCCGCCGCCAGCCTTCCACCCGGCCCAGGCCCTCTCTCCGCTACTGAACTTACATCCATTTGCCGGAACGCAGCACGCACATCAGCTGAGCTGCCGTCCGCCTTCCTTCCCTGCCTGTGCCCCGCCCTCGCTGACGTTACGTCACACGAGGGCGGGACACAGGCAGAGAAGGAAGGCCGACGGCAGCTCAGCTGATCTGCCCTGCTGCGTTCCGTCGAATGGATGTAAGTTCAGTAGCAGAGAGAGGGCCTGGGCCGGGTGGAGGGCTGGCGGCAGCGACTCCGGGGGTGGATGGGGGGGAACGATAGCGGCGACCTCGCGGGGGGGGGGGAGTGTTGGCGACCACACAGGGGGGGCCAGCGTCGGCGACCACGCGGGGGGGGGGGCAGCGTCGACCTCCGAAAACCCCAATACCAGCCCGTTTTAACGGGCTCAACGGCTAGTCTCTGTATAATCATTTATGTGTGAACAAATGAACCCAAATGCTCCCAACCTAGATGTTAGGGATTTTACATCCACTGAGTGTGGCAACTCCAGTAGTGAGGTAGTTTGTCCAAACTAGCAAACTTCTCCCACGCTGACTAATTTTATGGCCTACAAATACTACCTGAGATTTTTCCACTGTGCCTTCATGTTTTATGTTTTACAATGGTTTGCTTTTTCTCCAGAATGTATCAATTGTGGTCACAACACTATATGCTAGAATCCAATTCAATAACATTGTCTCAGACTTCTTTCACCAAGGCTGCCCATTATCGCCTTTATTATTTAATTTGACTCTGGAACATTTTTTCCTTGCTATTCGGCAATCCCCAAATGTACAGGGTGTTCCTTTTGGTCAGCATATGGAGTAGCCTAGTGGTTAGTGCAGTAGACTTTGATCCTGGGGAACCGAGTTCGATTCCCACTGCAGCTCCTTGTGACTCTGGGCAAGTCACTTAACCCTCCATTGCCCCTGGTACAAAATAAGTATCTGAATATATGTAAACCGCTTTGAATGTAGTTGCAAAAAAAAAAAAAAACCCACTTCAGAAAGGCTGTATATCAAGTCCCATTTCCCTTTTCCTTTCCCCTTATACTACCCCCTCACCTATACCTATAATTTTGGATATAATTTCCAAATACTGTGCTTTATCAGGTTATAAATTGAATGCCACTAAGACTGAACTGATGCCCATTAATTTCTCAACTAGCAAACATGAGATAACTCCCTATAAATTCATTTGGGCCTCAGAGTCTATGAAGTATTTAGGCATACGCTTTGGTCCATCTATTGAAGACACCATCTGCCAGGTTCTGTATAGCGTGCCTAGAGATTCGTGCTGAAATCCAGACATACTATATGACAATGTGTGTAACTTAATTGGTTTAACAAGCTAATCAGCAATGATAAGAGCTTAATGAGCACTAATTGGCAATAATTAGAATTTACGCGCATAACTCACTAAGCATATTCTATAATGGACTGCACCTAAATTCTAATGCACGCAGTTCAAAAGGGGCATGGCTACAGGCGGGGAAAATTTACACACGTAGCTAAAATATGGCCCAGTGCACATAAATCTACATGCAGGGATTTACTCCACTTTTAGTTTTAGGCACTGAGATATCAACTAACAAGCTCATTTTCAAAGCACTTAGCCTCCCAAAGTTCCATAGAAACCTATGGAACTTAGCCTCCCAAAGTGCTTTGAAAATATGCCTCTAAGTGTATTCTATATACCGCACCTAAAGCACTATAGAAATAAGTAACATAGTAGATGACGGCAGAAAAAGACCTGTACGGTCCATCCAGTCTGCCCAACACGACAACTCATATGTGCTACTTTTTGTGTATACCCTACTTTGATTTGTACCTGTGCTCTTCAGGGCAGACTGTATAAGTCTGCCCAGCACTATCCCCGCCTCCCAACCACTGGCTCCGGCACAGACCGTATAAGTCTACCCAGCACTATCCCCGCCTCCCACCACCAGCTCTGGCACAGACCGTATAAGTCTGCCCAGCACTATCCCCGCCTCCCACCACCAGCTCTGGCACAGACCGTATAGGTCTGCCCAGCACTATCCCCGCCTCCCAACCACCAGCCCCGCCTCCCAACCACCGGCTCTGGCACAGACCGTATAAGTCTACCCAGCACTATCCTCGCCTCCCAACCACCAAGTAGTAGTAGTAAATGGAGGCGCCGTTTATAGAATATGCTTAGTCGGAAGTGTTTGTGTGGATTTTTTTAGGCACCTTATGTAGAATCTGACCCCATATGACTGAACACTGCTTATATTTTGAAGATCACTAAAGATCTGACACAGAAATGGTCTCCTCTGCGTTAACCTGGTGGGGGCACTTGGACACAATAAAATTGACGATCGTTCCAAAGGTGAACTACGTACTCTGTATGCTGCCTTTCCTTCTACAGCATAGCACATATAAAGTCATTGAGACTATTTTGTCTACATTCCTATGGGCGAACAAACCTCCTCACTTTGCCTGAAAAAGTTTGAAATCCACTAAAAATAGAGGAAGGTAAATTTCCCCAGCATCACATGGCTTTCTTACTATGTCAACATTCATCCTGGATAACTGCTGCTGTTTTATCTAGATCTCCTAAATTGAAGCAGATAGATTCTCTCATACTCTGTTACGATTCTTACCTTGGGCATATATAGAAAAATCAAAATCGAACCCTATCATTCTGAGCACTCAGGCAGTTTTTGCAGAAATTGATAAGTATGCTCAACATCCACTCTTAAATTCTACTAACATCCACATATGGAATAATTCTCTCTTTAACATTAATAATGTGTGTATTAATTGGTCGGCATGGCAAGCTGCTTGAACTAGCTGTTGAATAATGCTCGCTTCCTTTTAAGAGTGTATATACAGTTTAACGTGAATCCCAATTGCTATTTTCAGTGCTTACAGCTCAAGCATCGTATTTCCTACTACTACTACTATTTAGCATTTCTATAGCGCTACAAGGCGCACGCAGCGCTGCACAAACATAGAAGAAAGACAGTCCCTGCTCAAAGAGCTTACAATCTAATAGACAAGAAATAAAGTAAGCAAATCAAATCAATTAATGTGTACAGGAAGGAGGAGAGGAGGGTAGGTGGAGGCGAGTGGTTACAAGTGGTTACGAGTCAAAAGCAATGTTAAAGAGGTGGGCTTTCAGTCTAGATTTAAAGGTGGCCAAGGATGGGGCAAGACGTAGGGGCTCAGGAAGTTTATTCCAGGCGTAGGGTGCAGCGAGACAGAAGGCGCGAAGTCTGGAGTTGGCAGTAGTGGAGAAGCAAATGTACTTCAGATACACCTAGTTACAGGCAGCTATGCTCATTGCTTGCCAATGTTCCTGGTGCTGCATCTAAATGGTATAAACTTATACAGCAATGGAAGTTCATCAGCGCCACTGGTTCTGAATCAGTATGGGAAAAAGATCTGAATACTAAGCTATCAACCACACAATGGCAGGATTTTTGGATTGCATTAACTAATGCTACCCGCTCTGCTGCTATATCTCAATCTGAATGCTGCCAGTCAACATAGCATTGTGAAGTTTGCTGAGTAAGCTTGGGAAGCACTTATGTAAGGTGGTTGTATGACTACTTTTAGGGGTTCACTTTGCTTTTTATACCCCTATTAGTTTTTTTACCCCGACGCAGCCTGAGGGCGAAACGTTGCCACGTCGGGTAACTTGTAATAAACCACTTCTTCTGTTACCCTCCTGTTCTATTTTTTTGTCTTTTTTGATCTGCTTTTTTTCTTTTGATTTGCCATTTCTGTGGCAGATCTTTGCCTTTTTTTTGTTTCTGACGACAAATGTTGATCCTGCAAAAAACAGCATTGGTATCTTGAACACATTATTTATGTCCTCACTGGATGTCTGTATGGAAAACGATATCTCAACTTGTGGATTGTCATGAACCTTTCTCGTTTAAAATTTAAATTCTAGGCCCTGATGGCTTGTTTCGGCCTATCAACAGATTCAAAGCCAAACTGCTTAGGATCCTTTTATACATTGCTATTAAGACACTAATCAAGGTCAGGTATACACAAAAAGTAGCACATATGAGTTATCTTGTTGGGCAGACTGGATGGACCGTGCAGGTCTTTCTCTGCCGTCATCTACTATGTGGCTATCCTGCTTATTTTGGAAGGAGAAGGCCAGCCATCTTCCGACACAAATCGGGAGATGGCCAGCCATCTCCTAAACCCGGCCAAATCGGTATAATCGAAAGCCGATTTTGGCTGGTTTCAACTGCTTTCCATCGCGGAGCCGGCCAAACTTCAAGGGGGCGTGTTGACAGTGTACTGAAGGCGGGATGGGGGCGTGGTTACGAGATGGCCAGCTTCGCCCGATAATGGAAAAAAGAAAGCTGGCCCTGACGAGCATTTAGCTGACTTGGTCCCTTTTTATTCACAACCAAGCCTCAACTGACCAGATGACCACCGGAGGGAATAGGGGATGACCTCCCCTTAGTCCCCCAGTGGTCACCAACCCCCTCCCACCCCCCCAAAAAAACAAAAACATTTTTTTGCCAGCCTGTATGCCAGCCTCAAATGTCATACCCAGCTCCATGACAGCAGTATGCAGGTCCCTGGAGCAGTTTTTAGTGGGTGCAGTGCACTTTAGACAGGTGAACCCAGGCCCATCCCCCCCCCCCACCTGTTACACTTGTGGTGGTAAATGGGAGCCCTCCAAAAACGCCCCAAAACCCACTGTACCCACATGTAGGTGCCCCCCTTCATCCCTAAGGGCTATGGTAGTGGTGTAGAGTTGTGGGGAGTGGTATTTGGGGGGCTCAGCACCCAAGGTAAGGGAGCTATGCACCTGAGAGCAATTTGTGAAGTCCACTGCAGTGCCCCCTAGGGTGCCTGGTTGGTGTCCTGGCATGTGAGGGGGACCAGTGCACTAAAAATGCTGGCTCCTCCCATGACCAAATGCCTTGGATTGGCCGGGTTTGAGATGGCCGCCATGAGTTTGCATTATCGCGGAAAACCCATGCCGGCCATCTCTAAATCCAGCCCAAATGTTGAGATTTGGCTGGCTCTAACCATATTATCGAAACAAAAGATGGCCGGCTATCTTGTTTCGATAATACAGTCGGGACGCTGCTTTACGGGGCCGGCCTTAAAGATGGCCGCCCTTATAGATGGCTGGCCCCGTTCAATTATGCCCCTCCACGTTACAGTGTGCCGTTGTTGGAAAGGTTTGTCCAAGATTGATTAACTTATGTGGTGGAAGTCATTTCTAACGGCTAAATATGAAAGAATGGTGACGGAACGCTCATGAGTGTTACAATCATATGAAAATGTCCGGGGCTCCTTGAGCGGAATTCTCACATTACTCTTAACATTACTTGACTTTTTTCTACTTCATATTTTCTAGACTATGTTAGTTCTTGATGTTTATGTATATTTCTTGTGCAATGTGGGGTTATACCTCATATTCCCATGTGAATTTGTTTTACTGTGTTACATCTGTTCACATGTTAACTGCTTTTATACCTCACAAACCTTGAATTAAAATATTGAGCTGAAAAAGTAAAAACGGTGAAGAAAACCGGCTAGCTGAAAACCCAGCTGTGAAGAACCGTAGTAAAACTCAATTTTTAAAAATCAATAAATAACGCACAAAGATACTGCAAATTGCCTGAAAAAGTAGGAAATACTCACAGTATATCGTTCTAGCAAGTAGGTTCAAACCAGGCAGGTAAGATACTTTGAACAGCAAAGTTAATGAACATGGCCCACGCTCAAGAGTAACTTTAAAAGTGACGTTTACACCAATTTTGATTGACAGGTGCTGCCAAGAATTGAAATGTGAAAAATGTTTAAAAATGCTTTTCTTTCATGATGCACCTGAGTGATAGCGATATGACCTAATGGACATTCCTTGGCAAAGCCAATTTGCTTAAAAATGAAAAATAAGGCATAAGGAATGAAAGATAAAAATTGCCTCATTACCAGAGATACAGTGATGGATAAGAACTGTCAAAAATTTTAAAAGACAGGCTAAAATTAAAGTGTCCAGTTATGATATGTCAATAGTTAAGTAAACCTTCAAATGGCCAGTTTAATTAAAAATCAAAAGTTAAGATTAGTGTATGCAAGAATCCTCTCCTATATTTCATCTCTATTGCTTTCTTTTTAAGATTACACATAATCTTAAATACACATATACATTTAGCTATGTGTAGGCTTTTGAGTGGTTTATCAAGTGTCTAGAAATAAATAAGTTAAATGAATAAGTAAATCAGTATGGTATAATAGGCAGTAAGAGGTGTAGATTGGGAGGAATACTTACATGAACGTGAACAGGGCATTAATAGAAAAGCACTATAAATTCAGTCCATTTAGCCTAGCATCCTGCTTCCAATCCAGGTCACAAGTACCTGACAGAAACCCAAAGAGTAGCAACATTCCATGCTACCAATCCCAGGGCAAGCAGTGGCTTCCCTATGTCTGTCTCAATTGTAGACTATGAACTTTTCCTCCGGGACCTTGTCCAAACCTTTTTAAAACACAGATACGATCACGGCTGTTACTACATCTTTCAGTAAAGAGTTTCAGAGCTTAACTATTCATTGAGTGAAAAAATATTTTCTCCTATTTGTTTTAAAAGTGTTTCCATGTAACTTCATTAATTGGCCCTTTTTGAAAGAGTAAATAAAATGTATTCACTTCTTCTTGTTCTATACCACTCAGGATTTCGTAGACCTCAATCATATCGCCCTTCAACTGTATCTTTTCCAAGCTGAAGAGCCCTAACCTCTTTAGCATTACCTCATACGAGAGGAGTTCCATCCCTTTTATCATTTTGCTCACTCTTCTTTGAACCTTTTCTAATTCCGCTACATCTTTTTTTGCGATGCTGCAACCAGAACTGAGGTCATACCTAGAGTCATACAGAGGCATTATCGTATTCTTGGTCTTATTTACTATCCCTTTCCTAATATTCCTAGCATCCTGTTTGCTTTTTTAGCTACCGTCACACACAGGGCAGAAGATTACAACGACACCTGGATTTTTTTCTTGGGTGCTGATCCCCAACGTGGACCCTAGCATCAGGTAACTGTGATTTGGATTATTCTTCCCATTGTGCATCACTTTGCGTTTCTTCACATTAAATTTAATCTGCCATTTGGGTGCCCAGTCTTCCAATTTCCTAAGGTCTTCCTGCAATTTTTCACAGTCTATATGTCTTTAACAGCCTTGAATAGTTTTGTGTCATCTGCAAATTTAATCACCTCACTTCTCGTTCTGATTTCTAGATTATTTTATTTTTTATTTTTTTGTTACATTTGTACCCCGCGCTTTCCCACTCATGGCAGGCTCAATGCGGCTTACATGGGGCAATGGAGGGTTAAGTGACTTGCCCAGAGTCACAAGGAGCTGCCAGTTCCTCAGTTCCCCAGGACCAAAGTCCACCACCCTAACCACTAGGCCACTCCTCCTTATTTATAAATAAGTTAAATAGCACCAGTCCCAGTACAGATCCCTGCGGCACTCCACTATTGAGAGTAGTGGCCATTTAACCCTACTCTCTTTTCGTAATGCACAAAAGAACAATGCCTCCTATCCCATGTCTCTTTGATTTTCTTAGGAGTCTCTCTTAAGGAACTTTGTCAAAAGATTTCTGAAAATCTAGATATACTACATCAACGAGCTCACCTTTATCCACATGTTTATTCATGCCTTCAAAGAAATGAAGCAAATTGGTGAGGCAGAGCTTCCCTTGGCTGCAACCATGCTGACTCTGTCCCTTTAAACCATGTTTATTTATTTATTTTATTGCATTTGTATCCCACATTTTCCCACCTCTTTGCAGGCTCAATGTGGCTTACAATACGTCATGAATAGTGAAAATATATAAGAGACTATACATTTAGTGTTACAGAGGTTCTTGGGTAGCATGATATTTATGTGTTCTGTAATTTTATTCTTTATAATAGTTTCCACTATTTTACCCGGCACCAATGTCAGGTTTACCTTTTTGTTATTTCCCAGATCAGCCCTGGAACCTTTTTTTTAAAACATTGGCGTTATGTTGGGCAATCTTCAGGTACTATGGATGATTTTAATGACATGTTACAGAACAGATCATGAATTTCCTGTTAGTTCTTTCAGTACCCTTGGATGTATGCCATCCGGTCCAGGAGATTTACTACTCTTTTGCCGATTTGGCTCAGTAGATCCTCAAGATTCACCTAGATTTTTCAGTTCCTCCAAATCATCACCCTTGAAAACCATTTCTGATGCAGGTATATCTCTTACATTTTCATCCATAAAGACCGAAGCAAAGAATTCATTCAGTCTCTCCGCTGAGTGCCCCTTTTGCTCCTTCATGATCTAATGGTCCCACAGATTTCCTTGCAAGACTTTCTGCTTCTGATGTACCTGAAAAGACTGTTGTTGTGAATTTTTGCCTCTGCGGCAAGTTTCTCTTCATATTCTATTTTAGCCTTCTTTATCAATGCTGTCCATATAACTTGCCAGTGCTTATGTTGCTTCTTATTTTCTTTATTTGGGTCCTTTTCCATTCTTTCAAGGACGTTCTTTTGACTCTAATAACCTCTTTCACTTCACCTTTTAACCATGCTTCCTGTTGTTTTCTCTTCTTTCCCCTTTTGTAAATATGTGGAATGCATCTGGTCTGGACATCCAAGTTGGTATTTTTAAACAACATCCATGTTTGATTTAATGTCCTAACCTTTGCAGCTGATCCTTTAGCTCCTTTTAAACTATTTTCCTTATTTTATCATAATCACCTTTCAAAACTTAAATGCTGCTACATTAGATTTCTTTCTAACAATAATAGAACTAGGGGACACAAGATGAAATTAGAATGTGGCAGGTTTAAAACAAATTGGAGAAAGTTTTTCTTTACTCAGCGCGTGGTTAGACTCTGGAACTCATTGCCGGAGAAGGTAGTGACGGCAGCTGGCCTTGCTGAGTTTAAAGGGGGTCTGGACAGATTCCTGAAGGAAAAGTCCATCGATCGTTATTAAATTTTGAGTTTTTGCCAGGTTCTTGGGGCCTGGATTGGCCGCTGTCGGAGACGGAGTGCTGGGCTTGATGGACCTTTGGTCTTTTCCCAGCGTGGCAGTGCTTATGTACTTATGTACTTTTGTAGTTTCATTCCAGATAGTAACTGAAACTTGACCATGTTATGATCTCTGTTTCCCAGGGGACCCATTATCTCTCGTACTATGACCTGCATTCCGCCAAGGACTAGATCTAAAATAGCTCCCCCTATTGTGGTTTCCTGGACCAGTTGCTCCCTTATGTAACATTTATCCAGTTAATATTGATGTAATTGAAATCACCAGTTATTATACTGTTGCCCAATATGCTAGCTTTTCTAATTTCTGTAAACATTTCTTCATCTGTCTGTTTGTTCTGGCCTCTGGAGGAAGCTGACAGAGGGGGAGGTTGCTGCAGAATCATCTTGTTGGCTGAGGAAGGGAATGTGGTGATACCAGGGGAGTGGAGGGAGGTTGCCACAGGATTATTACCCAGCCTGGTCTGGAAAAGGACACGCCAGTGATGCCTGTGCAGAGACAATATTATGGCAAGGAATGTGTTTTTTTTATAGTGTTCCTTTTTTTCTGTGCCTCTAAGAATATTGTGACCTTGGACCCCTGAGGCAGGTATCTTTACGCCGAAACATTGCCCATGTCGGGTCTTTCAGAATAAAAGGACTCAGTCTTGAAGACCCAGCTGTGCTTTTTTCTTTGATTACTTGCTTTTGTGTACTGTTTTACCCTCCCTTTTGTTACTTTGTCCTGGCAGATAGTAGTACAGCCCTACAAGAATACTGCTACCTTTCACACATGGAATTTCTATCCATA
The DNA here is from genome assembly GCF_901765095.1 of Microcaecilia unicolor. Lineage (NCBI taxonomy): Eukaryota > Metazoa > Chordata > Amphibia > Gymnophiona > Siphonopidae > Microcaecilia > Microcaecilia unicolor. The sequence continues at coordinate 25,588,403 of NC_044043.1, forward strand.
ATGATTTTACGCTGCTGTTTCATGTAGAATGTTTATTTTGTTTGACTCAGTTTCCTCTTTAACATATGCACACCCCTTCAATTTGATCCCCTCTATCATTGTGATATAATTTGTACTCTAACACAGTGTCCCATTGATAGTCCTCCTTCCACCAAGTCTCTGAGATGTCTATATATACCATAACGCTCCCATCTTATTTTGTAGGCTTCTAGCATTTGTATACAGGCTCTTCAAATTTTGTTTTTTTCCTTGCATCTACAATTTGCTTAGAAGTTGATGGGGATAATGTGTATCATTTACCCTGATCTCTCCTTAAACACAACTCGCTTTTTTTCACCATTGTTGAAACCTCTCCTTTGGGATTCCCTAAATGACCTGCTGCAGTAGTATACTTCAAGGATACTCCACATCGAAACCATGAGCTCCTGGTTGACTGTCAGCTCCACCCCCCCCCCCCCCCCCCCAAACACCTTTTTAGTTTAAAAACTGCTCTGTCTTATATATGTTAGTGCCAGCAGCCTGGTTCCTTCCTGGGTAAGGTGAAGTCCAACCGTTCAGAACAGGCTCCCCGTTTCCTAGAATGTGTTCCAGTTCCTAACAAATCTAAATAACTCATCCTTGCACCATTGTCTCAACCACACATTGAGACTTCAGAGCTCCGCCTGTCTCCTTCGTGTGGATTGGGGAGCATTTTTGAAAATGCAACCCTCTAGGATCTGGATTTCAGCTTTCTACCTAAGAACTTAAATTTGGATTTCAGAACCTTCCTCCCACATTTTCCTGTGTCATTGGTACCCACATGTACAAAAACAACCAGCTCCTCCCCAGCACTATCTAAAATCCTATCTAGGTGAAGCGTGAGGTCCACCACTTTTGCACTAGGCAGGCAAGTGACCAGATGATCCACACATCTACCAGCCACCCAACTATCTACATGCCTAATTATTGAATCACCAACTTCAGTATCTTTTCTAACCCTTCCTTCCTGGATGGAATTTCTCGGAGACATATCCTCAGTGGAAGAGGATTTTGCATCCCCTGGTGTGCAGGTCCTGGCTGCAGAAGTACTTCCTACATCACCAGGGTGATCCTCTTCTTTTAGGAGACCTCCCTTTTCCAAGGCAGCACAGGGGCTGCCAGACTGGAGGTGGGACTTCTCTACAGAGTCCCTGTAGGCGTCCTCTATGTAGCTACTACTACTACTATTTAGCATTTCTATAGCGCTACAAGGTGTACGCAGTGCTGCACAAACATAGAAGAAAGACAGTCCCTGCTCAAAGAGCTTACAATCTAATAGACAAAAAATAAAGTAATCAAATCGATTAATGTGTACAGGAAGGAGGAGAGGAGGGTAGGTGGAGGCGAGTGGTTACGAGTCAAAAGCAATGTTAAAGAGGTGGGCTTTCAGTCTAGATTTAAAGGTGGCCAAGGATGGGACAAGACGTAGGGGCTCAGGAAGTTTATTCCAGGTGTAGGGTGCAGCGAGACAGAAGGCGCGAAGTCTGGAGTTGGCAGTAGTGGAGAAGGTAACAGATAAGAAGGATTTATCCATGGAGCGGAGTGCACGGGAAGGGGTGTAGGGAAGGACGAGTGTGGAGAGATACTGGGGAGCAGCAGAGTGAGTACATTTATAGGTTAGTAGAAGAAGTTTGAACAGGATGCGAAAACGGATAGGGAGCCAGTGAAGCGACTTGAGGAGAGGGGTAGTATGAGTAAAGCGACCCTGGCGGAAGACGAGACGGGCAGCAGAGTTTTGAACCGATTGGAGAGGGGAGAGGTGACTAAGTGGGAGGCCAGCAAGAAGCAGATTGCAGTAGTCTAAACGAGAGGTGTGGATGAGAGTTTTGGTAGAGTGCTCGGAAAGAAAGGGGCGGATTTTATGGATGTTGTAAAGAAAGAAACGACAGGTCTTGGCGATCTGCTGGATATGAGCAGAGAAGGAGAGAGAAGAGTCAAAGATGACCCCAAGGTTTCGAGCTGAGGAGACAGGGAGAATGAGAGAGCCATCAACAGAAATAGCTCTCTGTTTCCCTCAGCTCCTCCAAGTCTGCTACTCTAGTCTCAAGAGAACGAATTCATTCTCTGAGAACTAGGAGCTCTTTGCATCAGGCATATACATATAACCTCTCACCAAATGGGAGATAATCATACATTTGACACTCAATTCAAAAGACTGGATAGCACCCCTCTCGCTGCTGGACCTCTATCTGCATCTTAGTATTATTGAGTTTAATAATATATAACGTGATAAAGTACTAAGGATATTAGACTAATATAAAAGAGCCTTTAGAATTATGCCTTGCTGTGCCTTCTACAGGCTATCTGTTAATGTTGTAGGCTGTGGCAGAAAGTTTACGTTTTAAAACTATAGGGAAAAGGATTTGATAGTATGGAGGGAAAAAAGCTGTGCTGCAAACTAAACTTAAAACTCTATACTGGAGTTTCCTATGATTATTAACTGTGCTCTACACTGATGCTATGGTAAACTCTAGAATAGTCCCTTAACTTCTGGCCTGTGGAACTGTAATACACTTTAAATGCTAAACAAAGAAAACCCTATTCTTTAAACTGTCTTTGCTAAAGAAGCAGAGTAACTTAGAAATAAAGACACTGAGATAACTTAACTAACTCTGTCTGCCTTTCCCAAGTTTAAAAGCAATTTCCCAGCTAATACTACTACTACTACTACTATAAATCAGCGCTTCACAATTGAACATGAAGAAAAGATAGTCCCTGCTCAAAAGAGCTTACAATCTAAATCAGGACAGACAGGACCAATAAGGGATAAGGGTAGGACAGACAGAAGGACACATAGGGAAAGGGGCTATTGAATTAGGCATCAATCTCTTCACCCCGTTGGGTCCTCTGGACCTGAGACTTTTCTTTCACCCTTCTCTACAATGGGACTGATTTGTGCCTATTAACCTGAGCTATCCATTAACTTAGCAATGAAGATTTGTCCTGCTCTGGAAGTCCTCACAAACCTCTTCTGGATGTACTGTATTCAGTTGAAAAATTAGTCTTTGTGCTTCTCTTGTCAATATGGCATCTATATTGCCTCCTGTTCATCTGGTAAGAATGTGTTTTGATCACAAGAAATTTTCAATCGGCGATGGAATGGTCTGCAGTCAGCCAATTTTCAACCAAGGGTGCAATCCGAATATTGCAGTTAATGCAACTCCTATTTTCGATTATATGAGTTTTAATCATTCATGGGCAGAGGATGATGTAGATCACTTGGGACATATTGCATTTGGATGAGTGTTTTAAACTGAAACGTCTCCCCGTTTGGGGATCACAGCCTTGAAACTGTGTGACAAGGAGGTGGCCATGGCTGCATAGAGATCCCCCTGTGTTACGTCTGTGCTCACCTCGCCCTCTGGTGGCCAGAACCGGTGGCTGCTATGAACTGCTATAGACTGTCTTGCTGTTCCTACCCGATCCAGACTTCAGGTCAGGCTGGTCCGGATCTTCCAGACTGCCAGACTTACTCTTGTTTGTCCCTGATCAGCACCCGTAGCTGCCTGGTGATTGTTGCAGCTGAATCTCAACTGCTGGTGGGCTTATTAGCCATTTGGAAACTCTCTGCTTGGCCTTTGCATTGCGTCCAAGGCCCTGGTATGTTGGTGCTTTTGCACTTCAGCCTGAGTTTGTTTCCTTGCTCTTGTTCTTGCCTGAAGTCTTGCCTGTTCTAGTTAGTCTATGTTTAGTTTAGGGTATTGCTTGTTTACTGCATTGCTTGTTTCCCAGTCTAGTGTCTTGTTTATATGCCTTTGCCTAGTTCTGGGTTTTTCTGTGTTGGTTCCCTGTTGCAGTGGCTGCTCGCAGCTTTCAGTCCTGTCCTTTAGCCTATCCTTTCCCTGCCTTGCTGTCCCTGTTTATTCCTTTTCCCTCTGACCCTCAGTCCCTGTGCTGCCTAGTTGATATCCAGTCCCGGCCCTGTCCAGTAAGTCCTTCCGGCGACCTGAAGCCAGGAGCTCAACTTCTGGTGAAAAGCGGTCAGGTGCAGGTGAAGCCTAACTGTTTGTCAGAGATCTGCCCTGTCTCTAGTGTGGGGTGGTTTTGCCTGCCACTGCTGCTCCTCGGCAGTGGCCCAAGGGCTCACAAACCCAGTTCCAGCTTTGTAAATGTGACACCCTTTGCAAGTCATTGGTGAGGCCCCATCTGGAGTATTGTGTCCAATTTTGGAGATGCAAAGAAAAGCTACAAAATTGGTATGGGATTTGTGTTACAAGACGTATGAGGAGAGACTTACTGACTTGTGCATGTATACCCTGGAGAAAAGGAGAGACGAGGGTGATGTGATACAGACGTTCAAATATTTGAAAGGTATTAATCCGCAAACAAACCTTTTCTGGAGACGGGAAGATGGTAGAACTAGAGGACGTGAATTGAGGTTGAAGGGGGGCTCAGGAAAATGTCAGAAAGTATTTTTTCACAGAGAGGGTAGTAGATACTTGGAATCCCCTCCCGCTGTAGGTGGTGGAGATGAAACAGTAACAGAATTCAAAAATGCGTGGGATAAACACAAAGGATTCTTCTTCAGAAGGAATGGATCCACAGAAGCTTAGCGAAGATTGGGTGGCAACACCAATAATTGGGAAGCAAAGCCAGTGCTGGGCAGACTTCTATAGTCTGTGCCCTGAAAATGGCACGGAGAAATCAAGGTTAGGTATACATACAAAGTATCACATATGAGTTTATCTTGTTGGGCAGACTCGATGGACCATATAGGTCTTTATCAGCCATCATCTACTATGTTACTGAACTCCTTCCAAGTGCGTGCATATGGAACACCTGCCACATGCCTTGTGTTCAGAGTCGGTCACTGTTGGAATTGTATAGTCTGACAAAGCTGAAGATATCAAGATCTCCTTCAGGTTTTTATTCCTTGTGTAAGCTATTGTCACAATTTTGTCTGAAACAGTTGTGATTTTCCTGTATATTCTAGTGTTTAATGATTCTTTTCATACGGCTTGCTAAATGCGAATATCTCAGTGTGCAGATCAGTTTAGGCCAGTGGCGTAGCCAGAAGGCAATTTTTGGGTGGGCCAACAGTTCAGATGGGTGGGCACCAGGGTTGCCAACTTTTTGAAGTTCAAAAACTTGCCACCTGATGCCCCACCCCATGCTCCACCTCTATCCCACTCCCAATAACTTCAATGAGGGTAGCAGTGCAGGCTTCAGTGACTGCGGGCCACATTGAGGGCTAGGGGGAAGTACAAGAGATTGCACTCTTCAGCCTCGGTCCCCTAACACACATATACTTAGCCTGTATAGCAAGACCAAACACTTTTCAGCATATCTCTCCAGTTACACGCTGTAGAAATGATGCCAGAAAGTATAGTCTAGTATTAAATTCTGCATCCACAGAACCCCCTGGCTTTCCCCCAATGGGTGCAGAGCAGAGTTAGGACATGTCCCCATAAAACTCACCATAATCTCAACAGCCACTGTATAGTAAATAAGACAATCTTTAAAACAATATGTTAACCTAGAGCAAATCTACGATGCCAGTACTAACTTCCAAACAAGGATCCTACCTATGAAAAAGGGGGGCCCTAAAATATCAACACATCTATTGGGAAAACTGAACAAACCAAACTTACTACAGAAGTCTACATAGAAAATTCATGCTAACAGAATACTTCGATCACACACATTGAACAAAAATGCTAAATATAGAATAATTGGCTACAAATGATAGAAATAACCAAAACCCCAGGAAGCCAGACCTTGCATGCAATACAATACCAGAAAACCAGAAAGAAATGCATTTCCTCCTGTGCAAAATATAAAGATAGTACGTGACAGGGATGGTATTAGAGGAGTGCAACTGGAGCAATTGCTGGTGGTCCCCTGGCCAGAGAGAACCACAAGCATGATGGAAGCTGAAGGCAGTGCTGTCTGGTGATGGGCTTTGGGGTTCCTTCCCAGATTTATGGCCTGGGCTTCAGCCATGTCTAACACCAGCTCTGGCAAGATGTACATTCCAAATCTGACATATTCTAATCAGAAAATAGAAAATACAATTATTTTTCTACCTTTTGTTGTGTGGCTATTTTACTTTTCAAATCAGCTTGGTCCTTGTCTCTGGTTTCTTCTTTCCTCTATCTTAACTCACTCACCAGAGTCTCCTGTCTATTTGTCAAGTCTTCTTTCTCCATGTCCACCATCCATCTCCCATCTCTGTGTCCCCATGGTTCCTTGTTCAGTATCTCCACTATGTTCAAATTCCAGCATCCATCACCATTTTCCCCCTACCCGTGCCCAGCATCATCCCTTGTTCCCTATGCCCTCCCATGTCCAGTACCTCCCTTCTGAGTTCCTATTCTTATTTTCCCTATGTCTAGTATCTCTCCCCTGTGTCCATATACCCCTCCCTCCCAGTGTCCAGCATAGCCTCTCTATTCCCAAATTCCTCCCCCCCCCCCAATCAGGCATTGTCATCCCCATATAGCATCTCACGTCTGTTTCTGTATTTCCCCTTTCTCCCTCACCCACACCAATGTCTCTCTCTCTTCTGCGATCCCACCTATCCAGCTTCTCTCCTTCCAACTTTTGGCTCTTCCACTGTGAATTAAAATTTGTGTCCCTCTTTCTTCATCCCCTTGACCCATCATCTCTCTCCCTTCTCTCTAATCTCTCCCCCCATAAGTCCAGCATCTCTGTCCCTTGCCTCCAGTCAGCTACTCCCCCCCCCCTTTTTGCAGGTCCAGAATCTCTTCCTTCCCTCCAGCCAGCCACCCCCCCCCCCCCAACACACACACACACTTTTGCAGGTCCAAAACCCTATCCCTTCCCTCCCTCCAGCCAGCCAGCCACCCCCCCCTCCTTTGCAGGTTCCAAACCTCTCCCCCTTCCCTCCAGCCAGTTATCCTCCCCCCCCCCTTACAGGTCCTGAACCTCTCTCCCTTCACTTCGGCCTCCAACCCCCCCCCCCCCCCCCCCCCAGGTGCAGCCACTGTCTCCCAGCCCGCCCCTCTCCCACTCTGCAGGTACAGCCACTCACTCCCAGCCCGCCCCGCAGGTCAGCATTACTTCGTCCTTTTTTCTTCCTCATTCTCACTGCGCTGCTTCTAGTTTAAATTAAGGGCACCAGCCGACAGCGATTCACAGACGGAGACCTACTCCAGGGCTTTCCCTCTGCCGCGACTTCTGTTTCCGAGAGGGCGGATCGTTGCAGAGGGAAGGCTCTGGAGTGGTTCTCTGTGAATTGCTGCCAGCTGGCACCCTTAATTTAAACAAGACACTTCACGGTGGGGGTGAGAGAGAGAAAAGAAACTTCTTAGCCACCATGATGCCCGATTGCGATCCACTATTTTTAGGTGGGCCTTGGGTGGAAATGGGTGGGCCTGGGCCCACCCGTGGCTAAGCCCCTGGTTTAGGCATTGTCTTGTTTGTCGGGATGGTAACGATTCTCCGTTTGGTAGCAATGCCTTAATGTACGCTTCCTTGATAGGCATCTCTAGATAACCTCTATTCTCAAAACATTCATTCCTTTATTTAAGTATTTATATACTGCTTACACCTAAGTGGTATACAGTTTTTCATTTTACATGTACTGGGTCTGTCCCTAGTGGGCTCAGTCTAAGTAGTACATTGTATTACTGGGGCAGTAGAGGGTTAAGTGACTTGTCCAGAGTCACACGGAGCTGCAGAGGGAATTGAACCTGGCTCCCCAGCATCTCAACCCACTGCACTAATCAATAGGCCACTCCTCCAGTTACGTTTTGATGAAAACAGTGATAATATAGGTACACATTTTTTATTAGTTGGTTTTCTATAAATGAAGGTAGCAAAATAATATCTGGTCTTTTAAATCAAAATGTCCGGAAATGAGATAATGCCTGTATCATATTGCAGGTTCTTATCCTGTGTACTTAGCCAGGCAAAAAATGTCTGGAGTCAGTCTATTCTGCCTTTCCTAGTAGAAAAATGTTGTCAAGATAACACTTATAGGATCTCATTAGTGAATGGGTGATGCTTCAAAAGGTTTTCCTCAAAATGTGTCCATTCAACCTGTTGTAAATAGGGAAGACGGAGAGGAGGCGATACAGATGCCTCCTCCCGCGGGAGGTGGTGGAGATGAAAACAGTAACGGAATTCAAAAATGCGTCAGCACCGGTGGTTGGGAGGCGGGGCTCGTGGTTGGGAGGTGGAGCTAGTACTGGGTAGATTTCTACGGTCTGTGCCCTGAAAATGGTAGCTACAAATCAAGGTCAGGTATACATATAAACTAGCGCATATGAGTTGATCTTGTTGGGCAGACTGGATGGACCGTACAGGTCTTTTTTCTGCCGTCACCTACTATGTTACTATCCAGCTTAATCGGGAGATGGGCGTCTTTCTCCTGTGGGCGCCCAAATCGGTATAATCGAAAGCCGATTTTGGGCGTCTCCAACTGCAATCTGTCGCGGGAACGGACAAAGTTGACGGGGGCATGTCGGAGGCATGGTGAAGGCGGGACTGGGGCATGTTTATTGGCTGAGGAGAGATGGGCGCCCTCGGCCGATAATGGAAAAAAGAAGGGCGGCAGAAGCGAGAATTTGGGCCGCTTTTTGTGGACCCTTTTTTTCTCACGAACAAGTCCCCAAAAAGTGCCCCAGCTGCCCAGATGACCACCGGAGGGAATCGGGGATGACTTCCCCAGTGGTGATTAACCACCTTCCACCCCGAAAAAAGCAACTTTACAGACATTTTTTTTAAGAGTATATCCTTCGCTATGCCTCTGTCACGTATCTATGTGTGCGGGATGTAAAGAACAAATCATAAAGAAACTTCAGACCACTCAAAACATGGCAGCTAGGCTCATATTTGGAAAAATGCGATTCGAAAGCATCAAACCCCTCCAAGAAAAACTGCACTGGCTCCCAATCAAAGAACATATTGCTTTCAAAATCTGCACCCTGGTTCATAAAATCATCTACGGCGAAGCCCTGGGATAAATGCCAGTCTGTCACTCCTCCACTCCACTTCCTTGAAATTTGGCCATCACTGTGGGGGGGGGGGGGGAGGTATGTGTGTGTCAGCAGAGGCATAACAAAGGCATGGACGTCCTTCGTTCAAACATTTTGGACATCCTGAACTGCCCCCCTACAGGGATAGCCAAATTTCAAGGAAGTGGATTGGAGGAGTGGCAGACTGGCCTAGTGGTTAGAACACTGGTCTTGCAATCAAGAGGTGGCTGGTTCAAATCCCACTGCTGCTACTTGTGACCCAAAATCCAAATAAATAAAGAGGGTGTTGGAAGCATTTTGGATGTTCCCAACTGCCGTTGCAGGGAAGTACGTCGTCAACTGCCGTAACAGGGACGGAGGCATAGCAAAGGACATATTCTAAAAAAAAAAGTTTGAAACGTTTTTTTCGAGGTGGTTAATCACCACTGGAGAAGTCAGGGGAGGTCATCCCCGATTCCCTCCGGTGGTCATCTGGGCAGTTCGGGCACCTCTTAGGAAGGAAATCGTGTGCAAATGAGCTAGCAGCGAGCAGCTCATTTGCATTCAATTTCCTTCATGCATGCCCGTTCCTTTCCAGATTAGTAAGGGAAGGGCTTTTTCCATTCAGTTAGTGGGACCAGTGCACTACGAATCCTGGCCCCTCCCACGACCAAATGCCTTGGAGTTATTCGTTTTTGAGCTGGGCGCCTTCGCTGAAAAACGATTCCGCCCAGCTCAAATCCGCCCAAATCCGATGCATTTGCCCGGCACCAGAAAATACGGTGTGTCCCGCCCCTTCACTTATCCGTCCTCGGAGATAGACGCCATGGAGATGGGTGTTCGCGTTCGATTATGCCGCTCTATGTAGATGCCATATTGACAAGAGCAGAACAAAGGCATATTTTTCAACTGAATACATCCACATGGACTCAACGTAGACATAGATTATGTGCCCTGTTCACAGTCATGTAAATACCATCCTCATACCTTCGATCATACCATATTGATTCTTCCAAACACTAATTTTAACTTTTGATTTTTAATTAAGCCAGCCATTTAAGGGTTTTCTTAACTTTTTTTTTTGGGGGGGGGTGGGGGGGGGGCAGATAATAACCAGACAGTTTTAATTTTTAGCCTGGTTTATAACATTTTTGACAGTTCTTATCTGGCATTGTATTTTTGTTAATGTGGCAATTATTTTTATTCTTTATCCCTTATTTTTAATTTTTAGTCATATCAGCTTTACCAAGCAATGTCTATTAGCTCAGATCTTCATCACTCAGGTGTATCATCAAAGAAAAACATTTTTAAACATTTCACATTTCATTCATGGCAGCTCCTGTCAATCAAAATTGCCACAAAGATCATCTTTAAATTTACTCCTGAGCATGTGCCACAACTTGACATTTTGTGAGTATTTCCAGATTTTTCACACAATTTGCAGTATCTTTGTGTATTATTTATTGATCTTTTTAAATTGATTTTTACTCAGTCTTCACAGCCGCTTTTCTTTCCTGGTTCTTCCAGTATAATCTTTTAATAAATTGGCTATTTTAAATGTCCGTTTTTGCTCAGTCTATTACGCTTAATGATTGATCACATATTTTGTAGTGTTTCTTGTTTGTTTATGCAAACTTATAGAATGCTTGTTACGTACCTTTCTGATACATCCAGATGAGGAATCTGTTACACTTCATGGTTTAATTTCCAGGTATGACTTTCTAACACAGCAGACACAACTGCCCCTTACTTTTATCTGCTACTTATCTTCAAGTAAGAATATAAACTATACAGGTCTCATATTGTGCTCTGCTACTCTGTTCACCATAATATATTAGCTATTTTAAATGAGGCGTGTTGGTGTATTTACTGTATTTATTTATTTATTGCATTTGTATCCCACCTCTTTGCAGGCTCAATGTGGCTTACAATAAATCATGGATTTGACATATGGTGTTACAGAAGTAGTTTGGGTAGCATGGTAATGGAAAACAAGATAATAACATGACATAAGGCATTCTTACATTGCTAGATATGTGTGGGGTTTCACAAGTTTTGGTTTTTGTGGTATATCTTGTCGAAGAGATGTGTCTTCAGTTGTTTGCGGAAGTTGGTCAGTTCATAGGTCGCTTTTAGGTTCCGTGGCAATGCATTCCAGAATTACGTGCTCATATAGGAAAAGGTTGGTGCGTGCATTAGTTTATATTTGAGGCCTTTGCAGTTAGGGAAATGAAGATTAAGGAATGTGCGAGATGATCTTTTAGCATTCCTGGGTGGTAGGCCGATCAGGTCCGCCATGTAGGCTGGGGCCTCGCCGTGGATGATTTTGTGCACTAGGGTGCATATCTTGAACGTGGTTCGTTCTTTGAGTGGTAACCAATGTAGCTTCTCTCGTAGGGGTTTTGTGCTTTCGTATTTTGGTTTTCCAAATATGAGTCTAGCTGCTGTGTTCTGGGCTGTCTGGAGTTTTTTGAGAATTTGCTCTTTGCAGCCGGCGTAGAGTGAGTTGCAGAAGTCTAAGTGACTGAGTACCAGTGATTGTACCAAATTCCGGAAAACGGTTCTAGGGAAGTATGGTTTTATTCTTTTTAATTTCCACATTGAGTGGAACATCTTTTTGGTTATGATTTTCGCATGATTCTCTAGTGTCAGGTGTCAGTCGATGGTGACTCCTAGGATTTTCAGGGTTTCTGAAATTGGTAGATTTAGTTTTGGGGTGTAGATAGTGGTAAATTTGCTCGTATTGTGCTGAGAGGTGAGTACTAGGCATTGGGTTTTTTCTGCATTGAGTTTTAATTGAAAGGCGTCTGCCCATGAGTGCATGATATGTAGACTTTGGTTGATTTCATTGGAAATTTCTTTTAGGTCCTGTTTGAATGGGATGTAGATCGTCACATCATCAGCATAAATATATGGGTTGAGGTTTTGTTTTGATAATAGTTTGGCCAAGGGTATCATCATTAGGTTGAATATAGTCGGTGAGAGGGGGGATCCCTGTGGAACTCCACATTCAGGTGTCCATGTGGCTGATGTTGTTGAATTTGATGTCACTTGATATGAGCGTGTAGTTAGGAATCCTTTAAACCAGCTGAGGACATTGCCTCCAATGCCGAAGTATTCAAGGATGTGTAGTAGGATTCCATGATCAACCATGTCGAAGGCACTTGACATGTTGAATTGTAGAAGTAATATGTTCTTACCAGTTGCAATCGTTTGTTTGTATCGGTCATATGTTCTTAAAATTGCATAACCTTTTTTCAAACAATTTATTTTATGTGTATTAACACATTGTATTTTTGTGGACTGATTCAGACTCCTGATGCAGGCATGACCGCCGGAACACAGCCATGTCGAGTCTTCTGAAGCCTCTTAATAAGCTACATTATTTTGTATCTTGCAGTCTTCATTTTATTGTGACTGTTGTTGCTCACCTGTGAGGCTTTGCTGCTCCTTCATTCCCTAGAAAGCATGATCCTCTTTTCAAAGCACCACATTAATTCTAGATAAGGAACTCATTTTGTTAAACAGGTGGTATTTGCAGAATTGTAGCCTTGTTAATAAATGTGTTCTTACCAATTTTCTTTACTAAAGCTTTTATGGGGTACGGCATAAAATACACAGACATTACTGATTAAACAACCCATGTTTTGCAGAACACCACTGAAAATGCTGTGTGAAAACATGAAGAGACAGATTGTTTCACGGGCTTTTTATGGATGTAAGTTATTGCTTTGTTTTCATGTTTATTTTTGATGATAAAACTCAATTATTGACCTCTTAGATGGTGATATTAGGTATTGTTACAAGCCTTGGACATGATGTGATTGTGCTGCAAGAAATATCCTGGCTAAAACCAGATCTTTTCTGCTATGATTTCTATCTCTAATCACTAGAGATCTTCATTTTGTCACATAAGGGTTTTTGATATAGTACTGTCATATATTTTTTTTTAAGACAGCTGTTTCAGCACATTGCTGATGGTTGTTTCTGCCTTAAGCTAAATTGTCTGAGTGGGTTCAGCCAGTGCCCTGCATCAGTGATATCACTCAGGAGTCTTTTCACTCAAACCCTCTCCCTCAACCCCCCCCCCCCCCCCCCCCCATAAACCAACCCTACTTGGACAATGGGACTTCCCTTAACTATGGAGGAGGATGATAAGAAGTAAATACAGAGGGGCCGTTTTACTAAGCCACGTGCGCATCCAACACACGCCAAAATGGAGTTACCGCCCGAATACTGTGTGGCTCTTGCGGTAATTTCATTGTTGTCAGGCGTCCGATACGCTCGTCTGAAGAATATTTTTTATTTTCGGACGCACACCAAGTGGCATTTGGCGCACGTAGGTCATTACCGCGTGAGTCTTTACCTCTAGGCCAATGGCTGGTGGTAAGGTCTCAGACCCAAAATGGATGCACATCCATTTTCTTCCAAAATTTTTAAAAGTCCTTTTTTACAGGCACGCTAAAAAAATGGATCGGCACGCACTCCAAACCCGCACCTACACTACCGCAAGCCATTTTTCAGCGCGCCTTTCTGCTGTACCTGAGTTTCTACCAAAAAAGTGAAATAAATCCAAATAACAAATAAATAAGTGGCAGAACCTCTCTGAGCTCCCTCAATATCCTGGGGTGGATCCCATCCGGTCAGCATGGGTTCAGCCAAGAGAAGTCTTGCCTCACCAATTTTCTTTGGGGTTTTTTATTTTTTTTGAAGGTGTGGATAAAGGTGAGCTGGTTGACGTAGTGCATTAGATTTTCAGAAAGCTCCTCATGAGACTTCTGAGAAATGTAGAAATCATGGGATAGGAGGCAATATCTTTCTGTGGATTAGGAATTGGTTATTGGACAGAAAACAGGGGGTAGGATTAAATAGCCATTCTGCTCAATGGATGAGGCTGAACAGTGGAGTGCCACAGAGATCTGTACTGGGACAGGTGCTATTTATAAATGATCTGGAAATCAGAATGACGAGTGAGGCGATTACATTTGCAGATGACACAAAACTGTTCAAAGATGTCAAAATGCTTGCAGATTGTGAAAAATTGCAGGAAGACCTTAGGAAATTGCAAGATTGTAAACCACTGTGAGTCACTTTGGGTGGTATAGTAAGTTTTTTTTTGTTTTTTAATAATAATAATAATAATAGGTGTCATTGTAAAAAAATATGCTGAAATATGCTGCCCAGTGTGTAGCAGCCAAAAAAGCAAACAGTATGCTAGGAATTAGGAAAGGGATACAAAATATTATAATGCCTCTGTAACACTCCATGGTGTGACCTCACCTTGAGTATTGCGTTCAGCTCTGGTCGCCTTATCTCAAACAAAAGTTATAGCGGAATTAGAAAAGGTTCAAAGAAGAGTGACAAAAATGACAGTGGGGATGGAACTCCTCCTGTATGAGGAAAGGCTACAGAGGTTTGAGCTCTTCACCTTGGAAAAGAGACGGCTGAGGGGGAATTTGATTTAGGTCTATAAAATCCTGAGTGGTGTAGAATGGGTAAAAGTGAATCAAGTTTTCACTCTTTGAAAAAGTACAAAGACTAGGGGACACTCTATGAAATTACATGGAAAAACATTTAAAACAAATAGGAGGATATATTTTTCACTCGAAGAATTACAAGTAAAGCTCTGGAACTCACAGCCAGAGGATGTGTTAACAGCAGTTAGCATATCTGGGTTTAAATAAAGTTTGGACAAGTTTCTGGAGGAAAAGTCCATTGTCTTTTATTGAGATGGACATGGGAGAAGCAACTGCTTGCCCCTGGATTGGTAGCATGGAACGTTGCTACTAACTGGGTTTCTGCCAGGTACTTGTGACCTGGATTGACCACTGTTGTAAACAGGATACTGGGCTGGATGGACCATTGGTCTGACCTAGTATGGCTATGTTCCCATCTCATTCCCAGCCTCCTATTTCCCTCCATTACCACATTTCTACCTCTGTACTCACTGTTCTCTCACTCATCTTCTTGCCACCCCCCCCCCCCTTTTACCTCTCCCACATGGTTCCACCATTTCCAGAATCTCCTCTCCCTTTCTCTTGTTGTAGCCCACCCCACTCTCATTGCCTGATATCTCCCTATCCCTTTCCCTCCACCTCTGAGCTTTTCCAAGTTCTGTTCCATGTCTCTTCCCTCCTGCCCCCCACCCCATGAATCCATCTATCCTCCTCTCTATCCCTACCCCCCATGGTCCAACATTACTCCCTCTCTTTTCTGTTCTTCCTTCTTACCTTGATGCATCCCATTGTTCAAATCTGTCCCTCCTTTCCACCCCCAGACCCAACATTTCTCCCTCTTTCCTTTCTCCTTCCCTTCCATCCCTGAGTCCAACTTCTCTTTTTCTTCCAGACTGCTCTCCCATCTATCATCTCTCCCTCCCTGCTCACTACTATCTCTCCTTTTCTCTTCCCTTCCATATCTCTCCCTCTGTCCACCACCCTCCGCTCCACTATCTCTCCTTTTCTCTTTCCAAATGCCCTCCCATTCCATATGTCTCCCTCCCTCCCCACCACCCTCAGGTCCACCATCTCTCCTTCTCTCTTCCCAACTGCCCTCCCATCCCCTATCTCTCCCTCCCCACCACCTTCAGGTCCACCATCTCTCCTTTTCTCTTTCTAACTGTTCTCCCATCCCCTATCTCCCCCTCTTTCCCCACCACCCTCAGATCCATCATCTCTCCTTTTCTCATCCCATCTGCCCTCCCATCCCATCTCTTCCTTGCTCCCCACCATCCCGTGTCCAC
This sequence comes from Microcaecilia unicolor, assembly GCF_901765095.1. Classification (NCBI taxonomy): domain Eukaryota; kingdom Metazoa; phylum Chordata; class Amphibia; order Gymnophiona; family Siphonopidae; genus Microcaecilia; species Microcaecilia unicolor. The sequence goes on from NC_044043.1 coordinate 25,604,084, forward strand.
CATCTCTCCCCTTTTCACTTCCCAACTGCCCTCCCAGTATCTCTCTCATCCCCCACTCCACCATCCCCAAGTCCAACTTCTCTCCCGTTCTCTTTCTTCTCTCCATCCCATTATCCATCCTCTCTCTCACTCTCCTCTGTTTCCGGGCCCATCATTTGTTCCCCTTCACCTCCTCCACCCCTGGTCCATCATTTCCCCCTCTCTTTAAACCCCCAGTCTACTTTTAAAACAGCTACTCCAGGGGCCTCCTGTGGCCATGCATGTCTTCCACTTCTGACATCTCCCTCATCATCCTGGTCTACGTTTAAAATGCATTTTTCTTTGCCATGGTCCGCCCAGGTGGAAACAGAAAGTTGCATCGGAGGGGGTGGGGTGGACTGCAGCAGAGGGAAAGCACTAAGGTGTCCGCAAGCAACATTTCAGAATTGCAGCTGCACCAGCGACCCCCTATACCATGGAGAGAAGGGAATACATGCTGGCCCACATGGGGCCCCCCTGGAGTTGTGGGGCCCAGGGCAGCTGCCCTGTTTGCCCTCCTCCCACCCAATGCCATCCCTGCTTTGTGCCCCTCACCATAAACCTTCCATATTCTCAGAATCTGATGAGCACTGTTTCCCCACTCCAGTAAGGACTCTCAAGTGATCCTGGGGTGTTATTTTATGTGTCTGTTTCCTCCGGGGTGATGGTGCTAAAAGTTGACATGTTCCTCTTTGTTGTTGTATCCAGGGATCGCCTACTGCCGCCACTTATCCACAGTACGAACGCACTTGTCGGCTCTTGTGAATCATTCCATTATCCCTCCAGACAAACCCTTGGATGCATCTGGAGGGCTGACAAAAGAGGTTTGGAGTAAATATCAAAAGGATATGAAGGTACAAAAGACTTTCAGAGTTGGCACAAATGCTCAGAGCCTCCAATTATGTTTTGTTGCCACTTAACTGTTAAGTCAGATAGTTGGAATACTGAGTGCTCTCTCCGAGAGGAAATGAACTTTAGTCTATAATGATCTGGAGCTTGGAGTCAAAGAGGTGCTCCAAGGCTTTATTGAATGCGAGTCTTGTACACCATTGTGAATGAATTCTTCATTACCAAAACTGTTTCACCATAGCTAGAGACTAGGAAGAATGCTTTTTCAAGAAAAGAGGCCAGACTGTTGTCGGAAAGGGCAGTTCAGATTTCAGTAAAAGCGTGTGGGATAGTTTTTTTTATAAACAATGCAGGTATTTGCCAGACTTTGTGGACACTTTTACCCACAGACACACAAGTTTTCCAAGGGTAATTAAGAGGTTGATATTCAATGGAGTTTAAGTGGACAAAAGAGGCTGCTGTCGCTTAAAACCCATAGTACTGCGGAATCTCTCATCTGACCATCGTAGTCCATGGGTGGAGTCGAGGAGAAGCTGGTAGTTATACAGGCACCAGGCTGTATTCAGTGCTGATCCTGCTTTTTCTGAGGTCCTATCTTTGCCTGCTTAGGTAAGAAGGTGCTGGCACGGATGATTGTTCGACACCCATATAACTTCAGGGCTAGTACCTGACCCAGCATTGAGTAATTCAGACTTACAGCTACCCACTGCTGACTGCTATGGGCTGTATAAGGAGTTAACATAATAAAAACACATAAAATATCATAAAACATATCATATATCTCCAAAGTTTATATTCTGCTAGTACCTATTCAGTTCTAAGTGGATCAGAAAAACAAAACCTGGGAGTTACATTAGCAATTGACACCATACAGTAAAATACAAAATAAGCTAATCTTTGTTTAAAAAAACACAAACTTAGCACCAACCTGGACATTCCAATCCCAATATGACAGCACAGAACTTACTTTTTTTAAACTTTCAATATTTATTAATGTTCACATAATGTCAATCACAAAAATCATGACAAAAAGGAAATATCACAAGTTTGTAAAGGAAATACAACAAAAAGGAAAAGAAAAAAGAATTTGCCAACGATAAACCACACATTTCTCCTAAATTCTATATAGTTAGATGAAATCCATAAGCTTTTCCAGCCTTGCTGCTTTAAAGGACAAAATTGATTCCATGACCTTCGTTCTCTTTGGGGGTCTTTTACTAAAGCTTAGCTCGAGTTAAATGGGCCCTGCTGTAGATAACTCGAGCTAAGCTTTAGGAAAAGACCACCTTTCTTTCTTGGATTGAAGGATAACCGAAAGGATTATAGGTACTAAATCTGCGCATTCTGACAGATCTCGTAAACGTAATATGCTTATACATATAGAGTGGGGCAGAGCCAGATAATTTTAGACAAAATTCAACTGTAATCTGACCTCAATAGGGAGCCATTGTAAACATATATAAAATTGGTCATATTTCTTAACTGAAAACAGCAAATGAACTGCACTTGTTTGTATAGATTGCAACATCCTAGATAAACCACATTGCATTAGTCAAGTTGAGAGAGTAATAATGATTGGAATAACAATCTAAAGTGCTCCACTATAAAGAATTTTTGTATATGTCTTTTCTCAAACCAAAATAACTTAGATTGTTTATCTGTGAATCAAAAACTAAAGATTGATCAGTGAGTACTCCCAAAATTCTAATCACAGGTGATGGCTCATATTTATGCCAACCAGTTAGAAAAGACATCAAGAGAATGAGAAATTGTAAGAACATAACATAGGTGTGCCATACTGGGTTTATTTATTTATTTATTGCATTTGTATCCCACATTTTCCCACCTTTTTGCGGGCTCAGTGTGGCTTACAATAGGATATGAATAATAGAAATACATTTGTTACAACTTGGTTATGGATTACATTGTGCAGAGTTATGCGAGACATTCGAATATCAATTAGGAATATGACAATGGGACATCAACATAGAAACATTGGAAGGAGACAATGGGAAGCTAAAGGGCAATGTTAGACAAAGACATATGGAGGGGCATAATTGAACGAAAACGTCTATCTCCATGGGCGTTTATCTCCGAGAACGGGTCAGTGAAGGGGCGGACCGAACCGTATTTTCGAAAAAAATAGACGTCCATGTTTTATTCGATAATTTGTGAGCTGGGCGTTTTTGTTTTTCAGTGATAATGGAAAATGAAAGCGCCCAGCTCAAAAACGAATAAATCCAAGGCATTTGTTCGTGGGAGGGGCCAGGAGTCGTAGTGCACTGGTCCCCCTCACATGCCAGGACACCAACCGGGCACCCTAGGGGGCACTTTTACAAAAACAAAAAAAAAGGTAAAAGAGCTCCCAGGTGCATAGCACCCTTCCCTTGGGTGTTGAGCCCCCCAAATCCCCCTCAAAACCCACTGCCCACAAGTCTACACCATTACTATAGCCCTAAGGGGTGAAGGGGGGCACCTACATGTGGGTACAGTGGGTTTGGGGGGCGGTTTGGAGGGCTCCCATTTACCAGCACAAGTGTAACAGGTGGGGGGGGGGGATGGGCCTGGGTCCACCTTGCCTGAAGTCCACTGCACCCTCTAATAACTGCTCCAGTGACCTGCATACTGCTGCCAGGGAGGTGGGTATGACATTTGAGGGTGAAAATAAAAAGTTGTGAAACGGCATATTTTGTGGTGGGAGGGGGTTTGTGACCACTGGGGGAGTCAGGGGAGGTCATCCCCGATTCCCTCCAGTGGTCATCTGGTCATTTAGGGCACTTTTTGGGGCCTTATTCGTGGAAAAACAGGGTCCAGGAAAAGTGCCCTAATTCTCGCTAAAAATGCATATTTTTCTTCCATTATCGGCGAAAGGCGCCCATCTCTGATCGCCCGATAACCACGCCCCAGTTCCGCCTTCTCCACGCCTTTGACACGCCCCCATCAACTTTGTCCGCATCCACGACGGAGTGCAGTTGAAAACGTCCAAATTCGGCTTTCGATTATACCGCTTTAATCGTTTTTGTGAGATAAACGTCTATCTCCCGATTTGGGTCGCAATATAGGCGTTTTTCTTTTTCAATTATAAGCTGGATGGTGTACATAGTTCCGTGAATAAGTGTATGATTGACTGGATTGCGGGATGAGGGATCAGAAGTGGGTGTATATTGCATTGATGAACAGTGAGTATGGAATCTATGTGTTTTGGCTCTTTCCGTAAGTTTGTTCAAACAGGTGAGTCTTCAGTAGTTTACGGAAGGAGGCTTGTTCGTTAATCACTCTTAGGTTGCGCGGTAGTGTATTCCAAGCCTGCGTGCTCATGTGGGAAAAGGTTGACGCGTGTAGCGTCTTGTATTTCAGGCCCTTGCAAGTGGGGAAGTGGAGGTTGATGTGTGTTCGGGATGATCTTTTAGCGTTTCTGGGTGGTAGGTCTGTTAAATCAGACATGTACGCTGGGGCTTCGCTGTAAATGATCTTATGGACTAGTGTGCAAACTTTAAAAGTAACGCGTACCTTAAGTGGAAGCCAATGTAATTTCTCTCGTAGTGGTTTTGCCCTTTCATATCTTGGTTTTCCGAAGATGAGCCTGGCTGCTGTGTTTTGGGCTGTTTGAAGTTTCCTCAGTATAGTGAGTTGCAGTAATCCAGGTGGCTGAGGACGAGGGATTGCACTAGGCTGCGGAAGACGAATCTTGGGAAGAATGGTCTTATCCTTTTCAATTTCCACATGCAGTAGAGCATCTTCTTGGTTGTGTTGTTTGCGTGGGTTTCGAGTGTTAGGTGGCGGTCGATAGTGACTCCAAGGATTTTTAGCGTTTCTGAGACTGGGAGGTTTAGGGTTGGTGTGTTTATCGCGTTGAATTCATTTGTGTTGTATTGGGAGGTGAGTATCAGGCATTGGGTTTTTTCTGCGTTTAATTTCAGGCGGAATGCATCTGCCCATGTGTTCATGATGTGTAGACTTTGATTTCGTTGGAGATTTCTTTGGTGTCTTGTTTGAATGGGATGTATATTGTCACATCATCGGCGTATATATATGGGTTGAGGTTATGGTTTGATAGGAGTTTTGCTAAAGGGATCATCATTAGGTTGAATGTAGTTGGTGAGAGAGGTGATCCTTGTGGGACTCCACATTCAGGTGTCCATGCCTTGGACGTGGTTGAATTTGATGTGACTTGATACGAACGCAGGGTTAGGAACCCCTTGAACCAGTTCAGGACATTTCCTCCTATGCCAAAGTATTCAAGTATGTGTAGTAGGATTCCATGGTCAACCATGTCGAAGGCGCTTGACATGTCAAATTGTAGGAGGAGTATATTGTTGCCAGTTGCAATTATTTGTTTGAATTTGGTCATAAGGGTGACTAATACTGTTTCTGTGCTGTGATTCGAACGGAATCCTGATTGGGCATCATAGAGTATTGAATGTTTGTCTAGATAGTTTGTGAGTTGTTTAGTTACCATACCTTCAGTTATCTTGGTTATTAGTGGTATGGATGCTATTGGCCTGTAGTTGGTTATTTCGCTCGTGTTTTTCTTTGTATCTTTAGGAATTGGGGTGAGTAGGATTTTTCCTTTTTCTTTTGGGAAGAGTCCATTTTGTAGCATGTGGTTTATATGGTTTGTTAGGTCTATTATGAATTGTTGAGGAGCAGATTCCATGAGGCTATTTGGACATATGTCTAGTTTGCAGTTGGATTTGGCATATCTTTTGAGAGTTTTCGAGATGAGGTCTTCTGACAGTAGTTCAAATTCGGTCCAGGTTCTGTCTGCTGGTCCATGAAGAAATATTTGTTCATTTTAAATTTACTACTTTGTAGCTTCATTACATGGCCCCCAGTCCTAGATTCACGTCTACCCATTCCACGCCACTCATTATTTTATAGATTGCTATCATATCTCCCCTCAGCCATCTTTTCTCCAAACTGAAGAGCCCTACCTACTTTAGCCTTTCCTCATAGGGAAGTTGTCCCATCCCCTTAATCATTTTCATCACACTTCTCTATACGTTTTCTAATTCCACTATATCTTTTATGAGATGCGGTGACCAGAATTACACACAATATTCAAGGTGCGGTCGCACCATGGAGCGATACAAAGGCATTATAACATCCTCATTTTTGTTTTCCTTTTCGTTTCCTAACATTCTATTTGCTTTCTTGGCCACCGCCACACACTGAGCAGAGTATTTCAACGTATCATCAACAACGACGCCAAGATCCCTTTCCTTAACAGTGACTCCTAATGTGGAACCTTGTATCACGTAGCTATAGTTCAGGTTCCTCTTTCCCACATGCATCACTTTGTACTTGCGCACATTAAATGCTATCTGCCATGCCCAGTCTTGTAAGGTCCTCTTGTAATTTTTCACAATCCGTTTGCGATTTAACTTTGAATAACTTTGTGGTGTTAGCAAATTTAATTACCTCACTAGTTACTCTCATCTCTAGATCATTTATAAATATGTTAAAAAGCAGTGGTCCCAGCATAGACCCCTGGTGAACCCCACTATCTACCCTTCCCCATTGAGAATACTTATCATTTAACCATACTCTACTATCCTGGGGAGCTGGGTTTGATTCCAACTGCAGCTCCTTGTGACTCTGGGCAAGTCACTTAACCCTCCATTGCACCAGGTAGAAATAAGTACCTGTATATACTATGTAAACCACTTTGAACATAGTTGTAAAAACCATAGAAAGGCGGTATATCAAGTCCCATTCCCTTTCCCTTACTCTGTTTTCTATCTTTTACAGTTTTTAATCCACAATAGAGCAGTACCTCCTATCCCATGACTTCCAATTTCCTCTGGAGTTTTTCATGAGGTATTTTGTCAAATGCCTTTTGAAAATCCAGATACATAATATTAACCGGCTTGCCTTTATCCACATGTTTGTTCACCCCTTCAAAGAAATGTAATAGATTGGTGAGGCAAGATTTCCCTTCACTAAATCCATGTTGGCTTTGTCTCATTAATCCATGCTTTTGGATATGCTCTGTAATTTTGTTCTTTATAATAGTCTCTACCATTTTGCTCACCACCGATGTCAGGCTCACCAGTCTATAATTTCCCAGATCACCTCTAGAACCTTTTTTAAAAATCGGCGTTACATTGGCCACCTTCCAATCTTCCGGTACCATGCTTGATTTTAAAGATAAATTACATATTAACAATAGTTCTGTATGTTCATTTTACAGTTCTATCAGTATTCTGGGATGAATACCATCTGGTCCAGGTGGTTTGCTACTCTTCAACTTGTCAAATTGTGCCATTACATCTTGCAGCTTTGAATACCATTTCTGGCAACTAAGGGGACAAATCTCAGACCAAACTATTTGATGGTATTACCTCATCCAATTCAGGTAGCTTATTTCCTCAATAGAAGAAGCCTCCCAAAATTGCGAGTATATATTAACAATTTTATTTTTAAAATAGTCTGCTAATTCAAAGGCAAAAGTAGAACAATATTGCTGAACATAAGTTAAATCATTGGCCATTTGAAAAACAAAATCTGGCGTTAAATATCTCTTTATAAATCAACTGTTTAGCTACAATGTACTTTTGGGCATCTTCTTTCAAACTCAAACTGAATACTGACAAAACCCACTGCCTACTATTCTTTTCTCAACACAGCAAGTATAGGCCTCCCACATTAGTTACCTCCACCTTATACCTCCCCATATTGGATAGCCTCAAAATTTTAGGAGTCACCCTTGACCGCTCACTGTCACTCGAGCAACATGTTAACGCCACCACAAAGAAGATGTTTTTCTCCCTGTGGAAACTAAAAAGAATAAAACCGTTTTTCCCTCGAGAAGTCTTCAGAAGCCTCATACAATCCATCGTCCTATGCCACCTGGATTACACCTGTAACGGAGTATATGCTGGATGTAAATGGCAACTGCTTAAGAAACTGCAGACTGCCCAAAACGCAGTGGCAAGATTGGTTTGTGGTAATTCTAAGTTCGAGTCTGCCACGCCCCTTCGAAAGAAGTTGCATTGGCTCCCTGTCACAGAACTTATCACCTTTAAACTTTGCTCTATAGTCCACCAAATCCTTCACGGCGAAGTACCTGGCTATATATGATAGATCTCATCTCCCTACCGCTAAGGAATGCGTCCCGGCTCTCCCGCTCGTATCTCACCCTTCACTATCCGAAGTGCTCTGGAATCAAGTACAAGACTGCTTACGCTACCTCCTTCTCTTTCATTGGGACTCAGTTTTGGAACTCTTTACCAAGGTCCATCAAAACCACTACAGATCATCTAGCATTCCGGAAATCACTGAAGACCATGTTATTCAGAAATGCCTACCCTGCGAGCTCTCCCAGTGACTCAACTGCAGGAAGCACACCGATCTAAAGACTTTTGGACATATCCCCCTTCCCTCTTCCCTCCCAGTTTGGCCTCCATCCATTCCTATTCTTCCCCATAATCTCTTGTAGATTTGCTGTATTAGTTTCATTTTACTACATTGGCGCCTGCCTCTGTGGTGCATTGTAAGCCACATTGAGCCTGATATTGTTGGGAAACTGTGGGGTACAAATGAGATAATAAATAAATAAATAAATAAACTCTGAATAATATTCTTTCCATCTACTACTTAAAACATTTTTATATTTGTGAATAGCCAACCTCCAATTTAGCTTATTCGGAGTAAAATTATCTTTCTGCCAGTTACATTCTAATTTTCTGCAGATTTTCTTTAGCATTAGTAATTCTTGTGTAAACCATTTATTACGAACTTTCTTACTAAGGTTAGACGAATCATCCAAAAAAGTTGATGGATCATCACCAGCCTATCTTGAATCGAGCTGATTCCAGAATAGATTCTGATGAATCTTTCCTTTAGACTTATGCTCAATTCTACATGCCTCCTTCTTTTTTTTATAAACTGCTTCCAATTTATGTTAAGACTACGTAAAAATGATCAGACCATAATGACTGAGACCACTCCATTCCTGATATTATATCAGTAGATAAATTTATGCCCTTTATCATGAGTAACATGGAGGGGCATAATCGAACGGCGCCGGCCATCTCCGGGGCCAGCTCCGCAAATGGGCAGAGCCAACTGCATTTTCGAAAAAGATGGCCGGCCATCTTTTTTTTCGAGAATACGGTTGGGGCCAGCCAAATCTCAACATAAATATTGAAATCGCCAGGTTTGAGATGGCCGGCTTCGGTTTTCTCCCATAATGGAAACCGAAGACGACCATATCAGACCCAGCCAAATCCAAGCCACTTGGTCGTGGGAGGGGCCAGCATTTGTAGTGCACTGGTCCCTCTCACATGCCAGGACACCAACCGGGCACCCTAGGGGGCACTGCAGTGAAATTCACAAATTGATCCCAGGTGCATAGCTCCCTTACCTTGTGTGCTGAGCCCCCAACCCCCCCCCCCCCCAAAAAAAAAAACCCACTCCCCACAACTGAACACCACTACCATAGCCCTTAGGGATGAAGGGGGGCACCTACATGTGGGTACAGTAGGTTTGGGGGGTGGGTTGGAGAGCTCAACATTTACCACCACAAGTGTAACAGGTAGGGGGGATGGGCCTGGGTCCACCTGCCTGAGGTGCACTGCACCCACTAAAACTGCTCCAGGGACCTGCATACTGCTGTCATGGAGCTGGGTATGACATTTGAGGCTGGCAAAAAAAGTTTTACTTTTTTTTTGTGTGTGGGAGGGGGTGGGTGACAACTGGGGGAGTACGGAGAGGTCATCCCCGATTCCCTCCAGTGGTCATCTGGTCATTTGGGACACCTTTTTCTGACTTGGTCCTAAAAATAAATGGACCAAGTCAAACCAGCGAAATGCTCGTCAGGGCTGGCCATCTTTTTTCTATTATCGGGTGAAGCCGGCCATCTGCTTACCACACCCCCATCCCGCCTTCGCTACCCTGCCGACACGTCCCCTTGAACTTTCGCCGGCCCCGCAAAGGAATGCAGTTGAAGCTGGCCAAAATCGGCTTTCCATTATACCGATTTGGCCGGGTTCAGGAGATGGCCGGCCATCTCCCGATTTGTGTCAGAAAATAGCTGGTGATCTCCTTCAAAAATGAGCTGGATAGGAGCTAGAAATCTTATAATTCAAAGCTAATAAAAAAAAAGAATAATTCCCAAACATATAGACTGTGTTTTCTTTTTTTTTTCCCCAAATATGTTTATTGAAGTTTTGAGTTTAAACAGCCAATGTACAATATACAATTATTGCGAGGTTTAAGAATTAACAAACTTTCCCAAACCTCCCCCCACCCTTCCCTTCCCTGATAACCAGACACAAAGTTCAACTGAATATTCTCTTTTGGGAAAAAACCTCCGACTTATAGCAGACCAGGTTTGTAGGGGGTATTGCACTGCCAGCAGGGCTTGTCTAATAATATACTTGAAGTCGGTCTTTGGGCATCCATAGTATAGAGTTTAAGCTTGCCGTCCCCATCCAGTACTGCTCTATTTGAAGCCAAGGCTTTGTACTACCAGTGCTCCACTCTGTTAGCACACATAATTGCGCCACTTGATGATATAGAATGAAATTCGGAACTCCCATGCCCCCTTGTTTCTTAGATTGACACATAATAGCTGCTCATACCCTTGGAGGCTTGTGCTGCCATATAAAAGGCTTTTCGGTTAAGCTGGCGGAAAAATTGTTTGGGCAGTAGCAATGGTAACGCTAAAAACAAATACAGGAGCTTTGGTAATAGCATAATTTTTATGGCAGCCACCCTTCCCAACCATGAGAGTTCTAATCCCTTCCACCTGTCCAGCTCTAGGAAAAGTTCTCAAATTTTGGAAGGGAAATTAGCCTGATATAGATCGGCTAGTTTGGCTGTAAGGTGAATACCTAGATATCTGAGGAATCGGATGGCCCACTTAATAGGAAACTGTTGGCGAAGGGAGGTCTCCTCCACTTTCAACAACCCGAGGCCCAAGACCTCTGATTTGTCCATATTCACCCTGAACCCGGAAAGCTGCCCATACTGATGCAGGCCCTGCACTACCTGCGGCAAAGACTCTTGGGGGTTAGTTAGTGTAAGAAGGACATCGTCAGCAAATAACATAATCTTATGGGTAGTGACTCCTAGGGTAAGTCCCTGTATGTGTGGGTGCAGTCGTATAGACTGGGCCAACGGTTCCATTGTCAACGTGAATAGTAACGGTGATAGCGCACATCCCTGATGCGTCCCTCTCCCCAATGTCATCAGGTCTGAGCTAGTCCCGTTGATCCGCAAAACAGCCAGTGGCTGGGCATACAAGAGTCTGAGCCACGACACAAACCGGCCTGTAAAACCCATATGGCCCAAGACTGAAAACATAAAATCCCAGTCCACCCGATCAAACGCCTTTTCTGCATCCAGGGAGAGAAGTAGCGTGGGCTGTCGGGTGTCTTCTGCTTCACGGATCAAGTGGAGTGCCCTTCTTATATTATCGAATGTTTGTCTTCCCGTGATAAAGCCCACTTGGTCTACGTGCACCAATTTCGGCATCAATTTCTGTAACCTCTTAGCTAGGATTTTGGTGAATATTTTATAATCTGACCCCAAAAGCGATATTGGTCGATAAGAGCCGCATTGTTGCGGATCTTTCCCTGGTTTTAACAAGACTACAATATTCGCCAGCCTCCAGGCATAAGGAAGCTCAGCCTCGAACTCAGTCTCATTAAAGGTCATGACCAGTAGTGGCACTAATAATTTACTATAGCATTTATAAAATTTGTTTGTAAACCCATCTGGTACTGGGGTTTTGGCATTAGGCAGGTCTCCTATAGCCCACGCCACCTCATCCGACGTGATTGGGGTAGAGATCGCTTCGCTTTCTGCTCAAGAGATCTTAGGGAGCGCTGCATGCTCGAGATAATCCTGAGACTCCTGTGGATTCGCTACATACTCTGCCCGATATAAAGTCTTATAAAACTTTAAGAAGACCGACTTAATGTCTTCTAGTTTTAACAGCTATTTCCCTCTGTGTCTAGAATAGAGTGAATATGGGCACTAGTGGACCATTTTTTCAACTTATGCGCAATGAGTCTTGAGGCCTTATTCCCAAACTCGAAGTGAGTCTGTCTAACCCGTTGTAACTGTTCTGCTATCTCTGCCAATTGGAGCTCCCGAAGCTCCATCTGTAGCGCATGCATATGATGTTGGATGTGATGAGATCCCCCTCATTGGGTGGCTTGCTCATTAAGCGTCGATAACTCTGTATGTGTTTGCTGGGCCCGTGCTCTTGTCTGCCATCTAATATGTACCTGCAGGGATATTACCTTTCCCCTAATCACTGCTTTAAAGCCCTCCCAAAGTACCCCTGAGGATACCTCTCGATTATCATTGAGGTTAATATATTCTTTAATATCTGCTTCCAGGTGAGAGACTACTAAGGAGTCGGCCAATAGTCCATCATTAAATCTCCATTGGGGCGCCGGTGGAGCCATTACATCAAGCTCTATCTCCATCATGACCGGTGCATGGTCCAACCACGTTCGGGGGTGGATTTGTATGTCTCCTATGCTATTCAATAGGGACGAGGGTCCCACCCAAAGGTCTATACGGTACTGCGAGTTGTGAACAGCCGAATAATATGAGTAGCCCCTGGTCCGTGGGCTTATATGTCTCTACAGATCTTTAACTGCCATTGGTTCATAAAATTTGCACAGTTAGGACCGATCAGCCTGTGAATATCGAACCCCCTGGGCGGTGTTATCTAATGCAGGTTGCAGTGTAAGGTTAAAATCTCCGACGATTAACAGGGTACCCTCAATGTGCTTAGAGAGGAGCGCTGATAGTTCCAAATGAAAGGCACCCTGATAGTCGTTGGGTGCATAGATATTTAAGAGTGACAGCACCTCCACCCCCACTTGTAATACCATCAGCAGGTACCGACCCCCCCCTATCTTGCACCACACGCCATACCTGCCAAGGATATCTACGCAATAAAACAATCATGACTCCTTTCTTTTTTCTTTCTGTATAACTAGATGCAAAGTAGATCTGTGAATACTTATTGGAATGGCATAGTCGTTCACCTGTCTGGATCAAGTGGGTCTCTTGTATAAAGGATATGTCCACCTTTAGGCGCTGGATCTCTTTAAACATAAGCTGGCGCTTCACCGGGGAATTTAGCCCTTTTACATTGAGGGTCATATATTTTACAGTACTCATCCTGTACTCAAAACCAAGTCCCCCAGCCCCCTATTTACCTCCTGTCTCTGTATCTTAACCTCGTGTGAATCCATTTCACCAATCATCCGTTGCTTCATGACTTTAACTCGTCCCCCCAACCTTTAACTCCCCTACCCTCCCTCCCTTGTGGCACCCCTGTACAAACATCATGAGGTTGCCCAAGAAGGAAATGACCTCACCCCTTATATATTATCTATTATTGGCTGGATCACCGCTTCATATAATATGCCTTTAGCCGGTATAACATTATTAACATACAACTACTTAACATATAGTTACCAAACACTTTGTAAGCTTCAACCATTAAAGTTCTTGAAATATAAGTCACTTCCAAGCGGTCTCTGCACCCTCTTCTTAGTAGTGCCCTCTGGTCTCCTCAGCTGTGAATCGGATTTGCTGGCGTTGTAAGCGGCCCTTCCCCGAGGTAGCTCTTTGCCATCGTGGTTTGTCCCCTGTCGGTGCTGTGCGATGTCCTGCTGAGCTAGGTTCCCTGGCCAGACCTCCTTCTGGGAAGATCTCCGTCACCTCTGCTATATCACGAACTTGACACAGCTTCTCCTCTTTGTAAAATTTCAGCACAAATGGGTACCCCCATCTATATCTTATGCCCTTATCATGCAGAAATTTCGTGAAGGGCCTGAGCTCCGCCCTTCTCTTTAGCGTGGCCGCCGCCAGGTCTTGGTAGCATTCAATGGGGTATGAGTCCCACTTGAAACCTGGCGCTATTCGAGAGGCCTGCATGATCTTCTCCTTCAACTTAAAGTCACTAAAGCAAGCAATTATATCTTTTGGGCGGTTTGTTTTTGTAATGCCCAGGGCCCGATGAGCCCATACCAATTGGATTTCTGATGGGTCTTTGGTAATCTGCACTTCCAGAAGTAGAGCACTCGCAATTTTTTGTACCGTCAGCGTATCTGGGAGGCCGCGAAACCTCACATTGCAGTGCCGACTCCTGTTCTCAAGATCTTCTATCTTGTCCCACAGCTGCTGCGTTTCCTGCCTAGTCTCCTGGACCTGCGTGTCCAAAGCCTGAATTGTCTCTGCGTGATCGTCCAGTCACTCCTCTGCCTCCGCTACCCGACCACCCAGCACACCAATTTCTACTCTCAAATCCGCCCCCAGCGCGGTAATGTCTGCACATACTGCTTTTATATCAGCTTTTATTTCTTGCAGCCAGGAGCGAATTTTATGCAGATGGGTCTCCTCTTGCACCTGCCCCTCTCCTGATGTAAATAGAGGTGGCGAGAGTTGCGATGGGTGTGGCGCTCGGTGGTCAGGCGAGCGATCCTCGGGGGCTGACGCGTTCATGCTCGGTGCTGGGCCCACATATGCAAATGCTGTCAAATCTACTGCCGAAGCTCGTCCCCTAGGACTAGATTGTTAATAGAATGAACCAAGTTTCTCAATACAAAGTAAAAAAAACTTTATCCGTCAATTATGACCAACAATCAGGGTGACAGTAGAACAAGAATCAAGTAATAGGATCTACCAACAACTCATCCTTCAGCTGTACAGCAAATATTTCCAAATCATATGTAATGAACATAATCTAACAATTTTACTTCAAACGCATTCTTATAAAGAAGAGCTATACCTCCTCCTTTCTTCTTTTCCCTTGACAATTTGATACTTTTATAACCAAATGGACAAACCATGACTCACAGAGAAGGGTGACGAAAATGATAAAGGGGATGGGACAACTTCCCTATTAGGAAAGGCTAAAGCGGCTAGGGCCTGAAGAAAAGGCGACTGAGAGGAGATATGATAGAGATCTATAAAATAATGAGTGGAGTTGAACGGATAGATGTGAAGCCTCTGTTTACGCTTTCCAAAAATACTCTGCCAGAGCTGGTGGTGGGAGGCGGGGATAGTGCTGGGCAGACTTACACGGTCTGTGCCCTGAAAAGGACAGGTACAAATCAAGGTAAGGTATACCCAAAAAGTAGCACATATGAGTTTATCTTGTTGGGCAGACTGGATGGACCATGCAGGTCTTTTTCTGCCATCATCTACTATGTTACTATGTTACTAGGACTAGGGGGCATGTGATGAAGCTACAATGTAGTAAATTTAAAATGAATCGGAGAAAATTTTTCTTCACTCAATGTGTAATTAAACTCTGGAATTCGTTGCCAGAGAATGTGATAAAGGCGGTTAGCTTAGCAGAGTTTTTAAAAGGTTTGGACGGCTTTCTTAAGGAAAAGTCCATAGACCATTATTAAATTGGACTTGGGGAAAATCCACTATTTCTGGGGTAAGCAGTATAAAATGTTTTGTACTTTTTTGGGATCTTGCCAGGTATTTGTGACCTGGCTTGGCCACTATTGGAAACAGGATGCTAGGCTTGATGGACCTTTGGTCTTTCCCAGTATGGTAATACTTATGTACTTATCTATAAGACAGTACAATAGGCCAAACAATCCTATAAGCAAGTTAAGCCCCTGTTAAATAATATAACACCATCAGAAAACACCATAATATCCTAACGTCCAGTGGTCCACTACATCCAGCACTATGATCAAAGCTAACGCCTGAGGCGCTAATGAAGGGGCACACAAAGGGGCAGAATGGGTTCCTTTGGTACACTCCTTTGGTGTGACACCTCAGGAACCACATCTCTGAAATAGATACGCTGATGTTATCCAAAGGTGACCTGACTGCAGCTTCGTTCCTCCTGCGTCTCTTTGAAAATTGTTAGGGAAAGGATACCTGTAGAAATTTGCACCTGCATTTTATTTCCCTGGAAAACCTCTTCCATAACTTTGAAAATACAAGGCTATACATATTGTTGCTCTCTTGCCTCCAGCCTCTAAGCCAAGCTGCTTTCCCTGTGGGAAAAATTCTGTATGTTTTTGATCCCTTTGCACATGTTTAACAGTGGACTGTGTAAAAATCAGTAAGAAATTGCAGAATTCTTCTATTTCTGGGCAAGCTTCATGATCTAGTTCAATTTCATTCCTTTGGTCGTTTTTTTTTTTGGTGTAATAAAAAAAAAAAAAGATTTTTCAGATGAGTAAATTATAACTTTTACCGTCATAGCTAATTATAGTTTAAGAAACACTCCAGCACCTGGTGATATTGGAATGTACCAGCAAGCATATTCAACAAGCTTCATATGCTTCCATTCTTCTGCCCTCTTAGAACTACAAAGAATTGGAGTTATTAAGACTAGTTTATTATGGTGGTGTGAGCCACGACATCCGAAAAGAAGTCTGGCCATTCTTACTGGGACACTACAAGTTTGGATCTACCAAGAAAGAGATGGATCGGGTAAGTCCTTGTGGTCCGTTCCTGTTTTCATGTTCTCGGTCCCCTCTGTGAACTCTATAGAGAGAATAAAGGTAGAGCTGCATTTTAATGGCTTTTTACTATGAGGGTACTTGAGTAAACCTTTGGAATCAGATCTTTTCCAAATGAACGATAACAGGTAATGTCCAAGAAAGCACAAAGGTCTGCAAACTCCAAGATGGAAAATGAACAGAGCAGATGGTTAAAAGACAAACGTAATTTATTGTTAAGAACCAATTAAAAAAATATATATATATATACACATAAACAGCCCGACACAGGCCGTGTTTCGCCCAACAGGGCTGCTTCAGGGGCTACAAAAGAGATAATAAAATAATGTAAATAAAATAGACATATATATTGTTTCTCATATAGATATGCATCTGATTTAAAATAATATTATCAAACAATCACATATAAACATGTATATGTACATATTATGTTAATGTTTTTTTAATAATGATATATTTGCTATGGTTTCTCTTTTGCATTATATTATATTTTATATGCTTTCTATATGTTTTCAGTCCAGTACAGATATCTATTATTTTATTTTAATATCATAGCTTTTTGTTTGGGATATTGGTGTTATATTACAATATATTTTATCTCTCATGGATTTTATATTAATGTTATTTCATATTTTATGTTGAAATCTCTGCATGATATGTACACATACATGTTTATATGTGATTGTTTGATAATATTATTTTAAATCAGATGCATATCTATATGACAAACAATATATATGTCTATTTTATTTACATTATTTTATTATCTCTTTTGTAGCCCCTGAAGCAGCCCTGTTGGGCGAAACACGGCCTGTGTCGGGCTGTTTATGTGTATATATATTTTTTTTAATTGGTTCTTAACAATAAATTACGTTTGTCTTTTAACCATCTGCTCTGTTCATTTTCCACGATAGCAGGTCATTCAAGATGGTAACAATTCCTTCATGCTAAGAACATCTGTAATTGCATTTATTGCTTTTCCTGCTTGTCAATTTTCAACCAGGGTGAACAGTGATTCTCAGAGGACAAGCAGGCTGCTTGTTCTCACTGATGGGTGACGTCCACGGCAGCCCCCTCCAATCGGAAACTTCACTAGCAAAGGCCTTTGCTAGCCCTCGCGCGCCCATGCACACCGCGCATGCGCGACCGTCTTCTCGCCCGAACCGGCTCGTGTTCGTCAGTCTTCTTTTGTCCGCGCTTGGGACGGTCGTGTTTTGCGCCGTTTCGTGCCCCTCAAGTTGACCTCGCGTGTCTTCGCGATTTTCGCTAAAAAAAAAAAAAAAAAGACCTTTCCGGTCTTTACCCCTTTCCCATGTTTCCAGCTTTTTCCCCGCGTAAGTTTTCTTTCGCTTTCGGGACCGGCCTATTTGGCCTCGGTACAGGTTTTTTCTCCCTTCTTTTTGGTGCCTTTCGTCATCATCGCGAATTTTGATTTCGCCGGCGTGATTTTTTTGCCCATGTCATCGAAGTCTTCCAGCAGCTTCAAGAAGTGCACCCAGTGTGTGCCCGGGTAATCTCGCTCACTGATAGGCACGCTTCGTGTCTTCAGTGTCTGGGGGCTGGGCACCGCCCGCAGGCCTACAGTCTTTGTGCTCTTTTGAAAAAGAGGACTCAGGTAGCGAGATTGGCCCAGTGGAACGCGTTGTTCTCGGGTTCTTCGACGACAACAGCACAGGACTCGTCGAGTGCATCGACGTCGACAGCATCGAAGTCTTCGACCTCTGCATCGGCATCGACTGCATCGAGGCTTCTACCTCCTGCATCGTCGGTACCGAGACATCGAAAGGCTGCGTCGACGTCGGTGGTACCGGGACCTCCGCTATTGCTTATGTCATCGGACAGTGGTGCTTCGTCTGGAGTGCAGGTGAGGGCTGTCCATTCCCCTGCTGGTGGCGGTGAGCCTTCGGGTGGGTCTCCTCCTGCCTTGAGGGCTCCTGCGGTACAGCCCCCCCGAGACCGACCTTCTTCGGCCTCGGCCCCGAGGAATCGACGGTTGGATTCTACGTCCTCGTCGGTACCGGGAAGCTCCGGTGACATGCTTCGCTTGAAGAAGTCCAAGAAGCATCGACACCGGTCTCCTTCCCGTCTCGGTACTGAGAGCTCTGGGTCGCCGAGGGAGTCGGCACCCAGTAGGCATCGGCACTGGGAGGACCGCTCACCCTCTATTCAGGAGGTGTCGATGCGCTCCCCCTTGGACAGCCCGGAACCGCCTCCAAGCCCGGAACAGACTCTGACCTCGACGCCTGCATCGGCTTCTCAGTCTTTCTCCACAGCCGCTCTGCACGAGAGTCTCCGGGCCGTTCTTCCAGAGATTCTGGGAGAGCTGTTGCGCCCTTCTCCTCCATTATAATGTGCAACAGTTGGCGGGCTTGGTGGACAAGCTCCCTTCTGAGCAAGCCAAGCCGTTTCAGGAGGTGATCAGGCAGCTGAAGGCGTGCAGAAAATTCCTGGCCAGAGGGGTATATGATACCTTTGATGTTGCGTCCAGGGCCGCTGCTCAAGGTGTGGTGATGCGCAGACTCTCATGGCTGCGTGCCTCTGACCTGGAGAATAGGATCCAGCAGTGGATTGCGGACTCCCCTTGCCGAGCGGACAACATTTTTGGAGAAAAGGTCGAACAGGTGGTAGAACAGCTCCACCAGCGGGATAACGCTTTTGACAAATTCTCCCCCCCGGCAGCCTTCAGCATCTACCTCATCAGGTAGACGTTTTTAAGGGGGACGGAGGGCTGTTCCCTACTCTTCTGGTAAGCGTAGGTACAATCCTCCCTCTCGCCAGCCTGCGGCCCAGGCTAAGCCCCAGCGCGCTCGCTCTCGTCAGCAGCGTGCGCCTCAGCAAGGCCCCACGGCTCCCCAGCAAAAGCAGGGGGCGAGCTTTTGACTGGCTCCAGCAGAGCATAGCCGACATCAACGTGCCCGTGCCGGGCGATCTGCCGGTCGGGGGGAGGTTGAAAGTTTTTCACCAAAGGTGGCCTCTTATAACCTCCGACCATTGGGTTCATCAAATAGTCCGGCAAGGGTACACCCTCAATTTGGCCTTGAAGCCTCCAAATTGCCCACCGGGAGCTCAGTCCTACAGCTTCCAGCACAAGCAGGTACTTGCAGAGGAACTCTCCGCCCTTCTCAGCGCCAATGCGGTCGAGCCCGTGCCATCCGGGCAAGAAGGGCTGGGATTCTATTCCAGGTACTTCCTTGTGGAAAAGAAAACAGGGGGGATGCGTCCCATCCTAGACCTAAGGGCCCTGAACAAATACCTGGTCAAGGAGAAGTTCAGGATGCTTTCCCTGGGCACCCTTCTTCCCATGATTCAGGAAAACGATTGGCTATGCTCTCTGGACTTGAAGGACGCCTACACACACATCCCGATATTGCCAGCTCACAGGCAGTATCTGCGATTTTGTCTGGGCACACGTCACTTCCAGTACTGTGTGCTACCCTTTGGGCTCGCCTCTGCGCCCAGAGTGTTCACGAAGTGCCTGGCTGTAGTAGCAGCAGCGCTTCACAGGCTGGGAGTGCACGTGTTCCCTTATCTCGACGATTGGCTGATGAAGAACAATTCCGAGGCAGGAGCTCTACAGTCCATGCAGATGACTATTCGACTCCTGGAGTTACTGGGGTTTGTGATAAATTACCCAAAGTCCCATCTTCTCCCGGTACAGAGACTCGAATTCATAGGAGCTCTGCTGGATTCTCGGATGGCTCGTGCCTATCTTCCGGAGACAAGGGCCAACAATCTGCTGTCCCTCGTCTCCAGGGTACGAGCGTCCCAGCAGATCACAGCTCGGCAGGTGTTGAGATTACTTGGCCACATGGCCTCCACAGTTCATGTGACTCCCATGGCTCGTCTTCACATGCGATCTGCTCAATGGACCCTAGCTTCCCAGTGGTTTCAGGCTGCTGGGGATCTAGAGGACGTGATCCACCTGTCCACGAGTTTTCTCAAATCCCTGTACTGGTGGACGATTTGGTCCAATTTGACTCTGGGATGCCCTTTCCAAATTCCTCAGCCACAAAAGGTGCTGACTACGGATGCGTCTCTCCTGGGGTGGGGAGCTCATGTCGATGGGCTTCACACCCAGGGAAGCTGGTCCCCCCAGGAACGCGATCTGCAGATCAATCTCCTGGAGTTACGAGCAGTCTGGAACGCTCTGAAGGCTTTCAGAGATCGGCTGTCCCACCAAATTATCCAAATTCAGACAGACAACCAGGTTGCCATGTATTACATCAACAAGCAGGGGGGCACCGGATCTCGCCCCCTGTGTCAGGAAGCCGTCAGCATGTGGCTGTGGGCTCGCTGTTACGGCATGTTGCTCCAAGCCACATATCTGGCAGGCGTAAACAACAGTCTGGCCGACAGGTTGAACAGGATTATGCAACCTCACGAGTGGTCGCTCAACTCCAGAGTAGTGCGCCGGATCTTCCAAGTGTGGGGCACCCCCTTGGTAGATCTCTTTGCATCTCGAGCCAACCACAAGGTCCCTCAGTTCTGTTCCAGACTTCAGGCCCACGGCCGACTGGCATCGGATGCCTTCCTCCTGGATTGGGGGGAAGGCCTACTGTATGCTTATCCTCCCATACCTCTGGTGGGGAAGACTTTGTTGAAACTCAAGCAAGACCGAGGCACCATGATTCTGATTGCTCCTTTTTGGCTGCGTCAGATCTGGTTCCCTCTCCTTCTGGAGTTGTCCTTCGAAGAACCGTGGAGATTGGAGTGTTTTCCGACCCTCATCACACAGGACGAAGGGGCGCTTCTGCATCCCAACCTCCAGTCTCTGGCTCTCACGGCCTGGATGTTGAGAGCGTAGACTTTGCCTCTTTGGGTCTGTCGGAGGGTGTCTCCCGTGTCTTGCTTGCTTCCAGAAAAGATTCCACTAAGAGGAGTTACTTCTTTTTGTGGAGGACGTTTGCCGTCTGGTGTGACAGCAAGGCCTTAGATCCTCGCTCCTGTCCTACACAGACCCTGCTTGAATACCTTCTGCACCTGTCTGAGTCTGGTCTCAAGACCAACTCTGTAAGGGTTCACCTTAGCGCTATCAGTGCATACCATTACCGTGTGGAAGGTAAGCCGATCTCAGGACAGCCTTTAGTTGTTCGCTTCATGAGAGGTTTGCTTTTGTCAAAGCCCCCCGTCAAACCTCCTACAGTGTCATGGGATTTCAATGTCGTTCTCACCCAGCTGATGAAACCTCCTTTTGAGCCACTGAACTCCTGCCATCTGAAGTACTTGACCTGGAAGGTCATTTTCTTGGTGGCAGTTACTTCAGCTCATAGAGTCAGTGAGCTTCAGGCCCTGGTAGCCCAGGCCCCTTACATCAGATTTCATCATAATAGAGTAGTCCTCCGCACTCACCCTAAGTTCTTGCCGAAGGTAGTGTCGGAGTTCCATCTGAACCAGTCAATTGTCTTGCCAACATTCTTTCCCCGTCCGCATTCCTGCCCTGCTGAACATCAGCTGCACACATTGGACTGCAAAAGAGCATTGGCCTTCTATCTGGAGTGGACACAGCCCAACAGACAGTCCGCCCAATTGTTTGTTTCTTTTGATCCCAACAGGAGGGGAGTGGCTGTGGGGAAACGCACCATTTCAAATTGGCTAGCAGATTGCATTTCCTTCACTTACGCCCAGGCTGGGCTGACTGTTGAAGGTCATGTCACGGCTCATAGTGTTAGAGCCATGGCAGCGTCAGTGGCCCACTTGAAGTCAGCCACTATTGAAGAGATTTGCAAAGCTGCGACGTGGTCATCTGTCCACACATTCACATCTCATTACTGCCTGCAGCAGGATACCCGACGCGACAGTTGGTTCGGGCAGTCAGTGCTTCAGAATCTGTTCGGGGTTTAGAATCCAACTCCACCCCCCTAGGCCCATTTTTTATTCTGTTCCAGGCTACACTCTCAGTTAGTTGGATAAGTTGTTAGGTCAATCTCAGTTATGTCCTCGCCGTTGCGAGGCCCAATTAACCATGTTTGTTGTTTTGAGTGAGCCTGGGGGCTAGGGATACCCCATCAGTGAGAACAAGCAGCCTGCTTGTCCTCAGAGAAAGCGAATGCTACATACCTGTAGAAGGTACTCTCCGAGGACAGCAGGCTGATTGTTCTCACAAACCCGCCCGCCTCCCCTTTGGAGTTGTGTCTTCCCTTGTCTTTGTCTTGCTACATACGGGACTGACGAACACAAGCCGGTTCGGGCGGGAAGACGGTCGCGCATGCGCGGTGCGCATGGGCGCACGAGGGCTAGCAAAGGCCTTTGCTAGTGAACTTTCCGATTGGAGGGGGCTGCCGTGGACGTCACCCATCAGTGAGAACAATCAGCCTGCTGTCCTCGGAGAATACCTTCTACAGGTATGTAGCTTTCGCTTTATACCATATTTCATTACAGAAAGGTCTAAGCGGAGTAGTCAAAACATAAATCAGAAAAGGAAGGCCAATATTGACAGAACAGAATACGTACATTCATACCAGGAGTACTAAAATAAATCCACACAGTTATTACAGTCCTTCCTTCTCTCTTCCCTTACCTAATCTTTGAACATTACTAATTGTATCTGATATCATGGAATGATTATGTCATAACCAAACTCTGTAAGCCACATTGAGCCTGCAAATAGGTCGGAAAATGTGGGATACAAACGCAATAAATAAATAAATAATTTATTTATTTATTGCATTTGTATCCCACATTATTCCAACTTTTTGCGGAGTCAATGTGGCTTACAATTCAGCGTGGATGTGGGAAATAGAGGGGAACATACATTTATTATTAACAGAGAGTTTTGGATTAAATGATAGTAATAAAGAAAAAGATAGTATAAAACATTTCTGGATAAGTCAGAGGTTATACAGTTACATGTGTTGCTCTTTGTTGTATATCTTGTCGAAAAGAGAGGTTTTCAATTGTTTGCTGAAGTTTGTCGGTTCTTAGACAGTTCTCAAGTTGCGTGGCAACGCGTTCCAGAGCTGCGTGCTCATATAGGAGAAGGTAGATGCGTGCATTAATTTGTATTTCAGGCCTTTGCAGTTTGGTGGGTGAAGGTTGAGGAAAGTGCGAGAAGATTTTTTTGCGTTCCTGGGTGGAAGTTCTATTAGGTCTGACATGTAGGCTGGGGCGTAACCATGGATGATTTTATGGACTAAAGTACAGAGTTTAAACGTGATGCGTTCTTTGAGTGGGAGCCAGTGTAGTTTTTCTCGTAAGGGTTTTGCACTTTCGTATTTTGATTTGCCGAATATTAGTCTGGCTGCCGTGTTTTGAGCTGTCTGGAGGTTTTTGAGTATTTGCTCTTTACAGCCGGCGTAGAGTGAATAATAGTTACTGTACTCCAGGGGCCGGCCAAGAGAGGAATGGATCTGTTTAGCCAAAAGCCTGATGAAAACAGTGAGTTCTAAGGAGGGTTTTAAATTTAGGAAAATATTCTTCATTACACAGATGACTCGATAGGTTGTTCCAGAGCATAGGGACCAATTTTTTTTTTTTTAAAAAGGGCGATTGACAAGTGAATTTGTAATGCATTAGTCCTGGGCTTGGCAAAAGAGCTGATTTGAGTCCCCTTTCCCTTTCCTTATTTGAGATTCTACATGGAATGTTGCTAGTGGAGGAGAAGCCTAGTGGTTAGTGCAGCAGACTTTGATCCCGGGGAACTGGGTTCAATTCTCACTGCAGCTCCTTCTGATTCTGGACAAGTTACTTAACCCTCCATTGCCCCAGATATACATAAGTACCTGTATATACTATGTAAACCACCTTGATTGTAGCTGCAAAAACCACAGCAGAAGGCAGTATATCAAGTCCCTTTCCCTAATTAAGACTGCAAGGATTTTAAGGGACATGTGAAATTTAATCAGAAAGCACAGAAGACACATGATCAAATCTCTTGGCTACACAGTTCTGTAGTGTTGAAGTCTTTTAATCTGTGCTGTGGGGAGATGTGCATAGATCACATTACAATAATTATTATTACAGTGCTCTGTACCTTGGATGACCTTAACTATGATCAGAGCTCAGGTGGTACAGCATGCTGCTACAAGGCTCTTCTTGGGGATACCATTTCAAGAGCACTTTACTTCAAGGTTAATGTCCTTACTTTCCAGCAGTTGCCTAGGTGAAATTTAAAATATTGTTCTCGATATTCATAACACTACATCTTGCATAGCTACTTCCATTTGCTGTCCTTACGATCCCTTCCTTACGATGTGTCAAACAAACATACATAAGAAATCATGCTTGGTCAAATGTAAGTCCGAGGCTTTGGAATTCTTTGCTTGCCGATTTAAGGATGTTGATCGATTTGATAGATTTTAAGAATGTATTGAAAAGTATCCTTTTTAGGGATGCTTATACTGTTGTCGGGGGATGCGAGCATGACTACAGTCAATCCCTGGACTCCCCTGCCCAGGCTCAGTCACCCGCCCGTCCAGAGTTTGCCTCTGGGAACTTAGCACAATTTGGAAATAATATGGCTCTAAAAGTGGGTGCTCTGTCTACCTGGCCCTCTTCCCCCTTCCCTCCCCCTTCTTCATGCTTAAGCCACCAAGAGGGGCATTTTCAATATGATATCTAAATCCAACTTTGGACATTTTGCTGAAAACATCCAAAAATCAAGTAGTGAAAATGACCATTTTCAAAACAGAAAAACATCTATCTTTTTTCTTTTAAAATGACCATTTCCTAGATGTTGTTATACTTAGTACCTCTATTTTTTTTGGACCATTAAAAAAAAAAGTCCAAGTGAAAAACACAAAATCAAACCATTGGAACAAAGGAAGAGCCAGCTTTCCTAGTAGACTGGCCACACAGGCATCCCAGCAGAACAGTGGGGCTCCCAATGGTGAGCCATTCAAAACCCACAAAACATCTACTGTACCCAACTATATACCACTACAATAATCCATATGGCAGCAGGTGTCATCTACAGTATATGTGGGTACACTAGGTTTTGGGGGTCTGACACTTTCCACCACAAGTGTAATAGTTAGAGTTGAGTTTGTGTCTGGGTCACCTTCTCTACAGTACACTGCATTGACCACTAGGCTACTGTAAGAGGACTGGCCATAACATCTCAAGCTGTCATAGAGGCTGGTATGTACCCCCAACCCCTGCCTCCTTTTCTTCCTTTTCTGAAATCACTGACGAGGAAACTGCACATCTTCTTTCCTCCTCGAAACTAACTACCTGTTTCTCTGATCCTATTCCCACCCATCTACTTAACACTATCACTATCATCCCTTTTATCTGTCATATCCTCAATCTTTCACTTTCCATTTCAACTGTTCCTGATGCCTTCAAACGTGCCGTAGTCACACCACTCCTTAAAAAAACCTTCATTGGACCCTACCTGTCACACCACTCCTTAAAAAACCTTAATTGGACCCTACCTGTCCTTCCAACTATCGCCCCATCTCCCTCTTCCCTTTCCTATCCAAGATACTTGAACGTGCTGTTCACCGCCGTTGCCTTGACTTTCTTTCATCTCAAGCTATTCTTGATCCACTTCAATCTGGCTTTTGCCCCCTTCATTCAACTGAAACAGCCCTTGCTGAAGTCTCCAATGACCTATTCCTGGCCAGATCCCAAGGTCTCTATTCTATTCTCATACTTCTCGATCTATCTGCTGCTTTTGACACTGTTGATCACAGTCTACTCCTTGATAACACTGTCCTCACTTGGATTTCAGGGCTCTGTTCTTTCCTGGTTTTCTTCTTATCTCTCCCGTCTTACTTTTAGTGTATACTCTGGTGGATCCTCCTCCACTTCTATCCCACTGTCAGTTAGTGTTCCTCAGGGATATGTCCTGGGACCTCTTCTTTTCTCCATCTATACTTCTTCTCTTGGTACTCTGATCTCATGCCATGGTTTTCAGTATCATCTTTATGCTGATGACTCCCAGATCTACCTCTCCACACCAGAAATTTCAGCAGGAATCCAGGCCAAAGTATCAGCCTGCCTGTCTGACATTGCTGCCTGGATGTCTCACAAACTAAACATGACCAAGACTGAGCTTCTTATCTTTCCCCCTAAACCGACCTCTCCTCGTCCCCCATTCTCTATTTCTGTGGATAACACTCTCATCCTTCCTGTCTCATCAGCTCGTAACCTTGGGAGTCATCTTTGACTCTTCTCTCTCCTTCTCTGCACATATTCAGCAGACTGCTAAAACCTATCGTTTCTTTCTCTATAATATCACCAAAATTCGCCCTTTCCTTTCTGAGCACACTACCAGAACCCTTATCCACACTCTTATCACCTCTCGCTTGGACTATTGCAACTTGCTTCTCACAGGTCTCCCACTTAGCCATCTCTCTCCTCTTCAATCTGTTTAAAATTCTGCTGCACAACTTATATTCCACCAGTGTTGTTGTTCAGTACCCTTATTTTATCATCCCCACCTTTGTAATTCCCTTCTCTCTTATTTGTCCTGTTTGTCCTAATTAGTCTGTCGAGCAGGGACTGTCCCTTTATGTTCAAGTGTACAGCGCTGCGTACGTCTAGTAGCACTACAGAAATGATAAGTAGTAGTAGAACCGTTTCATTAATATCTTTGCAGGGTGGGAAGGGGTTAGTGACCACAGAAGGAGTAAGAGGGAGTCATTCCTTTATTCCTGTAGTAGTCATCTGGTCATTTGGGGCACTTTCATTATTCATTAATAAAACAGGTCTAGACCAAAATAACCAACTTATTTTGAATAATTTTTATTGAGTTTTATATACTATTACAGAAATTTATCTAACTGCAAAGTGTAATACAGCCGTTCAATAAAGAACTAGAAGAATTTAAACAAGCAAAATACAAATAATATTGGCTTCCTTAGACCCCTATTTTAGAAAGGGGGGGTAGGAATATAGTGAAGATATACATTAAGATAACATATAAAGGAAAATTTTTATGGTTCCGTGAATCCCATTATATCACAACTCTCTATCGTTGTTTGTTGTCTAGTAGAGTCTGAAGCTGATCAGGCATATAAAAAATATATTTAACTTGGTTTAACTTAATAACACATTTACAGGGGTAAGCCAGGAGGAAAGAACCTCCCATTTCCAATACTTTCGGCCTCATTGAGAGAAATTTTTTCCGTTTTTCTTGTGTAGATTTAGTCACATCTGGATACAGCCAGATCTTTTGGCCGGCGAAGATACGATTGGTTGATTTAAAATAAAGGCGCATTACAGCATTTAAATCCTGCTGAAATACAAAGGAAATTATCAACGTCCCTCTTTCAGGTGAATCCTCAATTGTTTGCTCCAAAATGGCTGTTACATTTTGCAGATCTGAAATATTCGCTGTTCCAACTTTTTTCATCGTGCTAGGAATATAATAAATCTTATTCATAGGTGGGAAAGCTTCTTGGGGAAAATTTAAATTTTCTTTCAAATATCTCTGGAATATATCTCTTGGGGATTCTCCCAATATTCTTGGAAAATTCAATATTCGGAGATTTAATCTCCTATTAAAGTTTTCTACCTGTTCCAGTTTTTTCCTAAGTTCCATATTATCTTTTATCACAGCCATCTTGAAGTCCTCAGTTTGCTTTGACTCTCTCTCTAGGGCTTCAATTTTTGAGGAAAATTCTTGTTTTGCCAAATCTAGGGAGCTCTTCACCTCCTGTACATTTACATTTAATATCTTTACCTCTTCCGAGGACTGTCTCAAAGTTGTCTCTATTTCCAACAATTTCAACCAAATCTTGCCCAGGCTCACCTCCGTCTCTTCTGCAGCTGCAGTTGTCTTTGCTGAGTTAGACTCCCTTCTGGGCTCTTCGGAATAACCCTTTACGGGCTCCGAAAGAAACCCCGTCGTGCTCAGAGCAGTTGCAGGGCATGGAGGCGTCGTAGAGGAAGGCGGGGATAAAGATATTTCAATTTCCTGCGGGGACTCGCTTCACCGGTTCCACCCGCTAAGAATTCCGCTCCGCTTCTACGGGATAATGCGGGGAAGAAGCGTTCTAGTCCTCCACTTGCCGGGGTAGACGTCGTGGGATGAAGGGTAATCCCTCGGGTCGTTCCCTTACGTTTGGTGTGCGGCATTTGGAAATATTGCAGGTAAATAATTCAATTCAAGCAAGTAGAAGGCAGGAGCTCGCTCCAACACGTCCGCTCACGGCGCCATCTTGACACCAAAATAACCAACTTATAACCCTGGATGTTTTTGTTTTGTTCCGTTATGGCAGAAAAGTGTCCAGGTGTTAGGAATGCCCTTATCATGCCCCTGGAACACCCCCTGGTGATTTGAACACACTTCTGATGGACTTCATAGAAAAATGTCTAAAAATTGGTTTTGAAAATACCAATTTGGATGTTTTTGTGAAAAAAATGTCCAAATGCAGATTTATGCCACTTTTTGTACATTTTTCTCTTTTGAAACTGAGCCCCCAACTCTCCTAAGGACTCCTTCCCCTTTAACAAAGAACCAGACTGTACACATGCTATAAAGCTTTCCATTTAATGTTTTCCCCATACTGCCTCCTTCAGGAAGACAATTACTATCTGCAAACTTTCCCCTTTCCACTCATAGTAACATAGTAACATAGTAGATGACGGCAGAAAAAGACCTGCACGGTCCATCCAGTCCTGTTTGTCCAAGAAGATAAATTCATATGTGCTACTTTTTTATTTGTACTGTCCTCTTCAGGGCACAGACCGTATAAGTCTGGCCAGCCCTATCCCCACCTCCCACCACCAGCTCTGGCACAGACTGTATAAGTCTGCCCAGCACTATGCCTGCCTCCCAACCACCAGCCCCGGCACAGACCATATAAGTCTGCCCAGCACTAGCCTCGCCTCCCAACCACCAACCCCCCCTCCAACACCAGCTCTGGCACAGACTGTATAAGTCTGCCCAGCACTATCCTCGCCTCCCAACTACCAGTCCCGCCTCCCACCACCAGCTCTGGCACAGACCGTATAAGTCTGCCCAGCACTATCCCTGCCTCCCACCACCGGCTCTGGCACAGACCGTATAAGTCTGCCCAGCACTATCCCTGCCGCCCAACCACCAGCCCCGGCACAGACCGTATAAGTCTGCCCAGCACTATCCCTGCCGCCCAACCACCAGCCCCGGCACAGACCGTATAAGTCTGCCCAGCACTAGCCCCGCCTCCCAACCACCAGCTCTGCCACCCATTCTAGGCTAAGCTCCTGAGGATCCCTTCCTTCTGCACAGGATTCCTCACTCAGGAGCATAATTATAATACGTAAGGTTTTACTTTTTTATGCCACAGAATAGTGAATGACACAGGGCCAAAGTTTGTCCCTTCCCTGTCTCTGTGGGTTCTGTCTCCGTCCCTGCCCCATCCCCATGAGCTCTGTCCTCATCTGCAGAAACCGTAAACACTTATGATTTTATATTTAAATCTTTTTATTAAACTATAAAAAAGAACAATGTGCTATGCAACTGTTGTTTATAAATTACAGATAGAAAACAATAACAATGAGCAACTATGATATGAGGGAGTGAGTTGTATAATGAAGAGCACTCCCTCACCGATGGTGCAGTTAAGCCACATTACAGCAGGTGGAAGTAGTTCTCCAAGGCTAAGTCAGAGAGGTGGGGCTCAGACCAGGCCTGAATTAAATACCTTGAGACAATGTAGAGCGGAGGAGACTCGAGTGTAAAAGCTTTCTGGAGGGAGATCCCTAAGGAAGAGGACTCCTTTCTAAGCTGAGCTATAGCGCTACTTGACGTACGCAGCGCTGCGCTGTACACATATACAGGTACTTTCTCTGTCCCTAGGGGGCTCACAATCTAAGTTTTTGTACCTGGGGCAATGGAGGGTTAAGTGACGTGCTCAAGGTCACAAGGAGCTGCAGTGGGAATCAAACCCAGGTTGCCAGGAGCAAACCCACTGCACTAACCATTAGGCTCTTTGTGAATACGAATGAGATAAAGGTATGAATTGTATTCAGAAAGTACTTGCTTTTGATGAAGTGAAAAGAAAATTATAAAAGGGATGGGATGACTTCCCTGTGAGGAAAGGCTAGGGCTCTTAAGCTTGGATATGATAGAGGTCTATAAAATACTGAGTGTAGTGGAATGGGTAGATTTGACTCACTTTCCAAAAATGCTAGGACTAGGGGGCATACAATGAAGCTACTACACTGTAAACTTAAAACCGGAGAAAATATTTCTTCACTCAATGTGCAATTAAACTCTGGAATTTGTTGCCAGATCATATGGTAAAAGCAGTTAGCTTAGCAGGGGTTTTAAAAGGTTTGGATAATTTCCTAAACGAAAAGTCTATAAGCCATTATTAAGATGGGCTTGGGAAAATCCACTGCGTACTTCTAGGATAAGCAGCATAAAATCTGTTTTACTGTTCTGGAAACTTGCCAGGTACTTGTGACCTGGAAAACAGGGTACTGGACTTTATGGATTTTCAATCTGTCTCAGTATGACAACGCTTATGTTCTTATGTCCAGAGGGGACCCAAGACAGTATTCTGTCACTGTATTCAGCTGGGAGAGAAAGCTGACAGTGATAGGTGAATAACCAGAGAGAAACAGTAAAATGGTGCACGTTTTTGCTTGCAAACCCTTCGTATGTGAAGGCTTGTCAGAACTTGGCTGTTTAGCTCAGTCTGAAGCAACAACACATACCTTTGTCTTTTGTTCTCCTGGCCAGTCTTCCTGCTCACTCCAAGCCAGACTTTACTTGCTGCACTACAGTAGTAGCTCAAGCTGAGTTAAATTCAGGTACACTAGATATTTCTCTGCCCCAGGAGGGCTCACAATCTAAGTTTGTACCTGAGGCAATGGAGGGTTAAGTGACTTGCCCAAGATCACAAGGAGCAGCAGTGGGATTTGAACCGGCCACCTCTGGATTGCAAGACCGGTGCTCTAACCACTAGGCCACTCCTCCACTCTTCAGAACCCCTGAGAAACCAAATCCTGCTTGTTCAGCCTTCCTATCTCTTTTATTTCCCTAAGCTTTCTAAGGCAGCACTAATCTCTTTAGCCTTTGCAAAACCTTTTCCCTCACCCCAGCTGTACTGAGGCCCCAATCCCTGGAGGTAAGTGTAGTCAGCTGAGATCCCAGTGTTGCTGCCATTTGTGGTAATTCGATTGAGGGTGTGGCTTGGATCTGTCACAAACACAGTCAAACACACAGGGTTTGCAAGCAAAAGGAAAATACTTTATTGTTATGACTCAACATGTGCACCCCTGTACTCTTTATTTCTCTCTGGTTCTTCACGTATCACTCTCGGCACTCTCTTCCTGCCCGATAGGTTGACTGTTAGCACCATCTTGTTTTCTTTTCCATGTTTTATTTTGTTTGATTTCTATTGATAACCTTCAAGGAGAGAGTAATGGATGCTTGGAATGCCCTCCCGCAGGAGCTGGTGGAAATGAAAACGGTAACGGAAGTCAAACATGCGTGGGATAAGCATAAAGGAATCCTGTGCAGAAGGAATGGATCCTCAGGAGCTTAGTTGAGATCGGGAGGCGGGGCTGGTGGTTGGGCGGCGGGGATAGTGCTGGGCAGACTTATACGGTCTGTGCCAGAGCCAGTGGTGGGAGGCAGGGGTAGTGCTGGGCAGACTTAAACGGTCTGTGCCAGAGCCGGTGGTGGGAGGCGGGGATAGTGCTGGGCAGACTTATACGGTCTGTGCTAGAGCTGGTGGTGGGAGGCGGGGCTGGTAGTTGGGAGGCGGGGATAGTGCTGGGCAGACTTATACGGTCTGTGCCAGAGCCGGTGGTGGGAGGCGGGGCTGGTGGTTGGGAGGCGGGGATAGTGCTGGGCAGACTTATACGGTCTGTGCCCTGAAGAGCACAGGTACAAATCAAAGTAGGGTATACACAAAAAGTAGCACATATGAGTTATCTTGTTGGGCAGACTGGATGGACCGTGCAGGTCTTTTTCTGCCGTCATTTACTATGTTACTATGTTACATCTTTGGTCACCCCTGGACACACATCATAAGAACATAAGTGTTGCCATACTGGGACAGATTGAAAGATATAGAGGGGAGCAGCAGATAACAACCCTAAACAAAAGTCTGCACAAACAGAGTGGCAAGTACAATTCTTGCCACCTTACTGGGCAGACTTACTGGACCATACTGTTTTTTTTATTTGACATCCTTTACTGTGCTAGTTTGTGCCCTGGTCCCCAGCATGTCTAACACAAGAGTATAAGGTAGGCATTGATAAATTGAGACAGTTGTAACAAGAGACCCAACAGATCTGCCTAAATAGTCAATAGAAGTAGTAAAGAAGAAAGCAATTTAGAGAACTATCCACACAGATGCAGAAAAGCCCCAGGTATCCGTGGGCTTTACACCAGTTTTGAAAAAGGGAACATGCTTTTTCCTCTGAAAATGTTTCCACAGAGATTTGCACCTATGTTTTCTGTAGAAAATAATATATACAGTAACCAGTAATATAGATTTGAAACTACAGTCTATATGTATTAACGTCACTCCTCTGAATTAAATAAACTCGTAGGCAGTGGAATGGGGTAAGCCACCAAGGCCAGAGCCAAAGCAGCTAGGAAACTTGAAGATCGAGGTAAATTCCCCCTTTTCCCTCCCCCTCCAAAACCCCACCCATGCATATACCCATTGGAGCCAACTTTTCAAAATGATTGGGGGTGCTGAATTTTTTTTTTTTACAGGTGGTGCATTCCCCCCTCTCCCTCTCCCTCTCCCTCGTCCCCCCTCCACCTCCCTCCGTGTTCCAGGCCCCCCTCCCTCCCTCTGAGTTCCAGGGTCCCCCTCTCTCCGACTTCCAGGGTACCCCCCCGTCTCCC
Source organism: Microcaecilia unicolor (assembly GCF_901765095.1). NCBI lineage: Eukaryota > Metazoa > Chordata > Amphibia > Gymnophiona > Siphonopidae > Microcaecilia > Microcaecilia unicolor. Next base: position 25,637,162 of record NC_044043.1, read on the forward strand.
TCCTTCCCAGTTCCCTTCCTCCCTCCCTCAGAGTTCCACAGGGTCCCCCTCCCTCCCTCCCTCAGAGTTCCAGGGTCGTCGTCCCCTCCGAGTTCCAGGGTCGTCGTCCCTCCCTCCCTCCCTTCGAGTTCCAGGCCCCCTCCCTCCGAATTTTAAAAGTCATCTTGACTTACCATGTCAGGGTTAAGGCGGCCGGCAGCAGCGATAAAAAGCATGCAGGCTCGGCATTTACTTCAGTTCTCCCTTCTCTCTCTCTCTCAGCTCTGGTCCCGCCCTCATTTCTTGTTTCACAAGGGCGGGACCAGAGCTGAGAGAAAGAGAAGGGAGAACTGAAGTAAGTGTTTGTTTTGTTTTTGTTACATTTGTACCCCGCGCTTTCCCACTCATGGCAGGCTCAATGTGGCTTACATGGGGCAGTGGAGGGTTAAGTGACTTGCCCAGAGTCACAAGGAGCTGCCTGTGCCTGAAGTGGGAATCAAACTCAGTTCCTCAGTTCCCCAGGACCAAAGTCCACCACCCTAACCACTAGGCCACTCCTCCACGCCTGCACGCTTTTTATCGCTGCTGCCAGCCGCCATAACCCCGACAAGGTAAGTCAAGATGACTTTTAAAATTCGGAGGGAGGGGGCCTGGAACTCGAAGGGAGGGATGATGACCCTGGAACTCAGAGGGAGGGAGGGAGGAACGACGACCCTGGAACTCGGAGGGGGGGAGGGAACGAACTTCCGATGGGGGAAATATTGGGGGTGCTCGAGCACCCACGGAGTCGGTGCCTATGCATATACCTGGGTAAGGAGTAAGCAATTTTCAATAGCAATTTGTCCAGGTAAATGGCTTCATAACATTGCCATTTCCATATTAAATTCTAGTGGAAGAAAAAATAAGCTTTTGTTTTCCTTGTCTGTAGGTGGATGAAGTCATCGCATCCAAGTATCAGAGGGTGATGGCAGAGTGGAAGGCCTGCGAGGTCATTGTGAAGCGGAGAGAGAAGGCGTCACACTCTGCCATCTTGGTCAAGTTCTCCTCAGGCAGCAGCATCGACAGCCACGTCCAGCACCTGATCCACCAGGACTCCACAATCAGCAATGATGTAAGAGCCCTCAGTGGATTTGGATTTTTAGATTTATTTCATGCCATTTCCAAATCGGAGGTCAAAGAGAGTTAGATTCAGATACATGAGTTATTTCCCTGTCCTATTTTGTCCCTGAGGCAATAGAGGGTGAAGTGACTTGCTCCTCCATTCTTTAAAACACTGTTTTCCAAGTCCAAGTAACATAGTAAATGATGACAGATAAAGACCTGTACAGTCCATCCATTCTGCCCAACAAGATAAATTAATTTTACATGGTATGTGATACTTTATACCCGAGTTTGATTTGTCCTTTCCATTCTCAGGGCACAGACCGTAGAAGTCTGCCCAGCACTCTTCTTGTACTAAAAGTTCTGAAGCTAACGTCGAAGCCCCTTAAAATTTACACTCAAGCCCATCCATATCTATTCAGTCACAATCAGGGCGTAGACCATAGAAGTCTACCCAGCACCGGTTTCGCTTCCAAATTACCGGCGTCACCACCCAATCTCCGCTAAGATTCCGTAGATCCATTCCTTCTAAACTGGATTCCTTTGTGTTTGAATTCCATTACTGTTTTCCTCTCCACCACCTCTCCCCTTGCCAGTCAGGTTTTCAGGATATCCACAATGAATATGCATAAAAGAGATTTGCATATAATTTATTTATTTATTTATTTATTTATTTATTTATTTATTTATTTATTGCATTTGTATCCCACATTTTCCCACCTCTTTGCAGACTCAATGTGGCTTACAATACATCATGAATGGTGGAAATGAATAAGAAAATAGACATTTAGTCATAATGGAGATAGTATATGCAAATCAAGTTAATGCATATTCATTGTGGATATCCTGAGTGTCTAGAGGTACTCTAGGACTGGACTTGGGAAACACTGCTTTAAAACACTTCCTACTTCAGCCCAAAAATTGATTTATAAAGCCTGAGAAACTGTCTCACAAGCCGAGAAGATGACATTGTAGCCAGCTGTTTTCTCCTCTGCGGGCTTTCATGTAAGAGTCAAGTGTAGACGGGTTGTGCGAGAACTACTTTCAGTGCTTCTATTGAAGCCACCAGATTTTTTTTTTCCATTATACACCCCTCACCCCACCAAGAGCTATAAAATGTTACCATAATCACAGATTGCCTGAATAGCCATAAAAAACAACAACCCTGAAGGTATTCCCCTTGCCAGGTTTTTACATTTAAAGGTTATTGCATTTTTTTTAGAGTAACTGTAACCCTTTATCCTTGCAATATTTTTATGTTGAATCCTTGTTTGCTGCAATAACCCTTTTATTCTTTGACAATAACTGTGCATTTATTTCATGCAGGTTTTTATGTCTTCAGATGAAATGGACTCCAGCGATCGAGATATGAAAGGTCAAGGTGACCCAGTGTTGACTGTCCTAGGCGGTGGGACACCACCGTTGGTGGTGGCAGCTGTGGAACAGCAGCAGCAGTCTGTGGAATTTGACTCCCCAGATTCTGGCCTTCCCTCCTCCAGGAATTACTCTGTGACCTCCTGCATGCTGTCCAGCATTGACGAGGGGCAGAGTGTTTGCTTTGATGATGGGGTGGAGCTAGGTTCCAGCACAGAATCGGAAAGGACAGAGCTCTCAATAGGCCTCTCTCGTAAAACTCAGAGCAGGACTAAGACTCAGGACACATTTACAGAGGAGCAGCTGTGCTGTCAGATGGACTGTTTAAGAACCGAGGAAGACATCTTTTCCATATGTCCCACCTCTTATACAGTAGGTTTGCTTTGGATTTTAGACTTGTTTGTTTTTCCCAATCCAAGCTCCAGGCAAGTTTCAATCGGGTGTTTCTCTGCTGTAGAAGATTTACACCTTAATTTGAGTTAAGCACATAGCCCAGTATTCTGAAGCACTAAGGTGCACTGTCCAGCCCCTATCCATGAATTTTCTTAGAGACGGAGCAGGTGTGGGGGTATGAGTGTTCTGCCTATCTCTATGGATAATCAGCAATATTCAGCTGCTATGCAGATAAAGCTAAGTCAGCAAAACGTCTGTCCAAACTATCCTGATAGTTTCAAGTTTATTTAGAACTTTCTATCCCGCCCATCAGATGGGTGTCTGGGCGACTTCCATGCTAAAAGTACACAAGTAATAGTATAACGTAGATTTGGACAATGACAAAACACGACTATAAGGGAAGAAGGGAGAACTACAATGTAAATAGGACAGGAGGGTGGGGGGAAAAGGGAAAGGGAATGCTTCATAACTGTGCTGCTAATTCAGTCTAGCCTCTGTGGAGAAAGAACGAGAAATAAGGAATATGGATCTGTGAAAAGGAAGGTCTTGAGTTATGTGAAAAACATGTGATTGCGAAGTGACTGTGGCAGTTTTCGGGGCCTTGAACTGAGAAGATTGCTTTCCTAGTGTCTTCATGCCTAATTTCCCAAAAGGATGGTGTGACCAACAGATTCTGAGAAGAGGATCTAAGGGTTCGATGATTGGAATAAGGGATCAACAAACGCGATAGATAGAAAGGTTCTCGGGATGAATGGGTTTTGTAGACCAGTAGTAATGTCTTATAAATGATGTGGTGGGATGGGGGAAGCCATTGAGTTACTTTTAGCAGTGGAGTAAAGTGATCAAATTTCTTTTTACCAGTGCTAAGTTTGATAGCTGTGTTTTGTACTACTTGCAGTCTGTGGATTTCAGGCCCAAGTATAGTGAGTTACAGTAATCTAATTTGCTTATTATGAAAGAGTGTGTGAGAATGTTTAGTCCCGGGAGATCAAGAAATGAGCAAATTTGTCTTAAGTTTGTAGTAACAGCTCGTGATAACGCTAGAAATCTGAAGGTGACTAGAAAGTGTTTCATCAAGAATGACCCCTAGTATTTTTGTGTTTTGTGCTTGAGAGACAGTAGTAGTGTTGAGAATGATGGGTTGTGCAAGGATTCCATTCGGCAAGTTAGAAAAGAGAATGTATTTCAATGTATCTGGATTGAGAATTAGCTTTATTTTGCTGTGGCCAGTTAGTAATCTGGGTTAAATTGCAGTTAAGATTGCAAATCATCTGGACATCTGTTGGAGGTGTATTTATTTATTTAGATTTTGCTCACACCTTTTCAGTAGTAGCTCAAGGCGAGTTATATTCAGGTACACTGTACCATACTGGGACAGACCAAAGGTCCATCAAGCCCAGCATCCTATTTCCAACAGTGGCCAATCCAGGTCACAAATACCTGGCAAGGTCCCAAAAAAGTACAAAACATTTTATACTGCTTATCCCAGAAATAGTGGATTTTCCCCAAGTCCAATTTAATAATGGTCTATGGACTTTTCCTTTAGATAGCCATCCAAACCTTTTTTAAACTCTGCTAAGCTAACCGCCTATACCACATTCTCTGGCAGCGAATTCCAGAGTTTAATTACACATTGAGTGAAGAAAACGTTTCTCCGATTCGTTTTAAATTTACTACATTGTAGCTTCATCGCATGCCCCCTAGTCCTAGTATTTTTGGAAAGCGTAAACAGATGCTTCACATCTACCCATTCAACACCACTCATTATTTTATAGACCTCTATCATATCTCCCCTCAGTCACCTTTTCTCCAAGCTGAAGAGCCCTAGCCGCTTTAGCCTTTCCTCATAGGGAAGTCATCCCATCCCCTTTATCATTTTTGTCGTCCTTCTCTGCGCTATATCTTTTTTGAGATGCAGCGACCAGAATTGAACTGGGTATTTCTCTATCCCTGTAGGGATCACAATCTAAGTTTGTACCTGAGACAATAGAGAGAGGGTTAAGTGACTTGCCCAAGATCACAAGTAGCTGCAGGGAACACTAGGCGTGCTGTATAGGAATCTAGGGTTTAGTGCCGGTCAATACTGAATACATATGTTTAGTGCTACTCCTGCAGATAATTTAAGTGCCATGACTAGCATTTAAAATAAATGGTGATGATGGCATTTGAATGTTGACCCAGTAGTTAGTGTATAGCCCCTTGCATTATTTAATTTTACTGCTGTAATTGCCTATTGCTCATGTTTGATCTATTCTTACTGTACACCGCCTTGAGTGAATTCTTTCAAGAAGGCAGTAAATAAATCCTAATAAATAAATCAATAATGTGCATTAAATGCCCATTAGTACCTGAGGCAATGGAGGATGCAGTGATGTGCCCAAGGGTTAGTTACTCCATTTCCAGCTGAGGTGTATGGGCAGTGGTGTGCTGGTAAATTTTTAACAACAGGCTCTCTCCCCGGTCCACCTAGGCACCCCCCCATCCACCACTGTGCCCCCCCCCCCATCCACCTCTGCGCCCCCCCCCAAAAAAAATTGCAGAGCTGGCTATAGCCGGGGGGGGGGGGGCAATGCATTACTCTCTCCAAGAAAAAAAAAATTAAATGATCCCAGGTTCCAATCTAATTCATGTTTAATATGGGATAAAATGCCATAAATAAGTAAATAAATAAACATAAACTTTTAACGTTCAGCACCTGATTCTCAACGTGGACATATTCCAAACACTATAATGAAAATAAAATTATTTTTTCTACCTTTGTTGTCTGGTGACTTTGTTTCTCTGATCATGCTGGCCAGTATCTGATTCTGCTGCTCTCTATCTGTTCCCTTGACTCCGTTTCCAGGGCTTCCTTTCCATTTATTTCTTTTCTTTCCTCCTTTCTTCTTCATTTCTGGTCCTCCGCAGAGTTGACTGTACAGTGGATCCAGCTTCTGCCTATTTTCTCCATCCATGTGCAGTTTCTCTTCTCACTTCTTTTTCCCACATCTAATCTCCTTCCTGTGTCTTCCCTCCATGTCCAGCATTTCTTCTCTCTCCATTCCCTCCCCTCCATCCATGTCCAGAATTTCTCTTGCCCTCCCCTCCATACATGTCCTGAAACTTTCTCTCCCCTGCCCGCCTCTACCCATCCATGCCCAGCAATTCTCTTCTCTCCCCTGCCCTCCTCTACCCATCCATGCCCAGCAATTCTCTTCTCTCCCCTGCCCCCTCTACCCATCCATGCCCAGCAATTCTCTTCTCTCCCCTGCCCCCTCTACCCATCCATGCCCAGCAATTCTCTCCCCCGCCTCCCTCTGCCCATCCATGCCCAGCAATTCTCTCCCCTGCCTCCCTCCCCCATCCATGTCTAGCGATGTCCTTCGCCCCACCCTCCCCTCCCGCTCCCATCCGTCAGTTTCAATTACCTCCCTCGAAGCGCCGCATTATTTAAGGCCCTGCTGCCCGTCTCCAGCTGCCTTCCCTGCTTGCTTCTGAGGAGTTCACGACGTCAGAAGGCGGGACTAAGGGCGTGAACTCCTCAGAAGCAAGCAGGGAAGGCAGCTGGATGGAAGCGGCAGGGGAGGGTGGAGGCGAAGGACATCGCTAGACATGGATGGGAGGAGAGGTAAGCATGGCGCCCTCCTGCCATGCTTACCTCGTGCAATGGAGCTGGCTCGCCCCGAACAACAACTGGCTCGCAAGAGCTATCAAAATTTAACAAGCGGCTCTTGCGAGCCGGTGCGAGCCGGCTTCAGCACACCACTGTGTATGGGGCAGTTTTCAGAAGGAATCTTTGTAGATAAATAAGTGTTTGAAGGCCCCTTTCAGAATTTCCCTCGGGGCAGCATTAGTTCTATCTCAGCAATGTACACATTCCTCCATATATCTTCCACACTCTGGGGCTGATGCAGCAAAGTGCGTTAGGCTTTCTGCACAGTACAGTTTGGCTTTTGGTGTACGGTTCTGTGTGCACCCTATGTAGAAAAGAGTTTCGTGCATAAGGCCTCAGATAGACATTAGTGCAATAATAGCAAAGCTATTAGCTATTCTAGGCAGAAGACTAGAAGGCTGAATGCAACACCCGCTCTGAGGTCAGCTCGTTCTGCAGTCATCATGAGTATTTTTCCTTCACTGCCAGCTACATCTTTTTTTTCTTGCTTTCATGAAGAGCATGGGTTAAAAATAAATTGTTGATGGGAGGTGTGCCAAACAAAGAATAAAGTGTTGGACTTTCAAAAGGCGTTTGACAAGGTACCTCATGAAAGGCTACAGAGGAAATTGGAGGGTCATGGGATAGGAAGAAATGTCCTATTGTGGATTAAAAACTGGTTGAAGGATAGGAAACAGAGAGTGGGGTTAAATGGGCAGTATTCACAATGGAGAAGGGTAGTTAGTGGGGTTCCTCAGGGGTCTGTGCTAGGACCACTGCTTTTTAATATATTTATAAATGATTTAGAGATGGGAGTAACTAGCGAGGTAATTAAATTTGCTGATGACACAAAGTTATTCAAAGTCGTTAACTCGCAAGAGGATTGTGAAAAACTACATAAGGACCTTACGAGACTGGGAGGCTAAATGGCAGATGACGTTTAATGTGAGCAGGTGCAAGGTGATGCATGTGGGAAAAAAGAACCCAAATTATAGCCACGTCATGCAAGGTTCCACGTTAGGAGTTACGGACCAAGAAAGGGATCAGGGTGTCGTTGTCGATAATACACTGAAACCTTCTGCTCAGTGTGCTGCTGCGGCTCGGAAAGTGAATAGAATGTTGGGTATTAGGAAAGGTATAGAAAACAGGTGTGAGGATGTTATAATGCCATTATATCGCTCCATGGTGCGACCGCACCTTGAGTATTGTGTTCAATTCTGGTCGCCGCATCTCAAGAAAGATATAGTGGAATTGGAAAAGGTGCAGCGAAGGGCGACTAAAATGATAGCGGGGATGGGACGATTTCCCTATGAAGAAAGACTAAGGAGGCTAGGGCTTTTCAGCTTGGAGAAGAGACGGCTGAGGGGAGACATGATAGAGGTATATAAAATAATGAGTGGAGTGGAACGGGTGGATGTGAAGCGTCTGTTCACGCTTTCCAAAAATACTAGGACTAGAGGGCATGCGATGAAACTATAGTGTAGTACATTTAAAACAAATCAGAGAAACTTTTTCTTCACCCAACGCGTAATTTAACTCTGGAATTCGTTGCCGGAGAACGTGGTGAAGGCGGTTAGCTTGGCAGAGTTTAAAAAGTGGTTAGACGGTTTCCTAAAGGATAAGTCCATAAACCGCTACTAAATGGACTTGGGAAAAATCCACAATTCCAGGAATAACATGTATAGAATGTTTGTACGTTTGGGAAGCTTGCCAGGTGCCCTTGGCCTGGATTGGCTGCTGTCGTGGACAGGATGCTGAGCTCGATGGACCCTTGGTCTTTTCCCAGTGTGGCATTACTTATGTACTTATGACTGTTGACACATGGATATTAGCACTCACAAACTGCATGTGCATACAGCGGCACATATGCTAGAATTCTATTCTGTGCCTAAATCATGGTATTTAGGAGTGCATAATATGCCTAGGTGCGTGTGCATGCAGTCTGAATACCAGTACAGATTTTTGTGCACAGACCCATGTTGCTGCTGTCTTTTTGCCCTGCTTACAGCACTGGGTAGCAAAATGTTTGCATCAGAAACTGCACCGAACTTTACTGCATGGCTCTAATGCAGAGTAAATATATTGATCCCTCTGTGATACATATTTATTTAAGATTTATTAAGCTTTTTTATGATGAGATCCACTTTAGACCGTGCTAAATTCATCAATAAAAGGATGTTCAACATAATGTGGACTTTGAAACGAGTGAAATCATATCTTCCCTTGGAGATGAGAACCAACTGAAAATAACAAGATAAAACATAAGGAATGCCAAGCCAAATGCAAAGCGGAGATAAGGAGGGCTAAAAAGGACTTTGAAAAAAGTTAGCGTTAGAAGCGAAAATACATAGTAAAAAGGTTTTTAGATACATTAAAAGCAGGAAGCCAGCTAAAGAATCGGTTAGGCCGTTGGACGAAAGTGGTGTCAAAGGGGCGATCAGGGAAGACAAAGCCACAGCGGAGAAATTAAATGAATTCTTTGCTTCGGTCTTTACCGAGGATTTGGGTGGGACACCGGTGCCGGAAAGGGTATTTGAAACAGGCGAGTCAGAGAAACTAAACAAATTCACTAAACTCGGAGGATGTAATGGGTCAGTTCTACAAACTGAAGAGTAGTAAATCCCAGAGTATTAATAGAACTAAAAAATGAACTTGTGGAGCTACTGTTAGTAATATGCAATTTATCCCTAAAATCAAGTGTGGTACCGGAAGACTGTAGGATAGCCATTGTTATGCCGATTTTTTAAATAGGTTCCAAAGGAGATCCAGGAAATTATAGACTGGTGAGTCTGACGTCGGTACCGGGCAAAATGGTAGAGACTATTATTAAGAATAAAATTACAGATCAAATACAAAAACATGGGCTGATGAGACAAAGTCAGCACGGATTTAGTGAAGGGAAGTCTTGCCTAACCAATCTACTGCATTTTTTTGAGGGGGTGAACAAACATGTGGACAATGGGGAGCCGGTGGATATTGTGTATCTGGATTTTCAAAAAGTGTTTGACAAAGTGCCTCATGAAAGACTCCAGAGGAAACTGGAGAGCCACGTGATCGGAGGTAGGGTATTACTATGGATTAAGAACTGGTTGAAAGATAGGAAGCAGAGAGTAGGATTGAATGGTCAGTATTCTCAATGGAGAAGGGTACCTCGTTACCTCTCGCCTTGACTATTGCAACCTACTACTCACCGGCCTCCCACTTAACCAGCTATCCCCCCTTCAATCCGTCCAGAATTCTGCCACGCATCTTATCTTCCACACGAACCGATATACTCACATCACCCCTCTCCTCAAATCACTTCACTGGCTCCCGATCAGATACTATATACAGTTCAAGCTTCTCCTATTAACCTACAAATGCACTCGTTCTGCAGCCCCTCATTACCTCTCTACCCTCATTTTCCCGTACGTTCCTACCCGTAACCTCCGCTCACAGGATAAATCCCTCCTATCAGTACCCTTTTCCGCCACCGCCAACTCCAGACTCCGCCCCTTCTGCCTCGCCTCACCCTATGCTTGGAATAAACTTCCCGAGCCCATACGCCATGCGCCCTCCCTGCCCATCTTCAAATCCTTACTCAAAGCCCACCTCTTCACTGTAGCTTTCGGCACATAACCACTTACCTTCACTGCCGCATTTGATTGATTGCATACTTGTGTTTTAGATTGTAAGCTCTTTTGAGCAGGGACTGTCCTTCCTCGTTTAAATTGTACAGCGCTGCATAACCCTGGTAGCGCTTTAGAAATGTTAAGTAGTAGTAGTTAGTGGGGTCCCTCAGGGGTCTGTGCTGGGACCGCTGCTTTTTAACATATTTATAAATATAGAGATGGGAGTAACTAGTGAGGTAATTAAATTCGCAGATGACACAAAATTATTCAGGGTCGTCAAGTCGCAGGAGGAATGTGAAAGATTGCAGGAGGAGCTCGTGAGACTGGGGGATTGGGCGTCCAAGTGGCAGATGAAGTTTAATGTTGACAAGTGCAAAGTGAAAACTGATTTATTCAAGAAAGCATACCACAAACAACCGTCCACAATGCTGACTAACCTCACTGCCAAACACTGTCACTTTTACCCTAATGTCAATACCTGAGCAACAACATAATGTTGACACCTACGCAAGATCACAGTGTATTCTTATACCATGTATGTACGCACTGAATGTAAAACCATGTGCAACTATGTAGACCGGAAATGGCAATCGCCATTACGGCAAATGTAAGCCACATTGAGCCTGCAAATAGGTGGGAAAATGTGGGATACAAATGCTACAAATAAATAAATAAAAATAAAAAATGCATGTGGGTAAGAGGAACCCGAATTACAGCTATGTCATGCAAGGTTCCATGTTAGGAGTCACAGACCTAGAAAGGGATCTGGGAGTCATCGTTGATAAGACGTTAAAAACTTCTGCTCAGTGTGCTGCAGCGGCTAAGAAAGCACACAGAATGTTGGGTATTATTAGGAAAGGGATGGAAAACAAACACAAGGATGTTATAATGCTGTTATATCGCTCCATGGTGCGACTGCACCTCGAATATTGTGTGCAATTCTGGTCGCCGCATCTCAAAAAAGATATAAAAGAATTGGAGAAGGTGCAGAGAAGGGCGACAAAAATGATAAAAGGAATGGAACGACTTCCCTATGAGGAAAGGCTGAGAAAGGTTAGGGCTCTACAGCTTGGAGAAAAGGCGGCTGAGGGGTGATATGATAGAAGTCTACAAGATAATGAGCGGAGTAGAGCGGACAGATGTGACGTGTTTGTTTACACTTTCAAACAACAATAGAACCAGGGGGACACAAGATGAAGCTAGAATATGGTAGATTTAAAATAAATAGGAGAAAGTTTTTCTTTACTCAGCATGTAGTTGGACTCTGGAACTCGGTGCCGGAAAATGTAGTGACAGCAGCTGGCCTTACGGAGTTTAAAGGGGGTTTGGACAGATTCCTGAGGTAAAAGTCCATTGAACATTATTAAAAATTAATATATATTTTTTTAATTGGTTTTGCCAGGTTCTTGAAGCCTGGATTGGCCACTGTCGGAGACAGGATGCTGGGCTTGCTGGACCCTTGGTCTTTTCCCAGTATGGCGGTGCTTATGTGCTTATATGGAAGTATGTAAGTCTAAGTGCTTTGAAAATGAGCCCCATAGTGTCTGAAAATTGGGCACCAATTCGGAACATACCTTTTGACAGTAAAATGAAAGTTAAGCAGCAAAACAGGAGTAAACCTCACTTAGACACGTAACTGCACTTAGGTGCTATTCTGTAAGGAAGTGGCTAAGTCAGTGCTTTCCAAACCTGGTCCTGGAGGCATTCCAGCCAGTCTGGTTCTCAGGATATCCACTGCAGCCACATCTCTCTCATGAATATTCATTGTGGATATCTTGAAAACCTGACTGGCTAGAATGCCTCCAGGACCAGGTTTGTGAAACACTAGTGTAAGTGCTTTAGCAATTGGGGCACAGATGAGACACACATGCATGAAAGTTTTAAAATAACATTTACACCTGCCTTTTATATTCTGTGATAGTGCAAATACTGACTTATGTTCTATTCTGTAACAGAACTGGGTGCCCAGATGCCTAACTTTTAGCACCCTTTGTAGAATTATCCCTCTTCTCCTCTCCTCTACCCTGAACTGTGTCCTTGAATGATCTTTTCTTTTCTAGATAGAATTACTGGATACTGTTGCCTTAAATTTACATAGGATTGATAAAGACGTCCAGAGATGTGATCGGAATTATTGGTATTTTACTGCGGCCAACCTGGAAAAACTTCGAAACATCATGTGCAGGTGTGTATGTTGGTAAATATGATGGGTGAGGCTTGTACGAGCATTGCTGGAAAGTAGGTGTGGATATTGTCAGATCAAGATGGGGAAGGAGTTCAGGAGCAGGTATCACCAGGGCCCAGTCATTACACTAAGTCAAACGGATAGTCGAGAAAGAAGAGAGGAAGCAATTGAAGAACTTAATTCCAAAGCCTGTTAAGTGGATTAGTGAACTTTTTTATGTTCAAGAATTCTAGTCAAGATAATAATTTGTTTTCACTGAATATATATACACCTTATGAAGAAATGCCTCTTGTTGCAAATTTCACACATCCACTAGATTTTGTAGATTTCGCCTATATTTGGGCACAAAAAGCACAGAAGAAACAACCCTCGTAAACAGCACAGGTACACAATCACAATGAAGGAACCAAATAGTCAATACTGTGATGTCAAATACTTTATTGCATCCACTGACTCAACATGGGCCTGGGTTTTGGCCAAAGGCCTGCATCAGGAGTTTACTGAACAGAGTAGACATGCTGAAACCACTAAAGTATCACTTATAGCACTGAAACCGCTACTAACATAGTAACATAGTAGATGACGGCAGAAAAAGACCTGCATGGTCCATCCAGTCTGCCCAACAATATAACTCATATGTGCTACTTTTTGTGTATACCTGACCTTGATTTGTATCTGCCATTTTCATGGTACAGACTATAGAAGTCTGCCCAGCACTAGCTCCACCTCCCAACCACCAGCCCCGTCTTCCACCACCAGCTCTGCCACCCAATCTCGGCTAAGCTTCTGAGGATCCATTCCTTCTGAACAGGATTCCTTTATGTTTATCCCACGCATAGGATACTATGGTACTCCACTCTCCCAAGGGCCATTCTCCATTTCTTCCCATCTCTTTCACAGTATCTCTCTCTCTCTCTCTTGTCTTTTCTGCTGTATCCATTGACTCACCATGGTGAGTATTGGGCATTACAATATCATCCATCTATATTTATTTGGTTCCTTCGCTGTGGTTGCCTATATTTGGGCACCAATCTAAGATGTGCGCCCAACTAAATCGGCCCATAAGCCAATTAGTGGCAATAATTGGGTGCTAACTGGCACTAATTTGGATTTGCGCAGACATCTTCTTATGCGCTGTTCTATAATTGCGTCTTTCAAAACAGAATGGGGCCATAGGAGGTACACAGGTGGATCAGGGTCATTCCTAAAATGTGCAGACAGTGTTATAGAATACCAGGGGTATGTGCCCAATTTGATGCCGGGAATTACACCTGGTTTTAGGACGTGTATGTTTTGGCATTCAGCACTATTCTATAACGTGTCCTCAACTCTGAGTAGCATTATGCATCAATTTTTCAGCGCCATTTACTGAATCTTGCCCTATATGAAGGCAGTCTGTTTCCAGTATGAATTTGAGTTTTGAAAAAAATGTGTATAACAAGTTTTGGAACAGTATTTCAATTCTGCGATTGTTCAATCTGGCTATAAGTGACAAAAAAGAAATGTAACTGATTTTCAAATGTCCCACATAGAATAAAAAGCAGAATATGTCTTCTGATGTGTGTTTTTTTGTTTTTTTTTTACCCCGCGCTTTCCCACTCATGGCAGGCTCAATGCGGATTAGGTACTTATTTGTACCTGGGGCAATGGAGTGTTAAGTGACCTGCCCAAAGTCACAAGGAGCTGCCTGTGCCTGCAGTGGGTCAAAAAATCTTTTTCATTCACTCTGAAATGTATAATGCCCAACATGGCCACGTTTTGCCTTTCTAGAGGCTGCGTCAGGGATTTAAACTATATAATGAAAACATATTAAAAAATTTAAATCATACACGTCTCAAATATAATTAGGGTGGTGGACTTTGGTCCTGGGGAACTGAGAAACTGAGTTCAATTCCCACCTCAGGCAGCTCCTTGTGACTCTGGGCAAGTCACTTAACCCTCCATTGCCCCATGTAAGCCGCATTGAGCCTGCCATGAGTGGGAAAGCGCGGGGTACAAATGTAACAAAAAAAAAAAAAAACATGTGTTACTACTACTACTACTTAACATTTCTAAAGCGCTACTAGGGTTACCCAGCACTGTACAGTTTAACAAAGAAGGATAGTCCCTGCTCAAAGGAGCTTACAATCTAAAGGACGAAATGTAAAGTTGGGGCAATCTAGATATCCTGAATGGAGGTATAATGGTTAAGTGCCGAAGGCGACATTGAAGAGGTGGGCTTTGAGTAAGGATTTGAAGATGGACAGCGAGGGGGCTTGGCGTATGGGCTCATGGAGTTTATTCCACGCATAGGGTGAGGCGAGGCAGAAAGGGCGGAGTCTGGAGTTGGTAGTGGTGGAGAAGGGTACTGAGCAGTGGCGTAGCCAGAAGTCAATTTTTGGGTGGGCCAACAGGTTGGATGGGTGGGCACTAGACAGTGGTGTGCTGGTAAATGTTTAACAACAGGCTCTCTCCCCGGCCAACCTCTGCGCCCCCCCCCCCCCCCCCTCAAAATTGCAGAGCTGGCTATAGCCGGGGAGAGAGCCTGGGGGAGGGGAGGCAATGCATTACTCTCTCCAGGAAAAAAACATTAAATGATCCCAGGTTCCAATCTAATTCATGTTTAATGTGGGATAAAATGCAATAAATAAGTAAATAAATATAAACTTTTAATGTTGAGCACCAGGGTTTTCTTCAGTGAAAACAGAACAAAAGTATCTATTTGCTAAATAGATACTTTTGTTCTGTTTTCACTGAAGAAAACCCTGGGGAAGGACCGAGACAGACTGGCAAAAGTACACCTGAAAATGAGGTGGATAGAGCGCCGTTCACGGAAGAGAGTGTGTATCAACAACTTGGAAAGCTAAAGGTGGACAAAGCCATGGGGCCGGACGGGATCCACCCCAGAATACTGAGGGAGCTCAGAGAGGTTCTGGCGGGTCCTCTTAAAGATTTGTTTAATAAATCCTTGGAGACGGGAGAGGTTCCGAGGGATTGGAGAACGGCAGAGGTGGTCCCTCTACACAAAAGTGGGGATAGGGAAGAAGCTGGAAACTACAGGCCGGTAAGCCTCACTTCGGTTATTGGAAAAGTAATGGAAGCAATGCTGAAGGAAAGGATAGTGAATTTCCTGGAAGCCAATAAGTTGCAAGATCCGAGACAACATGGTTTCACCAAAGGGAAATCGTGCCAAACGAATCTCATTGAATTCTTTGACTGGGTAACGGGAGAATTAAATCAAGGACGTGCTATGGACGTCATCTACTTAGATTTCAGCAAGGCTTTCGACACAGTTCCCCACAGGAGGCTCTTAAATAAACTAGACGGCCTGAAAATAGGACCCAAAGTGGTGAACTGGATTAGGAACTGGTTGACGGACAGACGCCAGAGGGTGGTGGTGAATGGAGTTCGCTCAGAGGAGGGAAAGGTGAGTAGTGGAGTGCCTCAGGGATCGGTGCTGGGGCCGATTCTGTTCAATATATTTGTGAGTGACATTGCCGAAGGGTTACAAGGTAAAGTTTGCCTTTTTGCGGATGACACCAAGATTTCCAACAGAGTGGACACTCCGGAGGGTGTGGAAAACATGAAAAAAGATCTGAAGAAGCTAGAAGAATGGTCTAACGTTTGGCAATTAAAATTCAATGCGAAGAAATACAAAGTGATGCACTTAGGGAGTAGAAATCCAAGGGAGACATATGTGTTAGGCGGGAAGAGTCTGATAGGCACGGACGGGGAGAGGGATCTTGGGGTGATAGTATCTGAGGACCTGAAGGCGACGAAACAGTGCGACAAGGCGGTGGCAGTAGCTAGAAGATTGCTAGGCTGTATAGAGAGAGGAGTGACCAGCAGAAGAAAGGAGGTTTTAATGCCCCTGTATAAGATGTTGGTGAGGCCCCACCTGGAGTATTGTGTTCAATTTTGGAGGCCGTATCTTGCGAAGGATGTTAAAAAAAAATGGATGCGGTGCAAAGAAAAGCTACGAGGATGGTATGGGATTTACGTTCCAAGACGTATGAAAAGAGGCTTGCTGACCTGAACATGTACACCCTGGAGGAAAGGAGGAACAGGGGTGATATGATACAGACGTTCAAATATTTGAAAGGTATTAATCCGCAAACGAATCTTTTCCGGAGATGGGAAGGCGGTAGAACGAGAGGACATGAAATGAGATTGAAGGGGGGCAGACTCAGGAAAGATGTCAGGAAGTATTTTTTCACGGAGAGGGTGATGGACGCTTGGAATGCCCTCCCGCGGGAGGTGGTGGAGATGAAAACGGTAACGGAGTTCAAACATGTGTGGGATATGCATAGAGGAATCCTGTGCAGAAGGAATGGATCCTCAGAAGCTTAGCTGAAATTGGGTGGCGGAGCAGTTGGGGGGAAGAGGGGGTGGTGGTTGGGAGGCGAGGATAGGGGAGGGCAGACTTATACGGTCTGTAACAGAGCCGGTGATGGGAGGCGGGACTGGTGGTTGGGAGGCGGGAAATACTGCTGGGCAGACTTATATGGTCTGTGCCCTGAAAAGGACAGGTACAAATTCAAGGTAAGGTATACACATATGAGTTTGTCATGGGCAGACTGGATGGACCATGCAGGTCTTTTTCTGCCGTCATCTACTATGTTACTATGTTACTATGTTGAGCACCTGATTCTCAAAGTGGACATATTCCAAACACTATAATGAAAATAAAATGATTTTTTTCTACCTTTGTTGTCTGGTGACTTTGTTTTTCTGATCATGCTGGCCCATTATCCGATTCTGCTGCTATCTGTCCTCTTAACTCCATTTCCAGGGCTTCATTTCCATTTATTTCTTTACTTTCCGCCTTTCTTCTTCATTTCTTGCTCTATATCCGTAAGTAAAAGCTGGGTCCTCCGCAGACTTGACTGTCCAGTGGATCCAGCTTCTGCCTATTTTCTTCATCCATGTGCAGTTTTTCTCCTCTCTTCCTTTTCCCTCATCTCATCTCCTTCCTCACTCTTCCATCCCCTCCATCCATGTCCAGCATTTCTTCTCTCTCCCTTCCCTCTCCTCCATCCATGTCCAGCAACCCTCCTCTCTCCTGCCCTTCCCTCCATCCATGTCCAGCAACCCTCTTCTCCCCTGCCCTCCCCACCATCCACCCATGTCCAGCAACCTTCCTCTCTCCTCTTCCCTCCGCTCCATCCACCCATGTCCAGCAACTCTCCTCTTCCCTCCATCCATACCCAGCAATTCTCTTCCCTCCCGTCCCCTCCATCCATCCATACCCAGCAATTCTCTTCTCTCCCCTGCCCCCTCCATCCATCCATACCCAGCAATTCTCTTCTCTCCCCTGCCCCCCTCCATTCATCCATACCCAGCAATTCTCCTCTCTCCCCTGCCCTTCCCTCCATTCATCTATACCCAGCAATTCTCTCTCCCCTATCCTTCCCTCCATGTCCAGCAATTTCTCCTCTCTCCCTGGGCCCTGCCCTCCCATCCATCTCCTGCTCCTTCCCTCTGCTGTGCCCCATTTCTCCCAGTCCTATCCACCCTCTACTCATCACCCCTCCCAGTCCCATCCTTCCCTCTGCTCACCACCCCTCCCAGTCCCATCCATCTCCTGCTCCTTCCCTCACTCTGCTCACCACCCCTCCCTCTGCTGTGCCCCACTTCTCCCAGATCAAGTTACGCCCCGCCCGCCCGCGAGGTCCAGGTTCGCCGATTCGTGACCGTCTACCCCTCTCTTCCTCCCTCCGGCGCTTCTACCTGGGATCCTGGCAGCATTAGCTATGTATCCACGCTGCCTTCGCACTGCCCCGGAAGCCCTCTCTTTAAGAGAAGGCTTCCGGGGCAGTGCAAAGGTGCCCGCCCGCGAGGTCCAGAATCGCGCGATTCCGACTCTACCCCTCTCTTCCTCCCTCCCTTGGCGCTGCAGTAATGTACCTGGTATCCCGGCAGCATTAGCGATGTATCCACGCTGCCTTCGCACTGCCCCGGAAGCTTTAAGGCTTCCGGGGCAGTACGAAGGCAGCGTGGATACATCGCTAATGCTGCCGGGATCCCAGGTACATTACTGCAGCGCCGAGGGAAGGAGGAAGAGAGGGGTGGAGTCGGAATCGCGATAGGCGGTGGCAAACTGTTTGGGGTCCGGGAGCTGACAGACTCTGCTTCTGGGTGGGGCGGGCCTGAGGCAAAACTGGGTGGGCCTGGGCCCACCCGTAGCTATGCCCCTGGTACTGAGAGGAGGGATTTGTCCTGTGAGCGGAGGTTACGGGTAGGAGCGTAAGGGGAGATGAGGGTAGAGAGGTAATGAGGGGCTGCAGATCGAGTGCATTTGAAGGTTAGTAGGAGAAGCTTGAACTGTATGCGGTACCTGATCAGAAGCCAGTGAAGTGACTTGAGGAGAGGGGTGATATGGGCATATCGGTCCTGACGGAAGATAAGACGTGCAGCAGAGTTCTGAACGGATTGAAGGGGGGATAGATGGCTACGTTACTCCACAAATAATAAAAATGAATCACTAGTTTAAAAGTACACATATAAAAAATGTGTATTATAGAAATAAACACAAACTGATTAATGTAAATAAGAACATGACTAGCCTAACATCCACAGGTCCATCTAGCCTAACATCCTGCTTCCAACAGTGGCCAATCCAAGTACTTGTGGCCTGAAGTACCTAGCAGACACTCAGTTAGCAACAACGTTCCATGCTACCAATCCTGGGGCAAGCAGATGCCTCCCCATGTCTGCTTCAATAGCAAACTTTGGACTTTTCCTCCAGGAACTTGTCCAAACCATTTTTTAAAACCAGATATGCTAACTGCTGTTACCACATCCTCCAGCAACAAGTTCCAGAGCGTGAGTGAAAAAATATCTCCTCCTATTTGTTTTAAAAGTATTTACGTGTAACTTCCTTGTGTGTCCTCTAGTATTTATACTTTTGGAAAGAGTAAAAAATCGATTTACTTCTACTTGTTTTACACCACATAGGATTTTGTAGACGTCAATCATAACCCCCCTCAGCCAGTGGTGTGCTGGAGCAGGCTCTTACAGGCTCGCAAGAGCCGGTTGTTAAGTTTTTAAGAATTTTCGGAGCCGGTTGTTAAAAGTAGGGCCCTCCATGGCTACTTTAACAACTGGCTTCCAAAATGTGGGCTTGGGCCCCCTGCTGAATTCTCTTTTACTTTGCTGGTGGGGATGCTGAGCCCTGCCAGCCAAGTAAATAGACTGCTGCTGCTCCCCACTCCTTGTTTCCAGCTCTGAGCAGCAGGCTGGGACTTCTCCAGCAAGTGTGAGAAGTTTCAGCATGCTGCTCAGAGCAAGACGTTGGAAGTGGTGGCAGTCCATTTATTTGCTGCCAGCAAAGGTATGCCTAGCGTGCCCGCACGAAGGGAGGGAGGAGAGAGAGGCAAGTGTTGCTCCCCCCCCCCCCCACCCCGGCCACCCCTAGCCCTTCCAACTGCAGAGCTGGCTACGTTCGGAGAAAGAGCCTGTTGTTAAAAATTTACCAGCACACCCCTGCCCTCAGCTGTCTCTTTTCCAAGCTGAAGAGCCCTAACTTCTTTAGCCTTTTCTCATATGGGAGGAGTTCCATCTTGCTCTTCCAATTCCACCATATCTTTTTTGAGATACAGCAACCAGAATTGAACGCAATACTCAAGGTGCGGTCGCACCATGGAACCGTAGAGGCATTGTAATCTTATTATTTTTTTTATCCCTTTCCTAATAATTCCTAGCATCCTGCTTTTTTGGCCACTCCTGCATACTGGGCAGAAGATTTCAGAGTATTATTCCTAAGCTCTTCCTGCTATTTTTCACAATCCGCATGTGTTCTGACAACTTTGATTAGTTTTCTGTCATCTGCAAACTTAAGCACCTCACTCATCGTCCCGATTTGCAGATGGTAACATAGTAGATGATGGCAGAAAAAGACCTGCACAGTCCATCCAGTCTGCCCAAGTAATGTGCCACTTTTTTGTGTATACCTTACCTTGATTGGTACCTGTCTTTTTCAGGGCACAGACCGTACAAGTCTGCCCAGCACTATCCCCGCCTCCCATCATTGGCTCTGGCACAGACCGTATAAGTGTGCCCGGCACTATCCCCGCCTCCCAACCACCAGCCCCGCCTCCCACTACCGGCTCTGTTATCCAATCTCGGCTAAGCTCCTGAGGATCATTTAGCACCGGTCCCTGCAGCACTCCACTATCCACCTTGCTCCATTGAGAAAAAGGGCCATTTAACGCTACCCTAATCAGTCAAATAACCAATTCCTATTCCACAGAAGGACATTGCCATGACTTTTTAATTTTCCCAGAAGTCTCTTATCTGTTGTATCAAGCTGAATTTGATTATTTTAGCAAACTGTGTGTCATTGCTTGCTTTTTGATAGAGAACTAGGCTGACCCACTGGGAGATATTTACTGCATAGCAGGAGGGGAAGGGCTCACATAGAGAAACACAGACTTATTTGAAGCACATTCCATGTGCTGGACCTGAACCATAATACTGCTAAGTGTTCTGATATTTTTAGTCTTAATTTCTCAACTTTCTGGCTACAGGTTTAGCTACCTGATATATCTATTCTCTGGACTTTATTGCTTGTTGCTTAATTAATTTGTGCTATGAATCTGTATTGTGGTGTACTTTTTTTTTTTTGTTTGTTTTGTTACATTTGTACCCCGTGCTTTCCCACTCATGGCAGGCTCAATGCGGCTTACATATTGTATACAGGTACTTATTAGTACCTGGGGCAATGGAGGGTTAAGTGACTTGCCCAGAGTCACAAGGAGCTGCCTGTGCCTGAAGTGGGAATTGAACTCAGTTCCTCAGTTCCACAGGACCAAAGTCCACCACCCTAACCACTAGGCCACTCCTCCACTAACCCAGATCCCAAAAAAGACAAAAACAAAACAAAAAAACTTCTCTCCCTTTCTGCCTAGCTCTGATAGTAGTGAGCCTAGGCTTTTCAAACTCTTTCTAACGTTGGCTACTATACTGTGAACAAGTTCTGCCAGGTTTATTTGCCATTGCTTGTCCTAGGTTAAAAAAAAAAAAAAAAGCAGCTTTAGTCTTACTACTGGCTTAATTTGCATTTACATTACAGAGACTGCTATAATTATTGGGAATATTTAGATTTACAGGAGAGAAGTTGGTTTCTAGCTGGATTTGACTGTTGTATCAAGCTGAATTTGACTATTTTAGCAAGCTGTGTATCATTACTTTCCCAAGAACTTTGATAGGGAACTTGGCTGACTCACTGCTACTTACAGTTCCATCCACCCACCCCTGGATTTTCTACTCGTATATAGACAACCCAAAAATAATTAATGTTACTCCTCAGTCATACATAGGCAATCTTACAGACTGTTAACCATATCATAGTACACCTGTTCATACCTATTCTAACCAATCAAGATGACTTTTATTCTGTTTAATTATTGTGGTGCTTTAGTTCCAAGGCACACCATCTGGAGGCTTAGTTTCTCCTATCTATCTTCAGCTTGCTAGTATAAAACAGGAGCTCAGCAAACTAAAGCAGGAATTGGATTGAATTAAAGCAGCTTCTATCACTGGACAGAATCATACCAATTTTTCACCATTACAGCTCTATGATGATTCAGAAAATAGAACTGAGATGAAACAAAAAGTAAGGAAGGTGTCCCAAGAGAAAATACATCCCCAAAGCACTAATAAAAAAAATCTTATACCAGAAAATTGTTGCTGCTAGGGGATTCTTATTATCAGAGGCAAATACTGACTATAATCAGAGAAGAAACTAAGGAGTCTAACACTGATGATGTTATCCTCCTGGAAACAAATGATCAGGACGATAATACCCCACTTGCAGCACAGAGAGCTTTTCTGGAGCTGGGGGATAGATTAAAAACTTTGGTACAAATGGTAGCTTTTTCTGAAATACTACCTACTTTTGGAAAGGGAGAGAAAAGTTTATAAAATACCGCGAATTTCAATAGGTGGCTCAAAGCCCGGTGTCATCAAGAAAGTTTTAGGTACATAGGAGGATGGGGCAATTCATGGAGAAACAAAAGACATATGGGCAGCATCTCACTGTGATAGGAAAAAAACAATCCTTGGAGAGAAATTCAGATGATATGTATCTAGGCGTGTCTTGCCTTGATATTGCAGCCTACTCACTTAATCACCACAGACTGTTCACCAAATAAAATACTACAGATTCTTTTTGGATTCGTATTGGGTAAATGAAACTCTTTATTCAAATGGAGAGTGTATAAATCATTATTGCTTCAGTCTATAGAATGATTAAGAAATATACATGCTGACTGAGTCAAATTAAGAGATATGCACACTAATTAAACCATCTAATTAAAAGAAAGCTATAAACAGATACATATACACTTACATCACTGGTCAGAAAGCTCAGGCTCTTATCTCATCAGCCGGGAGGTCCGTTGCGGCGAAAGCTCATGAGTCTCATTAACCAGGAACACGCCTTCTGCATGACACGTCTGCCCACAGAGCTTCACTGCAAGGGGGGCCCCTTTTATTAGGCTCTGACCTCATGTTCAGAGCTAAGAAAAGTTACAGAAAGCTTCTATGGAAAATTACAGAATGCTTAACATGGTCATATGCTTTCCCAAGTCCAGGTGGCCAAGCTGGGCCTGGGAAATAAGTGCCATCCTCCCCTTTGCATACCAAATTAGTTAGAGCTATGTCTTATCTTCTGCATTCCAACTTGTTTACATGAAATGTTACTTTCGGTCAAAGACAAGATTTCAGAGTGTATTATCGGACAAAAGCAGGGTTGAAAAGCAATCCTTTAAGGTAACACTTAAACAATCATTTTTAAACAGAATTACTTCTAATCAACAATACACTGGTCATTCAAGACAGGGTTGAAAAACAATCTTCAAAATTCACTTCCATTGCAAGGCGTTTAAACTAGAAGGCCAGGGTGGCATATGGAAGGTCACTTCCAGTGCAGCTAAAGACAAGATGTGACAGTAGTAAAGAAACCAGTGAAAGCAACAACCATAGCAAATCACTTCTTATCAACACAGCAGGAAGTGAGACTGAAGAAAAAATAAACAGAAAATGAGACCCACTGAAATTCAGCTGGAAAGTGATGAGTACAGATGCTGGTAGTCTAAGAAACAAAGTTCATGATCTGCAAGCCCTGATGTTAGAGGCAGACTTAGACATTGTTGCTATCATGGAGACGTGGTTCATTGAGTCCCATGAATGGGATGCAAACATACCAGGCTATAATCTATTTAGGAAGGATAGAGATGGTTGAAAAGGTGGAGTAGCAGCTCTGTATGTGAGAAATGATATCACAGCGACTGAAATGCATGGGGCCTGGGTAAAGGAAGAAGAGATTTGGATCACCTTGAAAAGAAATGATGGGACATCTGTCCACAAGAGGTGTTGTCCACAGACCTCCAACACAATCAGAGGAGCTAGATAAAGATCTGGTCACAGATATCCAAAAGTTGGGAAAGAAAAGAGAGGTTCTGATGCTGGTAGATTTCAACCTGCCGGATGCGGATTGGAAAGTTCCATCTGTGGAATCAGAAAAGTAGAGATATCGCGGATGCCTTACAAAGTGCTCTGCTTAGATAAATGGTGACAGAAACCACAAGGGAAGGAGTGACGCTGGAACTGGTGCTTACAAATGGGGAAAGTGGGCTAATGTCCAGGTGGGTTCCCACTTGGGCAGCAATGATTATTATTTGTAGTATTTGTATCCCACATTTTCCCACCAATTTGCAGGCTCAATGTGGCTAACATTTGCTGTAATGGCGATTGCCATTTCCGGGTAGCAGAATTACAAATGATATTGTGTTAAGGTGCATACATACATGGTAACATATGGAGCATAACATGTATGGAATAGATCATGGTATATGTATATATATATATACAACATGTGCATACATACATGTTAAAGAAGAATAAATTATGATAGTGCATGAAGACTCCTGAGTAGTTGATTGGATAGTAACATACATTAGGTCAGCGGCTATAGATAGACCCTATTCAGCATAAGGTTTAAAGTGGTATTGCTGATCATTAATATCAGAGAGGTTAATCAGTCATGTGTTAAGAGTTCGGTTTTGTCTAGATCATGTATAGTTTCGTTATTTAGTATTAAGATGGATGCTTATGGTATGCCTTCTTGAAAAGATCTGTTTTCAGTAGCCTTCGGAAGATGGTTAGGTCTTGCGTTGTTTTTATGGCCTTCGGTAGTGTGTTCCATAGCTGCGTGCAGACGTATGAGAAGCTGGTCACGTATATGGATTTATATTTTAGTCCTTTGCATTTAGGATAATGTAGATTGAGGAATGTGCGTGATGACCTTTTGGCATTCCTAGTAGGTAAATCTATAAGGTCTGACATGATCATCAAACAGTTTGGTTTGCTATAACATCTAAAGTGGAGGGCAGCCACTCAGTCCTGGATTTCAAACATGCTGACTTTAGCAAAATGGGGGAATACCTGAAGAAAGAGCTGACTGGCTGGGAGGACAAATGGAAAGGCAGTGGTCCAGGCTGAAAGGAGCTATAAATATGGCTACTAATGAAATACAGAAAAACTCAAGAAGAGGAACATGGATAAAACTGAGAGAATGCAAGAAAGTGATACGTCTGGCAAAAGCGCAAATGGAAGAACAAATGGCTAGAAATGTAAGGTGGGGGCAGCAAGAATTTTTCAGTTATATTAGTGAAAGGAGTAAGACTAAAAATTGAATTGTGAGACTGAAAGATGCTGTGAGATTGTGGAGAATGATGAGTTAAAAGCAGACGTGCTAACAAATACTTCTGTGTACAAGGAAGAAAATCCTAGAGAAGGACCACAATTGACTGGCAAAGGTACAATTGAGAATGGAGTGGATACGGCACCATTCACACAAGAAAATGTTTATGTACAACTTGAAAAACTGAAGGTGGACAAAGCATGGGTCTAGACAGGATCTATCTCAGGATAATATTGGAGCTCAGAGAGTTTCTGGCGGGAACTCTTAAAATTTGTTTAATAGGGGTCACGTGATGCTCTGAAAGGAGGCAGACGTGGTTTCGTGAGCTCCGAGGCCCTGACCTCTGAAATCTGAAATTTAAACGATTATATTATAAGGCAAGAGCCCTTAAAACATTAAAACATAGCGGAGAACCTTTATGGAAAAGTTTCTGAGCACTCCAGCAAGAGCGATGACCAGCAGAAGCACAAAAAAAGAAAAAGACAAACCCAAGGTAGCGGGTGGTGCGGAGGAAGGCCCGGCGCTGAGCGGGAACGCCGCGTTCACAGAGAAGCAGTTAAAACAGCTCAGAGACGTGATGGAAGAGGTGATGGCGCAAAAACTAGACCAACTATGTGTGCGCACCGCGAACTTAGAGTCGCTCCTCACGGACACTGTGCAGAGAACGGGGGAGCTTGAAAAGCGAGTCTCGGACGTCGAAGATGCGTCGGGCCCCACCGCGCGCCAAGTAACAGACCTTACAGCAAACGTGGAGCGGCTGAAGGTTCAACTGGATGACCTAGAGAACAGATCGCGACGGGGAAATTTGCGGCTGGTGGGCCTCCCAGAAGCGGTCCCAGACCAAGCGCTAGCGTCCGTGTTGGAAAAGTGGCTAGCAGAAGAATTCGCGCTATCTGACCACGCGGGCAAGATTTGTTTGGAACGGGCCCACCGGGTGGGAAGATATCAAGAGGGAAAGAAAAACCCGAGAACAGTTATAGTCAAAGTGCACAACTACGTGCACAAAGTAGAAATCTTGCAAGGCTATAGACAAAAACGCCAGGAACTTAAATACAATGGACACCAAGTCCGAATTTACCAGGACTATTCGGCAGCACTGCAGGAGCAGAGGAAAAAATTTACTCCATGGTGTCAGCGACTTCATGAAATGCAAGTACCATTTATGCTAATATACCCTGCGGTACTTAAAGTCAAGAGTGAAGGCAAATGGAAGTTTTGCAGCACAGTCTCTGCAGCACAACACCACGTGGAGGACTTGGAAGACAAGAAAAACAGGCCTGACAGAGGAGAGAAAGAGAAATAATTTACCTAATGTAATGTATTATATGTTTATTGCTATGTTGGAGTGTTAGTAACAATATAGTAGAGAACCCACACAGGGATTCAGGGATCGATGCCTAAGATTGGTTATGGAGGGGCTGCCATGATTATGCTAGAGTTGGGGCCCGGAGGCGCGGAAACCCCGATTACCCATCCAGAGAGAGATGGGTTGGGCCACAGAGATGGGAGGGACAATAAAGGGAAGGAAAAGGAACGGGGGAGGCGTGGGACGACAGAGGGGAGCCATGGGGGGAGGTAGGGGTCAGAAGAAGAAGAGGGAGGGCATGGGAAGGGGTAGTTGGGGGGGTAGCAGAACCAGTTTTGTGTGCAATTGGGGCAGCGAAAGGTGGGGCACTTGTAGTAAAGAACACTTGATAAAGAAAGGGCGGGGGCAGGAGAGAAAGTGTAAGGACAGCGACCTTAAGAACTTAACAGGAAGATTCCCTGGGAGGGAGGCTGGGCTCTCCTGGGAATGCAGAGAGGATACTATGACTGCAACACCAGACAAGAGTTTTGAGCAAGCCACGGGGGAGTGAGGTTTGTGTGATCTCCTGGAACGTTTGTGGGATCACGACCCCAATAAAAAGAACAAAGATATTGGAGGCTTTGAAGCGTCATGGGGCCCAGATAGCCTGCGTTCAAGAGACGAGACTCTCCCAAGAGGAGCATGAAAAGCTAAAAAAACAGTGGGTGGGGGAGATGTACTGTTCCCCAGCGGTAGGCAGAAAAGGAGGGGTAGCAATTTTAATACATAAAGCTTTGGCCTGTCAAGTAACGCCCTTATTCAAAGATAGTGAGGGGAGATATGTTGGAGTAAAGATACACCTGCAGGGCAGAGATAGACTTTTGGTGGCTGTCTACGCACCAACTGGGATGAACAAACAGTTTTACTCACAGTTATTAAGCAAATGCCAACAGTACCCAGATCTGCCCAAAATGATAGCAGGGGACATGAACCAGGTATTTGACTGGGGGCTGGATCGTACGGGACCAAGGAGAAGAGGGGAGCTTGATGGGCCCACACTGCTAGAATCCTTTTGTCAAGCTGCAGGGTTAGTTGATCCATGGCGGCTGCTGAACATGGACGAGAACGATTATACTCATACATCAAGAGTCCACCGTACACAATCCAGACTAGATTACATACTACTTTCCCAAGAATTGTTCTCGCAGGTCCAGGCAGCAAGGATAGGGCCCGAGGAGCTGTCAGATCATGCTATGGTCTGGATAGACCTGGAAGCACAGCCATTCTATCAAACAGCGAGACACTGGCGCTTCCCGGCCTATCTATATTCCTCCCCGGAATTTCAGAAATATCTTCTTAAAAAATGGGAGGAATATAGCACCTTTAATGCCCAGCATGCGGAAGACCCAGTTCTTTTCTGGGCAGCTGCCAAAGCTGTGCTAAGAGGAGACATAATAGCCTATGTGAGCCAGAGAAATCGTCAGATCGCAAAGGGGATCCTAACTCGAGAGCGCCAGTTTAGACAGGCAAAGAGACAATACATTAAAGACCCAGTAGCAGAAAATTATGATTCATTGAGGGCAGCGCGGGTTGCGTTAAATGAACTCTTGTACGAGAGAACGACCCGTTCCCTTATTTACAGAAAGTTTAAACTTTACAAGTATGGAGACAAAGCGGGAGGGCAGCTAGCTCGCCTGGTGAAAGGAGCGCGCAGGTCACACTATATACCGGTCCTGAGAAACAGTGCAGGACAGAGAGTGTCTAGAGCGGAGGAGGTGGCGGAGACCTTCTGGAGGCACTTCTCTGGGTTATACCAAGGAGAACCTGGGGAGCGAAAAGGAGTAAGGGACTACTTAGCTCAGTCAGGCATGCCGCAGCTCCCGGCTGAAGCAGTGGAGGGGCTTAATGTGCCATTAACGGCTAAAGAAGTTCAGAGAGCCATCAAGGCCCTAAAGTTACATTCGGCGCCGGGGCCTGACGGCTTTTCGGGCGAGTTTTACAAAATGCTAGGCCCCCAGCTACTGGGACCATTATGGGAATACTATACAGAAATCATAGAGCACGAGGCGTTTCCTCCTCAGGCAAATATGGCGTTAGTCAGCCTTCTGCCAAAAAGTGGGAGGGATTTATTGGACCCTGGCTCATATCGGCCGATTTCATTAATAAACGTTGATGTGAAGATTCTATCACGAGTCCTGGCAGACCGACTGGCCCCTTTGTTGCCCCAGTTAATTCAGGAGAATCAGGTAGGCTTTGTGAGAGGTCGCCAGTCAGTCCTCAATGTGCGCAAATTACTAGCAGCAGTCATACATAATACAGTGGGAGGCACATCGGGGTTGATAGTTAGCCTAGATGCGAAACGCGCCTTCGACAGAGTGTTTTGGCCCTTTATGTTTGAAGTGCTACAATGGGTGGGGATCACGGGATGGCACTTGCAGGCTATAAGAGCACTTTACACATCCCCAAAAGCTATGCTGATAGTAAATGGGATTAGAACAGAAGAGATGGAGATTCGATGTGGGACACGACAGGGATGCCCCCTGTCTCCTCTGCTATTTGTGCTCTCCTTAGAGCCTCTCTTATGTGAGATTCGGGCGGCGGAGCGGATATGGGGCACACAAAATCAGGGGGCAGTTCCCAAAATACTTGCATATGCCGATGATCTCTTACTAATTCTAGACCCGGCCCACTCGACACTCCATTGCCTGTTAGAAGTTCTGAAGGGGTACGGGGCGATGTCAGGCTTTAAGCTAAACCTACTAAAGTCACAGGGCCTGCCCCTAGGAGAGGAGGTGAGAGTTGGCTGGGGAGACCGGTTCCCTTTAGGATGGGCGATTGAGAAAATAAAATACCTGGGGGTTATGGTCCCGACCGATCTAGCTAAGCTATATAGAGTGAATGTGTTCCCACTGCTGGCAGAAACCCGTCGATTGCTACAACTCTGGGGCGCCTATCCCATTTCCCTTGCTGGCCGTATAGCACTTTTTAACATGATGATAGCGCCTAAGTGGCTCTACTTATTTCAAATGTTGCCGCTGTATTTGTGGCGCAGAGAAGAGCGGATATTACATCGCATGGTGCAAGGCTTTTTGTGGAGGGATCGGCGCCCTAGACTGCCGATGGCAGTGATACAAAAGCCAAAGTCTCATGGGGGAATGGGATTGCTGAATATTAGGTACTTGGTAGTTTCCTGTGTTTTGAGGCATGTTCGAGACTGGCTGGCGGGGACCCAGGACTTCACACCGACTGCAATAGAAACATCGTTGGCCCCTGAAGAGCATCTGGGATGGCTGATACACACAACAGGCAGAAAACCACAGCTGGAGATTCGGAAAAATCCGTTTATTAGTTCTGCAAGAGCAGCCTGGAGGTGGCTGTGCAGGCGCCACAACTTTTCGCCTGCAGCAACACCATTTTTGCCGTTGAGAAACAACCCAGACTTCCCAGCGGGCACATCTTCAAAGACTCTCCTCGCCTGGCAGAAGTGCGGGATCCACTATATATATCAGCTGCTGAATGAGGAGGGGAAGATTAAAGACTTTACAGAACTGCAGCAGGAGTGTAAATTACCAGCTCAGGACTTCTATGCTTATTACCAGGTGCGGCATTATGCAGCATCCCTCGGCTGGGAGAACCTATGTGAGGATGTTCAAGATATTTTAAGCTCGGCTCTTACCTTGGGCTCCCAAAATGCAGTACCATTAAGATTTTTCCATCGGAATTTGTTGGACACAACAGAAGATCTGGACTATGCGGCGAAGTGGGCAGCGGACTTAGCGGTGGACGTCTCGGAGAGTTTGTTTACAGAATTTCTCAGAAGCATCCTGAGACAGGCCACCTTTTCCCGAGACTGGGAGCTGCAATACAGGTTTGCGCTAAGACTATATATTGCGCCTAACAGAGCATTCAAGGCGCGTTTTGGATCTACAGGGGCGTGTCCAAAGTGTGGCAGGAACCCAGCTACTTTGGGCCATATGTTTTGGACTTGCCCATTAGTGGCAAACTTCTGGACAGAGATACTAGCAGCTATCCGGAAATATTGGAACAACTCAGTGCCCATGCAGCCTCTGCTTTTATTTGAGGACTTTAAACTAGGAAATCTTCACGTATCGGGTTTGAAAGACTTCCTGAGGAGATCTGTGCTGCAGGGAAAGAGAGTGTTACTACTGAACTGGAGGGAGTCGACCGCCCCAGCGGTGGCGCATTGGAGGGTGCAAATGATTGAGAGACTAAAACTGGAGAGACGGGGAATCAAGAATTTTGAGTCACCGGAGGGCAGACGTTTGCGGTTGGTGTGGAGTCGTTTCTGGGACACACTACAGCCCGCAGCCAGGAGCAGTCTCCTTAATAGTTAATGCCTCTGTAAAATAGTGTTGAATGTGCCACACCTTTCTGATGCACTGTCTGAATGTCTTGGGGGGGGGGGGGGGAATAGGGAGGGAAGGGAGGGGGGGGAGTTTGAAACATGCTTTTCCACATTATATGTTTATTGGAGTTGGATTGCAGACATGTTAAGTTGTCAACTTTACCTGTGACTTGTATTTGCAATTGTCACTTTTGTTTTGAATAAAAAAGATTTAAACAAAAAAAAATTTTGTTTAATAAATCCATGAAGGCGGGGGAAGTTCCTTGGGATTGGAGAAGAACGGATTTGGTCTCTCTTCACAAAAGTGGTGACAGAGAAAAAGCTGGAAACTTGTTGAGAATTGGGGGGTCCCGAGCCCCCCCAAGAAGGCTAGAGTGACCTTAATCTGACTCCATCTCTAAATAACACTAGTAACGGGGTAATCAAGGAGTTATTGCCTCTAAGGGAGACGTTAGGTCTAAGGAAAGGATACCAGCCTTATGACAAACTGGATTTAGGCTACAGGTTATACAATGCAGCGAATGATAGCCTGATGTAGCAAAAGCATTTATACTTACAGCCTTTCATCATTAAGTGAAGCCC
This sequence comes from Microcaecilia unicolor, assembly GCF_901765095.1. Classification (NCBI taxonomy): domain Eukaryota; kingdom Metazoa; phylum Chordata; class Amphibia; order Gymnophiona; family Siphonopidae; genus Microcaecilia; species Microcaecilia unicolor. The sequence goes on from NC_044043.1 coordinate 25,668,354, forward strand.
ACAAATCATCATTTGGAATGAGGAGTTTATTTGCTAAGGTATAAGTCAAATCAGTGATGGACAACAGGCATTGTACAATCAATTAATTATAGGAATATGATAAGCTGCAAACAGGTGTCAATTATTTGCTAATCTTTTATAATTTATTTTACCAATTAGAGGTTTTACAAGGGAAAGCAATTAGGTAATTTGTCAATTCTGCTGGACACATTGGTTTCCCTTGGAGAGAGAGTGGCAACCCTATTCTCTCTAACTCAAACCAGGAAATACCCTGATTTTTATATGTGCCCTCAGGATATGGGTAATATGACAGTAGATATACCTGATTGGATCTATGCTAATGTCATGGTTGTCACTGATTGGCTCATGCTAATGAGTAGCTTCTATCTTGCTAACAAGGTTGTATCTTTAGCTCGCTTCTTAAGCAAGATCCTGCTCACAGGAAAGTCTCCCTCCTCTCTTGGACAGCTAGTTCCCTATTTTCTTTGCACCTGCTATGACTCACTCATTGCTCAACTTGTTTTTCTAACTTTGTTTCCATATCTATTAACTTAACTTTTAGGCCTCAATCCGGGCTACAAACTAGGCCATACTTTTCCAGTAAGCTCCCAGTTATGTCAGCCATCAGATTTCTGACTCAGCCAAGGTCTGTAATGGCCTGAGCTCTATGACTGGGCCCACCACCATTCCAGTGGGGGGGGGGGGGGGGGGGGGGTCTCTGGCTGTACCATAATTATACATTCCCCACTTGTCACCCCCTCTGGAGAGGGGTGACACAAAGCTCGTCAAGCTTGTCATCATCCATTCCAGAGGGTGGCAAGCTATCAAACGAGAGGGAGAGTCTTGGTCTTACAAATTGCTAGAAGGTATGGTGCAAGACAGGAAACTTCATTCTCAGGTGATATATTATTTGGGCATATGGAATTCCCTTTATATTACCCAATCCCTTGGGCCTTAATCCTTAATCCTGATGTCATCTCTCTTGAGACTTACTCAAACCTGTAGTGAGGGAGGTTTTATGAATGGGACAAATCCATGAGTTCATCTACAAAATCTCATGAAGTATCGGTATGTGGGTAATAGCAATTTCAGGTGGATCATACTAATAAACACTTTCCGGTCTTTCTATGGCTTCTATTGTATCTGCTGCATAGTGCATGGGGAGATAATCTAATGTATGTATCTCAGTGGTCTTGGGAAGGAACAGTGGTTTCGATTAAGCATTGTTATGGTGGCTCAACAAATATATGGTTAGTACTCTGTCTGCAGGCTGTTTTAGGTTGTAGGCATTCAGAATCCCTAAACAGGTCAGAATTCTTGGACCTTACTATTACTCATCATTGGCATCCAATCATGAGCACTAAAAAGTGGATAGCAAGTATGAGGTTGCCTAATACTGCAAAAAGGGTCAATCCTAGGAAAATTTATATTAACAAAGGACATGCATGGATTTTGACATATGCATAATGACCTGGAAGTATGGGAAGCATTTTATATATCTGTTACCCCACTTGGAGCTTAGTCAAACCTACAGAAAGACATGCAGCTTAAGTAAGCCTACACCAAAGTTAAACAATTGCATAACTGGTTGATACTAACAGAGTTTACACCTACACTATGATATCTTAGCCAGTATTAGGGTTTGATGTTACCCTTGTATCTGAGCAATATCAACTTCAATTTAAATTACATAAACAGAAATGGCAGAAAAGAGTTTCAAAACCAATACAACAAGAGAAAATAAAGACAATTATAGTCCAATTCTGACTGTCCATTCATAATAGAGAGTGTGTCATTAGTTAGAAAGGGAATAACAAAAAAAACAAAATAAAATTGAACTTTTCAATCAGGATTATTGTTAAACTGGAAATAAAACAAAATATAAGTCTGTAATGTCCATAAACAGCAACTGTAAATCTCAAATGAAGTATCAGTTGGTTCTGAATTCTCTTTCTTTGATCATGGTTGAGGCGGTGGAAGCGCTGAAGAATCTGGACGGAGATCTGGAAGATCTAACAGGGCTGGATTTTCACAGCAACTTGGGCAAGGAATCAGTAGAAGTGACAGTGTTAATACTAGGAATTGGCATTTGCAGAATGTATCCCCACTTCTGGCTTGCATAATGTGCAAGACAGATTGGTAATTACTACTAAGAGATGATCAAATAACAATAGTTAAGTACATGGAACAAAAGAAAAGGGTACCAAAAAAACAATAAAAATTAAAAATTAAGAAATGATGTTGATTGTTCAAGTTATTGAGGTATGGAGGGTCAGGAATATGGTGCACAAAAATAGTCAAAAGGCACGGGCAATGCGTTGCAATCTATCGCCAGTAGGTATGGAATCTTCACCTGCGATGACTAACATTCACCAAGGGTTGGTGCAGCTGCAGGAGGCCAGCAGGACTTACGAGTTAGATGATTCAAAAAGAAGGGTAGGTTAGGAAATAGTCATAGTCAAAGCAGAAGACTAGTGTGCAGAAATTTAAAACTCATAACTAGTCCAGGTGATGGAAGTATTTTCTGGAATCACGGTCGCTGTCTGTTGTAATAGAGAGCTCATACGTAAAGTGCCATGTAGGTTCTGAAAAAGATGAGCAGGCAGCAAAAATATTCAATACAACAGAATATTTAAGAGCATAACCAAGAAGGGCTAAATTAATGACATCATTTGGACAAAAGAAAATTCTCATTGTTGAAGTTGGCGCTTTTTTTCATGCCAGAGGTCAGTTGTAGCAGAAGTACCAAACTGGAATAGAGGCGGTAGATCAGGATTTGGATCAGCAGTCTTCAGTCAACCTACAGTACTGAATAAATAGAGATGACATACGAGTAATGCCTAGTATTTAAATCTTAGCACAGGATCATTAGAAAGAAAAGTCAAAGAATGCATTGTCAGTTCCTTGGGGTACCAATAGGTGGAGCATAGTCTCAATATATAAAATCACAAGTACAAGTACAAAACAATTTTTTTTTTTTTTTCCCTCCCCCGTAGGTTAAATTTTGCTGGCACAGGAAGTCAGCAGAGTCTGAGGAAACACTGCGGTCAGAGTCTGCTTCAGGAAAATACAACAGCCTTTAATATGATATGTAGAGAGATAGAGAAAAGCCAATATCAGAAATGTAAAAACTATATATTTCTATGAGGCCTCCTCACGTGACCTTTACAGGGTTTAAATAGGTCAAATGAGAAGGACAAAAACCTATAGTCCTCTGTAATAGTTCAAAGCCAATTTTGGAAAATAAGAATTATATTAAATTTTAAACTGATCCTTTCTATGCTTTCACAATTTGGGCCCTAAATCATGACAGCATATCAAGATTCACATTCAGAGGGATAGCTAAAAATAAGCTTATATATTCTGACTCAGCCAAGGTCTGTAATGGCCTGAGCTCTATGACTGGGCCCACCACCATTCCAGTGGGGGGGGGGGGGGGGGGTCTCTGGCTGTACCATAATTATACAAACTACAGGCCGGTAAGCCTCACTTCAGTTATTGGAAAAGTAATGGAAGCGATGCTGAAGGAAAGGATAGTGAATTTCCTGGAATCCAATAAGTTACAAGATCCAAGGCAACATGGTTTTACCAAAGATAAATCATGCAAAACTAATCTGATTGAATTCTTTGACTAGGTAACCAGTGAATTGGATTGAGGATGTGCGCTAGATGTTATCTACTTAGATTTCAGCAAAGCTTTTGACACAGTTCCTCATAGGAGGCTCTTGAATAAACGACAGGCTGAAGTTAGGACCCAAAGTGGTGAACTGGATTAGGAACTGGTTGACAGACAGACACCAAAGGGTGTTGATCAATGGAATTCACTCAGAGGAAGGAAAGGTGAGCAGTGGAGTGCCTCAAGGATCAGTGCTGGGGCCAATTCTATTCAATATATTTGTGAGCAACATTGCTGAAGGTTTAGAAGGTGTCTCCCTTTTTGCAGATGAAACCAAGATTTGTAAAAGAGTGGACATTCTGGAGGAAGTGGAAAACGTGAAAAAGGATCTGCAGAAGAATGGTGTAATGTTTGGCTATTAAAATTCAGTGCTAAGAAGTGCAAAGTGATGCACTTAAGGAGTAGAAATCTGAGGGAGACATGTATGCTAGGCGGTGAGAGGCTGATATGCACAGACAGGGAGAGGGTTCTTGGGGTGATAGTATCTGAGGATCTGAAGGTGACAAAACAGGATGGTGGCTGTAGCCAGAAGGATGCAAGGCTATATAGGGAGAGGTGTAACCAGCAGAAGAAAGGAGATGTTGATACGTCTATACAAGTCGTTGGTGTTCAGTTTTGGAGGCTGTATCTTGCTAAAGATGTATGAAGACTTGAAGCAGTTCAGAGGAAGAAAACAAGAATGATATGGGACTTGCATCAAAGGACATATGAGAAGAGACTGGAAGATCTGAATATGTAGAGAGGAGGGATAGGGAGCTATGATACAGACGTTTAAATACTTGAAAGGTATTACTACTACTACTACTATTTAACATTTCTAAAGCGCTACCAGGGTTGTGCAGCGCTGTACAATTAACAAAGAAGGACAGTCCCTGCTCAAAGGAGCTTACAATCTAAAGGACAAAAAGTGCAGTCAATCAAGATTGAGGCAGTCTAGATTTCCTGGATAGAGGTACAATGATTAGGTGCTGAAAGCGACATTGAAGAGGTGGGCTTTGAGCAAGGATTTGAAGATGGGTAGGGAGGGGGCTTGGTGAATGGGTTCAGGGAGTTTATTCCACGCATAGGGTGAGGCGAGGCAGAAAGGGCGGAGTCAGGAGTTGGCGGTGATGGAGAAGGGTACTGAGAGGAGGGATTTGTCCTGTGAGCGGAGGTTACGGGTAGGAGCATAAGGGGAGTTGAGGGTAGAGAGGTAGTGAGGGGCTGCAGATTGAGTGCATTTGTAGGTTAGTAGGAGAAGCTTGAACTGTATGCGGTACCTGATCGGAAGCCAGTGAAGTGACTGAGGAGAGGGGTGATATGAGCATATCGGTCTAGGCGGAAGATAAGACGCGCAGCAGAGTTCTGAACGGATTGAAGGGGGGATAGATGGTTAAGTGGGAGGCCAGTGAGGAGTAGGTTGCAGTAGTCAAGGCGAGAGATAATGAGAGAGTGGATGAGAGTTCGGATGGTGTGCTCAGAGAGGAAAGGGCGAATTTTGCTGATGTTATAGAGAAAGAAGCGACAGGTCTTGGCTGTCTGCTGGATATGGGCAGAGAAGGAGAGGGAGGAGTCGAAGATGACTCCAAGGTTGCAGGCAGATGAGATGGGGAGGATGAGCGTGTTATCGACTGAAATAGAGTGTGGAGGGAGAGGAGAAGTGGGTTTGCGTGGAAAGACAATGAGCTCAGTCTTGGCCATGTTCAGTTTCAGGTGGCGGTTGGACATCCAGTCAGCAATGTCGGATAAGCAGGCCGATACTTTGGCCTGGGTTTCCGCAGTGATGTCTGGTGTGGAGAGATAAAGCTGGGTGTCGTCAGCATAAAGATGATATTGGAAACCATGAGATGAGATCAGCGAGCCCAGGGAAGAGGTGTAGATTGAAAAAAGAAGGGGTCCAAGGACAATCCCTAAGTAACTCCAACAGAGAGCGGGATGGGGGTGGAGGAAGATCCATGAGAATGTACTCTGAAGGTACGGTGGGAGAGATAAGAGGAGAACCAGGAGAGGACAGAGCCCTGGAACCCAAATGAGGATAGTGTAGTAAGAAGTAAATTATGATTGACAGTGTCAAAAGCGGCGGATAGGTCAAGCAGGATGAGGATGGAGTAGTGACCTTTGGATTTGGCAAGGAACAGGTCATTACAGACTTTAGTGAGTGCCGTTTCTGACAGATGGGGGGGTGACAGTAGGAGAGATGGTGTTTAGTTAGTTAGTGGGGATGGGATCAGAGGGGGACAGGTGGTGCATTTCGAGGAGGAAAGAAGGTGGGCGGTTTCCTCCTCGGTGATATCAGGAAAAGAGAAGGAGGCCTGGGTTGGTTGGTTGAGGGAGTGGGTTAAAGGGTGAAGAGGAAGAGGTGGCTTGGTAGTGAATTCAAGGTTGATCTTCTGCACCTTGTCGCAGAAGTAGTCAGCCAGTGATTGAGGAGAGAGTGAGGTGGGATGGTGGAAGCGGAGGGCACTTTGAGGAGGGAGTTAAGGGTGGCGAACAGATGACGAGGGTTGGAGCTGAAAGAATTAGTCAATTGGGTGTAATAGTCCTGTTTGGCAAGGAATAGGGAGGACTGGAAGGAGGATAGCATGAATTTGTAATGAATGAAGTCGCTATGGGTGCGAGACTTCCTCCAGAGGCGTTCAGCAGATCAGGCGCAGGAGTGAAGGTATCGGATGCAAGGGGTCAGCCAGGGCTGGGGTTTAGTACGCCTTGTGGGACGAGAGATGGATGGTGCAAGGGTGTCCAGAGCAGAGGAGAGAGTGGCATTGTAAGTAGAGACAGCCTTGAAAACAGACTCGGAGGACGTGATGGACAGGAGGAGATTAGAGATATTAGAGGATAAGTACATAAGTAATGCCACACTGGGAAAAGACCAAGGGTCCATCGAGCCCAGCATCCTGTCCACGACAGCGGCCAATCCAGGCCAAGGGCACCTGGCAAGCTTCCCAAACGTACAAACATTCTATACATGTTATTCCTGGAATTGTGGATTTTTCCCAAGTCCATTTAGTAGTGGTTTATGGACTTGTCCTTTAGGAAACTGTCCAACCCCTTTTTAAACTCTGCTAAGCTAACCGCCTTCACCTCTTTCTCCGGCAACGAATTCCAGAGTTTAATTATACGTTGGGTGAAGAAAAATTTTCTACGATTTGTTTTAAATTTACTACACTGTAGTTTCATCGCATGGCCCCTAGTCCTAGTATTTTTGGAAAGCGTGAACAGATGCTTCACATCCACCTGTTCCACTCCACTCATTATTTTATATACCTCTATCATGTCTCCCCTCAGCCGTCTCTTCTCCAAGCTGAATAGCCCTAGCCTCCTTAATCTTTCTTCATAGGGAAGTCGTCCCATCCCCGCTATCATTTTAGTCGCCCTTTGCTGCACCTTTTCCAATTCTACTATATCTTTCTTAAGATGCGGCGACCAAAATTGAACACAATACTCAAGGTGCGGTCGCACCATGGAGCGATACAACGGCATTATAACATCCTCACACCTGTTTTCCATACCTTTCCTCAATTGCTCAATTTTGTGGCAGATAATAGGACCACAGCGCGCGCATCCCATTACGTCGTTCGCGACAAGAGGGTATGTCGACCCAGCGGCATTCTGGCGGTCTGCTTATGAGTCTGACTGGCTGGACCCTGTCGACTCAGACAGCTTCTTCCTCAATTGGGATAACCGTTGTAGAAATATCTTAGACGCCATAGCTCCACTCAAAGTATGCTCAGCAAAAAGGAAACTCGCTGCCCCGTGGTTTAACGATGACCTTACAACTCTCAAAACCAAAACCAGAAGACTCGAAAGGGCCTGGAGAAAGCAGCAGGATACTCAACATCTCACTGCTTGGAAGCAGTCTCACAGACAGTACAATTATGCAATTAAGCAGGCGAAAAAACGTTACTTCAAAACCAAGATTGGCCCGGACTACAATGATGCCAAAAAGCTCTTCTTTTTTGTGCACAAATTAATGGACACCACTGTGCTTACCGCAACTGGTGAAGGCATTCCTCCAGCAGCAGATCTAGCCAAATTCTTTCAAGATAAAATCATCAAGCTGCAGAGTTCCCTTCCATTGAACAAACCCGGCATTAGTGATTTTATTAGTGGCTTGGATCCGGGGCCTGATGAGCAACCAGTAGATCGTCTGTTCTCCAGCTTTTCACCTCTATCTGTAGATTCTGTCAAACTGGAGCTTCGAAGATTTGTCAGGAAATACTGCAGGCTGGATGTGGGTCCCAATTATTTGCTCCAATGCGCCCCTGCCTGTTTCCTGGACGACCTGATGCTGCACCTCAACTATATGCTTGGTAATGGCAAGTTCCCAGTAAATTATGGTAACATCTTACTAACCCCAGTGCCCAAAGATACCAAGAAAAAGAGTAGTGATCTGTCCAACTACCGACCAATAGCTTCCATTCCCCTTTTTGTGAAGCTTATGGAGAGCATGGTGAATAAACAACTTAGTGAGCACTTGGACAAGTTCAATATTCTGCATGCCTCGCAATCGGGCTTCCGGCCGCTCCACAGTACTGAGACTGTGCTTATCACTCTTCTGTCCAACTTCAAGAGGGAAATAGCAGTAGGGAAGAGTATTTTGCTCTTACAGTTTGACATGTCTAGTACCTTCGACATGGTGCATCATGGCATCCTGCTACGGCTTCTAGATTATTTTGGTGCCTGTGGTAACGTGCTGGCCTGGCTGAGAAGCTTTCTTACATCAAGAACTTACCAAGTGTAAGCTAACTCTACCTTATCATCTCATTGGAAAGCAGTCTGTGGAGTGCCGCAGGGTTCCCCATTATCGCCAACCCTCTTCAACATGATGTTGATTCCCTTGGCAGCGGCTCTTTCCAAACTGAGGCTAAACCCATTTATCTATGCCGACGATATCACTATCTTCATCCCTTTTGAGAAAGACTTAAATGAAATAACTAGTAAGATCCGACAAGGCTTTAACACCATGCTTGACTGGGCCAACTCATTTTGACTCAAAATCAATGCCGAGAAAACACATTGTTTGGTCCTCACCTCTTGTTTTAACAAACTCAGACCTCCTACACTAATCACTCCTGAGCTCGTCCTGCCAATTTCGGAGTCCCTAAAAATCTTGGGAGTCATAATTGATAGATCTTTGACATTGGAGCAGCAAGTGTTCTTCACTCTTTGGAAACTTAAGCGTATCCAGCCTTATTTCCCTAGAGAGGTATTCCGCTACCTAGTTCAGTCCCTAGTTATAAGTCGTCTCGATTACTGCAACAGTACCTATGGGGGATGCACATCCATGCTACTAAAGAAATTGCAAACTGCTCAGAACACAGCAGCTCGACTCATCTTCGGCAAATCAAGATTTGAAAGTTTAAGCCCATTACGTGAGAGGTTGCATTGGCTTCCTGTGAAAGACCGTATCGTTTTCAAGATCTGCGCATTGGTGCACAAAATCATCTATGGAGATGCTCCTGCTTACAGGGACACTCTCATTAACTTGCCGCCCAGGAACTTCCGCAAGTCAGCTCACACATATCTCAATCTCCACTATCCAGCTCTTAGTAGCCTCAAATATAAGACTGTCTATGCTTCCTCTTTTTCTTATCTTAGCACTCAATCCTGGAACGGACTGCCCCAAGTGGTCAAATTCACCCCAGATCACCCGACCTTTAAGAAGCGGCTCAAGACCTTCCTTTTCGGTAGAGCATATGCTGTGGGTCCTCCTGGTGTTACATCCCTCTGAGCCACAGCAGCCACATCAACAAATTGTCACCTTCCCCTCTCTCCCTCTCCCTCCTGTTGTTCCTCTTTCCCTTCTCTGACGCTAATTCCTGTATTTTGTATTAATGTTGTTTAATAGACTATTGTTCGCCACATTGAGCCTGTCCATGGGCGGGAATAATGTGGGATATAAGTGCCATAAATAAATAAATAGATAAAATAATACCCAACATTCTATTCGCTTTCCTAGTCGCAGCAGCACACTGAGCAGAAGGTTTCAGCGTATTATCGACGATGACACCCAGATCCCTTTCTTGGTCCGTAACTCCTAACGTGGAACCTTGCATGACGTGGCTATAATTCGGGTTCTTTTTTCCCCACATGCATCACCTTCCACTTGCTCACATTAAACGTCATCTGCCATTTAGCCGCCCAGTCTCCCAGTCTCGTAAGGTCCTCTTGTAATTTTTCACAATCCTGTCGCGATTTAACAACTTTGAATAACTTTGTATCATCAGCAAATTTAATTACCTCGCTAGTTACTCCCATCTCTAAATCATTTATAAATATATTAAAAAGCAGCGGTCCTAGCACAGACCCCTGAGGAACCCCACTAACTACCCTTCTCCATTGTGAATACTGCCCATTTAACCCCACTCTCTGTTTCCTATCCTTCAACCAGTTTTTAATCCACAATAGGACATTTCCTCCTATCCCATGACCCTCCAATTTCCTCTGTAGCCTTTCATTAGGTACCTTGTCAAACGCCTTTTGAAAATCCAGATACACAATATCAACCGGCTCCCCTTTGTCCACATGTTTGTTTACTCCTTCAAAGAATTGAACTAAATTGGTCAGGCAAGATTTCCCCACACAAAAGCCATGCTGACTCGGTCTCAGTAATCCATGTCCTCGGATGTGCTCTGTAATTTTTTTTTTTTTTTTAATTTTATTTTTATAAATACAGTACAACAATGCTTGCTCCAAAATGTCCAACACATCTAAGATAACGAAGTTAAATAAGGTCCATTACAAGAGAAAGTAGTGTGACTAGCTGAACAATATTTGCTTATCTAGCTCACACTGTACACTGCATTTTATACTTTTACCCCCCCCTCATATCCTTCCTCACCATCCATTCACCTCTCATCCCACTTAACCCATTCCTCTCCTCAACATTCACACTCCATTCTCCAACCCTCACCCCCCTCAATTCCCTGGCGCAGGTAACATTTTGAGACAATTGATCCATAAGCTACGGTATTGCCTGTGGACAATTTTTGCTGAGGTAGAGTAGACTCGGCACTCATTCTCACCAACTATTCGCATCTTGGCATACCACACGTCAACCGGGATACTCTCCGAAGAGGTCCAGAATTGCAGTATAGATTTCTTTACCAATAAAAGTGAGGTATATATAAATCTCCTTTGTGGCTTAGAGAGGCCCTGAGTAACTAATAGGGTTTGGTCCCCCAAGAGTAAAGTTGCGTAATCCCACTCTATCCGTCTCTGTAGGACTTCAGTGAGCACCTGAAATGCCCGATTCCACAGGGACAGTGACGGACACTCTAAGAAAGAATGAACAAATGTCCCCCGTCCCTGCCTACATTTAATACATTGGCCATCCCCCCAAAGACCCATAACTGCCCCTTTATCTTTTGTAATATATGTGCGATGTAATATCTTGTACTGGGTTTCCTGCAGGTCTGCTGTCTTAACCATGTCATAGATAATGGGAAAAAGCTTACTGAACTGCTTAATAGTATAGTGTGTATTCAGCTCCCTGTTCCAATGGCTCATCAGTCGTTCCATCCCCTCTAGGGGCATGTGCATGTTTAAAATTTTATACCATGTGGAGAGACTATTTGCTATGAATGGTGTGCGCAATAAGATCTTATCCCAGGGTCCCCAGTGCCACCTCTCCCCATAGTCCCTTTGCAAGGAAGAGCAGTAGTGCCTCACCTGTAAATATTGCAGTAAATGTTTATTTGGAATATTCCACCGTTCCTTCAGATTATCAAAAGAGTCCAGATTCTCCTCTCCCTGTACCAATAGGTGGCCCAATATCACACATCCCTGCTCCCTCCATTTATCGAACACAGAGTATCCCAGGCCTGCCGGGAAGTCCGCATTACCCACCATACATAGGAAAGGGGATACCTCCGGCGCTCGATTCTGGTGCCCCCTCCACCAAGCCCAGGCCCTCCGCATAGGCTGCAAAAAAGTCAGCCTCCCTGCTGTGTCATATACAGCACTGGGTTTCATGTGAAGTAAATTTATAAAAGACCAAGGAGCACTCCAACTGTCCAATACTCCGCTAGGCAGAAATCGGTAGTGACCCGTCAACCCCTCAAAGATTAATCGCAATAGCGCCGCTACATTATACAGACGGAGTTCAGGCATGGCCAATCCTCCCGCCTCCCGATTTAGTGAAAGCTTCTGGTGCCCTATCCGCGCCCCCCTCCCCCGCCAAACAAAAGCTCGTATTATGGATCGAAACAATCGTTCATCCCTCCTCAATAACCATATAGGAGCTGCTTGTAATGGGTACAACAACTTTGGGAGCAAAATCATTTTAACCAAAGCTATCCTACCTATCAGGGAAAGTGGTAGATGCTTCCACCTATCGCAGAGCTTTCGAATATTCTCCAACGGATCCACCACATTTTTTAAATAAAATATTAAGGCGTTAGCACTGAGGAAAATTCCCAGGTACCTCATAGCTCCCTTAGCAAGTGGTATTGACAATCCCGCTGAGCCCAAATCCGAAGGGCGTCCCGACAACGGGAGCAGTTCCGACTTAGCACAGTTTACCCTCAATCCAGACAGGGCCCCAAAGTCTTCCACCAGTGCCAACACCCAAGGCAGATCCCTGGGTCCATTTTCCAGGTATAATAAGATATCGTCTGCAAATAGATTTAATCTATACTCCCGCTTCCCCACTCGAACCCCCCTAATGTTCCCACTCTCCCTTATGCTGACAGCTAACGGCTCTATGGCCAGCAGAAAAAGCAGTGGTGATAGGGGGCAACCTTGCCGAGTGCCGCATTGTAAAGGGAAGCTCTCCGTCAGTTTACCATTGATTAATAATCTAGCCACTGGGAGTGTGTATAACGCCTTAATCCAGGATGCGCATGCACCTGTGATACCAAAACGCTCCAAGGACCAAAACAAGAATTGCCACGAGATGCTATCAAAAGCTTTTTCCATATCCAGCCCCGCGATTATCGCAAGACCCCCTTTGCCTCTATGTTCGTGTATAGCAAGAAGAGCTCTCATAATATTCATAGAGGCGTGCCTTCCCGGGACAAAGCCCACCTGGTCTTCATGAACCAAACAAGAAATCACCCCATTTAGACGCCGTGCTAGTGTAGCAGCCAGTATTTTCACATCCTGATTCAACAGGGAAATGGGGCGATAAGAATCCACCTGTTTATGGTCCTTACCAGGCTTCGGGAGAAGTACGATGTGGGCCATGTTATTTTGTATGGACAGCCCCTGATCTATGATCCCATTAAACCACTCACCCAAAGGCGCCGCCACCAAATCCGCCAGGATTCGATAATACTCTGGACCAAATCCATCAGGTCCCGGCGCCTTAGTCAATTTTAAAGATTTAATAGTCTGCCTGATCTCCTGCTCATCAATAGGGCCATTAAGAGCCTGCAATTGTTCCAACGTGAGCTGGGGAAGATGAACATCATGAAAAAAAGCCTCACAGGCGTCAATATCAAATTCCCTAGCCCCATAAAGAGATCTATAAAATTTGACAAATTGTTGAGAAATATGCTGCTCGGATGTGTACTCCCTCCCAGCAGCATCCCTGATGCTGGTGATAAGTTGCCGTTTACGATGGGGCCTAACCAACGTAGCGAGTAGTTTCCCAGCTTTGTTTCCCCATTTGAATAATTTAAAACGCTGAAAATAGATATCCTGTTGTGCCCTCTGTGTCAAGATTTCGTCTATCTGATGTCTAACCTCCGCCAATCGAGATCTATCTCCGGCATCCATGGACCGCATATATGCCCTCCTCAAATGTTGGAACTCCCTGGACAAGCGCATGAGATCCGCCTCTCTTCTCTTCCTCCTCCCTGCAGTGTAAGCTAGTATGTGGCCCCTCATCACTGCCTTTGAAGCCTCCCAATAGGTACCCGCGCTCACATCCGCTGTCTGGTTATGCATTTGATAATCTAACCATTGATTTCGTAAATATTCCCTGAATTCTTTGTCGTGGTACAGTGAGAGTGGAAATTTCCACACCCTCTCTCCCTGCCCTGCGGCGAAGGACACCATCATGGTAACTGCCGAATGGTCACTAATGGCACAATCCACTATGTGAACGTGAGAGGATCTAGACAGCAAAGATGGTGTAATAAGCAAATAATCCAGTCGGGAGTACGAATCATGGGGATGGGAATAGAAGGTAAACTCACTGTCATGTGGGTGCAATAGACGCCAGATATCAATCAGCCCCAGTTGGGAAGACAAGAAATTGACTCCTCTCCCATCCCAATTCCCTCCCCTCAACCTCCTGGGTTTGCAATCAACCGTCTGGTCAGCGACAAAATTAAAATCGCCCCCCATCACTATATGATAATCTGAAAAAGGAGCCACTTTAGCTATCAACTCCGAAAAGAACTTTTGGGAGTAGATGTTGGGTCCATATACATTACACAATAATATGCTCTGTCCCCACAGGTCCCCCAGTACAAGCACATATCTTCCCTCTTTATCCGGTACCACTTTATGGGTGGTAAATGGCAGTTGCTTATGTATTAAAATAGCCACCCCCCTTTGTCTTGAATTATAGGAGGCATATTCTACTTCTCCCACCCACCCCCTCCGGAGTTTTAGGTGTTCTGTTGCGGTTAGGTGTGTCTCCTGTATGAATGCGATATCGGACCTCTCTTTTTTAAGCCAGTTGAGCATCTTGGCTCTTTTGACAGGGGAATGTAACCCATCGACGTTGAGAGTGACTACTTTTAAATTAGCCATTCAAATCACAGTGAAAAGTACCCGCAGCAGCCACTCCTGCACCAAATTCGCCGGCCTCCCAGCTGGACCAGCGAATTCCTACATCAAGGCACTCTAAAGACCGTTCCCACCTCCTCAGCATTCCTCGCTTTCTTCCTCGTTTCCAAACCTTTGTCTCAAATCCTTGACCTGGTCCTTTTAGCTCCCCCTCCCCCCCTCCCAGCATACACACAGCCATACACCACACACACCAAGACACATACCTTCCCCCTCCCTTCCCACCCTCCACCCTCTGCCCCCCCCGTATACAATTCTTGCAGTTCTCCTCCCCCTCTTCTTCCCCTTCCCACCCTCATCTTCCTCATCCTTCACCTTCCCAAGGACAGCCCTCAGCCTCTCCCCCCACCTCCAGCCCATTTCAGATTATTAATCTTTAAATCCCCTTTTTTTTTTTTTTTTTTTTCCACAACCAAAGATTACATTGCTGAATCCCTTTAACCATCAACCTTAAGGATACCTCCACCCAACTAAATGTGAGAACTCTGCAGTACCCCCTCCTCCACTGCCACCTTTAACTATGCTTTTAACCACAAACAGAAGAACACTTAAATTCAACAACAGTTTATACTCAAGTCCCTCTTTGCTCCACATCTTCAAAGACGTCTTCATGGCTCATCTACTGCATTCCTTTCTGCCGCACCGGCTCTCTCAGCCAACCCCGTCATCCCTCTTGATCATTAGCTGCGATTCGATGTAAAAAGGCCTGGGCTTCCATCACCTCCTGCATGATAAGTGCCTGCAGGGCCGTGTCGATGCGGTAAGCGAGGTAAGCGCCGCAGGGGGGCGCCCACCTCTGGAGGGCGCCGCCGCGGTGCTTACCCTCGCCCCGTGCCGCAAAGGCCTTTAAATATTTTACCTGGGTCGCAGCAGCGTCAGTGAAAGCGCTGCCGACCAGCAAGGGCGGGGCGGTGGGGGCGGTCCGCCCCGAGTGTCATCAGAAAGGGGGGTGCCGCTGCTCTTCTTCCTGGCAGCCCCTCCCCCGCACCAGCCCTTTAAAAATAAATTGCCAACGCGAATAGCGAGCGCAGCACCTCATGTGCAAGTAAAAGAAGCGGATCCGATCATCTCATTGGGCCTTCCCTCACTGTCCCGCCCTCCTCTGACGCAACTTCCTATTTCCTCTAGGGCGGGACAGTGAAGGAAGGCCCAATGAGATGATCGGATCCGCTTCTTTTACTTGCACACGAGGTGCTGCGCTCCCTATCGCGTCGGCAATTTATTTTTAAAGACCGGGTGGCAGGGAGAAGACGAGGCAGGGTGAGGGTGGGGGACAGATGGGGTGAAGGTGGGGGGGACTCGGATAGCAGAAGGGACTGGGTGGGAGACAGATGGGGTGAGGGGGACTCGGATGGGCAGAAGGGACTGGGTGGGAGACAGATGGGGTGAGGGTGGGGGGCACTTGGATAGCAGAAGGGACTGGGTGGGAGCCAGATGGGGTGAGGGGGACTCGGATGGGCAGAAGGGACTGGGTGGGAGACAGATGGGGTGAGGGTGGGGGGCATTTGGATAGCAGAAGGGACTGGGTGGGAGACAGATGAGGTGAGGGGGACTCGGATGGGCAGAAGGGACTGGGTGGGAGACAGGGTGAGGGTGGGGGGCACTTGGATAGCAGAAGGGACTGGGTGGGAGCCAGATGGGGTGAGGGGGACTCGGATGGGCAGAAGGGACTGGGTGGGAGACAGATGGGGTGAGGGTGGGGGGGCACATGGATAGCAGAAGGGACTGGGTGGGAGACAAATGGGGTGAGGGTGGGGGCACTTGGATAGCAGAAGGGACTGGGTGGGAGACAGATGGGGTGAGGGGGACTCAGATGGGCAGAAGGGACTGGGTGGGAGACAGATGGGGTGAGGGGGACTCGGATGGGCAGAAGGGACTGGGTGGGAGACAGATGGGGTGAGGGTGGGGGCACTTGGATAGCAGAAGGGACTGGGTGGGAGACAGATGGGAGAAGGGGCATGGATCTGGAACTGGGGTCTGAAAAGTGAGCAGGAGGGAGAATGGGGTCATGCCTGGGGCAGGGGTGGATGGGAGAATCAATGGATCTGGAACTAGGGGCAGCCGCAGGTGGGAACTGGGAGCCGAAAAGAGGGGGCATTGAGAGAGGGGGATAGATCCTGGATGGAATGGGGAGTGAGAGGGAGGGCAGACCCTGAATGGATGGGAGGGGGAAAGAGAGAGGGCAAATGGTGAATCGAAGGAGCAGAGAGAAAGGGCAGACAGTGGATAGAAGGGAGTGAAAGAGCAGACAGTGGATGGAAGGGGCAGAGATAGAGGGCAAATGCTGGAGGGAAAGGAGAGAGAGAGGGCAGATGGTGGATGGAAGGGGGAGAGAGAGATGGCAGACTGGGGCAGATGGTGGATGGAAGGGGCAGAAATAGAGGGCAGATGTGGATGGAAGGCACATTAGAGAGGGCAGACACTGGATGGCAGAGAGAGAGCGAAGACAGATGCTGGATGGAAGGAAGACGGTGAAAAGAAGATGAGGAAAGCAGAAACCAAAGACAACAAACTGTAAATATATATTTTTATTATTTTGCTTTAGGATATAGTATTTTAGCTGTGTTAATAAATGTTTATAAATAGAACATGTAAATAAGGTAATCTTTTTATTGGACTAATTTTAATACATTTTGACTTAACTTTCAGAGAACAAAACCCCCTTCCTCAGATCAGGATAGGATACTGTAACAGCACTATACTGTATTGACCTGAGGAAGGAGATTTTGGCCTCTGGAAGTTAAATGTATTAGTCCAATAAAATGGTATTATTTTATTTTCTGTATTTGTTTTATTTCTATTTGTTAATTTGTAAAGTGGTGATTGGTATTTGTTAGTTTTTTCAAATTTACATCTGCTGTCTTTATATTTTGCACAGTACTAGGAGACATTTTCTGTTTCTGTGGCGTTGCATTGTATGCAGAGTCTGGCATTGGGGGTTCAGTTTAATTTTTGTCTAAATAGAAAGTTTATGATTACTTACTCTATAGTGGATTAGGGTATATCTGTGTTTGTGAAAAAGACATGGCTTTCAGTTGGCATTGACTGTGCAGGATCGACGATCTGTACTATTCTGTCTGGTTTCGTTTTACAATAGGTGAATTGATGTTCTAGTGCTCACTGTAGTGCTTAAGATGCTTTCCTTTTCCTTGTGTGACTCATAGAAACGACTGCTTATGGTATGGTAAAATTGCTCTATAGGTCGTGTTTTGTATTCTCGGTATGCCTAGTACTGGATTTGGGGGGGGGGGGGTGTTAAAAAAAATGACCGGCCCCGGGTGTCAACTACCCTAGCTACGCCACTGCTGCCGACGTCTCCCTTCCCTTGCACTCGTTGGTTCCCTCAGTGTCCCGCCTTCTTCTGACGTCAGAAGAAGGCGGACACTGAGGGAACCAAGAGCGCAAAGGGAAGGGAGATGTCGGCAGCGCTCCGCTTTCACTGACGCTGCTGCGACCAGAAGTAAAAGATTTAAAGGCCCCAGGGCGCGGAGGGAAGGGCAGAGAGGCATGGATGGGAGGGCAGAGAGGCATCGATGGGAGGGCAGGGCCCAGGGAGAGGACAAATTGCTGGAAGGGGAGGGGAGAGAGGATTGCTGGCTATGGATGGAGGAGGGAAGGGCAGAGAGGGACAAGGATGGACATGGGGGCCCAGGGAGAGGACAAATTGCTGGAAATGGAGGGGAGGGGAGAGAGGAGGATTGCTGGCTATGGATGGAGGAGGGAAGGGCAGAGAGGGACAAGAATGGACATGGATGGGAGGGCAGGACCCAGGGAGAGAGGAGAAATTGCTGGAAATGGATATAGAGCAAGAAATGAAGAAGAAAGGAGAAAAGTAAAGAAATAAATGGAAAGGAAGCCCTGGAAATGGAGTTAAGAGGACAGATAGCAGCAGAATCAGATACTGGACCAGCATGATTGAAAAAAGAAAGTCACCAGACAACAAAGGTAGAAAAAAAATCATTTTATTTTCATTTTAGCATTTGGAATATGTCCACTTTGAGAATTTACATCTGCTATCTTATTTTGCAATGTATACCAATTTGTTTCTAAGAATATTGCTGACAATTCCTTTCAGTGTGGCAAGTGGTGAGCGATCATTTTCATGGGGGGGGGGGGGGCGTGATCATTTTCACGGGGGGGGGGGCGCCAATTGATAGTCTGCAGGGGGGCGCCAGAGACCCTAGGCACGGCCCTGAGTGCCTGGCCACCGTGCCAGACACGCAGCTTTGCGGGATGCAATAGCGCAAAGCGAACTCCCTTCCGATGGAGCTCAGAGCATACGGGTGCCATCGCTCTCCTCTGCGCTGCAACTCTAGCAGAGTAATCATTAAATAGAAGCACCCGATGATTTTCATATTCTACACTTCCTTTTGCTCGAAAGGCTTTCATGATCCGCTGTTTAGAGAACCAATTAGTGTAATGGGCAATAGCCGTGCGCGGCTTAGAGTTGGTATCTCCCTTCACTCCCATCCTATGGGCTCTGTCACAGCAAATTGTGCCACGAGACTCCTCCAGTCCCAACGCATTAGGCAGCCACGTGTCAAAGAACCGATACAAATCATCGCCCAGCACTTTCTCCGGTAAGCCTATTATTCTCACATTGTTTTGGCGGCTCCGGTTTTCCTGCTCTTCAACTCTCTCTCTAAGTTCACCTGCCTCTTTTTGCAAAGCAGCAATCAGGGTCGCCGTAGCCCGCGCTTCTTCCTCCCCCGACGAAATGCGCTGTTCCATGTCCTGGAGCCTTTGGGAGTGCGAGTCAAATTTTTCATGAATCTCTTCTACTGCCGATTGGAGTTTATTTAGTCGATCAGCCAATGCCGCCGAGACCGATCTTGTAATCTCCTGCACCCACTCCGTCGTCGGCATGATCGTCGTGGCCTGAGGCTGAGTCTCTCCCGGGTTCTGTTGCTGCTGGGAGTCCGCCATCTTGCCGGGGCCCGTTTTCAGCGAAGCTTTCACTTTTCGCTGTGCTCTTGTGGGCATAACGCGAACGTCCAGCTGCTCCAAACGCGACCCCTGAGTGGCCCAAGAGTCTCTTCTCCTTTCTTTATCAGGTTTGCTATGTCAAACGATTCGGGATCTGTGGTAATTTAGCAGATTTTGAGCTGGCCTGAGGGGAGCTGCCCAGGTTCATGTCCTCTCAGGAAGCAGGCATCACGTGACCCTCCGTAATTTTGTTTTTAATAATAGCCTCTACCATTTTCCCCGGCACTGACGTCAGACTCACCGGTCTATAATTTCCCGGATCTCCCCTGGAGCCTTTTTAAAAAATCAGTGGCCACCCTCCAATCCTCCGGCACCACGCTCGATTTTAAGGATAAATTGCATATCACTAGCAGTAGCTCCGCAAGCTCATTTTTCAGTTCTATCAGTACTCTAGGATGAATACCATCCGGTCCAGGAGATTTGCTACTCTTCAGTTTGCTGAACTGCCCCATTACGTCCTCCAGGTTTACCGTGAAGTCAGTAAGTTTCTCCGACTCGTCTGCTTGAAATACCATTTCCGACACCGGTATCCCACCCAAATCTTCCTCGGTGAAGACCGAAGCAAAGAATTCATTCAGTCTCTCCGCTACGTCTTTGTCTTCCTTGATCGCCCCTTTTACCCCTCGGTCATCCAGCGGCCCAACTGATTCGTTTGCCGGCTTCCTGCTTTTAATATACCGAAAAAAATTTTTACTATGTTTTTTTGCCTCTAATGCTATCTTTTTTTCGTAATCCCTCTTGGTCTTCTTTATCTGCGCCTTGCATTTGCTTTGACACTCCTTATGCTGCTGCTTGTTATTTTCAGACGGTTCCTTCTTCCATTTTCTGAAGGCGTTTCTTTTAGTCCTAATAGCTTCCTTCACCTCACTTTTCAACCAGGCCGGCTGTCTTTTGGAGTTCCGTCTTTCTTTTCTAATTCGCGGAATATGTATGGCCTGGGCCTCCAGGATGGTATTTTTGAACAGCATCCACGCCTGTTGTACAGTTTTTACTTTCTCAGTTGCCCCCCTAAGTTTTTTTTTTTTACCGTTCTCATTTTATCATACTCTCCTTTTTTAAAGTTAAACGCTAACGTATTTGACTTTGTGTACAGTTACTTCAAGGTCGATATCAAAACTGATCATATTATGATCACTGTTATCAAGCGGCCCCAGTACCATAACGTTCCTCACCAGATCATGCGCTCCACTAAGGACCAAGTCTAGAATTTTTCCTTCTCTCCTCGGCTCCTGCACCAGCTGCTCCATAAAGCTGTCCTTGATTTCATCAAGGAATTGTACCTCTGTAGCGTGTCCCGATGTTACATTTACCCAGTCTATATTTGGATAATTGAAGTCACCCATTATTATCACATTGCCCATTTTGTTCGCGTCTCTGATTTCTTTTATCATTTCTGCGTCTACCTGCTCATCCTGGCGAGGCGGACGGTAGTACACTCCCTTTTATACATGGACTTTCAACCCACAATGATTCAAAGGTGTGATTTGTGTCCTGCTGAATTTGTACTCTATCTGAGTCAAGGCTCTCGTTAATATACAATGCTACCCCTCCACCAGTCCGGTCCACCCTATCACTACGATATACTTTGTACCCCAGTATGACAGTGTCCCACTGGTTATCCTCCTTCCACCAGGTCTCAGTAATGCCTATTATATTCAGTTTTTCATTTAGTGCAATATATTCCAACTCGTGATTCTGGCAGCTCCTTGTGATTCTGGGCAAGTCACTTAACCCTCTATTGCCCCATGTAAGCCGCATTGAGCCTGCCATGAGTGGGAAAGCGCGGGGTACAAATGTAACAAAAAAAAAAAACCTCTCCCATCTTATTTCTTAGACTCCTAGCATTTGCATATAGACATTTCAGAGTATGTTTGTTGTTCCTATTTGCATGATGCTTAGTACCTGACACTATTGATTTGCCATCTTTTGTCTGATCTTTAGTTGTATTTAAGGGCACCTGGCCTACGGTCTGTTGTGCAACCTCACTATCCAGAAACCCTATCTTCCCTGTTTGTGAGGTATCTTTGCAAGAAACCTTTTCCCGAACCATGCACTTTTGAGCAACTGTCGGCCTTCCCCCCATTTCTAGTTTAAAAGCTGCTCTATCTCTTTTTTAAATGCCGACGCCAGCAGCCTGGTCCCACCCTGGTTAAGGTGGAGCCCATCCTTTCGGAATAGGCTCCCCCTTCCCCAGAATGTTGCCCAGTTCCTAACAAATCTAAAACCGTCCTCCCTGCACCATCGTCTCATCCACGCATTGAGACTCCGGAGCTCTGCCTGTCTCTTGGGCCCTGCGCATGGAACAGGTAGCATTTCAGAAAATGCTACCCTTGAGGATCTGGATTTGATCTTTCTACCTAAGAGCCTAAATTTGACTTCCAGAACCTCTCTCCCACATTTTCCTATGTCATTGGTACCCACACGTACCAAAACAGCGGACTCCTCCCCAGCACTATCTAGAATCCTATCTAGGTGACGCGTGAGGTCCGCCACCTTCGCACCAGGCAGGCAAGTCACCTCACGTCCACCAGCCACCCAGCTATCTATATGCCTAATGATCGAATCACCAACTACAACAGCTGTCCTAACCTTTCCCTCCCGGGCAGCACTTGGAGACATATCCTCGGTGCAAGAGGATAGTACATCCCCTGGTGGGCAGGTCCTGGCTACAGGAGTACTTCCTACTTCACCAGGGTGATGCTCTCCTTCTAGGAGACCTCCCTCCTCCAAGGTAGCACAAGGGCTACTAGACTGGAGGTGGGACTTCTCTACAACATCCCTGTAGGTCTCCTCTATGTACCTCTCTGTCTCCCTCAGCTCCACCAAGTCTGCTACTCTGGTCCAAAGCTTTTAAAACTAAGTGGAAAAGACTATGGAGATTAGCTGTTAAAAATTGCTTTTTAATTTTGCCTAACACTAACCTACAATTCCTCCTTTAAACCCCAATCTTTAAGTTCCCAAAGCACAAGCAAAGTAGCATTCACTTACCAGAGAAATGTCCTCTTCTCTCAGAACTTCTCAGAAAGTTCAGTGGGACCTTTCCTCTTTATATACTTTTGAATCTAAGGGGCCTCTTTTGAACAGGCTCTTTTAGCTGATTCAGCTAAAGGTGGGAGGGTCAACAGCCTGGAGATTCTTGAAAGTAGTGGTTAGTGTTGGGCGGGACTGAGGGGGGTGGGTGATGAAGTGTGAAGGTGATCAGGTGATGATCTGAGAGAGGAAGAGCAGAGGCGCAGAAATTGGAGGGTGAGCAGGTAGAGGAGAGGATGAGGTCAAGACAATGGCCAGTTTGGTGAGTAGGGGTGGTGGAGCTCAGTTGGAGGTTGAAGGAGGATGTCAGAGTGAGGAACTGAGAAGCGTAAGAGTCGGATGGGTCGTCAGCGTGTATGTTAAAGTCTCCAAGAATGAGGGACGGAGATGAGGGTTCAAGAAAACGGAGAGCCAGGCATCGAAGTCAGTAAGGAAGGAAGAGGGGGACTTCTCAGGGAGACGGTAAATGACTGCAACTCTGAGTGGCAGCGGGTAGGATGGAGTGAACTTCAAAGGATGAGAAGCAGTGAGACTGCGGTAGGAGGAGGGGTTGAAAACTACAGGAGGGCGAAAGTAGAAACCCGACGCCTCCTCCACGGCCAACTGGGCGGGGAGTGTGGGAGAAAAGATAACCTCCATGGCATAGGGGCCGCGACTGAGGCAGAGTCGTCGGGGGTGAGCCTGGTTTCAGTTAGGGCGAGCAGTTGAAGGGAACGGGAGATGAAGAGATCATGGGTGAAGGGAAGTTTGTTGCAGACCGAGCGGGCATTCCACAGGGCACACAAGAAGGGGGGAGGAGGGGAATAGAGATAAGATTGGAGACATCTCGGAATCGTTTGCATGGATAGGACAAGGACAGGTGTTTGCATGGGTAGGACGAGAGCTGATGTCGAGGACCAGGATTGCGATTAATGTCCCCAGCGGAGAGCAGGAGAAGGAGTAAGAGAGTACGGAGAAGAGTAGGAGAGGTACGACGACAGCGACGAAGGCGAGATGTACTCAGATAGAAAGGAGATGGATGAATAGAAGGAAGGAAGTGTTTAAGGTTGAGAGCTGAGAAAAAGGAAGAGGAAAAAAGAGATGGTGAGATGATGAATACAGATGGTGGACAATGAATTCCGCGGGAGGTGGTGGAGATGAAAACGGTAACGGAATTCAAACATGCGTGGGATGTGCATAAAGGAATCCTGTGCAGTAGGAATGGATCCTCAGAAGCTTAGCCAAAATTGAGTGGCGGAGCAGGTGGGGGAAGAGATGTTGGTAGTTGGGAGGCGAGGATAGTGGAGGGCAGACTTATACGGTCTGTGCCAGAGCCGGAGATGGGAGGCGGGACTGGTGGTTGGGAGGTGGGAAATACTGCTGGGCAGATTTGTACGGTCTGTGCCCTGAAAAAGGCAGGTACAAATCAAGGTAAGGTATACATATATGAGTTTATCTTGTTGGGCAGACTGGATGGACCATGCAGGTCTTTTTCTGCCGTCATCTACTATGTTACTATGTAATGTGTTCCTGTAGTGTACAGTTTTTTAAGATGGAGAAGCAAATTAGGAAGGGACAGTGCCAAGAAGAAAAAGTGTACTGGAGCCATAAGTAGTAACTGAGAGAAAAGTAGATGTAAAGAGAAAAGTGCCCTGCGCGCGCCGCACCTAGAGCGGAGGCCCTGAGTGCATCGGAGTGGACCTGGGAGTCACCCCGGAGAAGGCTGTAAATGATGTGCAGATGAGCTGCAAGTCCTCCACAGCACCTGAAAGGCAGCCAGTGGTAGAGCTGGGCACCTCTCAGCTGAGGAAAAGGCTTACCAGGGGTTAGGCCGAAGCCAGCATTCCTCCCCCTGAGGGTCGCCTTGGTGGCTAAAGGGACACAGGGGAATTTATATAATTTTACATGTATGGTTACAAGGCTTAGATTTTTTATTAGTGGGGTTGTACAGCCCCAGTGTTTATGACCCAGTTTTTTTCAAATCGTTGGCCGGATGCTGTTTACAATATAAGACCTCAAGATTGGTGGTGCTTTTAACTTAGTTTCAGACCTGGCCGTTGATTGTTCCAACCCGAATTCTTTGCATTATTCTGGGCAAAGGACCAGAGAGTTCGCTATATTTTCAAAATCGCTCAACTTAGTTGTTGTTTGGAGGACATCCAGGCGAGCGAGATTATACTCACAGATCCAGGGCGCATGGAACACAAGCCCGTTTGGATTATATTTTGTTAGAACGGTCCTTGTTCCCTGTGGTACAAGCAGCAACCATTGGGCCTGAAGAAATTTCAGATCACACTCTAGTTTGGGTACATAAGTACATAAGTAATGACACACTGGGAAAAGACCAAAGGTCCATCGAGCCCAGCATCCTGTCCACAACAGCGGCCAATCCAGGCCAAGGGCACCTGGCAAGCTTCCCAAACGTACAAACATTCTATACATGTTATTCCTGGAATTGTGGATTTTTCCCAAGTCCATTTAGTAGTGGTTTATGGGCTTGTCCTTTAGGAAACCGTCTAACCCCTTTTTAAACTCTGCCAAGCTAACCACCTTCACCATGTTCTCCGGCAACGAATTCCAGAGTATAATAATGCGTTGGGTGAAGAAACATTTTCTCTGATTTGTTTTAAATTTACTACACCGTAGTTTCATCGCATGCCCCCTAGTCCTAGTATTTTTGGAAAGCGTGAACAGACGCTTCACATCCACCTGTTCCACTCCACTCATCTATTATAATAAAACGCACCCTCAACGTTCTGAGGACACTGACGTCACTGAAGTCACTCACACACCGGTTCGTGGTTTCTTGGAGGTGAAGCCACCACAACATCTTCATGCCCCGCCCTTACGTCACACGTGATGACGTCGAGGGCGGAACACGAAAACAAGGCTAATTAACGCACGGGGAGCAGTAGGGAGCGTGTTTCCCTACTCCTCCCCTTCCAAAAAATCCCAGCCGCCCACGACGTCCACATCAACCCGGCCCCTTTTGCCACATAGCCCCGCCCCTTAGAAGTTACCGCCCCGCCCACAGTACCACACTCACCCTCAGCAACGTCCCTCCCCCCCTGTCACCTCCCCGCTCCCCTCCCCTTCCCTTACTCGTGTCTCCCTGGTGGTCTAGAGCTACCTGTTCGGTCGGGGCAGGAAAGAAAGAGCCCCCTCTTTCCTGCTTGTAGCGGTGGTGGTAGCTTCCTTGCTGCATCGTGTGGGAGTCCGGCTCTTGGCGTTTCAAAATGGCCGCCGAGAGTTCAAGCTGCATCGCGAGACTTCAACTCTCTGCGGCCATTTTGAAACGCCGAGAGCCGGACTCCCACACGATGCAGCAAGGAAGCTACCACCACCGCTACGGCCAGGAAAGAGGGGGCTCATTCTTTCCTGCCCCCACCGAACAGGTACCTCTAGACCACCAGGGAGACACGCGTAAGGGGAGGGGAAGGGAGTCCCCTGCCCGCTAGCGCCGTTTCGTCGCCGCCAGAAACGGGCCATTTTTACTAGTTATTTTATATACCTCTAGCATGTCTCCCCTCAGCCATCTCTTCTCCAAGCTGAAAAGCCCTAGCCTCCTTATTTCTTCATAGGGAAGTCCTCCCATCCCCGCTATCATTTTAGTTGCCCTTCGCTGCACCTTTTCCAATTCTCCTATATCTTTCTTGAGATGCTGCGACCAGTATTGAACACAATACTCAAGGTGCGGTCGCACCATGGAGCGATACAACGGCATTATAACATCCTCACACCTGTTTTCCATACCTTTCCTAATAATACCCAACATTCTATTCGCTTTCCTAGCCACAGCAGCACACTGAGCAGAAGGTTTCATTGTATTATCGACGACGACACCCAGATCCCTTTCTTGGTCCGTAACTCCTAACGTGGAACCTTGCATGACGTAGCTATAATTCGGGTTCTTTTTTCCCACATGCATCACCTTCCACTTGCTCACATTAAAAGTCATCTGCCATCTAGCCGCCCAGTCTCCCAGTCTCGTAAGGTCCTTCTGTAATTTTTCATAATTCTGTCGCGAGTTAATGACTTTGAATAACTTTGTGTCATCAGCAAATTTAATTACCTCGCTAGTTATTCCCATCTCTAAATCATTTATAAATATATTAAAAAGCAGTGGTCCGAGGAAGTGACGTCATCACTGGGAGATGGTCGCATGAAAGAGAAGCTCCGGAGGTGCTTCGATATTAAAATAAGATCTCACCTGAGAAATTGAGGAAAATCGCGCTACCGAAGCTCCAGCTAAGGTCCGACAGCATGACGACCCGAAAAAAGCTGGAGAAATACCACTTCAAAGCGGACAAAACAGAGGCGGAAGCGGCGCTAGAGAAGACAGCGGGGAAGCGCGGAGCCAAAATGGCGGCTGATGTCTCGGACTCGGAGCTGGAGCATGAAGAGCGCTCGGAGAGCGAAATGGAGCTCACTAAGAGGGATGTTGCCAAATGGTTTCAGGAATTGAAGACGGAGGTTGTAACTTCAAAAAAAGAAATTCAAGCTGCTGTTGCAGAATTGCGTGGAGAAATTCAAGAGATAGGAAACAGAGTGGCCCTAAATGAGGAAAATATAGAGGCAATGGGAGAGGAGCTACAAACTGTGCAAGCCACCCTTAAAGAGGAAAAACGAATCAGAATGGAGTTGGAACTGAAGATGGAAGATCTTGAGAACAGATCGCGGAGAGGTAATTTGAGATTCAAAGGGATCCCTGAGGAGGATCAATTTGGGGACTGTGTGAAAGTAATTCAGGAATTGTGTGCATTCATCTCAACTTCGGGGGAGAACTCCCAATCAGAGCATAGAATGGATACTGTGCAGCTTGATAGGGCGCACAGGAGTCTTGGTCCTCGGAGAGGAGATGCACCCAGAGACATCATAGTCTGTTTTCACGAGTTTCAAGCAAAGGAATTGATTTGGAAAAAAGCAAGAAGCATGGGGGACATAGCATGGAAGAACTGTAGTGTTGTTTTTCAAGATTTGGCGCAGGCGACTTTGACAAGAAGAAGAGACTTCAAAATGGTGACAACCTATCTGCAGCAGAAGGGTTTAAGGTACAAATGGCTTTATCCATTTGGCCTGCAATTCACAATGGGCAATCAATCCAAAAAATGTCAGACCACGGAGGGAGCGTGGAAAGCATTGCTGGACCTGGGGTGTAAAGATCTTCCGGCAGAGGGACAGAGGCCGAAAGGAGAGACTTCGGGCTCCGGGATCAGGTCGCAATCGGGTTGGACAACAGTTAGAAGAGGCAGGAGATGAACATCACTACCCAGCACAGCTAGCCCAGCGCAAGGAGATCAAACTTGACTGTAATGGACAAAATGGTGGTGGGAATGAGCTGTTGAAGTGGTTAAGGGACTGTTAGGGCTCAAATATAGGAAATGTTGTGGAAAGGGTGAGCGCATGAAGGGTGGATGTATGGATGGGTGAGATTGAATGGGATAAGAGGGTACACAGTGGCACCCGGTAGTTGACACACTTCCTTCAAGAACTAACTGGCAGGAAGGGAGGGAGACCGGTTGAAGACAGGGAAGGGGGGGAGGGGGGAGGGGGTTAGGATGGGTTCATGGAATGTTAATGGCTTAAACAACCCAGGGAAAAGAAGTATTATTTTTAATGAACTCAGGCATTTAAAGTGGGACATTATTATGCTCCAGGAAACACACATACAAAAGAAAGATCAAAGGTTGCTGCAACATAAGAATTTTGGAAACTATTATGCACTGGCAGACCCACGGGGAGGCAAATGGGGGGCCTGGCTACATACATTAGGGAGGGAGTTCCATTTCACAAGGAAGATATGTACACAGAGGCACAGGGGAGATGCATTGCGATAAAAGGGAAACTATATAATCAGACTGTAACAATTATAAATCTATATGCTCCCAACACAGGGCAGGGACAATTTTTTGAATCTCTTCGAGAAGAATTAGCACAGTTCGCAGCAGGCAGGGTAATAATGGGGGGAGATTTTAATATGACCTGGGCAGGGCTGGATCATTCCAAGGGTGAAGGAGGTAATCTCAAACCACATAGAAGTAAACTAAAGGCTTTAGTCAAGGAGTTGGATCTCCTTGATGTCTGGAGGCTGCAACATCCTAGGCAACGAACATTTTCATTCTACTCGCACGCACAACAGACATACACAAGAATTGATGTGATCTGGGTTAGCCGCTCCCTATGGGAAAGGGTGGGAGAAACAGAAGTAGAGAGCATTCATGCTTCTGACCATGCCCCGGTTTGGATCACGTTCTCGGATCTAGGGCAAGAAAGGAAATCTACCTATTGGAGGTTGAATGAATCATTAATAGGGGATGATAAGATCTGTACAGAGATCCGGGGGGCCATAAAAGAATATATGGAATTTAATGATACGGGTGAGGTGTCTGATGGGAGCTTGTGGGATGCTCTTAAAGTGGTTATAAGGGGACGCCTTATCAAAAATGGAGCGATCCGGAAGCGGGAGCGTGAATCTAGGGAATTGGAGATTAGAGAAAGATTAGCACAACTAGAGGCGGAACATCAGGAGGGAAGGAATCTAGAGGTCTTGCAAAGTTTATTAGAATGTAGGGCTGAGTTACAAAAACTGCAGGTGGAAAAAATGGAATTTCAAAGGCATCTCATGCAACAGAAATTCTTTGAATTTAGTAATAAATCGAGTACTATGCTAGCCCGCTTTCTTAAGCAACGTCAGGTCAATAGTACAATATCGATGATTAAGGGACAGGGAGGGATTCCTTTGTACAGTGATGGGGCTATACGTGACCAATTTGTGCAATACTACACTACTTTATATGCGAGAGGGGCGGAGGTTTCCAGAGGGGAAATACAACAATATTTGCAGGAGTTGGGACTCCAGCAGTTATCAGGATCACAAAGGGAGATGTTAAAGCAACCCATAAACCATAAAGAAGTGTTTGAAGTAATTAAAAATTTAAAAGGGGGGAAGGCTCCGGGACTCGATGGGTACACGGCCAAATTTTATAAGGTCTTTTCCAAGGAACTGGTGCCTGTCCTATGTAGAGTGGGTAACAGTGGTTTGACAGGCGGATCTTTCCCACCTAGTATGCATGAGGCGGGGATATCGGTTCTGTTAAAGCCGGGGCGTGATCCAGGAGTGTGTGGTTCATATAGACCGATATCCCTGATAAACGTGGATATTAAGATCTTAGCCAAGATAATGGCCAATAGGCTGGGGATAGTGCTGCCGTATTTGATAAATGAAGATCAATCTGGTTTCGTGCCCAAGAGACAGGTGGTAGATAATATAAGGAGATCATTACATATCCTATGGGGTACTCAACAAAGCGAAGAGCCGCTGGCTTTTTTGACAACGGATGCCGAGAAGGCATTCGACAGGGTGGAGTGGAACTATTTATGGGAGGTGATGAGTGAAATGGGATTTGGGGAGAGATTTGTGGGATGGTTACAGTGCCTATATAAATCACCGGTAGCCAGAATAAAAGTGAATGGGGGTTACACAGGACAGTTCACGATTCAAAGGGGGACACGGCAAGGTTGCCCTCTCTCCCCATTATTGTTTGCGATCTCCATCGAACCCCTGGCACAGCGGGTGCGAATCCTAACAGATATTAAAGGGGCGAGGATAGGGGACACAGAGCATAAAATAGCTTTATTTGCAGACGATGTCTTGTTTTATGTTGGGTATCCACTATTGACATTGCCTATTATTAAACGGGAACTGGATAGATATGGGGGGATGTCTGGCTTTAAAGTCAATTACGATAAATCTGAATTGATGGGGGTGACTCTCTCAGACAGCGAGGTAAATAGATTGCTGGAGTCCTACTCATTTAAAAAAGCGGCAGGGCATTTTCGGTATTTGGGAATTCAGATTCCGAGGGATTTATCTCAATTATACTTATTAAATTATATCCCACTGTTTAGAGAATTAAGGAGAGATCTAAGTAAATGGAGGCATGGCTGGCTGTCATGGTGGGGCAGGATAGCAGCAATAAAAATGAATCTGCTCCCTCGGCTTTTATTCTTCTTTCAAACCTTGCCAATCTCAGTCCCTAAGGGAGAGATATCTAGATTACAATCTGAAATATTCCGGTTCATTTGGGGAGGGAAGGGGGCCAGACTTTCCAGGAAGATTATGTGGAGAGCAGTGGATCTAGGGGGTAGAGGTATTCCCAATTTACAATGGTATTACGGGGCGGCCCAATTAAAATTTATGACGGAGTGGAATAGGGGGGATGAGACAGCATTAACAAGGTTGGAACAGCATTTTGTGAAGGGATATTCTCTAAAGGGAGTATTATGGGCTTCCATATCCACTAAAACTTATAAACTTATAACGAGGAATCCATTTATCATGCACTTGTTAATGATATGGGGGTCACAAAGGGATAAATTAAGAGGAACGAGAATATTATCCACCAATGCATTAATTACTCAGGAACCCAGCTTTCCGGCGGGAAGACAGGGTAGGGGATTTGTAGGGTGGGCACGCAGGGGATTGGTCAAATTTAGTGATTTACTAGATTCAGGGGAAATTAGACCCTTTGAGGAATTACAGGAAACATACAGACTGACACAGACAGATATATTTGCCTACTTGCAAGTTAAACACTTTGTTGGTAAGCAGGGATGGGGTAGTCCTGCAATGGAGAAGGCGGAGACCTTTGAAGACACATGGAGTTTTGTGAGCAAAAGGGGGAAAGGTATAACTCTGTTTTATCGCCATCTCCGGGGGGAGGAATTCATTAAATTTCCATATATGAAGGAGTGGGGAGCGAGATTTAGGGAGTGAGCTGAATGTGACTGAGTGGAAATCTATATGCAGGGAGGTGAATAAGGCGTCAATATGTGTATTGATTAAAGAAAATGCATACAAAGTATTAAGCAGATGGTACTACACACCTGACCGTGTGAAAAAGATGTATCCTGACGCTGATGATCAGTGTTGGCGTTGTGGAAAAGCAGTGGGAACGTATTGGCATATATGGTGGTCATGTACTGTTCTGCAAACTTTTTGGTCAGATGTTGCAAGCTCTCTCACTAAAGCACTGAAGGTTGAGTTCCCCTGTGATCCTAAATGGTGCCTTCTGGGGGGAGGGAATAGAAGGGGTATGAAATGGCATAGACGCGTAAAACGCATAAGTCTGGCGGCAGCGAAGTCCCTTATAGCTTTTCATTGGAAATCGAAATTGGGACCGACCGGACAGCAATGGGCAGCAAAAATTAAAATAGTGGCCGAGATGGAGAAACTAACAGATCGCAGACTGGGGCGATTAAAATTAGATGCTGAGGAGTGGGTACATTTGGATAATATACTGGGTGAAATGTGAAGTTTAAGTTACTATGTATAGGGGAAGGGAAGGGAGTTAGTTTGGGTGGGAAAGGGAGGGAGGGGGAAGGGGAATAAATAGATTCAAGGAAGGGAGGAGGGGGGGATAAAAATGGAGAGTGGGTAGGTCGAAAAGAGAACTATGCACTTATACATGTAAATGTTTAACTTTGGAGGTATATTGTTCTACGAGGAATGTAACATGTGTTCAGTATTTTGAGGTGTTATGCTTGTTAAGCTCTCAATAAAAACTTTAAAGTAAAAAAAAAAAAAAAAAGCAGTGGTCCTAGCACAGACCCCTGAGGAACCCCACTAACTACCCTTCTCCATTGTGAATACTGACCATTAACCCCACTCTCTGTTTCCTATCCTTCAACCAGTTTTTAATCCACAATAGGACTTTTCCTCCTATCCCATGACCCTCCGATTTCCTCTGTAGCCTTTCATGAGGTACCTTGTCAAACGCCTTTTGAAAATCCAGATACACAATATCAACCAGCTCCCCTTTGTCCACATGTTTGTTTACTCCTTCAAAGAATTGAAGGAGACCTTGGAATGTCTGTTGACAGCATGGGTGGATGAGGATGGAGATATCCGACTTACCTTCATACAGATCATCAATTTCAGCAATACATAAATAGTAGGTGGGTGGATTATGCGGCTAATAATGGGGAACATGCCCAGGCTCAACCAATATTATTTTGGTCCGCCTCTAAGGCGGTCATACGGGGAGATATTATTGCGTTTTGCAGTTTAAGGAGGAAGCGTAGAGCAGCGGGTATCCTACATTTAGAGAAACATTTACAGAAGGCTAAACGAGCTTATGTGCAAAGGCCTACACCGACTACTCTGGAGAATGTAAAGGCTACGCAAGTAGCTCTTAATACCCTAGTACATGAACAGGAGACTCAATCATCATTATATTATAAATATAAACTGCAAAGATTTGGTAATAGACCGAGCCGTCTCGTTGCGCGAGTAGTTAAGAATTGGGGAGGGTCTAGGACAGTGGCGGCCCTGCGGGACAAGCAGGGAGTGCTTACAACTGATCACGGGGAAATACTTTTCTTCCCTGTATACAGCAGAGATGCGCGCGCCCCATGAGCAGAATTAGTTGGCTTATTTAAAGCGCTCGGGTTTGCCCATGCTGTCCAGGAAGATTGGATTGCTTAAATGCC
The DNA here is from genome assembly GCF_901765095.1 of Microcaecilia unicolor. Lineage (NCBI taxonomy): Eukaryota > Metazoa > Chordata > Amphibia > Gymnophiona > Siphonopidae > Microcaecilia > Microcaecilia unicolor. The sequence goes on from NC_044043.1 coordinate 25,701,235, forward strand.
CCTCTAACGTTATCCGAGTTGCAAAGGGCAGTGAAGTCACTAAAGCTTTATTCTGCTCTGGGTCCTGATGGATTCACAGGAGAATATTATAAGGCACCTCCGGCGGCCTTGGCCTCCTTATTAGAGTACTATGAGAAGGTGGTAGAAAGTGGTAGATTTCCCATTTATTCAAACACTGCGTTAATAACTTTAATTCCAAAACCCGGTAAACCGCCGGAGCAGGCAGACTCTTATAGGCCGATATCACTTTTAAATTTAGATATAAAGTTACTGGCTAAAGTGTTGGCTGAAAGGCTGGCGCAATGTTTACCAAAATTGATAGGACCTGAGCAGGTGGGATTTGTGTGTCACCGTCAGGCGACACATAATGTCAGGCAATTACTGCTAGCAATGGTGCCTTGCAGGGATAGGGATGTCCCGTCCCGCCCAGATGCAGAAAAGGCTTTTGACCAGGTGAGATGGGACTACTTGTTCCAGACTATGGCTATTATGGGAATTCATGGTTGGTTTTTGTTGGAATGTAATTGTATTTTACATGCATTGCCTGTCACCTATTATTTCTCTGTGATTACTCTGTGACCTCTGATGTGAATTACTTAGAGAGGTCACACAGCTATGCAACTTCCTGTGGGGGTTAGACACAGCAGATGCAGCACATGGAGCACATGGAGCTCATGATCTCTCCTAACCTGAGAGGATCTATGGTGGTGTGAGCATCCATTACCATCTAAGCACATGGAAGGAGCTGATAATACAAATGTATAGTAATATGTATATATAAGCCTGTCTGATTATAATCTAACTACAAACTGTGAGTAAACAGATGTTTTGTTACTTCAACTTTAAAGTGACTCAGCAGTGAATTATTCAGGGGTGAATGAGAGAGAGATGAAGAAAGAAATTAACATTTCTAAAGCTGAAGCTGTGTGTACTAAAATCTGTTAATTATTTACTACAAATAATCCAACAAAAGGGTTACGGGCCCAGGGTCCAGGAATTGAAAAAGAAGAGAAATATTACCAGGCAGAAAAAAAGGCCACATTTTTTCTCTTAAGTTTAAAGGAAAGATTCAGTCTGTCTCTCTCTCCCCCCCACACAGCAGACAGAAGGCTAAGAAAATGGCTGAGGGAAGAAATTCACCATTTTTCTATTCTCTCAAGGTGCCTAAATTAACTGAGTTTAATTATCAGCAGTGGGAATTAAGATTCATATGTCTCCTTCGAGCAAAAAGATTAAATATATGCTTAGACCAAGACAGAACAGCTGAAAATATGGCTGAATGGGACAATGCAAACTATTATGTGAAGTGCATGCTTTTGGAAGCTCTCTCTGAAAAACAAGCCATATTAGTGGAGGGAAAAGATACACCAAAGGACATTTTATATAAACTGAGAACTATGTATGCAACTACATATGCAAAGCAGCAACCAATTTGGTTGGCAGAGTTGAATGAAACCAAATTAAGGGATAAAAGTAAATGTAATGATCACATTATGCATCTTATGTCTTCATTTCAAAAGCTAGAACTTTCTGGAATTCCCATGTGTGATGCATTGAAAAGAGCATTTCTTTTTACCTCACTATCAAAGAAGTTTGATGTTTTTAGGTCTGTAAATGAGGCCATTGAAGGGCAATCTTTTGAACAGGCAACATCAAAACTAAGGCAGGAATGCATAATAAATGATTCTGAGGAGATGTGTTCTCAAAGCAAGTCAGAGAGAAATGAAACAAATTTCTTGGCAAAGAACAGAGGAAGGCGGAGCTATGGGAAAACTCCACCCAAGGGCAAGCTGATTTGCTACTCATGTGGAAAGGAGGGACATGTATCTAAATGGTGTAAGGAAACACAAACACTCCCTCTAGCTCACCTAAGCCAATGGAACTAAAGAATTTTCAAACCAGGAAATGTATGAAGGACAAAGATAAACACAAGGGTTTTCTAATGGCAGAAAAATCTTTGACTATGGTAAATAATAATTCAATGAAAGTACTTGGATTTTGGATTCGGGGAGCACATGCCATTTAACCAATTGTAAGGATTTCTTTCAGGAAATGTGTCCAGAGGAAGGTATTCTTAAAACTGCAAACGCAGGGACTGCTAAGATCCAAGCAAAAGGTATTGGATTCTTAAAATGCAAAGTGTCTAATGAAGTTAAAGAAATTCCTGTAAGTGATGTTTTGTATATTCCCCAAGCAGTTTGCAATATGCTTAGTGTATCTACATTAGATAAGAAGGGATTTGTGATTCATTTTGAAAACAGTAAGTGCACAATCTCTAAAAATGATGAAGTGTATGCTGAAGCTTTTATGCATAATGATGTTTATAAGCTGAACATTTCAGGTGAAGCCTCACATATGGCGCAAGTAAGGAAGAATGATGGTAAATGTAGTCTGGAAATCTGGCATCGCCGCCTGGGACATCGTGATTCTAAGGTGATCCAGGATCTTTACAGTAAGCAACTGGCCACCGGCATTCAGATAAGTGCAGATGCTGGTAAAATGGAGAAATGCATAGACTGTGTTACTCAAAAAGGTGTGAGACCCTCATTTCCTGCATACACAGGAAATAGGAGTAATAAAGTGCTGGACTTAATACACAGTGACTTATGTGGACCGTTTAATATCCCATCATTGGGAAATAACAGATTTGTGATAATATTCTTGGATGATTTCTCTAGATATTGTGTGGCCTATTTGCTGAAAGAAAAAAGTCAAGTCACAGACATGCTGAAGAAATACGTAGCCATGGTGAGCAATAAATTTGAAAGAAAACCAAAGGTTCTTCAGACCGACAATGGTGGTGAGTTCACTTCACAAAGCATGCGCACATTTCTAGAACAAGAAGGCATTCAACATATCACAACAGTAGCTTATACACCAGAGCAAATTCTGTTGCAGAGAGAAAATTTAGGTCACTTGTGGAAATGACCAGATGTATGCTGTCAGATAGCAATCTCCCTAAAAGACTATGGGGGGAAGCCATTCTCACAGCAGTGTACCTACAAAACAGAATGCCAACTAAAGGCGCTGAGCGCACACCACATGAGACATGGCATGGTAGGAAGCCAAACCTGTCACACATAAGAACATTTGGAAGTACAGCATATGCTCATGTACCAAAGCAAAGAAGGCATAAGCTGGATTCCACAACAGAAAGGGGCATTTTAGTTGGCTATGCTCCAGGACACAAAGGATATAGAATTTTGAATCTGAAAACTGGCATTGTTGGCATAAGACATGTTACATATTTTGATGAAAACAAAAGGGTTGATAAAGGCTGGATTATCCCAGATGAGCCTTATCATCCAGAATATGAAACTAGAACCATAATAGACATGCCAGTGTATATAAATGCCATACCAAGGCAGATGTCTGAAAGCAACTCATCTGTATCTAACGAGGAACAGGCAGAGGAAACAGACACAGAAAGGATCATTGAAGAAGACAGTACAGTTGGAGAAGGGGAATCAATTGGAGAAGGACTCTCAGATTTAGAGGATGCGGAAAGGTCAGACCAACCTGTTGTCGGACGCTCATCCAGGGAAAACAAAGGTGTTCCACCCCCAAGACTGTCTTACCTAACAAAGTCAGCAGAAGCTCAAGAGCCCTTAACATGGGATGAGATTGAGAAAATGTCAGCAGAAGAAGCTGCTGAATGGCATAAAGCTGCACAAGAAGAAATTGATGCATTGGATAAAAATAATACTTGGATTCTTACAAAATTACCTCCTGGCAAGAAAGCTATAGGATGCAAATGGGTATTCAAGTTAAAAAGGAATGCACAAGGAAAAGTGGAAAGGTATAAAGCCAGATTAGTGGCAAAGGGATATCTTCAAAATATGGAGAAGATTTTGATGAAGTGTTTGCACCTGTAGTGAAACACACGACAATAAGAACACTTCTGAGCATTGCAGTCTCAAAAGGCATGCAAGTCAAACACATTGATGTGAAAACAGCGTTTCTTCACGGAGATATAACTGAAGACTTGTACATGGAACAGCCAACAGGTTTCATAAATACAAAACAAAGACAGCTAGTGTGTAAATTAAACAAAGGTCTTTATGGATTAAAGCAAAGTGCAGAATGTTGGAATGAAAAATTGCATGAAATATTGACAAATTTAGGATTTAAGCAAGGTGAAGCAGATAAATGCTTGTACACTAGGTGCACAAATGGACAATATGCATACATTTTAGCTTTTGTTGATGATCTGCTCATTGCAAGCAAAAGTGAGCAAGAGTACAAGGACATTGTAAAGTGCTTAAACCACAATGTTGAGATAAAAGAACTTGGTAATGTGTCATACTATCTTGGTATAGAAATTGAGAAACAAAATGATGGTTCTTATCTTCTAAGCCAGAAGCAGAAAATAAATGAGCTTATTGAAAGTTTAGGTATGCAAGATGCCCAAGTTGTAAGCACTCCCATGATCACTGATTTTCTGAAGGATGAAACAGTAAGAGAACCTTTACCAGATAACATCCAATATAGATCAGCCATAGAAGCTGAATACGTGGCCGTATCGGAAGCGTGCAGAGAACTGATGTGGATTGAAAAACTTTTGCTGGATTTCGGAATAGCTGAAAAGAGACCAATCCAGATAATGGAAGATAATCAGAGCTGCATCCGACTGTCACAGAATGACAAGGTTCAGTCACGCACCAAGCACATCGCAACGAAATACCACAACGTGCGAGAGTTGGCGAAAGAAGGGGTCATCAGTCTACACTATTGTCACACCAGTGAGATGACAGCTGACATCATGACCAAACCGTTACCCAGAGAACATTTTGTGAATCTGCGTATAAAGCTTGGACTTTGTATGAATAAATAATTGCATGACAGTTATGCATGAGAAGGGGTTTGTTGGAATGTAATTGTATTTTACATGCATTGCCTGTCACCTATTATTTCTCTGTGATTACTCTGTGACCTCTGATGTGAATTACTTAGAGAGGTCACACAGCTATGCAACTTCCTGTGGGGGTTAGACACAGCAGATGCAGCACATGGAGCACATGGAGCTCATGATCTCTCCTAACCTGAGAGGATCTATGGTGGTGTGAGCATCCATTACCATCTAAGCACATGGAAGGAGCTGATAATACAAATGTATAGTAATATGTATATATAAGCCTGTCTGATTATAATCTAACTACAAACTGTGAGTAAACAGATGTTTTGTTACTTCAACTTTAAAGTGACTCAGCAGTGAATTATTCAGGGGTGAATGAGAGAGAGATGAAGAAAGAAATTAACATTTCTAAAGCTGAAGCTGTGTGTACTAAAATCTGTTAATTATTTACTACAAATAATCCAACAGTTTTTACAAGCGGTTAAGGCTCTTTATTGTCATCCACAAGCATCCGTGTTCATTAATGGTATTAGAAAAAAGAATTTCTTATAGGCAGGGGTACTAGACAGGGATGTCCCCTCTCCCCGTTACTTTTTGTAATTTCTTTGGAGCCTTTGCTCCGCACGCTTTTGCTTACAATGGCAGGTCAATGTGTTAATGTTCTGGCATATGCTGATGATTTGTTACTGATATTGACAAATCCATCACAGTCACTGGAGTTGCTCCTTACAAGTGTGGGACAGTTTGGGCAAGTTTCTGGGTTCAAATTGAATTTAACTAAATCCTTTGCCCTTCCTGTGTTAACGGGTAGGCAATTCAGTTGGAAGGGACAGTTCCCCCTTAATTGGTCACAGGGCAAAATTAAATATTTGGGAGTCTATATTCCGACAGACTTAAATATGTTATATGAACAAAATATTCAGAGGTTATGAAAGGAAATAAAATTGAGGTTGCAGACTTGGGGCCCCTAGCCTATTTCATTGTTAGGTCGTATAGCAATATTTAATATGATGATTGTCCCTAGATGACTTAACGTCTTTCAGACCCTACCTTTATACTTGAGATGGGGAGATGAGAAGAAATTGAACTCTTTGATTCAGTGTTTTCTTTGACGAGAGAAAAGAGCACATCTCCCCATATCAACTTTATAGATACCTGTAGAATATGGGGGGCTGGTGTTGCTTAGTATACGTTTTCTTAATATTGCCAGCAGGATGAGACATATTAACGACTGGTTTAGAGCAACTCAAGATTACTCTAATACTACTTTGGAGTTACAATTATCTCCGGGGGTACATTTTAGTAATTATTTACACGCAACCGGTGTGTCCATACCACATGTGTTAAAGCACTCTCAGGTTATGCAGTCTGTTAGAGCAGTATGGAAATGGTTTGCACCATTTCTCCACAAAAGTAACACCATAGCATTAGAGGCAAAAAAACATAGTAAAAATTTTTTTCGGTATATTAAAAGCAGGAAGCCGGCAAAAGAATCGGTTGGGCCGCTGGATGACCGAGGGGTAAAAGGGGCGATCAAGGAAGACAAAGACGTAGCGGAGAGATTGAATGAATTCTTTGCTTCGGTCTTCACCGAGGAAGATTTGGGTGGGATACCGGTGTCGGAAATGGTATTTCAAGCGGACGAGTCGGAAAAACTTACTGACTTCACGGTAAACCTGGAGGACGTAATGGGGCAGTTCGGCAAACTGAAGAGTAGCAAATCTCCTGGACCGGATGGTATTCATCCTAGAGTACTGATAGAACTGAAAAATGAGCTTGCGGAGCTACTGCTAGTGATATGCAACTTATCCTTAAAATCGAGCGTGGTACCGGAAGATTGGAGGGTGGCCAATGTAACGCCCATTTTTTAAAAAGGCTCCAGGGGAGATCTGGGAAATTATAGACCGGTGAGTCTGACGTTGGTGCCGGGGAAAATGGTAGAGGCTATTATTAAAAACAAAATTACAGAGCACATCCGAGGACATGGATTACTGAGACTGAGTCAGCACGGCTTTTGTGTGGGGAAATCTTGCCTGACCAATTTACTTCAATTCTTTGAAGGAGTGAACAAACATGTGGACAAAGGGGAGTCGGTTGATATTGTGTATCTGGATTTTCAAAAGGCGTTTGACAAGGTACCTCATGAAAGGCTACAGAGGAAATTGGAGGGTCATGGGATAGGAGGAAATGTCCTATTGTGGATTAAAAACTGGTTGAAGGATAGGAAACAGAGAGTGGGGTTAAATGGGCAGTATTCACAATGGAGAAGGGTAGTTAGTGGGGTTCCTCAGGGGTCTGTGCTAGGACCGCTGCTTTTTAATATATTTATAAATGATTTAGAGATGGGAGTAACTAGCGAGGTAATTAAATTTGCTGATGACACAAAGTTATTCAAAGTCGTTAACTCGCGACAGGATTGTGAAAAATTACAAGAGGACCTTACGAGACTGGGAGACTGGGCGGCTAAATGGCAGATGACGTTTAATGTGAGCAAGTGCAAGGTGATGCATGTGGGAAAAAAGAACCCGAATTATACCTACATCATGCAAGGATCCACGTTAGGAGTTACGGACCAAGAAAGGGATCTGGGTGTCGTCGTCGATAACACACTGAAACCTTCTGCTCAGTGTGCTGCTGCAGCTAAGAAAGCGAATAGAATGTTGGGTATTATTAGGAAAGGTGTGAGGATGTTATAATGCCGTTGTATCACTCCATGGTGCGACCGCACCTTGAGTATTGTGTTCAATTCTGGTTGCCGCATCTCAAGAAAGATATAGTAGAATTGGAAAAGGTGCAGCGAAGGGCGACTAAAATGATAGCGGGGATGGGAGGACTTCCCTATGAAGAAAGACTAAGGAGGCTAGAGCTATTCAGCTTGGAGAAGAGATGGCTGAGGGGAGACATGATAGAGGTATATAAAATAATGAGTGGAGTGGAACAGGTGGATGTGAAGCGTCTGTTCACGCTTTCCAAAAATACTAGGACTAGGGGGCATGCGATTAAACTACAGTGTAGTAAATTTAAAACAAATCGGAGAAAATTTTTCTTCACCCAACGTGTAATTAAACTCTGGAATTCATTGCCGGAAAATGTGGTGAAGGCGGTTAGCTTAGCAGAGTTTAAAAAGGGGTTGGACGGTTTCCTAAAGGACAAGTCCATAAACAGCTACTAAACGGACTTGGAAAAATCCAAAATCCCAGGAATAACATGTATAGAATGTTTGTACGTTTGGGAAGCTTGCCAGGTGCCCTTGGCCTGGATTGGCCGCTGTCGTGGACAAGATGCTGGGCTCGATGGACCCTTGGTCTTTTCCCAGTATGGCATTACTTATGTACTTATATTTGTCAATTTGTGATAATGTGGCATTTGCACCAGGACAATTGTACTCAGTTTTTTGCAGATGGAAGAAAAAGGTTATTGTATACGTATTGCAGGTGGTCTCTGAAGAAGGGCGTATAAAGAATTTCTCAGATTTACAGGTGGAATTTGCACTGCCGCATACCGACGAGTTTCACTATGCTCAATTGCGGCATTATGTGTCGTCATTACCTTGGAAGTCGTTGGCGGAAGACGTCAAAGAAGAACTTTCATCTGCTTTTTCTTTAGAAGTGCAACAGAAGGTGCCTCTTTCTTTCCATCATAGGCACATAAGGGACTCGATACCGGAGTTGGACTACTCTAGACTGGAGTCATTGTGGCGACAGGATTTACAAATATCAGTAACAGTAGCACAACTTAAGTCATACATCCTCTCGATTCGATGCATGTCCTCATTGGCACTACACTGGGAACTGCAGTACAAGTTTGTCCTCCGCTTGTATATATCTCCGAGAAGAGCATTTTACATGGGACTCTCTCCTTGGAGGTCGTGCTTGAAGTGTGGAGCCAGTGGTGCGACATTAGGACATATGTTTTGGTCCTGTAAAGGAGTTATAAGGTTTTGGAAAGAAATTGTGCTTTATACATCTAGCTTGTGGAGGACAAGTTGGCACTGTGACCCCACACTTTTATTTGGACAGCTTAAATTGGGGCATCTGACTCCGCGTGGATTTACATTATTGTAGCTAAACAGGTCATTTTGGCAGAGTGGCTGACACATGAATATCCTTCGCTGCAACAGTGGCACGCACATATGCTATATTTACTGCGTATTGAAAGAATGGGAATTACAGATTTCAATTCCAAAGCTGGGGACAATTTACAACGGAGTTGGATCCCTTTCTGGAATACTTTATCGCCTTCAGCCCGGAGCCACTTGCTGAACTTTTAGGTCTCTAAGCAAGGTTCTGTGGGTTTGGGAGGGAAGAGAAGAGTTGAGGGGGGGGGGGGGTGCGGGAAGTGGTGGAAGATTGTTTGGTGAAAATGGATGTTTTGTAAAGGTGTTTCTACTGTTCTTTAGTGTGTTTATTTGAATAAAAATGATTTAAACATATATTACTCCATAGCATGTTCCCTAGTCCAGTAGTTTCAAAACTTTCTCGGGTCACGGCGTCCTTAGGCTACACATTTCTTCTCAGGTCTCCCCCCTCCCCAACAGAGTTGAGTCCTACCTTTGCTATGGGGGGTGCCCCTTCTTTCCTTTTTTCTTTCTGCCATCCAACATCACCCCTTTCTCTCCCTCTTTCCCCTCCCCATCCAGCATCACCTCTTTGTCTGTCTCTCCTCCCAACATTCAGTATCGCCCCTCTCTTCCCTCTCACACACCATCACCATTCAACATTGCCCTGTCTCTCGGTCCCGCTCCCTAACCATCTACCATCGCTCCATCTCTCCTCCTCTTCCCACCACCACTACAAAAAAACAAAACCATCATCTCTCATTGCCCCACCTCTGTCTTCACCAACCATCTATTATTGCCTTGTCTCTCCCTCAGGGCCGTGCTGACCCGGTAAGAGAGGTAAGCATGGCAGGGGGGCGCTTCCCTCGGGGGGGCGCCGCCGCACCATGCTCACCTCGCTCGCCCTCACTTTTCTTTTTTTTTCTTTTTAAATTTACCTCCGTGGTGGCGGTTCCGGCAGCGCAGCGTCAGGGAAGGAGGCGGCGCTCCCAACGTCTCTAGCCTTCCCTTCGCTGTGTTCCGCCTTCTTCTGACGTCAAGGATGACGTCAGAAGAAGGCGGAACACAGCGAAGGGAAGGCTAGACGTCGGGAGCGCCGCCTCCTTCCCTGATGCTGTTCTGCCGGAACCGCCACGGAGGTAAATTTAAAAAGAAAAAAAAAAAGAAAAGGGATGTTGGGGGGGAGAGAAGAGGGTGGGCAGCCGCAGTTGAACAATGGGAGCGGGAGGGCAGGGGAGAAACGATTACTACTACTTAGCATGGATGCGAAGGGGGGGCCATGGATGCGAAGGGGGGGGAGAAGAGGGCGGGCCAGGCTGGGACATGGGAGAGAGAGGAGCATGGATGCGAGGGGGGGGTCATGGAAGGGAGAGAGGGGAATTGCTGGAAAAGGATGAATGGAGGGGGCAGGGGACAGAGGAGCATGGATGGGCATGGATTGGGAGGGCAGGGCTCAGGGAGAGAGGGAATTGCTGGAAAGGGATGAATGGAGGGGGCAGGGGACAGAGGAGCATGGATGGGCATGGATTGGGAGGGCAGGGCTCAGGGAGAGAGGGGAATTGCTGGAAAGGGATGAATGGAGGGGGCAGGGGACAGAGGAGCATGGATGGGCATGGATTGGGAGGGCAGGGCTCAGGGAGAGAGGGGAATTGCTGGATAGGGATGAATGGAGGGGACAGATGGGCATGGATGGATATGGATTGCAGGGCAGGGCTCAGGGAGAGAGGGGAATTGCTGGATAGGGATGAATGGAGGGGGCAGGTGACAGAGGAGCATGGATGGGCATGGATTGGGAGGGCAGGGCTCAGGGAGAGAGGAGAAATTGCTGGACATAGAGGGGAGGGAAGAGAGATGAAGGAGATGAAATGAGGGAAAAGGAAGAGAGGAGAAAAACTGCACATGGATGAAGAAAATAGGCAGAAGCTGAGGACCAGAAATGAAGAAGAAAGGAGGAAAGGAAAGGAAGCCCTGGAAACGGAGTTAAGAGGACAGATAGCAGCAGAATCAGATACTGGGCCAGCATGATCAGAAAAAGAAAGTCACCAGACAACAAAGGTAGAAAAAAAATCATTTTATTTTCATTTTAGTGTTTGGAATATGTCCACTTTGAGAATTTACATCTGCTATCTTATTTTGCAATGTATAGCAATTTCTTTCTAAGAATATTGCTGACAATTCCTGTCAGTGTGGCAAGTGGTGAGCGATCATTTTCACGGGGGGGGGGTCCCGCCGCCGCCGCCAACTGATAGTCTGCAGGGGGGGGGGGCGCCAACTGATAGGCTGCAGGGGGGCGCCAGGGACCCTAGGCACGGCCCTGCTCTCCCTGTATCTTGCATTGCCCCATCTTTTCCCCTCTCCATAGTCCTCAATGGCTCTGTCTCTCCTCACCCTCCACCCATAGTCTGCACTGCTATGTCTCTCCTCACCCCCGTATCCTTCGTTGCCCTGTCTCTCCCCATCCCCATATCCCTGCATTGTCCCATCTCTTCCCCCATCCCCTGTATCCAGCTTTGCCTCATATTGTCTACCTGTCTTCTCCCCCTCCTGCTGGCTTACTCATTTTAGATGGTCTGATGCTCCTGTGCTGATCCTCTGCTTCTCTCTTCTTCACCACAGTTGTAGCGGCAGAAAGCAAAAGGCAGGTGCAGGGACATGAACTGAGGGTAGGAGAAAGGAAGAGATGGCAGGGAGGAGATGTGACTGCACAGAAGGAAATGGAAACTAGATAGATTTGAGAAGGAGGCAGAAAAATGGAAGAAAGTTGAACATGATAGATATAGGACAGAAGAAAGAGACAGGAGGCTCTGGAAACAGAGTTCAGAGCACAGAGAGAGGGAAGCAGATGATTAGAAAATAAAATCACCAGACAACAAAGGTAAGAAAAAAGATTTTCAGGTGAGTAATTGAAACATGTTGGTTGTGAGGAAATCTGAGGGGGGGGACGCATTTTATTTATTCATTTTTGTTACATTTGTATCCCACATTTTCCCACCTATTTGTAGGCTCAATGTGGCTTACATAGTACCGGAGAGGTGTTTGCAGATTCTGGTGTGAACAAATACAAAGTGATGTTGTGGTAAGAAAGTTCATGTGGCACAGCCACATTAGGGCATCATATAACGGAAGAGTTGTGTTATGTCCATTACGTACTTTAGTTTTGTTGTGTTGCAGAGATCAGGCATTTATGTTGGATCGGTAGAGTATGCCTTTTTAAACAGGTTAGTTTTTAGTGTTTTCTGGAAGTTTAGGTGATCGTACGTAGTTTTCAAGACTTTTGGTAACGCATGTGGTTAACAGTTTTAATCGTGCAGCCCTATTATATACTTGTCCGCATTATATTTAATTTTCCATCTAGATGCCCAGTCTCTCAATCTTGTAAGGTTCTCCTACAGTTTCTCACAGTGTCATCTGCAAATTTGACCACATCAATCATTGTTTCCATTTCCAGATAATTTATAACCGTGTTAAACACACACGTTCCAGTATAGATCCCTGGAGCACGCTGCCATTTACCATTCTCCATTAAGAAAAATTACCATTTAGCCCCAAATTGTTTTCTATGGCTTAACCAATTTCCAGTCCACAATGGAGCACTGCTTTCTGTCCTGTGACTTTTTCATTTCCTTAGAAGTCTCTCTCATGACTAACTTTGTCTAAACATTTGCTAAAAACCCGTATTCACTATATTAACAGTCTCAGGGCGGGTCAGATAGTATGATGAAACATCCTCATCCTCCTGTTTCTTACCCCGGTCTAATTATCATCCTCCTTTCTGCTCTTTTCTGACTCCCTAACCCCCTCCCCCCAATTCCCTCTCATGGAAAGGGCTCTTTAGCTTAGAAATGGGGTATGATAGAGTGAGGTAAAACAGTTAAATAGGAAACAGGTGTTGAACTTTAAAACAACACTAAAACAAGAGGGACTGTCCATGAAACTTAACAACCAACAGACTGAAAACAAATTATGTAGAGAGAAATATTTTCATGGTGTTGCCAGAGGATGTGGTCAAGATGATTAACATAGTGGAGTTTGTCCCGGGAGAGACAGCCCATAACCTGATATTAAGGTAGACTTGGGAGAGTCATTGGTGCTCCCTGGAAATGATCTATGCGAGATAGTCTTTTGGGGATTTGTTGAGAACTGTGAATTGGACTTGATACTATCAGAAAGATGCTGGGTTCAATTGACCTTGGTGTGACTCAACATGGCTTATGTAAGTTCTGCAGAAATAGTACAGAAAGAGAAGTGGTAAGCCAGTAGAGCAGGAAGGTGGTGAGCATGTTCTGCTGGTCCCTGTAGCAGATCTCTGCCTCCATCATCAGAAAACAGGGAAAGGAGAACATTTGCACAGACTAAGACTGGCTTTTTAAATACGATAGTGTATAGATGTGTTGACGGTCATCCTGCCTGCTGAAGGTGCGGCATGAAAACACTGAATGTTCCTCTTTATTTTCTTCCTGTTGTGCAGCTATGTTTGGGAGCATTTGGACATTGGCTACGTCCAAGGAATGTGTGACCTTCTGGCACCACTGATGGTTGTTCTTGACAATGGTAGGTTGCCTTAATTTTGAAACTCTTGCTTGAAAGCATGCTCAAGCTTTTTATGCTTTCCATCCCACCAGATGTCTGGGAGTAAAATAACTCTCCAAGAATTAAATGGATGAAACTTGGTATGAAGGGAAAATTATAAAAAGTCGCATCAAGTTTGAAAATGTTCAAGGTCAAATTGGGAGCTTCAGAGAAATAAGCCCCCTGAAAAAATGACCCAGTGCATTTCAATGGGAGAAGCAGTTCCAACTTCTGCTGTACAGAAAGTAAATTCAGTGGAAACATAGCAGAGAATTCCTCCTTTCAAATTACCTCTCCCCTATTTTCAGCTCTCCCCAACCCTAAAATTGTCCCCACCTCCAAAAACTACTGCCTGCAACAATGCCCTGATCCCTCTATAATGCCCTAACCCCCCCCCCCAAACTACCTCAGCAAGTACCCAACACCCCCAAACTGCACCACCCTCTTAAAATACCCCCTAAAACTAACCTTGTGCAATTGCCCTATCATTTCCAGTCTGCTCCTACCTCCCAGAACTACCCCAGTTATGGAAATTGTAATATATGTTACAATATGCTTTAACCCAATAGGCAATGCCATTATAAAGAAAAATTCACTTTGGAAAATTAAAGACTTTATTTAAGGCATCAAATTGAAGTGAATTATAATAAAATAATTAATTGTAGAAAATTATGCACAAAGAGAGAGAAAAGAGACTTGAAGTAATTTATTTATGTGGATTGTGGCCACACCTTTTTAAGTAGTAGCTGAAGGTGAGTAACGTTCAGGTATTTTCCTGTCAGACTCACAATCTAATAAATCTATGTAAGCCACATTGAGCCTTCAAATAGGTGGGGGAATGTGGGGTACAAATGCAATAAAAATAAAATTTTGTACCTGAGGTAATGGAGGGTTAAGTGACTTGCCCAAGATCACAAGGAGCAACGGCAGGATTTCACCGGCCACTTCTGAATGTCAAGACCACTAGGCATCCGCTCCATGTTTGAACACATTGTCTTACACTACTAGTAAAAGAGGCCCGTTTCTGGAGCAAATGAAACGGGCGCTAGCAAGGTTTTCCTCCCCAACACCCCCCCCCCCCTTCTCCCTCCCTCCCTACCTACCTACCGACCCCTTCGTCATTCTGACGCCATTGCTCTGCACCGCCTGAATGCACCGTGCGCCATTGCTCCGCCCTCGGTGTGTGACGCCATTGCTCCGCCCTCGATGTCATCACGTTTGATGCGAGGGCGGGGCCCCTTGACTTGGCAATTTCGGTGGCTTCACCACCACAAACCCTTTGAACCCGTCTTGACGGAAGTGACGTCAGTGTCTTCAGAATGTTGACGGTGAGTTTTATTATATAAGATTCCTAGTTCAAACTTGAATTCCATATCATCATGCTGATCAATCCATAGACTGGTGGGTTGTGTCCATCTACCAGCAGGTGGAGATAGAGAGCAATCCTTTTGCCTCCCTATATGTGGTCATGTGCTGCCGGAAACTCCTCAGTATGTTCTCTATCTCAGCAGGTGGTGGTCACACACAGCAGCAGCTCTGGCTAGGTCTCCAAGCCTAATTTTTAGGTTTTGTTGAGTACCTGGGGTTGAGGGCTCTTCTTGAGCAAGTGCAAACCTGGTGGTGCCAGGTCCCTCCTTTTCTCCCTCCTCCCGCTGGCTCCGCTAAAAAAAAAAAATTTTTGGACGTCTTTAAGGGCGTTTATTTCAACGTTGATATCAGCGTTTATTGCAGCTGCTCACTGGGACACCAGTTCGTTACAACTCGGAGGGAGAAGCAGGTAATTTTACCTTTTTATAGCGAGCAGGGGGTTCCCCGTTCGGTCTCCACGTGGCTTATGGCGTCGGAGGGCGAGGGCGCGAAGATTCGCTCCCCGGACCGCGTTTGTGCGTCTAGCGGGGATGCGGGGGTTTTCAAAGCCTGAATCGCCTTTGTTGGGCATCAGTTTGGAGTCCGGTCAGTGTCCCGGTTCTTCCTCCGGTGCGGCGGTTTTTCCCGCCATAAGTGTCCATCCCCCGCTGCTTGCCCACTCCATGTTGACCGGCCACTCTGCTCGGACGGCTTCTTCTTGGGCCGCCCTCGAGCTTGGAGACGTTAATGCTATGGTCGCCCTTCTTCCCGCGCGGCTCCTCGGAGTTTCGCGCCGGACGCCATTTTGGATGCGTAGCATGTTCCTCCCCCGCTCTTGCGAGCGCCGGTTGAGGGCGCGTCTAGGGCCCTGGCCCAGGCGGCAGAAGTGCACAGTCTAGGGGGCTTCTCCCCTGAGTTCATTTTGCTGCTGCATCAGGCTTTTCGTATGATAAACGCTGCCCCGGCTCTCCCCTCTGATCAAGGGGCTGAGGCCTCCGGAAGCAAACGCCCTCGGGTGGACTTCCGGGCCCTAGAGGACTCGGTCTCCTCTGATGTAGATGAGGGCAGCGTATCTGAGTTCTCCCAACGGTCCTTTGGGGATTTCTTGGAGGAGACGGATTACCACTCGGTTGGAGCGGATGACCCCTCTGCAGCACGGATCTTTCGCTCAGAGGATTTGCCCAACCTGTTAGTGCAGGCCATGAGCATTTTGAAGAGTTCCTTTCCGGAGGACGTCTCTCCCTCAGCCGCTGTTGGCTCTGCCATTATGCGGGGGACTAAGCGCCTGCCTAGAACCTTCCGTGCATGAATGCACACCTTGATTTCGGCTCAATGGGATTTCCCAGAAGCGAGCCTTAAAGTGGCTAGGGCTATGTCCCGCCTCTATCCTGTGCCTGAAGGTGAACGGGAGGCCTTTCTTGGGCCTACCGTGGATTCTTTATTCACTGCGGTGACTAAGAAAACGGCGTTGCCGGTGGAAGGTGGCACGGCCCTAAAGGACGCCCAAGACAGGAGTTTGGAGACGGCTTTAAAGTCGTCCTTCGAGGCGGCTGCTTTAAGTTAGCACAAAGGCAGACGGTCTGCAAACTCCAAGGTGGAAGATAAAAAAAACAGATCGTGTAAAAAGATAAATATAGTTTATTTCAAACAATATACTGGTATTTATATAAATATAGACAGCCCGACACAGGCCGTGTTTCGCCCAACTGGGCTGCTTCAGGGGCTATATAAGAGTCCTTTGCTACCAAATATAAGGTGCATGTGAAATGTCCTATTAAACAGTGTATGAAGAATTGATCTGGTTTGAAAAAAACAGCTGAATCAGAGATGCCAAAAACATAACTTGCTAATATCGAGTCAATATTACAGTCACATATCTCCCAGTTCAGAGCCCTCCCTTTCGGGTTGGCTACTGCTCCGCGGACCTTCTCCAAGTTATGGTGGTCATCGCGGCCTTCCTACGCAAGAAAGGAGTACAAGTCCATCCTTATCTGGACAACTGGTTGATCCGAGGCCCCTCTTATACAGAGTGCGGCAGGGCTTCAGACCGGGTGATTGCTCTTTTGAGCTCCCTGAGGTGGATCAACTGGGAGAAAAGCCAGCTGCGCCCGACTCAGTCCCTGGAGTATCTGGGAGTTCGATTCGACCCCCAAGTGGGCAGAGTGTTCCTGCCAGACCATCAGATTGTCAAGCTTCAGGCTCAGGTGGACAAGTTCCTAGCAGCCTCTTCTCTTCGGGCTCGGGACTATGGGCAGCTGTTGGGCTCTTTGACGGCCACTATGGAAGTAGTGCCCTGGGTCAGGGCCCATATGAGACCTATACAGCTCTCTCTGCTGCAGCGATGGACTCCAGCTTCGGAGGATTACGCTGTGCGCCTTCCCTTGGATCCAGCGGTGCGCAAGGCGCTGAGCTGGTGGCTGAGGTCAGACAAGCCGTCCGCAGGCATGCCTCTTGTGACGCCGGAGTAGGTTTTCGTCACGGCGGACGCCTCTTTGTGGGTCTGGGGAGCCCACTGCTTGGGAAGGACAGCGCAGGGGCTTTGGTCCCCTGCGGAGGCAGAGTGGTCTATCAACCTCCCGGAACTCAGAGCCATTCGGTTGGCGCCTTTGGAGTTTCTCCCGGGCCTGGCGCTGAAGCCAGTATGGGTCCTGTCGGACAATGCCACGGCTGTGGCCTATGTCAATCGCCAGGGAGGTACCAGGAGCGCCCCTCTAGCCAAGGAGGCCATGAAGCTATGCCTGTGGGCGGAAGCAAACCTGGAACAGCTGTCGGCGGCCCACATTGCGGGAGTCATGAATATTGCTCAGGCGTTCTTGGACATCACGAAGCGCTGGGGCCAGCCAAGCCTAGATCTGATGGCTTCTTCAGCCAATTGTCAAGTGCCGCGCTTTTTCAGCAGAGGACAGGACCCTCGATCTCTGGGAGTAGATGCTCTTCTCCCACAGTGGCCGACACAGGAGTTCCTCTTTGTGTTCCCGCCTTGGCCCATGTTAGACAGGGTGCTAGGCCGGATGGCAAAGCATCCGAGCCGGATAATCCTGGTGAGTCCGGATTGGCCCAGACGTCCCTGGTATGCGGACTTGATCAGGCTCTCAGTGGACGGACCTCTGCAGATGCCAGCGGAGCGGGGCCTGTTGCATTACGGTCCCGTGGTGATGGAGGATCCCTCCCCCTTTGGTCTTACGGCCTGGCTATTGAGCGGCAGCGTCGGAGCAAGCAGAGCTGCTCAGACAAGGTCATCGCCACTATGCTGAGAGCGAGGAAGCGATCTACTTCTACTGATTATGCCAGGGTTTGGCGTACCTTTGCATCGTGGTGTGAGGCAGGCTCACTTTCTCCCTTCACTGCTCCGATTTCATCAGTGTTGGCGTTCCTGCAAGAAGGTCTGGAGAAAGGCCTGTCGCTCAGTTCCCTTAAGGTCCAGGTAGCGGCTCTTGCTTGCTTCAGGGGTCACCTGAAGGGTGTTTCCCTGGCATTTCAGCCAGATGTGGTGTGCTTTCTCAAAAGAGTTATTCTCCTGCGCCCCCCTCTGCACGCAGTGGTACCTGCGTGGACTCTCAAACTGGTGCTAAGAGCCTTGCAGAAGCCACCTTGTGAACCCTTGTCGAGGGCATCTCTGAAAGGATTGACGTTGAAAGCAGTCTGTTGGTGGCTATCAATTCAGCCAGAAGAGTTTCCGAGCTCCAGGCGCTATCATGTCGAGAGCCCTTTCTGCAGTTCTCTGAGGCAGGAGTGTCTATTCGCACAGTGCCTTCCTTCCTGCCCAAGATTGGTCCTCGCTTCCATGTGAATCAGCAGCTCTGTCTACCCTCCTTTCGTAGGGAGGACTACCCAGAGGAGTACTCTGCTCTCAAATATTTAGATGTGAGACGAGTCATCATCAGATACTTGGAAGTGACCAATGATTCCGGAAGTCGGATCATCTGTGCTGTTCGCAGGTCCTCGTAAGGGTCTGCAGGCTGCCAAGCCTACAGTGGCACGATGGGTCAAGGAACCCATTGCAGCGGCTTATGTGGCCGCAGGGAAGGTGCCGCCTATCCAGCTGAAGGCTCACTCCTCTAGAGCACAGGCGGCCGCGATGGCAGAGGCCGAGTCCGTCTCCTTGGAAGAGATTTGTAGGGCAGCAACTTGGGCATCGGCTCATACCTTCTCCAGACATTACCGCTTGACTGTGGCTGCTCGGGCGGAGGCCTGGTTTGGAGCTTCAGTGTTGCGGTCAGGGATTTCTGTGTCCCGCCCTGGGTGAGTACTGCTTCGGTACATCCCACCAGTCTATGGATTGATCAGCATGATGATATGGAAGGTAAAATTATGTATCATACCTGATAATTTTCTTTCCATTAATCATAGCTGATCAATCCATAGCCCCTCCCAGATATCTGTACTGTTTATATTCTGGTTGCATTTCAGGTTCAAGTTTAGTCTTCAGTTCCTGTTCAGGAGGACTTCGTGTTCAAGTTTTTTCAATTGGATTCTTCAGGAGTTGAGACGATTTTGTGTTACAGTGAGCTGCTGCATTCCTCTCCCCTCCGTTTTACGGGGCTGGATTGAGACCTAAATTCTGCCGGCGCTCCCTCCCGCTTCGTGCGGCTGTAGGGCAGCTTTGTACCCCTCCCGCTTCAGCGGTGTTAGGGTCAGTCAACTCCTCCCGCGGTTGCAGGATAAGCCAGATCCCCCCGCATCGGCGGGTGTGGTGTCCCTCCCCCGCTCCGCGGGGATGAGCTGGACGGATTCCCCTCCCCCACTTGTGTGGGGATGAGCTGGGTTAATTCCCCTCCCCCGTTTCGGCGGTGTTGAGCTGGGCAGAGTGTCCCTTTGTGGGTGTAATTCTCTAAGTGCTGAGTCCTGCGGATGGAGCTTTGATATCGACATACCGAGGAGTTTCCGGCAGCACATGACCACATATAGGGAGGCAAAAGGATTGCTCTCTATCTCCACCTGCTGGTAGATGGACACAACCCACCAGTCTATGGATTGATCAGCTATGATTAATGGAAAGAAAAGTATCAGGTATGATACATAATTTTACCTTCTGTCACCAAGAGATGCAGCAACTTCCCCAGGCTTATGTACTTTTTAAAGTTAAATCAACAGTAGAAATAAATGTTTCTCTTCCTCTATGATATGGAATTGGCTGAGGCTGTGTAATCAGGTTGCTCTGCTGTCCACCATGTAAGGGTAAACTGAATAACTAGGAGTGGCCTAGTGGTTAGAGCACCAGTCTTGCAATCCAGAGGTGGCTTGTTCAAATCCCACTGCTGCTCCTTGTGATCTTGGGCAAGTCACTTAACCCTCCATTGCCTCAGGTACAAACTTAGATTGTGAGCCCTCCTGGGACAGAGAAATATCCAGAGTACCTGAATGTAACTCACCTTGAGCTACTACTGAAAAAGGTGTGAGCAAAATCTAAATAAAAAAATAAAAAATATTCTCCTTCAATCTATCTCTGAACCATGTTTATTTATATTAAATCCACATAATGGACCCAAATGGAAAATGCTCATTCCCTGTTCCATGTGTCCTAGGATGCATCAGGGGGTTGAGAACATGTGGAGGGGCGTAATCGAACAGGGCGCCCAAGTTTTCCTGGGGCCGTCCTCGCAGGACGGCTCCGTGAAGGGGCGGGGAAACCCGTATTATCGAAACAAGATGGGTGTCCATCTTTCGTTTCGATAATACGGTCGGGGACGCCCAAATCTCAACATTTAGGTCGACCTTAAAGATGGTCGTCCTTAGACATGGTCGTCCCCGGTTTTCTGCGATAATGGAAACCGAGGACGCCCATCTCAAAAACTACCAAATCCAATGCATTTGGTCGTGGGAGGAGCCAGCATTTGTAGTGCACTGGTCCCCCTCACATGCCAGGACACCAACCAGGCACCCTAGGGGGCACTGCAGTGGACTTCAGCAATTGCTTCCAGGTGCATAGCTCCCTTACCTTGTATGCTGAGCCCCCCAAAACCCACTCCCCACAACTGTACACCACTATCATAGCTCTAAGGGATGAAGGGGGGCACCTACATGTGGGTACAGTGGGTTTCTGGTGGGTTTTGAAGGGCTCACATTTACCACCACAAGTGTAACAGGTAGGGGGGGTGGGCCTGGGTCCTCCTACCTGAAGTGCACTGCACCCACTAAAACTGCTCCAGGGACCTGCATACTGCTGTCATGAAGCTGGGTATGATATTTGAGGCTGGGAAAAAAAATTAAGTTTTTTGGTGGGAGGGGGTTGGTGACCACTGGGGGAGTAAGGGGAGGTGATCCCCAATTCCCTCCAGTGGTCATCTGGTCAGTTCGGGCACCTTTTTGAGGCTTGGTCGCAAGAAAAAATGGACCAAGTAAAATCGGCCAAATGCTCGTCAAGGACACCCTTCTTTTTTCCATTATCGGCCGAGGATGCCCATCTGTTAAGCATGCCCCAGTGCCACCTTCGCTACGCTGCCGACACACCCCCGTGAAATTTGGTCATCCCCGCAATGGAAAGCAGTTGAGGGCACCCAAAATCGGCTTTCGATTATGCCGATTTGGGCGACTCTGAGAGAAGGACGCCCATCTCCAAATTTGTGTCAAAAGATGGGCACCCTTCTCTTTCAAAAATAAGCCTGATAGGCACCTTGGCATTTCCATCATACAGCTGTACTCTGTACAGTTCATTGGTCTACCTTATCACAGTTCATTAACCTGACTAGATTACTGTGAGCCATTTATCCTCCGTTACCTGTTGTAATAACTGTATCCCGGTAGCAAACCTTCAGGGGGTGGTAGGCTCCCTTCAGCAGTCCCCAAACAAAGTCCTTCCAGACAACACAGCTTTTAGTTCCAAACAGTTTATTTCCCCTCCTCCACAAATCTCAGTTCAAGGGGGTTAAAGTCCCATTCAGTTTCCAAAACAAAGCAACAAGAAAAAAACTTCCCTTTAAATCCAAGTTCTCCCCCCAGTTCAACAGCCTGGGTTTCAGTTTTAAAAGTCTTTCCGCTTGGGTGGTTGCAGAATGGCAGTACACTGCCCACAACACAGCTAATTGACTCCTGTGACCACCCACTGCCTTCAGTCCCTGCAACTCTGCCCCAAAGTACAATTACAGTCCATGTCAACTGGCTCCTCCAAACCTGGGGTGCTGGTCCCTCCAGACTCTCCTTCCTCCAAGCACTCCATTAACTCTGCTTCTCTGCTAGGCTGTTGGTTGGAGACCTCCTCCTCCTCCCAGGTGGAAGGAATCTTGTACTGATTTCTAACCCAAGGGAATTGAGCTTTGTCATCCCTGCTCCCCCTTCTGGCCCTCGCCTGCCATAGCAGCAGCTCTTTCCAGTCCTTTTCCCCCTCCCTTCCACATGGGGGCCATACCGGGTTTTGGGACCTACCACCCCGATCCCTTCTCTCAGGGCCTTGTGGGGAATGTAGTCTGGCCCCATACCTCCTCCTGACCTGCTTTAGACCCTCCAACCTCCTTACACTGTGTACTCTGGGACACATGTCAGCTCGCCAAGACATGCCCTGGTTCTTGAACATGTGAGCTTATTTTAGGTCCAGTTTAAACATTGTAACTTGAACATAACATCCAAAGGTGAGTTGCAGAGAAACAGCTAATGCTGCATCGTACACAGGCCTGTAAGATCTTGTCAGCCATTTTAGAGAGAAAAACGTTTCCCCTGACTTCCATCTTAACTGTTAGGCTGTGATTGCCCCTGTTATCCCAAAATGTTCTTACAAAACTTCATTCCTAACTCCCCAACAACTGCCTCAAAACTGCAGACTGCCCTATCCTCAAAATGACCCCCCTCCACACATAAACAAGCCAAATTCAGAAGCAACACATGCGTACAGTCAAACAAATACACACATACTTCCACATACACCTACATATTCACCCACACCCTCACTTGCCCGCACACACGTACATCCGCACATAAATCTACACCTGCACATACACCCACCCACACCCTCACATACATCCACCCACACCCTCACTTGCACCCACCCACACCCTCACATACACCCACCCACACCCTTACATAAACCCACCCATATCCGTACATAAACCCACCCATACATATACCCTGGATTTTATATATAGTGCCCAAAATTGTGCGCCGATCTAAGATGTGCGCCCAACTGAACTGGCTCACAAACCAATTAGTGGCAATAATTGGGTGCTAATTGGCACTAACTGGCACCAGCTTGTATTTGTGCACATCTTGCTATGCGCTAGTCCATAACATTGCACTTCAAAAGGAGGTGTGGCCATGGCGGGTTCACAGGCAGATCAGGGGCATTCCTTACATTTGCACTCAGTGTTAGAGTATCGGGGATGTGCTCTGGGAATTTCAGCAGACTTTTTAAATCAACACTATAATGGGCATTCATCATTTCTTTCAGTGCCATTTACCCATAGTGGGGTTAAAAATAATTCCAGCAGTTCTGCTCCACATGCTTTCACCACTTTTCTCGCACGTATTAATGATTCTAATGCATGTTTAATAAACTTATGTTTTGAAATTCAGAGGACAGCACATTCAACAAGAAAAAAGTTGGCTTACTATAATGGTAATTGCTGTGAATAGGGGACACCGTTTCTAACTCAAGAGCTACTCTAATATAATACTTAACAATACTTCTCCAGAGGACTTATATTTATCAATTATTTTAACTTTATTCAACATCATTGTGAATATAACATGTTCCTTAAGATACTTTAATCATTCAATCTGGGCAAGTCACTTAACCCTCCATTGCCCCAGGTACAAATAAGTACCTGTATATGTAAGCCGCATTGAGCCTGCCATGAGTGGGAAAGCGCGGGGTACAAATGTAACAAAAAAAAATCACACCCATACATGCATCCAACATTCACATATCTCACACATTTCACTCCATTCATGGTTAAATCACATCCTGCTCCCCGAAAAATTACAGACTTTCTTATACATTTGTTAGGCTTCTCACGGAAACACTGGGTTTGTGAGCCCTTGGACCACTGCCGTGGAGCGGCAGTGGCAGAGAAAACCACCCCCAAACCAGAGACAAGGCAGAACAGGACTTGAACCCCGGACTGGAGTTGCAGCAGAGGCAAAGAAGCTGAAACAGGCAGAACAGGAACAGCTAGACTTCACCTGCGCTTGACCGCCATTCCCCAGGAGTTGAGCCTGGATGCAGGCGGCCGGCAGGACTTACAGGACAGGGCAGAAACTGGATACCAACAGGAAACACACAAAAGAGTCAAGACTAAAAGCTGCCAGGCAGCCACTAAGAAAGAAACACAGACACAAGACAAGGAAATGCAGACCAGAAACAAGACTAGGAACTAAGCAATAAAACCAAAGCTAACTACACACAAACAAACTAGAACCAGACAAGGAACTCAGACTAGAACTGGACTAGCAGAAGTGCACAGAGCACACCCACATACCAGGAACCTTAGACCAGGGGTAGGCAACTCCGGTCCTCGAGAGCCGCAGGCAGGTCAGGTTTTCAGGTTATCCACAATGAATATGCAGGAGATAGATTTGCAAGCACTGCCTCCATGGTATGCAAATCTATCTCCTGCATATTCATTGTGGATATCCTGAAAACCTGACCTGCCTGCAGCTCTCAAGGACCGGAGTTGCCTACCCCTGCCTTAGACGATGCAAAGGCAAACACAGAAGTTTCCAGGTGGTTAATAAGGCCCATCAGCAGCTGAAGTTCAGCTGCAGGAATAACAAGACAGCTACGGGTGCTATTCAGGCACAAACAAGAGAAGCAAGTCTGGTAGCCCGGAAGATCAGGACCGGACTGGGCTGAAGTCTGGAACGTGTGACAGTCCATAGCAGCCACCGGTTCTGGCCACCAGAGGGCAAGGTGAGCACAGACAAGGAAACAGCCACTATCGTGACAACATTGATTAACGCAGAGTGATTTGAGCAATTGAGTTTGTCCATTCTTATTTCTATGTACGTTCAGTGGTCACTCATACGGCACCACCAGGTACTGAAAAGATTCTTACAACGCTAAGCAGATGAACAAATGAAACTCTTAGTTTGATGTCAAAGAGCTTAGATGATCCATTGCTCCCGTGACATTTACTGTCAATCAGCCCTCATTTAATTACCCTCATAGCTCCCCATGGACTAAATTTGGAGACTGAATGGTAATTTGGTGAACAGGTAGCAATTAAAATTTGTAATAAAGGATCGTGATACCGGAACTGAAGGGGGCAGGACGTGATCCCTTCGGTAAGCAGCCAACGACTTATTATTGAGTATAGTTAGTTTTTGATAGTGGGTGTGGGGTGGTGGTGTTAAATATGTGTCGTTATTTGTAGAAAGATGTGTTGTTGTTCCTGAAGAAGATACCGAAATACGGTCCCATATAGGAGAACAAGGAGAGCAATTCAGATGTTTGAATGCTTATTTTAAAGAAGAAGCTCAAATGATATGGACCAACTGGTGATCTATGTTTAAATCGATCTCTGTGTCCTATCGAATTTGGATCGTGTTATTACTTGAATTGATGAACGGAGTTGAAATTCATCTCTTGGTCTTTTTTGAAGGACCAGGGGTGTGTTAGTCCTGAAGGATTGTGGAATACTCTCACCACTTCAAGTTATAAGGAAAAAGGGCTAATTGATGGTAAATATCACGGGAGCAATGGATCATCTAAGCTCTGTGACATCAAACTAAGGGTTTCATTTGTTCATCTGCTTAGCGTTGTAAGCACCTGATGATGCTTTTCAGTACCTGATGGTACCGTATGAGTGACCACTGAATGTACATAGAAATAAGAATGGACAAATTCAATTGCTCAAATCACTCTGTGTTAATCAATGTACAAGAAATTTTGTAATTCTTCGGGGAGCAGAATGTGATTTAACCATGAATGGAGTGAAATGTGTGAGATATGTGAATATGGGATGCATGCATGGGTGTGATTGAATGATTAAATTATCTTAAGGAACATGTTATATTTACAATTATTATTATTATTTATTATTTGTTACATTTGTATCCCACATTTTCCCACCTTTTGCAGGCTCAATGTGGCTTACATATAACCGTTAACGGTGTTAGCCGATTACGATCTGAACAAATACCCATGTATGAATGAATACAAAGTGATATTGTAGTAGAATAAGGTACATGTATGGTAGGTACAATTGGGGGGAACTTAGAGAGGGAAAGGGGGAAGAAGAGTCAGATAATGTCCGTTACGGTCTTTGGTTACATTGTGTCGCAAGTGACCAGGTATTTTTATGTTGGGTCGGTGGGGTATGCTCTTCTGAACAGGTGCTTTCCAAAAATTTAGGTAGTCGAGCGTAGTTTTTACTGCTTTTGGCAATGCGTTCCATAGTTGTGCGCTTAGGTACGAAAAGCTGGTTGCATAGGTGGATTTGTATTTGAGTCCTTTGCTGCTTGGGTAGTGGAGGTGATATATATAAGTCATAAATACATAAGTATTGCATATTGGGACAGACCAAAGGTCCATCAAGCCCAGCATCTTGTTTCCAACAGTGGCCAATCCAGGTCACAAATACCTGGCAAGATCCCAAAAAAGTACAAAACATTTTATACTGCTTATCCCAGAATTAGTGGATTTTCTCCAAGTCCAATTTAATAATGGTCTATGGACTTTTCCTTTAGGAAGCCATCCAAACCTTTTTAAAACTCCGCTAAGGTAACTGCCTTTACCACATTCTCTGGCAACAAATTCCAGAGTTTAATTACACGTTGAGTGAAGAAACATTTTCTCAGATTCATTTTAAATTTACTACATTGTAGCTTCATCACATACCCCCTAGTCCTAGTATTTTTGGAAAGCGTAAACAGATGCTTCACATCTACCAGTTCAGCTCCACTCATTATTTTATAGACCTCTATCATATCTCCCCTCAGCCGCCTTTTCTCCAAGCTGAAGAGCCCTAGCCGCTTTAGCCTTTCCTCATAGGGAAGTCGTCCCATCCCCTTTATCATTTTGTTGCCCTTCTCTGCACCTTTTCTAATTCCACTTTTTTGAGATGCGGCAACCAGAATTGAACACAATATTCGAGATGCGGTCGCACCATGGAGCAATACAAAGGCATTATAACGTCTTCATTTTTGTTTTCCATTCCTTTCCTAATAATACCTAACATTCTATTTGCTTTCTTAGCCGCCACAGCACACTGAGCAAAAGGTTTCAACGTATCATCAATGACGACACCTAGATCCCTTTCTTGGTCGGTGACTCCTAACGTGGAACCTTACATGTACATAGTACATAGTGTACATAGTAGATGACGGCAGAAAAAGACCTACACGGTCCATCCAGTCTGCCCAAGATAAACTCATATGTGTATACC
Organism: Microcaecilia unicolor; assembly: GCF_901765095.1. Taxonomy (NCBI): domain Eukaryota; kingdom Metazoa; phylum Chordata; class Amphibia; order Gymnophiona; family Siphonopidae; genus Microcaecilia; species Microcaecilia unicolor. The sequence goes on from NC_044043.1 coordinate 25,728,377, forward strand.
TTACCTTGATTTGTACCTGTCTTTTTCAGGGCACAGGCCGTATAAGCATCACTTTGCACTTGCTCACATTAAACGTCATCTGCCATTTAGACTCCCAGTTTCGTAAGGTCCTCTTGTAATTTTTCACAATTCTCCCGCAATTTGACTTTGAATAACTTTATGTTGTCAGCAAATTTAATTACCTCACTAGTTACTCCCATCTCTAGGTCATTTATAAATATGTTAAACAGCAGCAGTCCCAGAACAGACCCCTGGGGAACCCTACTCTCTGTTTTCTATCTTTTTTTTTTTTTTTTAGTTATTTTAAATCATTTTTATTGGTGATAACATCACTTGTACAGCTATGCAAATAAAAGCAAACAGAACACACAACCTTTTAACTGTGCTAACAATGTCTTCTAATAGTTTTACATTTTTTCCCCCTCCACCTCCCGCCCCTTCCCCTCCCTCATCCAACACACCCCCACAATCAAATTGGAGAGTCGTGCATGTTTTCTATCTTTTAACCAGTTTTTAATCCACAATAGAACCCTCGACAACCGAAGTTCTGGTTTTGTTTGTGCCGGCGTGTTGCTTGCTGAATGATCATCTGTTGAAGTTTCTGTGCGTGCGTCTGATGTTAGACGCACGCACAGAAACTTGAACAGCTGATCATTCATGAAGCAACGCCCCAACACAGCCGAGAAGAGAACTTCGGCTGTCGGGGGTTGGGTCCCCCGTCAGCACAGTTATGCGACGGCGGCGGGAGTGTTTTCGTCTGGAAGGGGGGTCGAGGGGGTCACGGCAGGGGGGTCCAGGGGTCCGTAACGTGGAGGGGGGGGTGTTGAAATCGGAGGGATGGTGGAGTCTGGAACTCAGTGGGAGGGGCGTGAGGGGCACACGTCATGATGGTGCCTAGCAGACCACAGGAGCCACGGTCCCAGGCAGGACAGAACGTTGGAGGTGAGAATTTTATATATAGATTACAAGGAGCTGCAGTGAGATTTTTGAACCAGACTCCCTTGGTTCTCAGCCAACTGCTCTAGCCGTTAGGCTCCTCCTCCATTCATGATTTTAATTATGTGACCTAGTGCAGTGGTTCCCAAACCTGGTTCTGGAGGCACCCCAGTCAGTCAGGTTTTCACTATATCCACAATGAATATTTATGACAGAGATTTTCATGCACTGCTTCCACAGGATGCAAATTTCTTTCATGAATATTCATTGTGGAAATCCTAAAGACCAGGTTTTGGAACCACTGGTTAGAGCACCGGTCTTGACATCCAGAGGTGGCCGGTTCAAATCCCACTGTTGGTCCTTGTGCTGTTGGGCAAATCACTTAATCCTCCATTGCCTCAGATACAAGATTAGATTGTGAGCCCTCCAGAGACACGGAAATACCCAGTGTACCTGAATGTAACTCACCTTGAGCTACTACTGAAAAGGTGTAAGCAAAATCCAAATAAATAAAATAAATTATATGTTACCTTATTAACTACTTAGACTTTTTAGATAATGTGGGCTAGAAATTTGTTAACTAAATTAGGGCAGGCATTTCCTGAAAGTTTTTAATCACAATCACGCGATTAAAAACATTTTAATCGTGATTGATTGCGCAAAGGGCTTTTATTCTCACTGCAGCTCCTTGTGACTCAGGGCAAGTCACTTAACCCCCTCCCCAATAGCCCCAGTTACAAAATAAGTACCTGTATATAATATGTAAACTGCTTTGACTGCAATCACAGAAATGCGGGATATCAAATCCCATCCCCCTTCCCTTCCCTAAAGGTCAGATAAGCTCCCTCTCTCCCACTCCTATATCCAACATCTCTCTCTTTCTCTTCCTTCCCTCCCTCTCCTGTTTTCTTTCCTGGGGTTCATTCTCTCTCTCTCTTCCGCACTCTCCCTCCATCCCTCCCCTCCACCTCTATGAGCAATGACACAAACTTGGTGGTGAGCAGCACCATGCTCTTCTCCCCCCCCCCCCCCCCCCCCCCCCCACTCCGGGTTCTCATCTTCTCCCCTGCTCAATCCCCTCTGCCAGTCTATCATGAAGGTGGTCTTCTGTTAGTCCCTGGAAGTGGCAGCATTGCACATATGCTGCCTGTGGCCTCCCCCAAAGCTTTCCCTCTGGTCTGTCCTGTTTCCTTAATTTCTTTTTTTTCTGCATGGGTGGGATGGGTCAGAGGGAAAGCTTTGGACCATATTGCAGGCAACATATGTGTAAGGTTGCTGCTGGCAAGGATCAACAGAAGATCACCTTTAAGGTAGACTGGTGCAGGGATGGGTGATGTTGAAATACAACTGGGGGGGGGCGAGGGGGTTATCGTGGTTAACTGTGATTAGAATGCAGCCCTAAAATAAATAAATAAAAAGTTGAGGATAGTGGAAGGGCAAGTGCCACACGCATCAACCCCCCCCCCAAAAAATAACACCCACAAACTGCTTTCACTCCCCAAAACTACTGACCTCTATGGATGATTTGGATGATTTCAATAAAGTGGTAAAGGGTTGATTTTTGTAATACCTTGTTTGTGTCCCCTTCCCAGGACACATACAGTACCTACCTTCATATCTGCCCTGAGCTTACATATGAAGCAGTTCATGTAATTACTAGTCTAACACATGGTCTTTCTCTGTAGATCAGTTGGCATACAGCTGTTTCACGCAGCTAATGAAGAGAATGAGCCAGAACTTCCCCAGTGGAGGTGCGATGGATATACACTTTGCAAACATGCGATCATTGATCCAGGTAAGTTATCACAGGGAAGATGTTCTGTACAAGACATTTATAGCATGAACTTGAAGACAGCAGAGCCCCCCACACATGCATGCACACACACGCATACATACAAAGAGGGGTTGGAAAGAATTCCATGGCTAGTGCTGTACATACTTTCCGCAATTAGCTATGTCTTTGCCCATCCACTACAGAAGTCTTACTCTCGCCCACAAGGTCCATTATTTCAGGTTCCCCTGCTTTATTCCCTACACACACTCCCTAAGCCCCCTCCCCCGGGGTTCTTTTCTGTCTTAACAGAAGCCTGTCACGAATTCACCCATTCTCATGCCGCCTCCTTCCTTGCCCCTTCGCTAGGGAACTTTCTCCCACCCATCCTTCATTTGCAGTGCTCCCAACCCAAGTTTAAGTCACTTTTAAAAACTCACCTTTATGAAAAGGCTTTTTCCGTTTGCCTGGTCTCGGGCGGCTCTTGCGGAATCCACTAGTCTCCCGGTCTCTTTCCTTTTCCTGCTTATCTCTTCTTTTCTATTTTCTTTATTTTCTTTATTTTTATTTTCTTTATTTTCTTTTCTATTTTCTTTATTTTCTTTATTTTTATTTTATTTATTTTCTATTTTATTTATTTTCTCTATCTTATTGAATAATGGTGTTCTTTTAGCACTATTTTTTTCTTATTTTGATACTGTACATCACTTTGCTATCATATTGAAGAAAGACAATTACGTTTTAATAAATTAAATTCCTTATTTACCTTGCTCTGTGACCCTTAGTGGCTACAGGAAGGAGCTACAATTTTTGAACTATCTTGAAGAGTTTCTTAGAGCAACTTTTTTCTTGCCTGATTTTGTTTAGAAAATACAATCTGTTTATTTTTCGAACTAAATGTGTTGAAAAGAATTGTACATAAAGGGTCAAGAATGTAACAGAACCAAATTTGGCATGGAGGAAACCGGTAAAAAGACACAGTGAGATTGAAAATGGGCCAGGTCAGACCAGGGGTTCCAGAGAGAGAACCTCCACAAAAAAATGGCCGAGTGTGTTTCTGTGGAACAAACAGTTCCAGCTTCTGCAGCATAAAAACTTTAATACAGTGAAACATTCCTTTTAGGAATAGCTGCTTGGGGGTAAGACATGCTTTCCTTTTACTACACACACAAATAGCAATACAACTTGAAAGCTGAGAGAGATATCATGGTGAATATGCTGGGGAGTCTAATTCTTCAGGAATGCATCCTCTGAGAAGACTGATTCTCACCCTGATCAATAGCAAATTTGCAGGCTTCGTTAAAAAATATATATATATATATATATATATATATATATAGCTCTTGGCCTTATGACTGAGAAAGGAGAGGTTCTTCCAAAATGGGAAAACTATACAGGAAATTTTGACTTGTTAGCTATAATCACTGAGTGACTTAGCAGAATTGTAGTCCCAAGTGATGGAAACGCCTTCCCACAAGGAGAGCACTTGGGGTAAGTGGCTGGATTGACATGGTGGTAGTGGCGTAGCCAGACCTGACATTTTGGGTGGGCCCAGAGCTAACATGGGTGGGCACTATGTATATAGGTTATGAGTAGCCTTTCTTGGGATACATACAGAACATAGCTAGAATGTTTCCTCTAACAGCTTTCCATAGGAAAAATGTATTCAAATTCTGATAGCACTTCAATAATAGCAACACAAAATCCCTTCACTGCCAGGTACTTTGTGAAGTAACACTATATCCTGCAAAGAAGCTTCTTAGAGCCTATGCTGCAAACCTTAACACCAATTCTGAATAGGATTGCCAGTAACAGTACCTTTAAAAAGGTGGCAGTGAATACAACAGCAATACACATCCCATTGGAATAGCCAAACAAGTCATAGATCCTCACACAAACCACATGCCAGCAGAATCTTTCACCTGCTCGGTCACAGGTAGAACACAGACCAACCTTATCTATTACAAAATAAAGGACCAAAAATTTAAAATTGTCCTGTAGTCCTTCCTTTCCCTACCCCCCTCCCATCCATCCCAGTGACCCAGCATCAGCCCTCCCCTACTCTCCCCATCCATCCACATAGCCCAGCATCAGCCTTTCCCTTCCTCACCATTCTTCCCGTAGCTAGGCATCAGCCCTATCCTACTACCCATCCCCTGCCCTTCCCATTCTCACCCTCCCCCACCCTGAAGCACACCAGCATTAAATATAAAACATTTTGGTTTTTTTAATGTCCTTTGCACTGTAGAGTCCACCCCCACCTAGAAACCTGCCTACATTAAATACAAAACTTATTTTAACCTGGGCACTGTAGAGCCCACCCCCACCAGAAACTCGCCTTTATTAAAATTTATTGTTGGTGGGTTTCTGGGTGAAGGTGGGCCCGTCACTGAGGGAAAAAAAGTATATTTAATGATTATACTTTTTTTCCATAGGCAGCGAAGAGTCACCCCCACCCAGAAGCCCACTACAAGCATTACATTGTATATAATATAAATAAATATATATATATATTTTACCTGGGCAGCTGGGCTTCAGTTTTCCAAATTCTTATACATACCATACACTTGTGTGCACATGGTGACAGATGACTCAGAGCACTGTAGATTGTGCTCTGTGTGCTGCTAGCTCCTATGCTTGACCTGTGCAGGAGAGGGCTGAGGCCTGGGGGGAGGGGGCTCAACTCAAAGCTGATTAAGCGAGCCTGGGAGGGCCCAGTAACTCCTCCAGCTACTGCTGGCATGGTGGAAGACACCCAGAGCCACATCATCATATGGTACCGCTACCGCGTAGGACGGATGGAGGGAACTACGACGCACTGCGCGGCCATGATGGGATGGGACCTGCTGCTGCAAGTGCATTTTTCAGTGCCGCCGCCAAGCCGAAGGTAGGCGGGCTGAGGAGAGATCAGCTGAGCTGGCCCTGACCGCGACGTGGTTCGCAGTGTATGTGCGCTTGGGTGGGCGGGCCTGAGGGAGCATGGAGAGATCAGCTCAGCTGAGCCAGAGCGAGCGAGTGGGTGCCGACGTGCCGTTTCTCGTTTCTGCCGTGGTCGCTAGGCTAGGCTGCTGCACAGTGTGTGTGCGCTTGGGTGGGCGGGCCTGAGCTGAACTTGGGTGGGCCTGGGCCCACCCAGGCCCACCTGTAGCTACGCCCCTGCATGGTGGATAGCCGTTTTCCCTATGCTACGTCTGGAATAATGAAGTGAGGGCAGATGCTGGGGGAATAAGGATATAGAAAGAATGAATGAGACTCAGTTGGGAAGAGGTCATTGAAAGGGAAGGGAAGGGGAAATGGGCCTTTCTGAGGTTTTTGCAACTACATTCAAAGCGGTTTACATATATTCAGGTACTTATTTTGTACCAGGGGCAATGGAGGGTTAAGTGACTTGCCCAGAGTCACAAGGAGCTGCAGTGGGAATCGAATTCAGTTCCCCAGAATCAAAGTCCACTGGTAGCAGCCCAAAGTGCACGTTGTCCGGAAAAAGCAGGACCCTCAACATTTTTCTAAATAACCCAAATCCATCTTACTGCAGCAGAAATCTCTGTCTGAAATTCAAATTCCAGCACATTGAGCTCTTAATTAATGAAACCTCAGACTTAATTGAGCCAACAGCTCAGTGGTGTCGAAGACTTTGTGAATGTGTCAAGGTTGAAGGAGGACATTTTGAACACAAATTAAGAATTAACTAAGGAAAAATACCCATTATACTAATGTAATTTCAAAGGTTATACTAAATGTTTAATCAATTGCAAAGTATTTTACAACTATGTAAGGAATCCCGTTTTTTCCGGACACAGTGTAAAATTCATCCTTTGAAATCTGCTCAATGACTGTCATACCTGTTTTAATTTTATTATATTTTCCAAACCAACAGAATGTTTGGATAATGCATTGTTGAAGCTGCTGACCCCTCCCCTCTGTCCAAAAAGTCTGACACACTTAGAGACAACCCAGCTACACACACACACTCATACTCGCCAGGACAAAAATAATTCTCTGAAAACGGAAACGGACCAAATTTTTCATGACAGTAAAGAAAAAAAAATACATCATGTTTGAAAATGGGCCAGATGAAACCTGGAGTTCCAGAGCAATAAAGTCCCCCCAAAACGGCCTAATGTATTTCTCTGGGGTAGAGCAGTGGTTCCCAAACCTAGTCCTGGAGGCATCCCAGCCGGTCAGGTTTTCAGGATATCCACAATGATTATTCATGAGAGAGATTTGCTGAAATATAGCTGTTAGGGAATTCTTCCTTTCTATCTCTCTCTATTCTTTTCTGGTCACAAACACACACAGAGCCAACACAGATATAACCACAGACAGAAACACAGAAAGGTTGGAAATTAATCTGAGGCAGCACCACTGTGCTGCTTTCACACTGACACACCCCAATTGCTGCTGCTTTGGATCTTGCAGGCTGTAAGCGCCATACTAGTGCCGGCGTTTGCTAATGCCCCAAACGTAACTAGCATGCAAATGCATGCTAATCAGGGCTAAACATATTCATCCCCAATGATCAGCGGCCAGTGCGCCAAAGATTGGGTCGCTGGCCGTGGCAAACCCTACGCCAGCTCTGATCATTGGGGAGGAATGGTGAGCCCTGTCCAGCATGTATTTCCCCCCAACAGCAAACCTGCCAGCGACAGGGGGCTGGAGATCCGGTGGGTCTCCAGCCCCCCCTAACTCCCCCAGCAAAAGGTCCCTGGCCAACCAATCCTCCCCCCCGCCAGCGACAGGGGGACTGGAGGGTCCACTGTCCGGTCCCCCCGACGATCCAGCCCCCCTAGTGGGCAACCAACTCCCCCCCCCCCCCCCGACAATCCCCCCAGGTTCAGGGAGGGCTGGAGATCCGGTGGGTCTGCAGCCCCCCCCCAACTCCCCCAGCAAAAGGTCCCTGACCAACCAACCCCTCCCCCCAGCACCATTTTGCGGCGTTGCAGGAAGAGGAGGGAGGCAGGCTACTCTCCCTCCTTCAACACACAAGGTAGGGGGGACTGGACCACCAGGGACCCCTTGCTGGGGCACTAGGGGGGCTGGAGACCCACTGGATCTCCAGCCCTCCCTGAACCTGGGGGGATTGTCGGGGGGGGGGGGACCAGAGGATCAGTGGAATTCCAGCCCCCCGTCACTAGGGGGAGGGGGTTGGTTGGTCGCCCACTAGGGGGGCTGGATCGTCAGAACCTCCACGGCGATCCCCTCCACCTCTACCCTGCTGACTGGTGTGAGAGGTGAGGCCCACCCTCCCATGACAGTCCTTATGCCAATGCCCCTTCTTCCCGCACCTGTAACAAAGCTTTTCCCTCTCCCTCTCCCCTACCTCCCAACGGCACCGCCTGGGAGCTCCGGCTACGCTCAGCTCCTTGAAGTCCCCCACCTTCCCATGGTGCCGAGATTCCAGATAGCATTCCATACTTCCTATAGTCTCTTCTAAAGTTTTACAGCCCCTCCACACCAGATCCACCCTTAATCCGGTAGATAGGGCCTCTAAGTACTGTTCCAGGATTAATTCCTACATTATCTGGGGAATCGTTTTCCTCTCTGGCTCTAACCACTTCCCTGCCAGATCCCCTAATTTCTGGGCCAAGGCCAAGGTTTCTCCCCGCCGCCCTAAATTTCCTCCTATAGGTTTGCCTGCTCAGCCCATATCGGTCCAGGATTGCCCCTTTTAACTTAGCATAATCCTTACCTCTAATGAGGGAAGGCACTGGAAAGCTGCTAGAGCCTCCCCTGACAAGGAAGGGGCTAAGTGAATGGCCCACTACTCCAGGGGCAACCCTGCAGCCATGGCCACCCTTTCAAAGCACCCAAATAGTCCTCTATATCATCATTGTCCGAAAGCTTGCCCCATGAGAGCCAGTTAATATTTAAAGGTCCTACCGCCGCAGAAGGTCCCTCTAAGTGGAGGAGTAGCCTAGTGGTTAGTGCAGTGGAAATCTAGTGCAGTGGACTTTGATCCTGGGGAACTGAGTTTGATTCCCACTGCAGCTCCTTGTGACCCCTGGTAAAAAAATAAGTACCTGAACATATGTAAACCGCTTTGAATGTAGTTGCAAAAACCTCAGAAAGGCGGTATATCAAGTCCCATTTCCCCCTTTCCCTTATGACATCACAATATCAGAAGTCAGCCAAGTATCGGGCAATCAGCCATTGTGACATCACTGATGAGGTTGGCTCTTATTGGTGGAATGAATGGAGGAGTAGCCTAGTGGTTAGTGCAGTGGACTTTGATCCTGGGGAACTGAGTTCAATTCCCACTGCAGCTCCTTGTGACTCTGGGCAAGTCACTTAACCCTCCATTGCCCCTGGTACAAAATAAGTATCTGAATATATGTAAACCGCTTTGAATGCAGTTGCAGGTTATCAATAGAAATCAAACAAAATAAAACATGGAAAAGAAAATAAGATGATACCTTTTTATTGGACACTAGTAAAAAAGCCCCGTTTCTGATGCAAATGAAACGGGGGCTAGCAAGGTTTTCTTCTGTGTGCATGTGGGAGTGTGTGTGTCCCTGCCCTCTGCCCTCTCTCCCCTCCCCCCTCTGTGTCCTTCACTGTTACAGAGAGAGCGATTTGCTGTGTTTTCCTTCACTGTTTGTGTTACAGAGAGAGCGAGGGCGGGGCAGACACTCATGGGGAAACCGGATATCTCTCCCCCTTCACACTTCCGGCTGGAGGCTTCATAGAACGTTGGTGGTGCCTTTTATATAGAGAGATAACTTAATACATTTCTTGATTAGCTTTCGAAGGTTGCCCTTCTTCGTCAGATTGGAAATAAGCAAATGTGTTAGTTGATAGTATATATATATAAGTGAAGCTTCAAAGCATTTCAATGACAGTCTAGCAAGGTGGGGGTGGGTAGGAGGTATGCATGGGTACATCAAAGCATTTTATTTCATTGATAGTCTAACAGGATGGGTGTGGGTAGTTGAGAGGAGAGTGATAAACAGAGAAATACAACTTTATGGTTTATAATGGGCTAGAAAACCCAGATCCTTGTTAAGTCCTGTCTGTTGGGTGTCAAAATATTCAATCATTCTGACTCCAAAGGTCTTACATTCCTGTATTGTTTTAAAGTTACCTTTCAAGATTCTTACTGTGAAATCACTGGTGCAGTGTCATGGTCCTGTAAAGTGTTGGCCCACAGGCATAGGCGTAGTTTGACTGTTTCATTTGGGGGGGCAAAGAATGGGCGGGGCATATTAGCATATCATTTGCATATATAAATATGCAAATGAATAAGCTAATATGGAGGAAGGAAATGAAATTTACAGGCAAAATATCACAGATGCACATTTCAAAAAGCTGACACATTTCAATTAATAAATTATGAATAAAATACTTTTATTTACCTTTGTTGTCTGATCATTTAGTTTTTCTATTCGCTTTGATCCCAGTGTCTTCTGTTTTATGCAGTGTCTTCTTTCCAGTAGGCTTCCCTCTGCTCCCCACCCTCCCAGTCCCATCCATCTCTTGCTCCTTCCCTCTGCTCCCCAACCCTCCCAGTTCCATCCATCTTCTGTTCCTTCCCTCTGCTCACCATCCCTCCGTCCCATCCATCTTCTGCTCCTTCCCTCTGCTGTGCCTGACCTCTCCCAATCCCATCCATCTCCTGGTCCATCCCTCTGCTCCCCACCCCTCGCAGTCCCATCCATCTCTTGCTCCTTCCCTCTGCTTCCCACCCCTCCCAGTCCCATTCATCTCCTGCTCCTTCCCTCTGCTTCCCACCCCTCCCAGTCCCATCCATCTTCCCTCTGCTCCCCCCCCCCCCCCCCGAGGTCCAAGATGGTGACTCCGTTTACCCCCTCTCTTCCTCCCTCCCTTCCTCCGGTGCAGGCAACAGTCTTCAGCTTTTTCAGCGTTCCTGGCAGTGAGTAGCGATGTACACGCTGCCTTCGGTCTGCCCCGGAAGCCTTCTCTTCAAGTTCCTGTTCCCACCTATGCGGGAACAGGAACTTGAAGAGAAGGCTTTGGGGCAGAGCCGAAGGCAGCGTGTACAACGCTACCGCTGCCAGGAACGCTGGAAAAGACTGCTGCCTGCGCCGGAGGGAGGGAGGAAGAGAGAGAGGTAGACGGACACGCTCCTCTCGGTCCGCTTGGCTTCCCTGCCCTCTCTGTCTGCGTCCCGCCCGAAAGGAAATGACGTCAGAGGAAGGCGGGACGCAGATAGAGAGGGCAGGGAAGCCAAGCGGATGGAGAGGAGCCGTGCCTGCATGTGTTTTGTTTTTTTTTAAACTAATGGCGCGGCGGCGCCTCGCGTCGTTTGGGGGGGCATTGCCCCCCCTCGCCCCCCCCAGTCTACGCCTATGCCCACAGGGGTGGGAATCTGACTGGCACCAGCTTTCTTCATGTTGTGTCTATGTAAATTGAATCTTGTCTTAAGCATCTGGCCTGTTTTTCCAATAGAACATCCTTCGTTACATTTTTTACACTGAATGATATATACCACATTGGATATATACCATATTGGAAGATGAGCATGTTGCAAAAACCTCAGAAAGGCGGTATATCAAGTCCCATTTCCCTTTCCCTAAACTCATCGGGGCTGAGGTCAGACTCGCCGCCTGGGCAGCCCCTCCTCCTCTCAAGAAGTCTTGGAATAAGTCCAATAAGGGCTGCTGCTGCACCCGCGTGGCTGCCAAGGACTCTTCCATCAACCTCTGGGCCAGCTCCTGTTGCTTCTGGAACTGATGAGTTATGAAGGCGGACAGCTCCTTAGGATCCATAATGACCACCTTCCAGTGGCCCCTGAAAAGGAAACACAAGAAACACACCAAGTGCGGCCGTCCAGATAAAAAAATGTTTCCTTTTTTCTTTTTTCAAGCCCAGGTAAACACCTGAGAATCCTCAACTGCTTCCTTACACGCTTACCAGAAACAGGAGAGTATTTCGCCTTTAGCTGCATCGGCCCCTTGGATGGGCTGCTGGAACCCTTGCAGCCTCCTGACCTCCGTCCCCGAGTCTCCTGCACCTGGTAGTTCAACAGGCCACCAAAATATGTCAGCAGGCCACCACCTTCAGGCCTTCCTGCAGGTATGAACTCGGCTGACCCTGGAAGGGCCCCTCCTTGGACACAGCACTCCCAGAAGCAGACTCCAAAAATATGCTTAAAACCGCTTTATTCCATCAGCAAGGCCAAGACATTTCCTCTTCCAGACACGGTCCTAGGTTACAGCACATATCACCCCTTGTTCCTTCTACCCCCGACGGCCACAGCTTCTGGATACAGTTTAAATCATTCACTGCTTTCCCAGCATGGCCTGATTCCTGGACACAGTTTTAAATCACTGTTTCACCAGCACAGCAGTGTTCTGACCACAGTTCAAGTCACTCACTGTTTCCCCACCATGACACCACTTCTGGATACAGTTTAAATTACTCACTGCTTCCCAGCATGGCATGTCTTCTGGACACAGTTTAAATCACTCACTGCTTCCCAGTGGTGTGCTGGTAAATGTTTAACAGGCTCTCTCCCCAATCCACCTCTGCGCCCCACCCCCCCCAAAATCGCAGAGCTGGCTATAGCCGGGGAGAGAGCCTGGGGGGGGCAAAGCATTACTCTCGCCAGGAAAAAAAAATTAAATGCTCCCAGGTTCCAATCTAATTCATGTTTAATGTGGGATAAAATGCCATAAATAAGTAAATAAATATTAACTTTTAACGTTGTCCAGCATTTCTTCTCTCTCCCTTCCCTCTCCGCTGTCCATGCCCAGCATTTCTCCTTTCTCCCCTCCATTCATGTTCATCTCACTTCCTCCCTCTTCCCTCCCCTCCATCCATGTCCAGCATTTCTTCTCTCTCTCCCTTCTCCTCCATCCATATGCATCTCCTTCCTGTCTTGCCTCCCCTCCATCCATGTCCAGAATTTCTCCTGCCCTCCTCTCCATGTCCTGAGACTCTCCTCTCCCCTCCGTCCACCCATGTCCAGCAATTCTCCTCTCTCCCCTGCCCCCTCCATCCATTCATTTCCAGTAGCTGTCCTCTCTCCCCTGCCCTGCCCTCCCCTCCCCTCCATGTCCAGCAATTTCTCCTCTCTGGGCCCTGCCTTTCCATCCATATCCATCGATGGCTTTGATGCTCCTCTCTCCCCTGCCCTCCCACTCCCATGTCCACCTGCCCACCCTCTTCTCCCCCCAACATCCCTCTTTTTGCTCCTGCCGTCCTGGGGGGGTTTAAATCTTTGATTTACCTCCATCGCAGCAGCCGCAGTGAAAGCCTGTCTCTAGCCTTCCCTTCGTTTTCTGTCAGTGTCCCGCCCTCGCGGAAAGAGGAAATGGCATCAGAAGAAGGCAGGACACTGATGGGAATGAAGGGAAGACTAGAGATGGGATTTCACTGCGGCTGCTGCTGCGACGGAGGTAAGATTTAAACTCCCCAGAGTGATGGGAGGTGAGGTAAGCATGGCTTGTGGCGCCCTCCTGCCATGCTTACCTCACTTACCGCCGGGTTGCGCTGCCCCTGGGAGCCAGCTCGCCTGCCAGAACAACTGGCTCGCGAGAGCTTTAAAAATTTAACAACTGGCTCTTGCGAGCCGGTGCGAGCCAGCTCCAGCACACCACTGCTGCTTCCCCAGCATGGCATGTCTTCTGGACAAAGTTCAAATCACTCACTGCTTCCCCAGCATGGCCAGGTTCTTGTTCACAGTTCAAGTCAATACCTGTTTTTCCAGCCGGGTCTGACCTCTGGCCACAGCTGAAATCATTCACTGCTTTACAGCACGGCACCTCTCTCCCCCTTGAGTGGAACAGCTGCTTAATTTTTCCTCCAAGCTTTCCCCAGCCTTGAAGAAGGTTTCTTATGAAGTCTTTCAACTTTTCCCTTGTACCTAGAGCAGCAATCTCCATGGGCTCACTTCCCCAGTCATCCTGGGCTTGGATCTCCTCTCCGACCTCTTTCTCCACCTCCCATTCCAAGGGCTCCTCTCCCTTTATGGTCCCCAGCTGGTCCTCTCCCTCCTGATTATTCCTTCTCTGCCAATCCCCTTCCTCTCCCTCGGGATCCTGGGACTTGTAGTTCCCTTGCTGCTCCCTTTGCTTGCCCCCAGGGCTTTGCAGGGGTTCTTGGGAACGGTAGTCCTCCTCCCTTCTCCGGCTCTTGGGAAACGTATGCCTCCGTGGGGGTGTGGCTTCCCAGCCCCTAGGATCCTGGGACTTGTAGTTGGAATCCCGGATATCTTGCTTCTCTCCCAGATCCCTTCTTCCCTGACCCTCAGGGGTTCCTCACAGTATACAGAATGTAGGAGAAAGGTATCTGACACTAGTCTGCTGGGTGCCCCACTCATAGAAGATCTTGGGGGCTACGTCCATGTTGAGAGACCATTCATGCAAAACCCTGCTCAGTCTGTCTGCCAGACAGTTGTCTTTTCCTGGGAGGTATGTGGCTCAGAGGTCCATCCCATGAAGGACTTCTCCACTGCTTCCTGACCCATACCCCCTGCTGTTTACCTAAAACATTGTAACCTGGTTGTCAATTTGGATAAGAATAATTTGGCTTTGCAGCAGATCTCTGAAAGCCTTTAGAGCATTCCAAATGGCCCTGAGCTCAAGGAGATCGATATGGAGATCTGTTTCCTGAGCAGACCAAGTCCCCATCCTAGGTTGTTAGCATCTTCTGAGGAGGTGGAATTCATCTGAATTGTCCACCAGAGAAGGGTGAGTCAATTCTGAATGGTATCCACCAGCCGCCTGAAACCACTGGGAAGTGTTTTACTTTGCCCATACCACCGGGCTTCTCTCAAGTGGAGACGTGCCATGGGCATGACCTGCATTGTTCAATCTCAACATTTGCCGAGCTGTGATCTGTTTGCTGCTTTCGACTTGCGAGGCGAGTGCTGATAGTCTCTTCTCTTGCTTGTGGAAGAAGCCCAAGCCTGCAGGGCTCCTATGTATTTTATTTATTTATTTGTTACATTTGTATCCCACATTTTCCCACCTATTTGCAGGCTCAATGTGGCGTTCGCCAATTCCAGTATGAACAAATACAGTAATGTTGTAGTAGAATAAGGTTCGTGTGTACAGACACATTAGGGAATCATAGAGAGGAAGAGTTATGTCCATTACGAGCTTTAGTTTCGTTGTGTTGCCAACAGGCATTTAAGTTGGGTCGGTAGGGTATGCCTTTTTGAACAGGTTAGTTTTTAATGATTTCCTGAAGTTTAGGTGATCATAAGGTGGTAATGCGTTCTGTAGTTCTGTGCTTATGTAGGAAAAGCTGGATGCATAGGTTGATTTGTATTTGAGTCCTTTGCAGCTTGGGTAGTGGAGATTTAGGTATGTTCGCGTTGATCCTGTTGTGTTTCTGGTTGGTAGGTCTATGAAATCTGTCATGTATCCCGGGGCTTCGCCGTAGATAATTTTATGAACTGGAGTGCAGATTTTGAAAGCAATACGTTCTTTGATTGGGAGCCAGTGCAGTTTTTCTCGGAGGGGATTGGCGCTTTTGAATCGCATTTTTCCAAATATAAGCCTGAATGCCGTGTTTTGAGCGTTCTGAAGTTTATAATTTGTTCTTTGCATCCCACATAAATTCTGTTGCAGTAGTCTACATGGCTTAGTACCATTGATTGTATCAAGTTGCGAAATGTTTCCCTCGGGAAGAATGGTTTCACATTGAGTGGAACATTTTTTGTTGTTGTAGGTTTCAATTGGTTCTCTAGTGTGAGGTTATGGTCAATTGTAACACCAAGAATTTTCAGGCCGTCTGAGATAGGGAGGGTGTTTATGTTTGTGGGTTTGTTCGTATTGTATTGGGATGAGAGGATGAGAGTGTGTTTTTCTGTGTTGAGTTTTAGTTGAAATGCGTTTGCCCATGATTCCATGATATTCAAGCTGAGCTTGGTGATTTCTGTCAGATCACATTTGTAAGGAATGTATATTGTGACATCGTCTGCATAGATGAAAGGGTCAAGGCCTTGGTTGGATAAGGATTTGGCTAGTAAGGTCATCAGGTTGAAAAGGATCGGTGATTGTGGTGATCCTTGAGGTGGTGATATGTTTGAGCTTGATTTCACTTGATATGTTCTGGTGGTTAGGAAACCCTCGATCCAACTAAGTATGTGTCCGCCAATCCCGAAGTAATCTAGGAGTCTTAGTAGTATTTTATGGTTTACCATGTCGAATGCACTGGACATGTCGAATTGGAGGAGAAGTATGCTTTTTGCCTTTTGCTATTTCCTGCTTGAATTTGGCTAGGAGGGTAATTAGTTCTATTTCAGTGCTATGGAGGGGGCAAAATCCTGATTGTGATTCATGTAATATTGTAAATTTGTTTATATAATCAGTAAGTGTTTGGTTACCATGCTTTCCACCAATTTGACCACCAGTGGGATTGATGCTACTGGGGGGTAGTTAGTGATTTCGTTTGATTTTGTTCTTGGGATCTTTTGGTATTGGGGTGAGTAGGATGTTGCCATTTTCCTTAGGGAAGGGACCTTGTTGAAGCATGTAGTTTAAGTGGGATGTAAGCTCTGCTATGAAGTGGTGGGATGGGGTAGTTTATGGCGCACTGACTTATTGCTTTCATGTTTTAATGTATTTATTATAATTATTTTTGTTATGAATTAGTTTCTCTGTTCTCTGGTATATATCATTCAGTGTAAAAAATGTAACGAAGGATGCTATATTGGAGAAACAGGCCAGATGCTTAAGACAAGATTCAATTTACATAGACATCACATGAACAATACTGGTGCCAGTAGGGCTCCCACCCCTGTTGGTCAGCATTTTACAGGACCAGGACACTGTACCAGTGATTTCACAGTGAGAATCCTGAAAGGTAACTTTAAAACCATACAAGAACTTAAGACCTTTGAAGTCAGAATGATTGAATATTTTAACACCCAACAGAAAGGACTTAACAAGGATCTGGGGTTCCTAGCCCATTATAAACCATAAAGCTGTATTTCTCTGTTGATCACCCTCCCCTCACCTATCCACACCTATCCTGTTAGAATATCAATGATATGCTTTGATGTCCCTATGCATACCTCCTACCCACCCCCATCCTCCCACCCTGTCAGACTGTCATAGTAATGATTGAATGTTTTCACTTATATACACTGTCAGCTAGCACATTTGCTTATTTCCGATCTGACGAAGAAGGGCAACCTTCGAAAGCTAATCAAGAAATGTATTAAGTTATGTCCAATAAAAAAGGTATCATCTTATTTTCTTTTCCATGTTTTATTTTGTTTGATTTCTATTGATAACCTTAAGAGTGGACTAACACGGCTACCACACTCCTCTGTTCAAACACAATGAAGGCGTTTTTACAGTTTTCTGATTCTGTTTTCATTCATATTTGCTCTCCAAATTAAATCCACTATATAAAAGAGCTTTAGAACAGTACATTGTAAAAAGGGAGTCTGCATTCTCATATCCTTAATACTTTAATTTCATCTGCCCCTTTTTTTAAACATCCTCGCTTTTGGAACTGACATCAGACACACACAGTTCACTTCGATTATGTTTATTTCACTCATCTTAGGCACTTTCGTTTCTTCATAGCTATCAATATTATTTACTGTCTGCACATCTTTAGATGCACTTGAATATTTCCTCTCTTCCTCCTCCGTTACACTTACAAATTTGTCTTGCAGTAAATACACTGTCATTTTTTCATGCACCATGTGTACATTATTTAATAATTTTGAAGTTGGTCTTTTGTTGATTCAGTTTACATATTTATTTTTCTATTTTTATGCATGGATATTTACATTTGTATTATGCAAATTGATATCATTTTAACTTTTTATGTGTTTTTAAACATTTGATTTTTGATTCTGTGACACAGGTTTATTTATATTTTTAATGTTTCATGTTTAGAACCTTTGACACAGGTGGTTTCACCAAAGCACAGCCCGTGTCTGGTTTGATTAATAAAATACTGAGTTGATGCCCCCACATTTGAAAGCTCCTTGTACTTTTTTAGTTTAATTTCTGGGCAACCGCTTATTTCTTTCTGATTATTCACTGTGTTTTACATCTGTCTTTTTGTTTCCAGATTCTAGACTCTGAGCTGTTTGAGTTGATGCAGCAGAATGGAGACTACACACACTTCTACTTCTGTTACCGCTGGTTTCTGCTAGATTTTAAAAGGGGTAAATACATGCAATTACTGAATTAACACTTTATCTAGTAAATAGTATCTCCGCTGTCTACATAAAAACTAAAGATCACAAGGAAAATGATATTTGTACGAAAATTCCTTGGAAAACCCGTTGATGATATTAAACTCAGACCAACAGCGCCTGAGCCTCCCTAACCTGAATCCTACCTCTGCTGAAATGTCTTCAAATTATTTATGTTTGGGACTAAGCCAGTTCTTGCTTGAGCTATATAGAAATGTTTAGGCACCCATGGGGTCCTTTCACTTAGGTGCGCTAATGGATTAGAGTGCGTTAAGTAGCATGCAGCCAATGGGCTGCACGGCATTTAGTGTGTGATAAATACGTTAGTGCATCTTAATAAAAAGACCCCTTTGTGTTTTGATGAATTTCTAGGTGAGCACAACCTCTACATGGTACAAAATTAAAGATCACAAATTTTAATGCATAATTACTCTTTGCAGTTTGCTTGCTTGTTTGTTTATTTATGGCATTTGTACCCTGCATTATACCAAACAAGTTCAGGTTCAATGTGAAAAGTCCAAGGAGAATCCACATATGTGGAGAACTCAAAAGGTCCCATGGAGTAACTCAAAAAGAGAAGAAAAGTGGGAACAGGAAACCACGGATTCCAGAAACTGGAGCACACAATATCTTGCTTAAAACTAAGTTTATTAATAAAATCAAAAACGACTCAACACAACGCTGTGTTTCGGCCGGAGGGCCTGCATCAGGAGTCTGTGTGCAAGTTCGGATTAAAAAACATCACAGGATAAAATCATGAAACCGCAATAGGAATCAACTCTCTTAATTCAGAAATATTCTTAGGTTTCCTTGCCTGTTTGAGATCTCCCCATAGGACTAAACTTTCATCTTTCTTTTCCTGTAGGTGCTTCGTCGCTGATTTAGATGTATGCTTCAGATTGTTTTCTTGATAAAAATATTCATTTTCCTCTTGTCACTGACTGACTAGCCTCTAAGATAAGGGATTAGCCTAGTGGTTAGTGCAGCAGCCTGGGGAACTGGGTTCAATTCCCACTGCAGCTCCTTGCAACTCTGGGCACATCATAAGTACCTGAATATAAACCGCTTTGATTGTAACCACAGAAAAGGCCAATTCCTTTTCCTTCTACCAGTACAATATTTGATGTGCAACCCAACAGCATAATAGATTCACCCGTCCTTAATGGTTGGTCAGGTGCTCTTTACCAGGGTTGTAGCCAGCAGCCCATTTTGGGGAGGGGAGGCAGAGGTAGACTGGGGGGCCATGCATTTCCTCTTCTCCTTTGCTGGTGGGGATGCTGGCACCAAAGAGATCTAGTGCCCAAGCCCCGCTTGGGGCTACCTCAGCAGCAAGGAAGTCGGCAGCATGCTTTCTAGCCGTCGATGTCAGCGTTTCTTGCATATGCTCAGTTTTGCCCATATGTGACAAATGCCGGCGGTGGCTGGAAAGCTAAGGCAGCACCAGGTGAGGGGATGGTGTTCAGGCAGCAGATGTCTTCAGCTGACAGAGCTAGGGCATTCCCATCAGTCATTCAAAGGTGCTGCAGTTTTGGAAAGGGCTAAAGTGGGGAGGCCCAGGCCCTCAAGTCCCCCCGTGGTTACGTCATTGCTCTTTATCCTTTTTCTCAAAATGTATTGTGCGCTTGTGGCTGCACAGGTCAGTTTTTAGCACATCAGTCCAAAGCACTTTGTTCCAGAAACTTTAAGGCTTATTCAGGTTTTCTTTTGCTTACGAGGCCTCAACAAAATATTTAATTAAATCTAGGAGCCAGCCCCAACACTTGGGAGCCAGTGGCTGAGAGCTTTCTTGCTTCTTCTCCCTCCATCATCCCAGTGTTCTCCCCAGTCGATAACACCCTCATCCTCCCCGTCTCATCTGCCCGCAACCTCAGAGTCATCTTTTACTCCTCCCTCTCCTTCTCTGCGCATATCCAGCAGATAGCCAAGACCTGTCGCTTCTTTCTCTATAACATTAGCAAAATTCGCCCTTTCCTCTCTGAGCATACCACCCGAACCCTCATCCACTCTCTCATTACCTCTTGCCTTGACTACTGCAATCTACTCCTCACTGGCCTCCCACTTAGCCATCTATCCCCCTTTCAGTCCGTTCAGAACTCTGCTGCCGGTCTTATCTTCCGCCTAGACCGATATGCTCATATCACCCCTCTCCTCAAGTCACTTCACTGGCTTCCGATCAGGTACCGCATACAGTTCAAGCTTCTCCTACTAACCTACAAATGCACTCAATCAGCAGCCCCTCACTTCCTGAAAGTAGAGATAGTCATGGCAGTGCATTCCAGAGTGTGAGGGGCTTGCTTGCGGGTATCACATCGTGTAATGTCTTTTGGAGAGGATGTGGTTAGTGGTAGTCCTTGGCAGTGTGTATCTTGGTATCTGTTGTGAAGTCAATTTTTTTCCAGATAGACAGTATGTGCAGTATGCTCCCTCTTTTTGTCCAGGATTACGAGATTTGGTGTATGAACAAATGGCTTACATACCCAGGGACAGATTTGGGATGAGGGGGAAACCTTTTACAGACTTTCAAGAAGACTATGGATTAATTCCTCAAGTTAGGTAAATTAAGGATTATATTCAACATAAGGCTTGAGGTGAACTTAGTTTAAAGGAAACATGTATTTAGCTTTGTTATTGCATACCACCCCCCTACTGGAGCCGGTTGTTAAATTTTTTACAATTTTGCGATCCGGTTGTTAATTCAGTGCGAGCCGGCTCTCCTCCCTCCCGCTTGCCCGCCCGCTACACGGTCCCCTACACCTGAAGAAGGCAACTGGTTGTCCAATGGATGCTTTGGGGCAGGCAGGAAAGATCCCCAGTCTTGCCTGCCCACTGCCGGCGCTGACCCTCCCCTGCTGCCGGATCGCTCTTTAAAAATGGCCACTGAGACTTCTGCTGAAGTGTTGGAGAGCGATCTGGCAGCGCCACGGGAGAGTCAGCGCTGGCAGCGGGCAGGAAAGACTGGGGATCTTTCCTGCCTGCCCCGAAGCATCCACTGGACAACCTGGGTTGGGGAGGGGAGGGGGAGAGGAGGGTTGCTGCTGGACATGGGTGGATAGAGGGGAGGGCAGGGGGAGAGGAGGGTTGCTGCTGGGCATGGGTGGATGGGGGGAGGGGAGGATTGCTGGACATGGGTGGAGGGAGGGGAGGGTTGCTGGACATGGGTGGAGGGAGGGGATGGCAGGGGGGAGAGGAGGGTTGCTGGATATGGGTGGATGGTGGGGAGGGCAGGGGAGAGAAGGGTTGCTGGACATGGGTGGATGGAGGGGAGGGCAGGGGGGAGAGGAGGGTTGCTGGACATGGGGGGAGAAGAGGGTTGCTGGATATGGGTGGATGGCGGGGAGGGCAGGGGGGAGAGGAGGGCTGCTGGATATGGGTGGATGGTGGGGAGGGCAGGGGGAGAGGAGGGTTGCTGGATATGGGTGGATGGAGGGGAGGGCAGGGGGGAGAAGAGGGTTGCTGGATGTGGGTGGATGGAGGGGAGGGCAGGGGGGAGAGGAGGGCTGCTGGATATGGGTGGATGGAGGGGCGGGCAGGGGGGAGAGGAGGGTTGCTGGATATGGGTGGATAGAGGGGAGGGCAGGGGGGAGAGGAGGGTTGCTGGACATGGGTGGAGGGAAGGGAGGGGAGAGGACAGGGGGGAGAGGAGGGTTGCTGGACATGGATATGGGGGAGAGGAGGGTTGGTGGACATGGGAGGAGGGAGGGGAGGGAAGAGAGAGGAAGGAGATGAGAGGAGAAAAACTGCACATGGATGAAGAAAATAGGCAGAAGCTGGATCGACTGGACAGTCAAGTCTGTAGAGGACCCAGCTTTTACTTACGGATGTAGGGCAAGAAATGAAGAAGAAAGGCGGAAAGGAAGCCCTGGAAACGGAGTTAAGAGGACAGATAGCAGCAGAATCGGATACTGGGCCAGCATGATCAGAAAAACAGTCACCAGACAACAAAGGTAGAAAAGATCATTTTATTTTCATTATAGTGTTTGGAATATGTTCACTTTGAGAATCAGGTGCTCAACATTAAAAGTTTATATTTATTTACTTATTTATGGCATTTTATCCCACATTAAACATGAATTAGATTGGAACCTGGGATCATAAAATATTTTTTTTCCTGGAGTAATGCATTGCCCCTCCCCCCGGCTCTCTCCCCAGATATAGCCAGCTCTGCAATTTGGGGGGGGGGGGGCGCAGAGGTGGACCGGGGAGAGAGCCTGAAGACCTAAGAAGGGCAGTTCTTTAACTAGGTGTCGCTTGCACACATACATGTGCCAAAAACTAGGACTTATGTGCACTAGTGTATAAGTGCTAAAGTGCGCAGATTCAAAGTAGGAACATGTGGGAGGCACATGGGCATCTCTTCCACTTGCATATATGCACTTTAAAGCTCGGGTTATGCTAGTTTTCTATAATGGCATTATAGAAATCATGTTCCCTGTGCGACATCAGAGACCCTCACAGGCTTTAGTAATAACTTTAAAAAAATATTGAAGTAGCAGTGAATCAGCTGAAAGGGTGTCCAAACTTTATTATTTTCAAATCTGATTTTAAAAAACTGCAAATAGTAATTGTGCATTACAGCTTGTAGTTTCTGTTCATTTGGGCATTTATTGAAACATACGATTTGAAATTCTCAACAGAATTAGGATTACATGACATCGTAACCCAAGGAAGCTGAAAACTAAAATAAAAAAGGTATTGTGTTAATTTAAATCTCTCTCTGATCTAATATAAATTCTTCAAAAACTTGAAAACTGGGAGTTCAGAAATGCTTGAACTTTAAGAACCAGTGCCTCAAAACTGCAGGAAGCAACATAAATCACAAGAGAAGTGCTTAAGTCCTGTTTAAAAGCAAGCATCATTCCTCCCCGATCCCCTATCTTTCTGGAAAACTGGTGGAGAAAAACATTATCAATCAGCAGCTGCCAAGTCTTGGTTGGCATCCAGAACATCTGATGACGATGATGGTAATGTAGCTGCTTCAAAGCGGATTACAAAAAGTGTCCCCTTGTCTTTGTAATTTTGGAATAAGTAAAAAATCAATTTACTTCTACATCACTCAGGATTTTGTAGACCTCAATCCCCTCATTCGTCTGTTTTCCCAGCTGAAAAACCCTAACCTCTTTAGCCTTTCCTCATACGAGAGGAGTTCCATCCCCTTTATCATTCTGGTCTCTCTTCTTTGAACATTTTCTAATTCCACTATATCTTTTTTGAGATACGGTGACCAGAACTGAACACAAGACTCCAGGTGCAGACACACTATGGAAAGATACAAAGGCATTATATTATTTTCGGTCTTATTCACCATCCCTTTACTAATAATTCCTAGCTGCCTGTTTATTTTTTTGGACACCACCACACACTGAGCAGAAGATTTCAGCATATCTACATCAGGTAACTATGATTTGGATTATTTTCTCCAGTGTGCATCACCTTGCATTTGACCACATTAAATTTTATCTGCCATTTCGTTGCCCAGTTTTCCAATTTCCTAAGGTCTTCCTGCAATATTTCACAGTCCGCGGACGTTTTAACAACCTTGAATAGTTGTGTATCATCTGCAAATTTGATCACCTCACTCGTCGTTCTGATGTCCTTATCATTGATAAGTGCTGCACTCTCCTCCATTGAGAGAAATGACCATTTAACCCTACCCTCTGTTTTCGATCCAATAACCAATTCCTAATCCACACCAGAACCTTGCCTATCCTTGCGTAATACCGGCAAACAGTGATGGACGGTTAACTTTAGCCCAGAATGTTTGCCAGTTAAAACTCTGATTACAAAACAAAATTTTTTTCCCAGTCTTTTTCCACTTTTGTACAAGGGTTAGGTAAATATTCATGTAATATTTTGTAAATTGTTGAGGAATGTCAAGTCAGATGCAAAGGGACTTTGAAAAAAAGATTGCGTTGGAGGCCAAAACACATAGTAAAATTTTTTTAGGTATATTAAAAGCAGGAAGCCGGCAAAAGAATCAGTTGGACCGCTAGATGACCGAGTAAAAGGGGCGATCGGACGACAAAGCCTTAGCGGAGAGATTAAATGAATTCTTTGCTTTGGTTTTCACCGAGGAAGATTTGGGTGGGTTACCGGTGCCAGAAATGGTATTCGAAGCTGACGAGTCGGAGAAACTTAATGAATTCTCTGTTTACGCTTTCCAAAAATACTAGGACTAGTATGCGATGAAGCTACAATGTAGTAAATTTAAAACGTGTAATTAAACTCTGGAATTCGTTGCCAGAGAATGTGGTAAAGGCGGTTAGCTTAGCAGAATTTTAAAAAGGTTTGGACGACTTCCTAAAGTAAAAGTGGACTTGGGGAAAATCCACTATTTCTGGGATAAGCAGTATAAAATGTTTTGTACTTTTTTGGGATCTTGCCAGGTATTTGTGATCTAGATTGGCCACTGTTGGAAACAGGATGCTGGGCTTGATGGGCTTTTGGTCTTTCCCAGTATGGCAATACTTATGTACTTACGAGGCTTTCTTGTTGCCAGAGCACATAATGTGACAAAAGAGAAATCCAAGGGGGTTTGAGAGGCTGAAGTAACCTTATGGTTATTTAGCAAGCAATTTTTTTAAATTGAAGCCATTATACAGATTGGTGCATAGGTAAACCAAAAAGATGTTTCAAATTTTGAATAGATAAAACCTCATTATTGGAGATGATTTGAGATACTGACCAAATACCACATTCATGCCACACTGGCCAGCAATTTTTAACATCTTTGTGAGTGATATTGAGGATATTGTGGAAGGACTGCCTGGTCTGGATAGCATGACTAGTGAAGCTTGAAGAATGGTCTAGAAATTGACAACTAAGATTTAATGCACTGCAAAAATTCAAGGCAACGATGGTGAAGTGTTTCTGTGCACAAAAGACGAGCGGGACTTGGGAATGATTGTGTCTGATGACCTTAAGGTCTCCAAACAGGTAGAAAAGGCAGTGGTCAAAGCCAGAAGGATGCTTGAGTGCATAGAGTGATAATGCCCTTGTATAAGTCTCTGCTGAGGCCCCAATTCTAGAGACTGCACCTTCAAAAAGATGGAGTCAATCCAGAGGGTGGCTACAAAATTGGTCAATG
Organism: Microcaecilia unicolor; assembly: GCF_901765095.1. Taxonomy (NCBI): domain Eukaryota; kingdom Metazoa; phylum Chordata; class Amphibia; order Gymnophiona; family Siphonopidae; genus Microcaecilia; species Microcaecilia unicolor. The sequence continues at coordinate 25,753,295 of NC_044043.1, forward strand.
GTGTCTTTCATAAAGCTTAGGGGGACAGACCTATAGACCTCGATATAAGTACATAAGTAGTGCCATACTGGGAAAGACCAAAGGTCCATCTAGCCCAGCATCCTGTCACCGACAGTGGCCAATCCAGGTCAAGGGCACCTGGCACGCTCCCCAAACGTAAAAACATACCAGACAAGTTATACCTAAAAATGCGGAATTTTTCCAAGTCCATTTAATAGCGGTCTATGGACTTGTCCTTTAGGAATCTATCTAACCCCTTTTTAAACTCCGTCAAGCTAACCGCCCGTACCACGTTCTGTGGCAACGAATTCCAGAGTCTAATTACACGTTGGGTGAAGAAAAATTTTCTCCGATTCGTTTTAAATTTACCACACTGTAGCTTCAACTCATGCCCTCTAGTCCTAGTATTTTTGGATAGCGTGAACAGTCGCTTCACATCCACCTGATCCATTCCACTCATTATTTTATACACTTCTATCATATCTCCCCTCAGCCGTCTCTTCTCCAAGCTGAAAAGCCCTAGCCTTCTCAGCCTCTCTTCATAGGAAAGTCGTCCCATCCCCACTATCATTTTCGTCGCCCTTCGCTGTACCTTTTCCAATTCTACTATATCTTTTTTGAGATACGGAGACCAGTACTGAACACAATACTCCAGGTGCGGTCGCACCATGGAGCGATACAACGGCATTATAACATCCGCACACCTGGACTCCATACCCTTCCTAATAACACCCAACATTCTATTCGCTTTCCTAGCCGCAGCAGCACACTGAGCAGAAGGTTTCAGCGTATCATCGACGACGACACCCAGATCCCTTTCTTGATCCGTAACTCCTAACGCGGAACCTTGCAAGACGTAGCTATAATTCGGGTTCCTCTTACCCACATGCATCACTTTGCACTTGTCAACATTGAACTTCATCTGCCACTTGCACGCCCATTCTCCCAGTCTCGCAAGGTCCTCCTGTAATCGTTCACATTCCTCCTGCGACTTGACGACCCTGAATAATTTTGTGTCATCGGCGAATTTAATTACCTCACTAGTTATTCCCATCTCTAGGTCATTTATAAATACATTAAAAAGCAACGGACCCAGCACAGACCCCTGCGGGACCCCACTAACTACCCTCCTCCACTGAGAATACTGGCCACGCAATCCTACTCTCTGCTTCCTATCTTTCAACCAGTTCTTAATCCATAATAATACCCTACCTCCGATTCCATGACTCTGCAATTTCTTCAGGAGTCTTTCGTGCGGCACTTTGTCAAACGCCTTCTGAAAATCCAGATATACAATATCAACCGGCTCCCCATTGTCCACATGTTTGCTTACCCCCTCAAAAAATGCATTAGATTGGTGAGGCAAGACTTCCCTTCACTAAATCCGTGCTGACTTTGTCTCATCAGTCCATGTTTTTGTATATGCTCTGCAATTTTATTCTTAATAATAGCCTCCACCATCTTGCCCGGCACCGACGTCAGACTCACCGGTCTATAATTTCCCGGATCTCCTCTGGAACCCTTCTTAAAAATCGGAGTAACATTGGCTACCCTCCAGTCTTCCGGTACTACACTCGATTTTAGGGACAGATTGCATATTTCTAACAGTAGCTCCGCAAGTTCATTTTTTAGTTCTATTAATACTCTGGGATGAATACCATCAGGTCCCGGTGATTTACTACTCTTCAGCTTGCTGAACTGACCCATTACATCCTCCAAGGTTACAGAGAATTTGTTTAGTTTCTCCGACTCCCCCGCTTCAAATATTCTTTCCGGCACCGGTGTCCCCCCCAAATCCTCCTCGGTGAAGACCGAAGCAAAGAATTCATTTAATTTCTCCGCTACGGCTTTGTCCTCCTTGATCGCCCCTTTAACACCATTTTCGTCCAGCGGCCCAACCGACTCTTTGGCCGGTTTCCTGCTTTTAATGTATCTAAAAAAATTTTTACTATGTATTTTTGCTTCCAACGCTAATTTCTTCTCAAAGTCCTTTTTTGCCCTCCTTATCTCCGCTTTGCATTTGGCTTGGCATTCCTTATGATCTATCCTGTTACTTTCAGTTGGTTCTCTTCTCCACTTTCTGAAGGATTGTTTTTTGGCTCTAATGATTTCCTTTATCTTACTGTTTATGGATTATCATGCTTTATTATGCTTCATCATTATCTGCCTTACAATATTTGCTTGTTAAACTACTATTTTATTTATTTATTTATTTATTTATTGCATTTGTATCCCACATTTTCCCACCTCTTTGCAGGCTCAATGTGGCTTATAATACATCATGAAAAGTGGAAATAAGAAGAGAAAGGACATTTGGTATTACAGAAGGATTTTGGGTTACATGACAATGAAAGAAACATGATTGTGATATAACAGAAAAACATTATAAGACAGTTCAGGATACATGTGGGGAATTCACATGTGTTGATCTTTGTGATATGTCTTGTTAAAGAGATGGGTCTTCAGTAGTTTGCGGAAGTTGGTTAGTTCATAGATAATTTTTAGGTTGCGCTGCAGCGCGTTCCATATTTGTGTGCTCATATAGGAAAAGGTTGATGCATGCGTTAATTTGTATTGTAGACCTTTGCAGTTGGGGAAATGAAGATTAAGGAATGTGCGAGATGATTTTTTAGCATTCCTGGGTGGTAAGTCTATCAGGTCTGACATGTAGGCTGGGGCATCGCCATGGATGATTTTGTGAACTAGAGTACATATTTTGAACGTGATGCGTTCTTTGAGTGGGAGCCAGTGTAGCTTCTCACATAGGGGTTTTGCACTTTCATATTTTGATTTTCCGAATATGAGTCTGGCTGCAGTATTCTGGGCTGTCTGGAGTTTTTTGAGTATTTGTTCCTTGCAGCCAGCGTAGAGTGAGTTGCAATAGTCTAGATGACTGAGTACCAATGATTGTACCAGATTGCGGAAGATGGTCCTTGGGAAGAATGGTCGTACTCTTTTTTTTTAATTTCCACGTTGAGTGGAACATCTTGTTGGTTGTGTTTTTCGCGTGACTCTCAAGTGTTAGGTGCCGATCTATGGTAACTTCAAGAATTTTTAGGGTGTCCGAAATTGGCAAATTTAATTTTGGTGTGTTGATGGTGATAAATTTGTTCGTGTTGTGTTGAGAGGTAAGTATTAGGCATTGGGTTTTTTCTGCATTAAGTTTCAGCTGAAATGCATCTGCCCAGGAATGCATGATATGTAGACTTTGGTTGATGTTGTTGGAAATTTCTTTTAGATCTTGTTTAAATGGGATGTAGATCGTTACATCATCAGCGTATATGTATGGGTTGAGGTTTTGGTTTGATAGTAGTTTGGCAAAGGGTATCATCATTAGGTTGAATAATGTCGGTGAGAGGGGGGATCCCTGTGGAACTCCGCATTAAGGTGTCCATGTGGTTGATGTGATCGAATTTGATGTCACTTGATATGAGCGTGTGGTTAGGAACCCCTTAAACCAATTGAGAACGTTGCCTCCAATACCGAAGTATTCGAGGATGTGTAATAGAATTCCATGATCAACCATGTTGAAGGCGCTGGACATGTCGAATTGTAGAAGTAGTACGTTCTTGCCGGTTGCAATCATTTGTTTGAATTTAGTCATGAGCGTAACTAGTACTGTTTCAGTACTGTGATTAGAACGAAATCCTGACTGGGAGTCGTGTAGTATAGAGAACTTATTTAAATAGTCTGTGAGTTGTTTGGTCACCATCCCTTCTGTTATTTTGGTTATTAAGGGAGTGAATGCTACTGGCCTATAGTTGGTTAGTTCATTAGCATTTTTCTTTGCATCTTTGGGTATGGGGGTGAGTAGAATGTTTCCTTTCTCCTTTGGGAAGAGTCCATTCTGTAGCATAAAGTTCACGTGGTTCGTTAGGTTTGTTATAAATTGTCGAGGGGCCGATTTCATAAGGTTGTTTGGGCATATGTCTAGTTTGCAATGCGATTTGGTGAATCTTTTAAGCGTTTGGGAGATGAGATCCTCCGATAGTATCTCGAATTCGGTCCAAGTTCTGTCTGCTGGGTATGCTCCAGGTTCTGAGTCTAGTACAGCGTATTTGATGGGGCTGACAGGTATTTTAAGTCGCAATTGTACGATTTTCTCCTTGAAGTACTTAGCGAGGTTGTCGGCTCCTGGTGTGTCTTTACTGTTGTTTGTGACTGGTGTGGTGTCTAGTAGTTTGTTCACGAGTTGGAAGAGTTTGTGTGTGTCTTTGTAGTTTGGTCCAATTTCAGTTTTGTAATATAGTCTTTTAGTTTGTCTTATGGTATATTTATATTTTCTTCGAAGTTGTTTCCAAGCGTTAAGTATTGGATCGTCTTTCTTTTTATTCCACTTCCGTTCTAATCTTCTAACTTGTGTTTTGATTTTTTTCAGTTCTTCGTTGAACCATGGTATTGAGTTCTTTCTGTGTGAGGTTTGAGTTGGGGCAATATTGTCTAGTATTGATTTGCATCTATTATCCCATTCTAAGAGGAATTGGGTTGTGTCTGCTTTTATTGTCCATCCGTTGTGGTAGATCTGTTGCCAGAATATAACCCAGTCTATTTTTCCTCTCGTGGTGTAGGTTTTTCGTGTTTGTTTGTTAGGTGATTCTTTCGTTCTCCATTGGAGGGAGATGTATGCTTTATAGTGGTCTGACCATGGTGTAGGTGTCAATTTAGTATCTGTTAATATAAGGTTTGAGTCATGATCGAATTTGTGTGTGATGATGTCTAATGTGTGTCCTTTAATGTGAGTTGGTTGCGTGTTTGGTTCGTGAAGTTCCCACAGTTGTAGGAACTCTTTGCATTCTTGGGTGCTTGTTGTGGTGAGGTCTTCAAGGTGCAGGTTGATATCTCCTATTATGATGAGGTTTGAGGCAGAGACACAGGTGTTCGAGATAAAGTCCATGAAGTGTGTTTGGGAGTCTTGCCAGTTGCCTGGTGGTCTGTAAAGTATGACTGCGTTAAGGTGTTCCTGCAGTTTTGGGTGATTGATTCTTATCGAGGCAATTTCGAGTTGCGGCAGAATGGATTCAACTGTGGTTGTGATAGTGAATTCAGATTTGTATATTATGGCTATTCCTCCTCCTCTTTTTCCATTTCTTGTCCAATGGGTAATTTTGTATCCTGGTGGGCATAAGTTTCAGTGATGAATAGGAGGTCAAGATTATCTGTAGTGATCCAGTCTGTGATAGTCTCTGTTTTATTTACTACTGATCTGGCTTTTACGTATCCTATTTGGATTGAATGATAGGGTTCGGTTCGGAACACAGATATGTTGATTTTTATTTGTTGCCTGTTTTCTTGGTATCTGGTTTTGTTGTGTCTTTTCTTCCCTTTCTGTTGGTTATTTCCGTATGTATTTGTTTTTCCTTTTGGTTGGTGGTTGTTCTTTTGGTCTGGTGAGCTGTGGTTGTGTTGTCTGTGGGTTCATGTTTTATCATTACTATATATATATGATACCCAAGACCCTTCTGTTATACTAAATGTATATTTTCTTACATACTTCCACTATTCATGATGTATTGTAAGCCACATTGAGCCTGCAAAAAGGTGGGAAAATGTGGGATACAAATGCAATAAATAAATAAATAAATGTATACTCTGGAAGAAAAGCGGAAGAGAGGGGATATAGCCCTGGGATCAGTAGCATGGAATGTTGCTACTATTTGTGACCTGGATTGGCCAAGATGGACCTTTGTTCTGACCTAGTATAGTTTTTCTTTCATATGATATGATAGAGATGTTAAAATATCTCTGTGGCACCAATGTACAGGAGGTGAGCCTTTTTCAAATGAAGGAAAAATGAAGGCGTAGCATGAAGTTAAGAAGTTATAGGCTTTGGAGTAATCTTTAAGAAATACTTTTTTATGGAAAGGGTGCATGGAATAGCCTCCCGGTGGAGGTGATGGAAACAGACTGTGTCTGAATTCAAGAAAGTGTGGAACAGGCACGGGGGATCTCTTAGGGAATGGATGAGCTGTCTTGTTATCAAAGCGGAAAATTAAGCACTTAAGATAAGGTTTGCCATTAAACAGTGTTGAGCAACCTGTGCATTTTTCAAAAGTGTTACTGAAGATAGAACTTTGAGACACATTAATGTTCACATCTGAATTTTTCAAACGGATATCTGGGCTCCCCAAACCACACTTTTAGGTTTTTACATAATTGGTCTGACCTTATTTCTAACAGAAATACAGAAGAACAAAAGAACCTCACAGAGATAATAACACTAGGGAGACAATGAAGGTGATTCAATAAAACAATGAATGCTGTACTGGTCTCGAAGATTTATTGGTCAACAATGACGACTCAGCACGGCCATGTTTCAGCCCACTGGCCTGTCTCAGGAGTCTATGCATAAAAACATTTAAAATAGTTAACTACTAAAGTAAAAATAATATAATAATTTATGAGTTATTATACCTACAGGATCTTTGGTCTTTCCCAGTATGGCAATACTTATGTACTTATTTATGTACTATAAGTATTGCCATACTGGGAAAGACCAAATATCCTGTAGGTATAATAACTCATAAATAATTCCTATAGGAAAAGCAACTCCCAACAGATTATTATTTACGCCAGGGTCCGATGATGCAGAACTCTGCCCAAGCAAATATTCTGGATTCTTGTCTAGGGGTACTTAGGACCTTGCTTTTGGCACCTAGCCAAATTTGCCGTTATAGAGAAGTGGAACCAAAGCCAAAACTGATATATATTAGATTTATTATAGATAAGAAGATGTACAAATGTAGAATCACTCTGTAGCAAGGTTTAGCAAAATACAAAAATAGAACTTGCTGGTAAACATAAAAACAGAACTATATTGCTACTGAATAGAAATTATACAGAATGCTTCTTTCTGGACTACAGTACTAGGTAATTACAGAAACCTGATTTTTATTACTGAAACTGATACTTCTTATGCAAAATACGATTGTTAGCAGCTTTATCTCCTGACCACAAGTTATGACGTAACCAATCTTTCTTAGATAAACACCAATCACTAATCCAAGACTATAGAAAGTAAACCACAGTATTTCACCACACTGTCTCTCAAGGCAGCCTCTCGATGAGAATGGGGGTGGATTTCTTCTTAGACTCAAGCTGCCTCCACAGCGAGTCAGTCTCAGACTTAGTGCAGGGTCTCTCTCTGCAGAAAGCAGGTCTCAGTCACTCCGTGCCATCCTTCAGGGCTGGTAAAGCTGAGCCAATGAGTGTTTTCACCAGATATGCAGTTCACAGGTGTTTCAGGTCTTCTCCCTTCTCTTGTCAGTCCAAACTCTCTGATGGTCTCTGACTGACTTTCTTCTGTTCCCGCTTTCTTAGTCACCATCAGGTGACATCAGGGACCCAGTCTTCTTCTTGTCCAGCTCACTGCATGGGCAAGAAGAGTCCTTTGTTTTGTGACCTTGAAAACACAAAACTTTCTGGTCTGCATTCAGCCTTTCTCCCCTTTCTCTGCTTCTCAGGGTGATAACAGGGTGGTTGTAACACAGAATCCCACAAGCTGAAAACTGGATCTTGCTGACACAGAGATGTTCAGGTCAGAGGTTGTAGCAGCCATCTTATTTGTAACAGGATGCATTAGGCTTGTATGAACCAAGACCAGCTCAGGTGAGATCACAGCCCATCAAGCCCAGCATCCTGTTTCCAACAGTAGCCAATCCAGATCACAAATACCTGGCAAGATCCCCAAAAAGTACAAAACATTTTATACTGCTTATCCCAGAAATAGTGGATTTTCCCCAAGTCCATTTAATAACGGTCTATGGACGTTTCCTTTAGGAAGCTGTCCAAACTTTTAAACTCCTCTAAGCTAACCGCCTTTACCACATTCTCTGGCAACGAATTCCAGAGTTTAATTACACGTTGAGTGAAGAAAAATTTTCTCCGATTTGTTTTAAATTTACTACATTGTAGCTTCATCGCATGCCCCTATTTTTAGAAAGTGTGAACAGAAACTTCACATCTACCCGTTCAACTCCACTCATTATTTTATAGACCTCAGCCGCCTTTTCTCCAAGCTGAAGAGCCCTAGCCGCTTCAACCTTTCCTCATAGGAAAGTCGTCCCATCCCCTTTATCATTTTTGTTGCCCTTCTCTGCACCTTTTCTAATTCCACTATATCTTTTTTGAGATACGGCGATCAGAATTGAACACAATATTCGAGGTGCAGTCGCACCATGGAGCGATACAAAGGCATTATAACATTCTCATTTTTGTTTTCCATTCCTTTCCTAATAATACCTAACATTCTACTTGCTTTCTTAGCCGCAGCAGCACACTGAGCAGAAGGTTTCAACGTATCATCAACGACGACGACACCTAGATCCCTTTCTTGGTCTGTGACAACATTGACCATATAAATAACATGATATAAAAATGTATAAATTGGATAAAACAGTATGTACAATGATACAGTAAAAACATGATATTTAACTAACATTTATATATTTTTCAACTCGATCAATATTGAAATTACACTCCATGTACTTTTGTTTGTAGATAAAATTTGACATACTTGTGACGTACAACTGATACAGATAGACGTAGCCACACAACATAAGAAGGTACATCAATGTTTTTAATTCTGGGCATTCTGTTCATTATTATACCATTATGCTGTTCTGTTTATAATGACGACAGTATTGCAAATTTAATTATGGCTTTGCTCAAAAAGTCAATCATCAAGTTTTTACTGTGTCATTGTACATATTGTTTTATCCGGTATATGTTTTTATATCATTTTGTTATTTATATGCTCAATGTTATCTAACTCTTTTACTTCTTTATGTACTATATTATTTTTACTTTAGCAGTTTTTATGCCAGTGGGCTGAAACACAGCTGTGTCAAGTCGTCGTCGTTGGCCAATAAATCTTGTAGACCAGTACAGCATCATTGTTTTATTGAGTACTTTATTTCTAACCCAGAAGTGGCATTATGTCCTAGGTTTTTAAAATTTTTTACCCCAAATCCCTTACCATCTTTCGAAGTTACACCAGTGTTTTGGTAATTTTTTTTTTCTTTCAGAGCTTCTATATGAGGATGTATTTGCTGTGTGGGAGGTGATCTGGGCAGCGCGACACATCTCCTCAGCGCACTTTGTCCTCTTCATTGCCTTAGCGCTGGTGGAAGTATACCGAGAGATTATACGCGACAATAACATGGACTTCACGGACATCATCAAATTCTTTAATGGTAAGAGACATATACTCAAAAGAAAGTCAACAAAGCAGTGTCTTGAGAATACCAGTGCCACACACCTTCTAGACCAGGGCTTCCCAAACCTGTTCTGCTGTCCCCATAGCCAATCAGGTTTTCAGAAGACCCACAATAAAAATGCGCACTGATCACCTGACCATTTACTACTACTACTACTAAACATTCCTATACCGCTACTAGATTTACGCAGCGCTGTACAAATGAGCACGAAGAGACAGTCCCTGCTCAACAGAGCTTACAATCTAAATTGGACAGACGAACAGACAGCTAGGGGTGAGGAAATTGCAGTGGTGGGGGTGATAAGTGAGGGTATTGAGTAAGAGAGTCATGGTTAGGAGTCGAAAGCAGTAGCAAAGAGGTGGGCTTTAAGCCTGGATTTGAAGACAGCCAGAGACTGAGCCTGACCTACCGGCTCAGGGAGTCTATTCCAGGCATAGGGAGCAGCGAGATAGAAGGAACGGAGCCTGGAGTTAGCAGTGGGGGAGAAGGGGGATGACAGGAGATATTTACCCAGCGAACGGAGTTCACGGGGAGGAGTGTAGGGAGAGATGAGAGCGGAAAGGTATTGAGGAGCTGCGGAGTGGATTCACTTGTAGGTCAATAGGACTATGGGGGCACCAGGACAAGTGTTGGAAGCCTGGGAATCTAGATCTTGCTCTTTAATTTTGATAGCTCAAGCTCATCAGAAATAGGCTTTGTTTTGCCCCCATTGCATCTATGAACTTGTAAATCCAGTTTCTTAAAGCAAAGCAAGAATTACAAATCCACAGTTACAACTGGACAAACCCAGCACTGGTTCATAACTTTTGAACTTGCAAGTTTTTCATATAGTTCAACAGTGAATCTGCACATTCCTGATAGGGTAGAGGGAGAGAAAGTCATGCAATGAGCATTTTGCAGAATGCCATGCCACACATCTGCAGTTGTTCATGGTGCATCAATGAAGCCCACTGTTCAGCACAATAGAATTTCTTATGGTCTCTGGATTCTTTTTTTTTTCTCTCTCTCTCTCCTCTGTTCAAATCCAGAGATGGCCGAACACCACGATGCCCAGCTCATCCTGCGGATAGCCAGGGAGCTAGTCTCCAAAGTGCAGATGCTGATTGACAATAAGTGATCCAGCTGTGTCAGCTTGGAAAGGAGTATGCTTGCTTGCACCCTGTGGATGAAACATTTTCTTGAACAGTCACTTCGAAGCGATGTTTTCTTAAGACATTTTCCATGTAATGTAGTAAATATTCTCATGATTTGTAAGACTTTTAAGAGAGAAAAAATATCCTTGAATTTTCCACCAGGGCATGAGGTTATGTGTTGGATGATCCCTTCCTCTGTTCTCTGACTTGCTGGCACTGTACCTACTCTTTGCAGTTGTCTGTGTGTGGATATCTGTGTGAGATAGAGAAGGCTGTGGCTTACCTGAAGTTACATTTTCATGTGTGAGGGACCTAAAAACTTAAGACCACCTATTTTTCAATGTTTACTGGAAAACTCTCCAAATTTTCCAAGCTTGATCCATTAGGAGTCAAAAACCTAAAGCTGAATAACATGATCTCCGTCTGAAGAGGGGCACAGCACGTGCATTGCCCCAGCCAATCCATCAGCCCTGTAGCACTACCCTACTGTTGTTTGACTCCCCTTCTTATAAATGTTGCTTAATCTAACTCCCCATTAAAGTGCTGAATTCATATCTTTTCTCCATAACGCATCTCTCTTGAGTGTTACAACACCTGTTTGGATTTGTTAATAAAATTCCAAGTGATCACATCTCCCATTTAGTATTTATTAGATCTGGGTTTTCTTTAGCTATGAATCTGCCTCTTAGTTGCAAGGTATTCAAAAAGAAGGTGCTGAAGTGGGCTGTTGTCCATGAGAGATGCAAGTGTTAAATAATAACCAGTCAAAATATGACAGTCACCTAAACAAGGAAGACAATGAAAATAGGGTATCCCAATAGTGATTTTACAATAGAGACCATAGTAGACCAGGGGGCTCATTTTCAAAGCACTTAGAAATGCTTAGAAAGCACTGTCAAATGCTGAGCAAGATGTACAAAACAACAGTTTGAAGTGTCAATATGCAAAGGTCAGAAACCTAAGAAATAAGATGAGAGAGTTAGAATATATTGTAGTAAATGAAAAATTAGATGTAATATGCATCTGTGAGACCTGGTGGAAGTACATAAGAACATAAGCACCGCCATGTTCCATCAAGGGTCCATCGAGCCCAGCATCCTGTCTCCGACAGTGGCCAATCCAGGCCTCAAGAGCCCTGCAAAAAACCCAAAACAAAACAAAAATTTAAATTAATAATGTTCAATGGACTTTTCCTTCAGGAATCTGTCCAAACCCCCTTTAAACTCAGCAAGGCCAGCTGCTGTCACTACATTCTCCAGCAACGAGTTCCAGAGTAAAGAAAAACTTTCTCTTATCTGTTTTAAATCTACCACATTCTAGCTTCATCTTATGTCCCCTGGCTCTATTATTGTTAGAAAGTGTAAACAAACGCTTCATGTCTGTCTGCTCCATTCCACTCATTATCTTGTAGACTTCTATCATATCACCCCTCAGCCGCCTCTTCTCCAAGCTGAAGAGCCCTAACTGTCTTAGCCTTTCCTCATAGGGAAGTCCTCCCATCCCTTTTACCATTTTCGTCGCCCTTCTCTGCACCTTCTCCAATGCCTTTATATCTTTTTTTGAGGTGCAGCGACCAGAACTGAACACAATACTCAAGATGTGGCCTCACCATGGCATAACAGCATTATAACATTCTCGTGTTTGTTTTCCATCCCTTTCCTAATAATACTCAACATTCTGTGGGCTTTCTTAGCCACCACAGCACACTGAGCAGACATTTTCAACTCCCAGATCCCTTTCTAGGTCTGTAACTCCTAACGCGGAACCTTGCATGACATAGCTGTAATTCGGGTTCCTCTCTCCCACTTTGCATCACTTTGCACTTGTCAACGTTGAACTTCATCTGCCATTTGGATGCCCAATCTCCTAGTCTCGCGAGGTCCTCCTGCGACTTGACGGCCCTGAATAACTTTGTGTCATCTGCAAATTTAATTACCTCACTAGTTGCTCTAGGTCATTTATAAATATATTAAAAAGCAGCTGTCCCAGCACAGACCCCTGAGGGACCCCATTAACTACCTTTCTCTGCTATTCTTCTCTGACCATTCAACCCTACTCTCTGCTTCCTATCTTTCAACCAGCTCTTTAATCCACAATAATACCCTACCTCCGATCCCAAGACTCCTCTGGAGTCTTTCAAGAGGCATTTTGTCAAACGCCTTCTGTAAATCCAGATACACAATATCCACCGGCTCCCTATTGTCCACATTTGTTCACCCCCTCAAAAAAATGCAGTAGATTGGTGAGGCAAGATTTCCCATCACTAAATCCATGCTGACTTTCCAGCTGATTTTCGAAAGAGATTGCTGCCCATCTTCCGACACAAATCGGGAGATGGCCGGCGATCTCTCAAATCTGGCCAAATCGGTATAATCGAAAGCCGATTTTGGCCGGCCCCAACTGCACTCCGTTGTGGAGACGGCGAAAGGTCCCGGGGGCGTTGTCGGCACAGTAGCGAAGGCGGGACAGGGGCGGGCATGGGTTAACAGATGGCCGGCTTCAGGCCATAATGGAAAAAAAGAAGGGCGGCCCTAGCGAGAATTTAGTCCGCTTTTTTTGGACCCTTTTTTTTTTAGGTCCAAGTCCCAAAAAAGTGCCCCAACTGCCCAGATGACCACCGGAGGGAATCTGGGATGACCTCCCCTGACTCCCCCAATGGTCACTAACCCCCTCCCACCAAAAAAAAGAACTTTAAAAACTTTTTTTGCCAGCCTCAAATGTCATACCCAGCTCCATCACAGCAGTATGCAGGTCCCTGGAGTAGTTTTTAGTGGGTGCAGTGCACTTCAGGCAGGTGGACCCAGGCCCATCCCCCCCCCCTACCTGTTCCACTTGTGGTGGTAAATGGGAGCCCTCCAACCCCCCCCCCCCAAAAAAAAAAAACCCACTGCACCCACATCTAGGTTACCCCCTTCACCCAAAAGTGCTATGGTAATGGTGTAGAGTTGTGGGGAGTGGGTTTGGGGGGGATTTGGGGGGCTTAGCACCCAAGATATTTTAATTTTTCTTTTTAAATTTTAAAAGTGCTCCCTAGCAATTGGAGCGGGCATTGGCTGGAGGAGGAGGAAGAGGCGGGATATCTAGGTTATATAAAACACTCCTACTACAGTCACAGCCCATCCTGCACTTTACACGAAAGTGGGAAAAAATACTGGGGGTATCATATGAATATCATATGTGGGAAAGGGTCTTTACATCTTTACTTAAAGTATCAGTCTCTAATGCTTTAGTAGAAAATGGCTATAAAATACTATATTGTTGGTATTACACACCACAGAGACTAGCTAAGATGGGGGGTCTGCTCTCTGCTGGCGTCAATGTGGTATGGAGGGAGACATGGTCCATATCTGGTGGGCTTGCCCACAGGCTCAACAGTATTGGACGAGGGTTCTGAAACTGATTGCTAGTATAACAAAAATTGCTTTTCCCATGAAAATGGACCATTGCTTGCTACATATAAGACTTCAGGGCAGCAAAAAGTACGCGCATGAATTGGCCACTCAGATATTGGTGGCCAGCAAATTAGTGCTGGCAGCGGCATGGAAGCAACAGACTCTACCGGGACTAAAGACGATTCTGCGGAAATTGTACAATATTCAGCTGATGTCTAAGCTGACTGCTATGCGACTGGGTCGCCTGCTACCCTATCATCGAGTTTGGGATCCATACACGGAGTGGTTGGCACAACCGGACTCTACCTTGGTACTTCAATAAGAGGGAGGGAGGGGTGGGGGATGGGGGGAAAGGGGGATATAAACAGTTGGTTAAAGCTATGTTGACGATGTTACACTATTAACCTGGAAAGTATCCGACTGAATACTTGCAGTTACATTTGTATGTTTGATCTTTATTTAATAAAAACTTCTTTAAAAAAAAAAAAAAAAAAAGTGCCCCCTAGGATTGGTGTTCTGGTATGTGAGGGGGACCAGTGTACTACAAATCCTGGCCCCTCCCATGACCAAATGCCTTGGAGTTGTTCGTTTTTGAGATGGCCAGCTTTGGTTTCCATTATCGCTGAAAACCGATGCTGACCATCTCAAATCCGAACAAATCCTATGCATTTGGCCGGCACCAACCATACTATTGAAACAAAAGATGGACGCCCATCTTTTTTGATAATACGGTCTGTCCCGCCCCTTTGCAGCGCTGTCCTCGGAGATGGGTGCCCTTAGAGATGGGCATCCCCATTCGAAAATGCCCCTCCATATCTCATGAGCCCATGTTGTTGTATGTGCTCTGTAATCTTATTCTTAATAATAGCCTCTACCGTTTTGCCCAGCACCGACGTCAGACTCACCGATCTATAATTTCCCAGATCTCCTCTGGAACCTTTTTTAAAAATTGGGGTTACATTGGCCACCCTCCAGTCTTCCGGTACCTCACCTGATTTTAGGGATAGGTTGCATAGTAAACAGTGGCTCTACAAGTTCATTTTTCACTTCTATTAATACTTTTGGATGAATACCATCCGGTCCTGGTGATTTACTACTCTTCAGTTTGCAGAATTGACCCATTACATCCTCCAAGTTTACAGAGAATTTGTTTAGTTTCTCTGACTCGCCCACTTCAAATACCCATTCCGACACCGGTGTCCCTCCCAAATCCTCCTCAGTTAAGACCGAAGCAAAGAATTCATTTAACTTCTCCGCTACGGCTTTGTCTTCCCTGATCGCCCCTTTAACACCACCGTCGTCCACCGGCCCAACCGATTCTTAGGCCGGCTTCCTGCTTTTGATGAATCTAAAAAATTTTTTACTATGTGTTTTCGCTTCTAACGCTAACTTTATTCAAAGTCCTTTTTTTCCCTCCTTATCTCCGCTTTGCATTTGGCTTGGCATTCCTTATGTTTTATCTTATTATTTTCAGTCGGTTCTCTTCTCCATTTTCTGAAGGATTGTTTTTTTTAGCTCTAATGGCTTCCTTTACCTTACTGTTTAGCCACGTCGGCTGACGTTTGGTCTTTTTTCCTCTTTTTCTAATGTGCGGAATATATTTGTCCTGTACCTCTAGGATGGTGTTGAACAGCATCCACCCCTGATGCAAATTTTTTACCCTGTGAGCTGCTCCTTTCAGACTTTTTTTTCACCGTTTTTCTCATTTTGTCGTAATCACCTTTTCTAAAGTTAAACGCTAGTGTATTTGATTTCCTAAGATCACTTACTTCAAAGCCAATATCAAAACTGATCATATTATGATCACTGTTATCAAGCGGCTCTCGCACCGTTACCCCCCGCACCAGATCATGGGCTCCAAAGTCGGCTCCTGATCCAGCTGTTCCATGAAACTGTCCTTGATTTCATGTTACATTAACCCAGTCTATATCCGGGTAATTGAAATCACCCATTATTATATTGCCCATTTTATTCGCTTCCCTAATTTCCTTTGACATTGCTGTTTTTCTCATTTTGTCATAATCACCTTTTCTAAAGTTAAACGCTAGTGTATTTGATGTCCTAAGTTCACTTACTTCAATGCCAATATCAAAACTGATCATATTATGATCACTGTTATCAAGCGGCCCTCGCACCGTTACCCCCCGCACCAGATCATGAGCTCCAGTAATGACTAAGTCTAGTATTTTTCCTTCTCTTGTCGGCTCCTGAACCAGCTGTTCCATGAAGCTGTCCTTGATTTCATCAATAAATTTTATCTCCCTAGCGTGTACCGATATTACATTAACCCAGTCTATATCCGGATAATTGAAATCACCAATTATTAGTACATTTCCCATTTTATTTGCTTCCCTAATTTCCTTTGACATTGCTGCGTCCGTCTGCTCGTCCTGGCAAGGCGGACGGTAGTACAGTCCTATCACCATTTTTTCCCCTTTTCACGTGGAATTTCAAACCACAAAGATTCCAATAGGGGTTTTGTATCCTGCAATATTTGCAGCCTATCTGAGTCAAGGTTCTCATTAATATACAGTGCTACCCCTCCTCCAATCCTATCTACCCTATCAGTATGATATAATTTGTAGCCCAGTATGACTGTGTCCCTCTGGTTATCTTCCTTCCACCAGGTCTCAGAGATGCCTATAATATCCAATTTTTCATTATGTGCAATATATTCCAGTTCTCCCATCTTATGTCTCAGGCTCCTTGCATTTGCGTATAGACATTTCAATGCATGCTTGTCGCTCAGTTTTATATCACGTTTAATACATGGCATTGTTAATATGTTATTTTCTGTCTGGTTATTATTAATTTTACTTAAGGCCAGATGATCCACTACGGTTTCTTTGGCATCCTTACTTACAAGGAAGCTATTCTTCCATGTCTGGATGATATCCTCAATAGATACCTCATCCTGAACCATGCGCTTTTGAGCGACTGTCGGCCTTCCGCCCGCTTCTAGTTTAAAAGCTGTTCTAGTTCCTTTTTAAATGCTGACGGAGAGTGGGAGACTGTCATACCAGGATACAAATTATATTGTAGTGACAGGGTGGATCGAATTGGTAGAGGGCCTTGAATTGAATAGACAGGGTGCAATCATCCTTTTACTCGCTTCCCCCTTTCCTTCCATCTTCAGTGCTTGAGCTAAAAACGTCTTCCTGCTGGTAAGGGTAAGGCAGAATTTAACATTTCAAAGAAAAATTAAATTGCATTGAGAAGTAACAAAAGATTTATCTTCTGTCAAATTTTCCAACTACTTGTGCTCTTTGCTTCCACTGTACAGCATCAAGCA
This sequence comes from Microcaecilia unicolor, assembly GCF_901765095.1. Lineage (NCBI taxonomy): Eukaryota > Metazoa > Chordata > Amphibia > Gymnophiona > Siphonopidae > Microcaecilia > Microcaecilia unicolor. Next base: position 25,770,327 of record NC_044043.1, read on the forward strand.
CTGGGTTACATAAAATATCCATTAAAGCATAGTGTCTAAGGACATATTGGAGAAAAGGATTAAATGATATAAGACAAAAACCACCAATAATTGACTACCTGTATAACACATCGCTATGTCCCAAACCCAGCTCTGAAATTGATCTGTGTTCAGAAACATTTCAGAAACCCTGCTGCCCTTTTTTTCTTTCCTTTGCCACTGTAAAGGTGGAAGAAAGTTTGATTTCAGTGGTCCTGTTTGATATAAAATGATATAAAAAAGAATGTAAGAAAACTGATCAAGCACAGGAGCTTTTGAGGTGACATCTTAGTTAACTTAGGGTACACTGAAAACACTAGTGTGCCTTTGTAAAAGATCCACCTAAGGAGGTGGCAGGTGTTCTTCTAATGGAAAAAATCACAGGCTTGCAAACACATGAGAGCACAAAGTACTACCCCCAGAGCAATTTACATACAAATACTACACAATGCGATATCTGTTCCAGTGCAAGAGACCCAATAAACATATGCTGTGGAAGAGCTGCTTCTTGATGTTATGGAAATGTGGGAAGCACTGTGAAAAAGGAATACTTATAGCCCCAGGTTTGCCAAAACATCCTTAAAGTTATAAAGGCATGGTGTGAGCTGGGAAGTCTCCTAAAATAAAAGAATAAATCCGGGGTTTTCTGAAAGTTCCCATGCCAAACAAGTAGCACTGTTATCAAATGGCCCCATCACTATTACATCCCGCTCCAGATCATGCGCTCCACTTAGGACTAGGTCTAGAATTTTTCCTTCTCTTGTCCGCTCCTGTACCAGCTGCCCCAGCCGGACCTTAATTTTGTGGTTGAATGTTGTACCTCTGTGAATGTATAAGTCTCAAGGCAGTGTTTGTTAATAATTTATCCATCCAGTATTCTAGGATCCTCCAGCCTGCTGACTGGAGATATCCTAAAATATGTGGGGCAAGTGGTAGAAGAATAATAACAATCCTTTAACCTTTTATTTCAATTCAAGATTTTTTTTTCTTTGGTTCCAAGATTTTGAGATCCTAAGCTTTTATTTGCTGGAGCACCATTGAAACATAGTAGATGACGGCAGGAAACGACCTGCACAGTCCATCCAGTCTGCCCAACAAGATAAACTCATATGTGCTACTTTGTGTATACCTTACCATTTTCAGGGCACAGACCGTAGAAGTCTTGCCCAGCACTAGCCCCGCCTCCCAACCACCATCCCCGCCTCCCCCCCCCCCCCCCCCCCCCCCCCCCCCGGCTCTGCCACCCAATCTCGGCTCATATCTGCAAAACTGACTCAGACCAAAAGATTCACCAAGCCAAATCTCAGGAAGTGAGAAGTATGGTGTGCTTGGAAGTGTAGAAGAGAAAAGGACTTGTGTTAAATTGTCCTTCCTCTCTGCCTGGCAGTCATGGTTGAGGTGTGCTCTAAACTCCATTGAAAGGTCAGCCAGTTCTATTTGCTTTAATATTGGCTTAGAAGTCTCCAGCTAAGGGGCCCTTTACTAAGGTGCATCAATTTTGAACTGCAGCCCGGCTACCGCTTGGCCCAGGCAGTAATTTCATTTTCTACCCGCGCCCACTATGCGCCCCCGGAACGCTAATCAGCATTGTATTGCTAATACATGTGTCTACACCAGCGCCAGCACCAGTAAAAGGACCCCTACAGCTCTCATGATGAGTGATGACATGGCCATTCCACAGTATCTTGGCAGTCTGAAACTGTAGCTTCCCTCTGTTATTAACTTAGGAAAACAAACAAGACAAAAAAGAAATTTACACTTTTCCAAATTTTGTAGGCGGTTTCAGGTTCCACCCTGGTCCATCAAAGATGGCTTCTGTTAACCATCTCCCATCCAAGCGACGTGCTGTGCAAATCTCTGTGGATATATCCTTAAAATATGTTTGGGGAGGCTAGGGCGGTTTGGGTTGGGCTGGGTCAAGTTAAAATCCTTAGGGGGAGACTCCTATGTGGTAAAGGGACAAAAGGACCCTAGTACCTCTGTTTCTGATGGTCTGCATACTGAATACACTCCAGGAATTATGTACCAAAAAGTAATGCACACTGAAATAATACAATGTATTAAACATATTTGCAATATTCTGCAAATATTTGCAGGTACTTTTGCTGTTGGTTATGTAAACTGTACTGTAACAAAAACCCTGGCAAATATAAAATGATCAGTGTTTTAGGTGTAGCCCAGTATCCTGTTTCCAACAGTGGCCAATCCAGGTCACTGGCAGGAACCCAATTAGTAGCAACATTCCAGGAGCCCTTTTAAGTAAGCCAGAACTGCCGCCAGCCCAACACAGATGATGGCGGTAGTTCCAGCCCCAGCACATGGCATTTCCAGTGCTAGGGAAAATAGCAGTTAACCAGCAGTAATCGGGCAGTGCCTCAGTGGATGGTAGTAAGTGCTCTTCCCCATATGGCCATGCGGTAAGTGAAATCTTATTATAGTATTACATAGCATTACCTTTTACGTAGGAATGTTGACATTCTATATTTGATTTCCTTCTCTGTCTTTTATTTATTTATTTGTTACATTTGTATCCCACATTTTCCCACCTATTTGTACGCTCAATGTGGCTTACATAGTACCGGAGAGGCGTTTGCAGACTCCGGTGAGAACAAATACAAAATGATGTAGTGGTAAGATAAAGTTCATGTGGCATAGCCTCATTAGGGAAACGTACAACGGAAGAGTTGAGTTTTGTCCATTACGTACTTTTGTTGTGTTGCAGGGATTACTACTACTGCAAATCATTTCCACAGCGCTACCAGTTGTACGCAGCGCTTCACAATTGAACATGAAGAAAAGACAGTCCCTGCTCAAAAGAGCTTACAATATAAATCAGGACAGACAGACAGGACACGTGGAGGGGCATAATCGAACGCAAACGCCTATCTCCATGGGCGTTTATCTCCGAGAACGGGTCCGTGAAGGGGCAGACTGAACCGTATTTTCAAAAAAGATGGATGTCTATCTTTAGTTTCGAAAATACGGTTTGTGCCCGGCAAATGCATTGGATGTGGGCGTTTTTTGAGCTGGGCGTTTTCGTTTTTCTGCGATAATCGAAACCGAAGCGGCCCAGCTCAAAAACAAACAAATCCAAGGCTTTGGGTTGTGGGAGGGGCCAGGATTCGTAGTGCACTGGTCCCCCTCACATGCCAGGACAGCAACTGGGCACCCTAGGGGGCAATTGTAAAAAATAGAAATAAACATTAAATTACCTCCCAGGTGCATAGCTCCCTTCCCTTGGGTGCTGAGCCCCCCAAAACCCACTGCCCACAACTCTACACCATTACCATAGCACTTAAAGGTGAAGGGGGGCACCTACATGTGGGTACAGTGGGTTTTGGATGCCTCCCATTTACCAGCACAAGTGTTACAGGTAGGGGGGGGTGGGCCTGGGTCCACCTGCCTGAAGTGCACTGCGGTACCCACTAAAAGTGCTCCAGGGACCTGCATACACGCAGTCCTCTAGGACTTGTTGCTGCTGTATAACATTGGCACACCAGTTGACACCTGAAGACTAATCTCTCCGAAAATGTCCGTTATTGGAATAAGCACATTTACTCACAGTTAACTGCAGATCAGAGGTTGTGGCCCACTGGCAAAGAGTCTCCCTGGTACTGAGATTAGCAGTAAGTCAGAGCTGGCAGAATGCTGTACAATGCCCTCTTTCAGCAACATTCAAGGTAATAACTAAGTTCTCTAACGTGGCTAACACATGAAAGGGATCTAAAAGTGGTTTACAAAAATGGCCACTACCTCATGGACTACCAGAAAAGCACCATGGGAGTACAGCCTACCAACTACCAACATCGTGAGCATTTACCACAAGCTAGTGGAATCACGGAGCCCACTACCCTACATCCACCACAATGCATTGCTGATGTGACTCTGCAGTGCGCATAACAGAAAAGGTGTCACACTCACCCGAGAGACACATCAGAACCAGGGAAAGGCTGTCACAGGATAGAACACATTCTGCTGTCATGGAGGTGGGTACCAAACAAAATTAATCCCAAAATAAATGCTCTGGTGATAATCTACTAACTACAAAATGAACCAAAAGCTAAAAACATGGATACTGGGGTTCAATTAGAAGGTTGGCTGCACATCTGACCCTTACTGATGTAATTCGCTATATCATATATAATATGTATTGGAGGGCTCTCAGAGTTTTAACTCACCCAAATACGAGAAATTACACATGCATTTGTAAATCTCAAGGGGTGGTTGAGCTTCTCAATCATAGAGCCTCTCCGTGGTTTTTTTGAAAATTTTTTGTTGATGTGCTTCCTTCGCGAAAACCACTATAGTGCTATCTAAAGTGCAAAATCAATGTCAATTGTGCTCGTCAATCTCATACCCCTAGTTCCACTCACTCTCACTAAGTACATCTGTATTAACTCGTTTATGATTCTTTTATAGTTCTTATGCTCACGAGGCACTTAACAATATTAATCACTTATCTTTCCTTGGATTTCCTTCGAATTACTGGTAAGATTGTCTCTTCCATATTTGCTTCACACAAAAGCCGCTGAGTCAAAGTGGAGACGATGGTGGTATGTTTGAGTTTACTTGGTATGTTCTTGTGGTTAGGAAACCCTTGATTCAGCTAAGTATGTTTCCACCAATCCCAAATTTATCTAGTAATCTCAGTAATATATTAAGGTTTACCATGTCGAATGCACTGGAAATATCGAATTGGAGGAGAAGGATGTTTTTGCTATTTCCTGTTTGAATTTGGCTAGGAGAGTGATTAGAACTATTTCAGTGCTGTGGAGGGAGCGGAAACCTGACTGTGATTCATGCAATATTGAGTCTGTAGGAAAAGCACAAGGGAACTGCCAACTCTGCTCCCTATTCCTAGGCATCAGAATAGTAGGATCTACCCGATTCTTTCCAGCTACACTACAAAGAGGAACCAATCAAACCTGGTCCCTACTTCTAGATAGAGATCAGATCTCACGTACTGCCTTAGCTTCCATCTGGGTACCCATCCCTGCTCTCCTTCAACAGCTGTCCTTGTCCTGCAAGGCACCTGACCCGTGCAGTATAGGAAAACAATTGTTTTTCACTTCTGTGGAGAAAACACAGATGATGCACCAGATCCTTATCAGAGTCAACCTGACATGTTCTCTGCAAATTCCTAAAAAAATATGAGCTCATCTGTTCCAGAGCTACACAAACAAGTCTGACTCGTAATTTCCATCAGAGAGGCTTAAAAATAAATCCTATCAGTTTTCTACCTACACAATTTAACATGCTAATTAAAAATACCTCCCTCCCCCCCCCCCCATTTAGTCTACAATTACCAATCCCAAGGCAAGAAGTGGCTTCCCCTTGTCCAAACCTTTTTTAAACCTAGATAACGCAGCTCTGCTAGCCTTTAGTTTATCGTTGAGCTACTAAATATGTTTGGCATATGTATCATCTGTGCCTAATGGTTAGAACAGGAGGCTGAGAAACGGGGAAGCCAAGGTTCAAATCCCACTGCTGATCCATGATTGTAAGGGACAAGAAAATACCAACTGTACCTAAATGTAACTCAAACAGGTGGGAATCTTGCGGAACCACACAATTGAACCCACATGTGCTTTCCCTCCCCGCACATACCTGAAGTCATCCTGGTGGTCTAGCGGCTTGCTTCGGGGCAGAAAAGATCCCCCCTCTTTCCTGCCACCGCTTGTTTAGAATGGCTGCCAAGACTTCAAGCCGCCTCAGCTGGAGGGGAGGTGGGTGCAGGGAGGAGGTGAAAAAATTCAGAACAGAAGAATTGTTCTTGTAATCTGCCTTGGGAAGCCTGATGTTATAAAGACTGGAAATACAATTAAACTCTCCTTTCATTGGGGTACATGGAATCACATCTTCACAAATGGATTAGTCTGTTTAGAGCATGTTTCAGGACAAGTGGTTTTCATAAGTCAAAATAATAAAAATTACAACTGTCTTGTAAGAGAAAGCTTACTCAAGCATCTTTTTAAAACTAACCCCTTTAAAAGCTTAAAAATCCTAGAACAACTTCCCATGGGAAAAAAAATACCATAGTATATTTGAGCCTGCAAATAGGTGGGAAAATGTGGGGTACAAATAAATAAATAAATAGTCAAAAACACTCCTGGGATATTCTCTCAATTTTTAAACAGTTTTTGAGGAGAAACAGTTTTTAAAAATGTAAAAATACTGCAATTTAACCCAGAACTGCTAGGATTGTGGAGACCCAAGACTGCCACCAAATTTGGAATAGCATGTCTTATCCCCTCCCCTGCCAGTCAGTTGAATCATGGTGTACGCCTTGGCATAAAGAATAGAAGGGTTAAACACAGGATTTTATTTTATTTTTGTTACATTTGTACCCCGCGCTTTCCCACTCATGGCAGGCTCTATGCGGCAGGCAATGGAGGGTTAAGTGACTTGCCCAGAGTCACAAGGAGCTGCCTGTGCCAGGAATCGAACTCAGTTCCTCAGGACCAAAGTACACCACCCTAACCACTAGGCCACTCGGATTCATCACTTGTGAGCAAAAGGGTCTGTAATCCTGTGCCAATCCATTCTCCTCCACCTCCATGAGGGCACCTCTTCCGAATCTCTAGGTTTAAGATACAGGAGGTTCAGAGCCATTTCTATGGTGTTACCCAATATAACTAAGTAGAAACAATCTCATTTAAGCTGGTTGTCTGAAACAGGACCACTGGAAGAATTCAAGAAGTTGAAATGGCAGAGTTTAGTTTATTGTCCTTTAAAATACACATTTCTAATATTAGAAAAAATAATTTTCACAAATTGTTTTTTCTTTTTTTCACACCCATCCTATTAGAATTTCAGTGAAATGCTTTGATGTCCCCATGAATACCCCCACCCTCCCACTCTGTCAGACTGTCAAAGTAATGCTTTGATTTTCTCTTATATACTATCTGCTACCACATTTGCTTATTTCCGATCTGAAGAAGAAGGGCAACCTTCGAAAGCTAATCAAGAAATGTATTAAGTTATGTCCAATAAAAAGGTATCATCATATTTTCTTTTCCATGTTTTATTTTGTTTGATTTCTATTGATAAACACAAATTGTTTAAAATTCTCCTTAATCCCACCAGAGTTTATCTTAAGAGCCTTTAAGGCAGAGGTGTTTTCAATCACATGTAAACCATTTACGTTCGTTTAACGCTAACGCGGTGCGTTAGCGTTTAATGAGCCTTAAATTTACAGGCACATTAAAAATGCTAACACACCTTGTGAGCCCTCCAGGGGACACAGAAACATCCAGAGCTACTACTGAAAAAGGTATGAGCAAAATCCATATAAATAAACAAAACCAAATATTAGTAAAACAAGCCCAATGTGGCCATGAGTCACTTATGAAGACTGCATCAGGGGTTCTGTATAGGTAACATATATGGCCTTATGAAAGTATTATGTTGTATGTTGCATTTCAAAACATCTGACATTGTCAATTACCAAAAATGTATGAAAAACTAGAAAAATAAGACCAGATCAATAAGAAAGCATTCCAAGATTCTTACTGAGGTAAGAAATTCAGCACTATTTTTATGGAATATACTAATAAAGCTGCCAATGATACAAAGAGTTCACTGTGCAATGTCCTAGAAAGATGTATTTGATGAATACTGTATAAGGCTTTTTTTTTTTTAGAATATTTTTCCTGTGTTGCTCAAAATGTACCATATTAATAAAAATTATATTGTCAGTGCTTTTGTGAGGTTCTGATTACTTTTCAATACTTGTTCCCCTTTCAAAAATTCATTTTAAAAAATTATGTATAAAATCATTTTTGGATCCCTCAGCTGGCATTAGAGTACCATCAGCCATTGTTCTCTCCTACCCAGGCATTTTTCCTCCATTTACATCTGTCAAGGCCACACATGATTGACATGGACTGCTAGAACCAGCGATGGTTTGATGTCTCCCTTCAGAAATCCTTCCGCGGTAGGTGGTGTCAGCTAAAACAGTCATGTGTTTTTTTCCTTGCATCTTCAAGCCGATAGTCGCCTAGGAGTGGTTGAATAACCTTGAAAGATACTATGCAAACAGGACATTCAGAGAGGTTTCAACAATGTTGAAACCAAGGTGTGTTTAAGGAAGACAGCAGGATAAAGGATACACGGAATACGGAAGCCGATTGGCGCATGACAACCAACGAGATTTCAAATTTACTGCCCCTTTAACTGCCACAGGCAGAATAAGCGAAAGAATTTTGTTAGAGTGTACACTGGAGTCGTCGTCGTCGTCAAACTGTAAGACTAACACTGGCTGAACAAATAGAAGTTCTTAAAAAATTAGAAACCAAAGTCAAGCATCTATTGCTAAAGAATATGGTGTCAATCCCACTCAAACTTCACATATCTTGAAGCAGAAAGACCAGCTTCTGGAAGACTGGCAAAACAATACAAATCCATAACGGAAACGAAAACGGGCGGGAAAAGTTGAGGAGGTAGAAGATGCTCTTCTTCGGTGGTTTTCTCAAATCAGGAACAGACAGTTTCCTGTCAGTGGTCCACTGCTTATGGAGAAAGCTAACCAGCTAGCTGAAAGTCTTGGATTAACTTAATTCAAAGCCACTGTTGGATGGTTGGAAACTTGGAAGGAGAGGAACAGCAAAAAATTCAAGAAACAGCATGGTGAAAAACAAGACGCTGATGACTTTGGTGCTGAAAATTGGGTTGTTTCAGTTCTTCCTACCATCTTGAATGAGTTTGTGTCACGTCTGTGGCCGTGACCACCCTCAGCCTTACCTTGTTTCTGGGGGTCAGCTTCTGAACTGGCTCCTGTCTGTCCTAGCTCTGCCTCTGTATGCTGGCTGCTTCCAGCATAGCTCTAATTGCTTCACTACACTGCACCTGTGGGTGTTGCCTGAGTTAGCTCTAGCTCTATCTCTGTATGCTTTCCTGCCTGGCCAGCTTCCAAGATGGCTCCTGTCTGTCTTTCCTATGTGCTCCAAGCCTCTCTCTGGTAGCAGTGTGTTCCCTGCTCCTGTCCTGCAATGGATGACATCATCAGGGAGACCCTTGATAAGGAAGTGCTGTGCTGGCATTCAGGGCTTTTGCATGGTGTTATGCCTTTAGGCCAGTTCAGGTTAGTTAGTGTTCTGCTGCACTACTGCAGAAAATAAAGGCTAAAGAGTTGGCGTTCCAGAAATACACAAAAACTCAAGAAAAGGAACACGAGGAGGAATACCGGATGAAACTGAAAGAAGCCAAGAGAGAGATACGTCTGGTGAAAGCGCAAGCGGAAGAACAAATGGCTAGAAATGTAAGGAGGGGTGACAAAAATTGCTTCAGGTATATAAGTGAAAGGAAAATGACTAAAAAGAGAATTGTGAGATTAAAAGATACTGCGAACCGCTATGTGGATAATGATGAAGAAAAAGCAAATTTGCTAAATAGATACTTTTGTTCTGTTTTCACAGAAGAAAATCCTGGAGAAGGACCGCAATGGACTGCAAAAAGTACAAATGAGATTGAAGTGGATAGAGCACCGTTCACGGAAGAGAGTGTGTATGAACAGCTTGAAAAGCTAAAGGTGGACAAAGCCATGGGACCGGATGGGATCCACCCCAGGATATTGAGGGAGCTCAGAGAGATTCTGGCGGGTCCTCTTAAAGATTTGTTTAATATATCCTTGCAGACGGGAGAGGTTCCGAGGGATTGGAGAACGGTGGAGGTGGTCCCTCTTCACAAGAGTGTTGATAGGGAAGAAGCTGGAAACTACAGGCCAGTAAGCCTCACTTCGATTATTGGAAAGTAATGGAAGCGATGCTGAAGGAAAGGATAGTGAATTTCCTGGAAGCCAATAAGTTGCAAGATCCGAGACAACATGGTTTTACCAAAGGGAAATCGTGCCAAACAAATCTCATTGAATTCTTTGACTGGGTGAAAGGAGAGAGTGGAGGAGTGGCCTAGTGGTTAAGTTGGTAGACTTTGGTCCTGGGGAACTGAGGAACTGAGTTCGATTCCCACTTCAGGCACAGGCAGCTCTTTGTGACTCTGGACAAGTTACTTAACCCTCCATTGCCCCATGTAAGCCGCATTGAGCCTGCCATGAGTGGGAAAGCGCGGGGTACAAATGTAACCAAAACAAAACAATCAGGGACGAGCTATAGACGTAATCTACTTAGATTTCAGCAAAGCTTTTGACACGGTTCCCCACAGGAGGCTCTTAAATAAACTGGATGGGCTGAAGATAGGACCCGAAGTGGTGAACTGGATTAGGAACTGGTTGACAGACAGAAGCCAGAGGGTGGTGGTGAATGGAATTCGCTTGGAGGAGGGAAAGGTGAGTAGTGGTGTGCCTCAAGGATCGGTGCTGGGACCAATTCTGTTCAATATATTTGTGAGTGACATTGCCGAAGTGTTAGAAGGTAAAGTTTGCCTATTTGCGGACGATACTAAGATTTGTAACAGAGTGGACACCTGGGAGGGAGTGGAAAACATGAAAAAGGATCTGAGGAAGCTAGAAGAATGGTCTAAGGTTTGGCAATTAAAATTCAATGCCAAGAAATGCAAAGTGATGCACTTAGGGAATAGAAATCCTCGGGAGACGTATGTGTTATGCGGGGAGAGTCTGATAGCAACCAGCAGACGAAAGGGGGTGTTGATGCCCCTGTATAAGTCGTTGGTGAGGCCCCACCTAGAGTATTGTGTTCAGTTTTGGAGGCCGTACCTTGCGAAGGATGTAAAAAGAATTGAAGCGGTGCAAAGAAAAGCTACGAGAATGGTAAGGGATTTGCGTTCGCCCCCTACTCCCCCTTCGCTTTCTCCTCAGACTCTAGCTGAGTACTTTCATGACAAGGTTCAAAAGATTAACCTTTAATTCTCAATCAAACCATCTCCGCCCTCTCCTCCCCTAGTCCATTCCCCCAACCCTCCAACCCTTTCCTCCTTTTCCACCTTCTCTGATGTCACTGATGAGGAAACTGCACATCTTCTTTCCTCGTCCAAACGTACCACCTGCCCCTCTGATCCCATTCCCACTCACCTACGTAACGCTATCACCCCCACTGTCATCCCTTTTATTTTATTTATTTATTTATTGCATTTGTATTCTCTGGCTGGCAGGGGCTCGTATTGGCTCGCTGGAATCAGTTTTCTTTTCTCGGTCTCCACCTGCTGGAGGGCGTGCACAACCCATCGGTCACGTTCTGGGCCGATCCGGAGGGACTAAAGGAAAGCAAATTAGCAGGTAAGGCCTAATTTATCCTATTCTTTTAAATGGAGGAGGTTTGCCTTCTGATGTAACAGCAAGGCCCTAGATCCCCTTTCTTGTCCTACACAGACTCTGCTTGAATACCTTCTACTCAATACCTAGACTCAAGAAAAATGTTAGGAAGTATTTTTTCACGGAGAGAGTAGTGGATGCTTGGAATGCTCTCCCGCGGGAGGTGGTGGAAATGAAAATGGTAACGGAATTCAAACATGCGTGGGATAAGCATAAAGGAATCCTGTGCAGAAGGAATGGATCCTCAGGAGCTTAGTCAAGATCGGGAGGCGGGGCTGGTGGTTGGGAGGCGGGGATAGTGCTGGGCAGACTTATACGGTCTGTGCCAGTGCCAGTGGTGGGAAGTGGGACTGGTGGTTGGGAGGCAGGGATAGTGCTGGGCAGACTTATACGGTCTGTGCCAGAGCCGGTGGTTAGGAGGCAGGGCTGGTGGTTGGGAGGCGGGGATATTGCTGGGCAGACTTATACGGTCTGTGCCCTGAAGAACACAGGTACAAATCAAAGTAGGGTATACACAAAATTAGCACATATGAGTTATCTTGTTGGGCAGACTGGATGGACCGTGCAGGTCTTTTTCTGCCGTCATCTACTATTTTACTATGTTACTATCCCACATTTTCCCACCTATTTGCAGGCTCAGTGTGGCTTACAATACATAGTGAATGATGGAAATACATTTTGTTACAATTCAATTATCCGTCATATCCTCAATCTTTCGCTTTCCACTGCGATTGTTCCTGAGGCCTTCAAACATGCTGTAGTCACACCGCTCCTTAAAAAACCTTTACTGGACCCTACCTGCCCCTCTAGCTATCGGCCCATCTCCCTCCTCCCTTTCCTCTCCAAAATACTTGAACGTGCTGTTCACCGCCGCTGCCTCGACTTCCTTTCATCTCGAGCTATTCTTGACCCGCTCCAATCTGGCTTTCGCTCTCTTCACTCGACTGAAACGGCACTTGCCAAAGTCTCCAATGACCTGTTACTGGCCAAATCTAAAGGTCTCTATTCTCATCCTCCTCGACCTCTCTGCTGCTTTTGATACTGTTGATCACACCTTACTCCTTGATACATTATCCTCTCTTGGATTCCGGGGCCCTGTTCTTTCCTGGTTCTCTTCCTATCTCTCCCAACGTACTCTTAGCATATACTCTGGTGGTTCCTCCTCCACATCTATCCTGCTAACAGTCGGTGTACCCCAAGGATCTGTCCTAGGTCCTCTCCTCTTCTCCATCTATACCTCTTCCCTTGGTGCTCTGATCTCATCCCATGGCTTTCAATACCACCTTTACGCTGATGATACCCAGATCTACCTCTCCGCACCGGATATCTCAGCTGAAATTCAGACCAAAGTATCGGCCTGCCTGTCTGACATCGCTGCCTGGATGTCTCGCTGCCACCTGAAACTAAACATGACCAAAACCGAGCTTCTCCTCTTTCCCCCTAAACCTGCCTCTCCTCTCACCCCGTTCTCTATTTCGGTAGATAACACTCTCATCCTCCCTGTCCTGTCTGCGCGCAACCTTGGAGTCATCTTTGACTCCTCTCTCTCCTTCTCTGCTCATATTCAGCAGATTGCCAAAACCTGTCGTTTCTTTCTCTATAATATTAATAAAATTCGCCCTTTCCTCTCTGAGGACGCTACCAAAACCCACACCCTTATCACCTCTCGCCTAGACTACTGCAATTTGCTTCTCGCTGGTCTCCCGCTCAGCCATCTATCTCCTCTTCAATCTGTCCAAAACTCTGCTGCGCGTCTTATATTCCGCCAGAGTCGCTATACTCACATTAGCCCTCTCCTCAAGTCGCTTCACTGGCTCCCTATCCGCTTCCGCATACGGTTCAAACTTCTCCTTTTGACCTACAAGTGCATCCACTCCGCAGTTCCTCAGTACCTTTCCGTTCTCATCTCTCCCTACACTCCTCCCCGTGAACTCCGTTCGCTGGGTAAATGTCTCCTGTTGTCCTCCTTCTCCCCCACTGCTAACTCCCGGCTCCGTTCCTTCTATCTCGCTGCTCCCTATGCCTGGAATAGACTCCCTGAGCCAGTACATCAGGCTCAGTCTCTGGCTGTCTTCAAGTCTAGGCTTAAAGCCCACCTCTTTGCTACTGCTTTCAACTCCTAACCATGATTCTCTTACTCAACACCCTCACTTATCACCCCTACCACTGCAATTTCCCACCCCTAGCTGTCTGTTCATCTGTCCAATTTAGATTGTAAGCTCTGTTGAGCAGGGACTGTCTTTTCATGTTCATTTGTACAGCGCTGCGTAAGTCTAGTAGCGCTATAGAAATGTTTAATAGTAGTAGTAGTATACTCTGGAAGAAAGGAGAAACAGGGGTGATATGATACAGACGTTCAATTATTTGAAAAGTATTGATCCGCAAACGAACCTTTTCCAGAGATGCAAAGGAGGTAGAACGAGAGGACATGAAATGAGATTGAAGGGGGGCAGACTCAAGAAAAATGTCAGGAAGTATTTTTTCACGGAGAGAGTGGTGGATGCTTGGAATGCCCTCCCGCGGGAGGTGGTGGAAATGAAAACGGTAACAGAATTCAAGCACGCGTGGGATAAACATAAAGGAATCCTGTTCAGAAGAAATGGATCCTAAGGAGCTTAGCCAAGATTGGGTGGCGGGGGGGGGGGGGGGGGCGGGAGGCGGGGATAGTGCTGGGCAGACTTATAAGGTCTGTGCCTTGAAAAGGACAGGTACAAATCAAGGTAAAGTATACACAAAAAGTAGCACATATGAGTTTATCTTGTTGGGCAGACTGGATGGACCATGCAGATCTTTTTCTGCTGTCATTTACTATGTTACTAACTGCCCTTGTCTTGTCCTATCTTGTCCTCCTTCTACCCAAAGGCTCTCAAGGGCCAACCCCAAGAGCTCTATTAAGAGAGAACAACTGGACTGTTTCAGTCGTGTTCGTCAATCAGTGTTAGGCACTGCCCAACTCCTGCCTTCCAGCCAGGCTGAACCAAGTCCTGCCTTCTCCAGCCTCCCGGATTCTGCTAGGTGTTGCTGTCTGTCAGCAACTGTTGGTGAGGACCAGTAGAACCAGCCTCGCCTCAGTAGAAGGGCTCACCTTCCTTAACCATGACAAATTCTCCCTGCGAATAATTTTGGATTACTTTGAACCACATATTTAGTTTGTATTCACTCTAATTGACTGCATTTTTCACTACAACAACACAACTTAATTCGTGAACCTAATCCACACCACTAGAGCCACCCATATTCCAATCCTCTCCCCACGTCTCTCCTGTCCAACTCCATATAACTGGGTTATCTCTGTGATACTTTGTATCATACCTTGTAAGCCGCACTGAACCTGCTATCAAGCGGGAAAGAGTGGGGTATAAATGCTACAAATAAATGAATATAGAAATATTCATGCAAGCAAGGCAGATCACATATAAAAAGAAAGAAAATTAAAAAGAGAAAAATGGAAGAAAAATTAAGAGAGCACATTGGTACCAGAATGAAGTACCAGAAAACTAAATGATCCTTTTACAAAGCAGTGTGTAACATGCGCTGAATGTAAAGAAGCCCACGAGGATTGAATGGGCTTCTTGCAGTTAATCAATAGTGCCACTTTGTAAAAGGAGTCCTAAATCCTTAATCCTACAGGAAACTGGAGGAACAGCGCCTACAGCGATAAAATATGTTGGATTCTGTCACCAGGCCAGAGCTATAATCTGAGCAGGAACAATAACTACCACCAACAGAACATGGCACTGTCTTTGACTTTATAAATGAAGTTTACTGTTACTATTATTTATGTTATAAATTATTTCTTTCTGTATCACTAGCATTTTCACTTATATTTTCAAACATGGCAGTTTGTGCAGCATATGGATGTACATAGAGGTAGTACTAATTTCTTATAAATTGTACTCAGTGTATCAGTTGGAGGGGTTGGTTATAGGGACACCCTCTTGCACGTGTTATATTTGTGCAGAGATTTTTTTTTCTCTTGGTAAAGGGTCATTAAAACAGACATGTTATAAGAATCAAATGCTGCATCCATGTTGTTGTTATTTATTGTTGGTAGCATTTTAATTCAATCTCACTCATATTTTCAAACATAGCCAACTTTTTTAAATTATCGGGGGTGCTAAACCCAGTGGAAATAACCCCTCCCTGGACACATACAAGGAATTTTTTTCAATATTGGGGGTGCTTAAGCACCCACAGAGTCGGCTCATATGTTTTCGAACATGCCAGCTTTTGCAGCATACAGAATAGATATACATGGTCAGTGCTTCAGTAATGGAATAACTTTTCATAGAGTAGTAATTTGTTATAAATCATAATCAGTGTGTCATTTAGAGGGGCTGGTTATAGTTCCCCAGCATGTATTATATTTGTGCACAGTTCTTTTTTTTCTCGCTCCTGGTAAAGGGCCATTAAAACAGATGTCATATTATAAGGATCAGGTGCTCAACATTCAGAGTTTCTATCTATCTATTTAGTTACTTAGTTATGACATTTAAACCTTTTATTGGTGCAGAGATGGGGGTTTTTTTCCTCTCCTGGTAATGGGCTTCTAAAACAGACATCATGTTATGGGAATCAAGTGTGTGTGTGTATTTCAGTGCTGCGCTATATGCTTTATTTTTTTTTTCTTATGATGACATATAGCGCAGCACTGAAATGCACAATACAGCATCGCAAATAACAGAGTCCCCCCCCCCAATCCTGCCTTTGAACCCCCCCCCCCACATATATATATATATATATATATATATATATATGCCTCCTTGTAATTTGGAATATATATATATATATGCCTCCTTGTAATTTGGATGCATTGTAGACGAAATGCAAAGCTGTCAAGTTACCCATTCCAGGAGGGAGACGTTTTGGCCAGTCCTGGATTTCTGCCAACCTCATCCTTGTGCATTATGGGGCCTGCAGCACTGATTTCAATGGATAGAATCATGAATTACAACTCCCACACTGCTTTGGGATATAAGTTTAAAACCAGGACCGACAAAAAGTCTCCCTCCTCCTGGAATGGGTAACTTGGCAGCTCTGCGAAATATATAAATAGATATCTGCAAAACAGGTTTTGAAAATGCCTATTTGGGTGTTTTGTACCATGTTGAGCCAGCAAATAGGTGAGAAAATGTGGAATCAGGGCCGGTCTTAGGCAGAGGCGACCAAGGCGGCCGCATAGGGCCCCGCGCTTAAGGGGGCCCCGCGCAGCGTGCCTCAACTCTGCCTCTCCCTCTGACCCCCACTCGCTCGGACTGCATCATCATCATGATCCCGCTCGCTCCGGACCGCATCATGATCGCTCCGCTCCCGCCACCGGTGTGTCCCCCCCTCGCTGAGCCCCCGCTGTCAGCTCCCGGCGCCTCCCAGTCCCAGGACAACGACAGTTGCAGCGACGGCCCAGCCCCGACAGACAGTTGCAGGCACGACGGCTCACCCCAGCTTTTCCCTTCCGCCTTCCCGCTCAATGTCCCGCCTCCTTCTGATGAGGTATTTCCTGTTTCCACGAGGGCGGGCGGGAGTCATTGAGCGGGAAGGGGAAAGAAGTAGGAGCATGGTCAGAGGTGAGCCATCGATTCGCTGGTGCCAGTGCCAGTGCAACTTAAAAAATAAAGTCAAGTGGAGCGCCTGGAGCAAGTTTGTGCCACTGCCAGTGCCATTCAAAGGCAAGGTATGAATGATGATAGCTTTTCTTATAAAGGAACCAAAGTGCTCTTGTTGATTTGCAAATGGAACTCAACCATTTGATGATCTGGTGTTTCATTTGTGCAGGTGAGCCATCGCTATTGCAAGTGCTGTGTGACTTAAAATAAAGTCAAGTGGAGGAGCTGGAGCAAGTTTGTGCTCTAGATGCTCTAGGCTATCATTCTTCCTAAAACCGGTCTGGTAGGGGTGTAAAACAAAGGTCTTGTCCAAGAAGTCACAAAGTTGGTAGTGAACAATTTTGGCAATGAATGGAAGGTTTGAGATGGGTCAGAGGTTTGCGGGGTCAGAGGAGTCAAGGGTGGGTTTCAAGACTAGAGCATGCTTCCAGGCACTTGGAACACTGCTGTTGGTTAAAGAGATTTGAAGGATGGGTAAAAATAAGGGGAACACATGAGGTGCTAGATGCTTGAATAAGTGAGTGTGCCAGGGATCAAGAGGAGAGTCAAAGGGGTTCATGTCCTGGAGTAGAGTTTTGAGGGAGAAGAGGACGATAGCACTGAAAGAGCACCAGGAAGACTGAAGTTGGGCAGCGCTCTCTCGAGGGGGAGAGAGGGGGATGAATGAAGTTGAGTGGGGGGGATGAGAAAGGGGAGAAGAGCTAATTAAGGAGGACTGAATTGTATTCACCTTGTTCTGCTAAAAAGTGGCAGGAGTACCAACAGGTAGCATAGAGGGGTCAAAAGTAGGGGGCTCTGAGGTCAGGGGGGCTAGGGACCTAATGATATTAATATACAGTTATATAGCACGCTGCTTTCAGTTTAATAATCCAAAATATGGACAAACCAACTTAGAAGTGAGAGAAAAAGTGCATAAAAGAGGTTTGTGGAGGAAACACTAATATTCCCAGTCCAGGATCAATAGCACTAGACTATTGCAACATGCTGTTCACAGCTCTCCTACTGAACCATCTCTCTCTACTTCCATCTATTCAAAATTCAGTTGTGCAACTCATCTTCCACTAGTCTCCCTATATTAACATAATTCTCCTTCTCAAGTCACTTCAGTGGCTTGTTCACATTTCTGGATACACTTCAAACTTTTCTTACTCACCTACAACATCTTTAAGTCTGTGACTCATTACCTCTCCTCACTTCTCTCTCCCTATATCCCTCTTTGGGACAGGCTGGTGTTAGACATTCTTGGACCCAGGGCACCTACCTTGCTAATTCAGGCAAATTTGGGGTCCCCTGTGGCATGAGCAGTCCATCAGTTTTTTTTTTGTACAAGTTTAGCTTCATTTGTCTTTATTTGAAATTTCATAAATAAAAAAATTTCTAAAAATGGAATAATCTTTTCAATGGGGTGAAGCTAGGGTGGGTGGGGCCCCACCAAATTGGTCTGCATAGGACCCCGCACTTGCTAAGACCGGCCCTGTGTGGAATATAAATGTAACAAATAAAAGGGGGGAGAAACTCCAAGATGGCGGCTGAGTAAGACGTCGTGAAGATAGCTCCGCTGTTTGCCGCTCTACTCCTGTAACATTTTTGCCTAGTCTAGTTTGAAACCTTTAAAAAAAAATATGCCTAAAAGGAGAGGTAGGGCGAGAGCAAGCCCCGTTACTCCCTCCTTACCTAGAGCTGGAACGATGGAGCACTTCCTTCTACCGGGCACATCGTCGGGGACTGTTTCGCTGCTGGAGGGATTAGGGAGAGGTCTCCCGTTCCCCCAGCTTGAACACGAGATATCTTTTAGCCCCGAGACGAGGCTTCCTCCTCCTATGCCGGCTACGACGTCGAACTTGGACCAGAGACCCCTTGGTGCGCAAGTCGCGACGGGGCTTCCTGGCACGGGCCCTGAGTCGGCGCCTGAGAAGCCGAGGATTCCTTCTGTGGAGAACACAGAGGTGAAGAGAGGAGAGATTGTTCCTGTGGAAGAGCTTGGAGCAGTAGGAGGTCAATCAACTTTGCCTACAATTTCAACAATTGATTTATCAAGTAAGTCGTTTCTACCTGAAAAGCCCCAACAAATAACTTTGGATAATATATGGGAAGCGCTTGTAGGTTTAGAAGCCTCATTTACCCAACAATTTACTCAGTTAAATCAGAAATTCACGTTAGACAATGAAAAGATTTCTGAAATGGACATGATGTTAAAATCTGTGGGCAAGGAAGTTGAAACTAATTCCTCTGCAATTAAAAATTCTCAACAAATACAAATAAATTTAATAAAAGAGAATATGTATCTTCAAAATAGGATTGAAGTACTAGAGAACTACCAGCGTTCAAATGCCCTCAGATTGATAAATTTTCCAAAACAAATTGCTATTTCCCCATTGATAACCTTCAAGCAATATTTAACAGACGCTTTAAAAATTCCAGAAAAATCACATCCACCCATCTCAAAGATTTTCTACATAGAACCATTTCGCAACAAAGATTCTTTACAAAGGGAGGAAGTTAAAATCCAATCATTGGATTTAAATTTGACTCAGATTATTGAAGGAGACAATGAGGGTCTAACAACAGCAACACTTAAAGTGATTTTCATACTCCAACCGGATAGAGACTGGATTCTTAAACAATTTTTTCTAAATAAGAGACCTGATTTCCTAAATTGCAAGATAAGAATCTACCCGGATGTTTCTAGAAACACTCAGAAGAAAAGACAGGAATTTCTGAAGCTGAGACCAAAAGCAATACTGAGGCAGTGGACAAAGAAATGATATTAAAAGTCTGGTGTTTAAAAAGTTCAATTTTTTACCTTGCAACTAAAGTGAAGGAATGCCAGATGGTTCAGATTATTTTCAATGTCTAGCTTGGCTAAGCCAAAGGTTAGAAAGGTCAGTGAGAAATGAAACTCTGTCCCTTGTGAATGATGAAGGCTAGCTCAACATTTGTATACTATTAGGCATATTGAATAGTTTTGCAAGCAGGCATGAGCCAGACATATGACATATTGTAGTTTAAGGAATAGGCTGAAATACTATTTAGAAGTGCTTAATATGTAGATATTCCTGATGTTTAGATTTGTTTTATAGGGAATTTGATTATGCTTATTTTAGAATATGTATTCTGTGTAGTTGATATGTAGGAAACCTTTTTAAATTCTGTATCATTCTTTGTCTGACATTCTAAGTAAGATTAGACTGCAGTGAAGAGGCCAACATGTGTTTTAAGTTATTCTGCAGTTCTGGCTGGTTCAATGTATGGAGCTGATAGGTGAAAAGAGGTCAGGACTAGTCAGCTCTCCTCTCCTTGATTAATTATAGGTAAAATGTAGAAATGGTCTTGAAAGTAATAACTGATATGTATGCCATTAAGTAAGATTGGCCCTTGACCCCTTTAATGAATGCCAGAGTTTAGTTAGCAGTTAGTACTAGGAATATGAGAATAATAAATGTAAGAATATCCATTATCCTCTAAGTGAACCCAGGTTAAGCTATAGATGAGAAATCAATCATAATAACATGTAGGAGTTCTGGAGCCCAAATGTCTAGCTTGAGGGGCCCCCAGGTCATAGGTCAGTTTAGGATGTCTGGAACCTATGTAACTGATATTTGTATAGAGCTGATTGGTTGAGGCAAGGTAATCAATCTATTCCTTAACCAATTGGAGAGTAAGGGGGCTAGGCTAGGCTAGATAGAATTGTATTTAAGTGGGAGAAGAAGCAGTTTACGTCAGAAGGAGCTCAGAAGAAAGAGAAGGACAGAAGGAACAGACAGAAGAAGGAGAAGACAGCATAAGAAGAGAAGCAGCTGAGACAGAAGCCACAAAGACACAGAGAGCTGAGAAAGAGAAGAAGAGACTTAATGCTGATGTTCTACTTTGTTTGCTGGCAAATAAAGAAGATTTCTCTCTCATTCTGGTGTGCTGTCTGACTCCTGAAGTATCATAAATTCATGCATCAATTCCTGCAACAATACAACTTGGAGCCTTATTTTGGCTGAACTTTCCCTGCAAGTGCGTGATAAAACTTAATTCAATTAAATATGTATTTTTTGAGGCTAATCAATTAAACTCTTTTCTTGAGACAAAGTTGAGAGACTTACATCCTCCATTATCAGGAACAATAATAACTTCAACTCCATAAAAATTGTATATTGCTCGGTAATCTTATATCAGCCTCCATTTGTTAAAATTTGAAGTTGTCTTCAAAATTGGAATATTTACCTGAAAATTGTGATATTCTCCCCTATATAGTGGACTATAGACGAGTAATGATCTTGTTATAAAAATTTTGTTTTTTCTTTCTTTCTTTTAGATGTATCTTTAAGAATTTATCAAGATACTAAATCGTCTTTATCTGTAATCAAGATATTATGCTTGAATATATTTTGAAATGAATAAATAAAAAAAAAAAATGTAACAAATAAATAGGCGCCAACTTTTCAAAATTATTGGGGGTGCTAAACAAATGAAAATAAAGCACTCACAGAGTCGGCTCCAATGCCCCCCCCCCCCCCCCCCTGAGAAAATACTGCGAGGGGGTCACACGTTTGCTATTGTTTTTAACAGCGATAGCAATTGTTTTGTTCCGGGCAATATGGCGGCTACGGGGATGGTGGAGCCGGCTTCAAATGTTTGACGTCATGCCAGGGTAAGATTTGCAGTATCGTCCCGGGAAGAGAGTGCGGCTGCGTACTGAGAGAATCCCGGGTACGTAGGTGTTCGCGAGAGGCTCGTACGCGCTGCAGTCCCGCCTGACGCGATGACGTTACTTCCTGTTTCCGGCAAGGGTCAAGCAGGGCTGCTGGAAGCGGGAAGAGCCGACAACCAAAGTCCTATCATAGGGGACGGACAGTGGCGAAGGAACGTTGCGGGGTTGTCGGTGGCAACTTCAGGTATGAGTTTGACTGGAGGAGGAGGAATAAGTAGAGGAAGGAAAGCAGAAGAGGGGGCGGGGCAGCCTAATGACTTCTTTTCAAATAAGCTCTGCAACTTGGTATTAAAAACAACAATATTTTAATAGCTTTAAAGGAAGCAGTATCCAGTATATCCAGCAGGGCTGGTGGTTGGGAGGCGGGGATAGTGCTGGGCAGACTTATACGGTCTGTGCCCTGAAGAGGACAGGTACAAATCAAAGTAGGGTATACACAAAAAGTAGTAAATATGAGTTATCTTGTTGGGCAGACTGGATGGACCGTGCAGGTCTTTTTCTGCCGTCATCTACTATGTTACTATCATGGTTTTATCACTTGCAATATCTTTGCTGTATGCAGATTGATTTGTTTGTGTTTCTCTCTGTGCGCTCTTCTCAAGGTTTTCTATCAATGTTCCTTTTTTGGGGGGGGGGGAGGGGGGAGGAATAGCAGCTTGTAACTGTCATTCAAACACCTTATCTCTGATATTTTGGTCAAAATTATGTTTTTTAAATCTAAGATTAAGGCGTTCCAAGCTACGTTTCCACCATTGGCAAATATGTTCCTTGATTTCCCGATACCACAGATTCAGTTATCCGATTGGCCATCTTTCAAGATTCCTTCTGTTAAATCTCTTTCTGAAACCTCGTCACATTTTTTGTCCTCTAGACCCTTTAAAATTGCTGTCTCTCCAATTGGTTCCATGTTTACATTCCATCTTGGCCACCAGTTTAACTACCGAGATATTACCTCAGGCACTTAAAACAGCCCTTGTCAGACCAGTTCTCAAAAGATGGGTTCTTGACCCTTTGCAGACAAAATTGTAGTCCAGTTTCTAACTTACTCTATCTTTCCAAGATCCTAGAATCTCTCGTGTTGAATCGATGAATGCCTTACACCCACAACAGGCAGCTTTTAGCACAGAAATTGTTAGTGCTGCACTTAATGAACTCTACAGCTATTTGGAAACAGGTCTGATCTCTCTGAGTTTCTTTTGTCCTTTCACATAATCATGATTTTCTACTTCAATGCCTAGCTTCCTCAGTCATCTCAGAAACAGTCTTGAATTAATTTACCTCTTTTTCTTTATCAGTATTCATACACTGTCTCCTATGCCCTCCTCAATCACTTTGTCATGCAGAATGCCACAACGTTCTGTTCTATTTCCACTACTCTTTAGTGTTTGTTAGTCCTTTGGTTTTATTAATTCAGTCATATGGGATTAGTTCCTACCCTGGTACAAAATAAGTACCTGAATATATGTAAACCACTTTGAATGTAGTTGCAAAAAACCTCAGAAAGGCGGTATATCAAGTCCCATTTCCCTTTCCCCTACTCATATGCTGCTGATTTTCTACTTATTTTCTATATTGACCTATTTTTGCTACCTCTTCAGAATTGTCTACATGCAGTAGCAACATGGCTATTAGATCATAATCTCATCCTAAACCCAGAAAAAAAACAGTAGCCTGCTGGATCTCAGGCCCTCTTTCTTCTCCTCTTCTTATACCCACCTTATTTGTAGTAACATAGTAGTTGACGGTAGATAAAATATCTGTGCAGTCCATCCAGTATGTCGAACAAAATAAACTCAGAGAATTTCTCCTTGCAATTTTCAGGGCACAGACCATAGAGTTTACATCATTGGCCTTAATCCCCAACTTCTTAACTTGTCAAAGCCCCACTCCAGCCACGATCAAGGCACAGACCGTAGAAGTCTGCCCAGCACTGGCTTTGGTTCCCAATCACTGGTGTTGCCATCTGATCACCGCTAAGCTTGTTTGGTTCCATGTCTTCTATATAAGATTCCTTTGTGCTTGTCCCATGCATTTTTGAATTCCGTTACAGTTTTCATCTCTACCACCTCCCATGGGAGGGCATACCAGGTATCTACCACTCTCCATGAAAAAGTACTTCCTTATATTATGCCTGAGTCGGCCCACCTGCAACCTCAATTCATGTCCCCTAGTTCTACCACCTTCCTGTTACAGCTTCTGAATTATTGGGACATTTTTGCCTTTGTCCATTTTGATGTATCCGAAGAACCTGAAGTGAAAGGGAGAACTCAGTGTACATCACCACTATGAAAAATTGACAATACTGCTTTATGACTGTGAAGATACGGTGATCCTTTCTTTGAAAGTGTTATCTTTTTTGGACCTTTGTGGTTGTATGTTTATACTTTTATTTTTAGCAACAATTATACCTGGTTGTCAGTAGTATGATTGAGTGCTATGAGGGAGATTATGTGTATTAACTAAATTAGTTTGATATAGCTTCTACATTTATCTGGAGTATTGACTTGTGAATATTTTCACGATATTTTACTCCAGTATTTTCTTATATAGTCCCCATGATTGTATTTTAATTACTTTGTAACTGCCAAAGCGATCATTCTTCTAATTTTTGGAGATCTCTTCTCATGGTTTCTATTCCCTCCACTTTATCAACTCTATTGGGTATTTTCATGTCATCTGCAAAAAGGCAAACTTTTTCCTCCTTCACCCACAAATATATTAAACTGAATTGGCCCCAATACCCTCCAAGTGGGTTCCATTTACCACCATCCTCTGTTGCTTGTCAGTCAACCAGTTTCCAGTCCAATTCACCACTGGGGGTCCTAGGTTCAGCCCTTTCAGTTTGTTTAGGAGTCTGTGAGGAACTGTATCAAAGGCTTTGCTGAAATTCAAGTAGATTACAACTAGCGCAAGCCCTTCATCTAGTTCCTTGGTCACCCAGTGAAAGAAATCAATCAGATTAGTTTGGTAGGCTTTTCATTTGGTAAAGCTGTGTTGCTTCGGATCCTGCAAACCGGTTGGATTCTAGGAAGTTAATTATCTTTTCCTTAGCAGCAACTCCATTATTTTTCCTACCACTGTGAAGCTTACTGGCCTGTCGTTTCCCACTTATTCCCTGTTCCTGCTTTTATGAAGAGGGACCACAGCCGCTCGACGCCAGTCCCACAGAACCTCTCCCGTCTCTTAAGATGTATTAAATCCTTAAGAGGTCCTGCCAGGATTTCTTTGAGCTCCCTCTGTATCCTGGGATGTATCCCATTTGGCCCCATAACTTTGTCCACTTTCAGATTTTCAAGCTGTTCTTAAAAACTTTCTTCCGTGAATAGTGCAGTATCCACTCCATTCTCAGCCGAACGCGGCCCTTGTCCAAGGTTTTCTTCCATGAACACCGAAGAGAAATATTTGTTTAGCACATTTGCTTTATTTATTTAGCCTCATTTATATCCCACATTTTCCCACCCATTTGCAGGCTCAATGTGGCTTACAATATAATACAACAACAATCAGATCAGAACATCAGATAAGGTGCAAAAATATATCATGGCAACCATATTAACGGAGTATGAATTTCAGCATTGTTGCAGATATGGTGCATAAAAAAAATTGTTTGGTTTTGTTACATTTGTACCCCGCGTGTTCCCACTCATGGCAGGCTCAATGCGGCTTACCTGGGGCAATGTAGGGTTAAGTGACTTGCCCAGAGTCACAAGGAGCTGCCTGTGCCTGAAGTGGGAATCGAACTCAGTTCCTCAGTCCCCAGGACCAAGTCCACCACCCTAACCACTAGGCCACTCCTCCAATAAGAAGTGGATAAATGAGTAAAAAACCTAACATAATAATAACAGGACAAGATATAATACTACTACTACTTAACATTTCTAGAGCGCTACTAGGGTTACGCAGCGCTGTACAATTTAACAAAGAGAGACAGTCCCTGCTCAAAGAGCTTACAATCTAATAGATAAGTGAACGGTCGGTCCGATAGGGGCAGTCAAATTGGGGCAGTCTGGATTCACTGAACGGTAAGGGTTAGGTGCCGAACGCAGCATTGAAGAGGTGGACTTTAAGCAAAGACTTGAAGACGGGCAGGGAGGGGGCTTGGCGTAAGGGCTCAGGAACCATGGCAGCGCTATAGAAATGCTAAGTAGTAGTAGTTGTTCCAAGCATAGGGTGAGGCGAGGCAGAATGAGCGGAGCCTGGAGTTGGCGGTGGTGGAGAAGGGTACTGAGTGGAGGGATTTATCCTGTGAACGGAGTTTACGGGCGGGAACGTAAGGGGAGATGAGGGTAGAAAGATAGTGAGGGGCAGCAGACTGAGTGCATTTGTAGGTAAGAAGGAGAACCTTGAATTGAATGCGGTATCTGATCGGAAGCCAGTGAAGTGACCTGAGGAGAGGGGTGATATGAGTATATCGGTTCTGGCGGAATATGAGACGTGCAGCAGAGTTCTGAACAGATTGATATACAGATATAATCAGTAATTAGGGTGTAAGTTAAATTAAGCAAATTAGAAAGGTACTTTATAAATGTATCTGGTGAAGCTTAGGTTTCTTATGGGGGATCCTTTTTGTACGTCTTTTTGAACAAGTAAGTATTTAGTAACTTCCGGAAGATCAACAGGTCATGTGTTGTTCTCAAGGTGGTCGGCAATTCATTCCGTAGTTGTGTGCATGTATCTTCCTCACTCTCCATATAGCTATTCTCAGCATCTTTTAGTCTTTCAATTTCATTCCTAACTTTTCTCCTTTCCTCAATTTATCTGAAAAAGGTCTCGTCCACCTCACTTTACATCTTTAGGCATTTTTTTTCTTCTTCCTGCAGTTCGCTAGCCATATTTCCCTCTCTGCTTCTTTGAGTTTAATCTGATAATTTTTCCATGGTCCTCCTGTTGCATTCTTCTGTATTTTGTGAACGCAGCCTCTCTTGCCCTTTTTTTGGCCACTTGTTTAGAGAACTATACAGTTGTGAAGCGCTGCGTATGACTGGTAGCGCTATAGAAATGATTTATAGTAGTAGTAGTAGCTTCCTGTTTTCTCTTGTTTTTGTTTACTTTTTTGTATAAATCTGTTGCCATATTTATAGCTGCTTTTTTTTTTTTGTTTTGGACCACTGCGCTTCCACTTCTATGCCTACCCATGCTGTCAGCTCCTTCTTCAGGTATTCCCCTAGTTTTACCAAAATCAACACACCTGAAATCCAGTACTTCTGATTTCTTTGCATCTGCTTTCGCTTTTATATCAAACCATATTGTGTGATGATCCACCTGGACATTTGAAACACTTCCATTTCTGAGCATTAGATCCAGTGTTGACCCTTCTCTCATGGGTTTCCTCACCACGTGTCTGAGCAGAGCACTTTGACAGGCATCCACGATCTCTGTGCTCCACTGATTCTGCTGGACCCAGCCATAAAAATGTAGTTTTCTTGGGATTTAATTTCAATTGATTACTCGCAAGCCAGTTTTCCATAGCGTCCCACAGATCAATCCAGAGACTTGTGGGTTATGTCCCTCTACCAGCAGGCGGAGATAGAGAGAACTTCAGAGGTTTACTATATGTGGTCATGTGCAGTCACCTTTACTTCTGTATTCTCTCTATCTAGCAGGTGGATGGTCATATCTGTGCAGCTCTGGATTGATTGGCTCTTGGCATGGTTCCCTGGGTTGAGCTTCTGGGGTCTGAGGTGGCCTGGGACTTGGGTGCACACCTGGTGATGCCAGGTCCGTCCCTTCCTCCCCCTTCAACCCCTCTTCTCTGCCTGACTGGGGTTTGTGGTTCTCACTCTCCTGACTTTAAAAGGAGTCAGAGTTTCTTTTGCTCCGGCGTCCTCTCCTGCCTTAAAATAAATAAATAAATGCCGTTTGAGCACTGTTAAAAAAAAAAAAAATCTCAGTCTGAGATTTGTCCAGCACGGCAAGCTCATGCCGGTTTGCAGTACCAGCTGAATGGTGTGAGCACCGACTTGGCATGTGACAGTGATTCCTGAAAGGGTGAGTAGTCATCCTATCTGTGCCAGTGGGCAGAGCAAAAGTGGCTCCCAGTGTGGGAGCCACTGGGCTGCTGCAGTTTCCCGTGCTGGAATTCCATTGTACAGCCCAACTTTGTGGAGCAGTGTGCTCCTTTCATCCCAGCTCACTTTGGTGGGCGCAGGGCACTTGTTTTCTTGGGTGTGTGTGTGCGCTTAATGGCTCCATCTTTCTTGTCACGCCACATGGCAATGCTGAAGCCCCAGCTCTCCCCTAGGGCCTGATCTGCTTGTGATTCAGGCAGTTTTATATGTAGGCTTTTCAGAAATGTGACTGGGGAACTGGTGTGGATCACTCCCAGTTTCTTCATATTGGTTATTTAAGGGTTTCTAAGAAAGGAGGCCTGGGGCTGTTTGCAGACTCCTGTGGGAGTCCTCGGGTCTCCCACAGCTTTCCAGGGGCAAGGTCGGAGACCCATTAGTCCTCTAGCTGTTCTGTGGCAGCGAGAGCCTTAAGCTGCAGCTTGGAAAGTACTGACTATGATTGTCTTCTGGTAGAGATGCCTGTGCTTCACTTGGTGATTTTCACTAAGAATATTTCTGGACCCTCCTTAATGAGGTTCAGGGTGTGTGTACATCATTAATGGAAGGGAGAAATGGATCAGGATTAGAGATCCTACTGTAGGTTTTTCACTCTTTCCCTCTTCCCCTTTCTCAGAGCATGGCAGTACAGTTTGTTTAGTAGTCAGGCTTAGGGCTGTTGACTCCATGTTTCTGTGAGACATGTTACATTCTGAGGCTAGTGCAGGCTTCTTGGGTTTCTCTGAGTTTCCATGGTAATCCTGCACCCTCTGTGCTGCTCTGGTGGCATTTGCTGTGTGTGTACTGTTTATATCAAACTAGTTTTATTCAGGAGAGTGGCTGGCCTTTCAGCCTGAAGGTTACAGGTTAAAGGCTGGTTTTATCCATCCTATTAGAAACTGTGGGCGCGGCTAGATTTCCAGTGGGGCATATTTTATTTCATTCTCTTATTGCTTGCCTGGCCAAGTAGTTCTTACATGACTTCTTACATGACTGGAACAGTTATTAGAACTCTACAGTACTAAAGATTGCCTCTCTCTCTCTCTCTCTCTGCACACTGATACTGGCCGCTCCTTTGCATACTAGCCTCAGCTACCCTGGTATCTGCAGTGTACCCGGTACCTTTCTCTACCTCACCACCTCTCCCTCCACTAGTCCGTTCCCCTCTCTCTCCTTCCCCTCATTCCCTTTCCTCCTTTCCTGAAGTTACTATTGAGGAAAACTACATTTCTCCTTTCTCCTCAAAATGTACCACCTGTTCCTCTGATCCCATTCCCACCCACCTTCTTAATGCCATCTCTCCTGCTCTTATTCCTTTATCTGTCACATTCTCAACCTCTCACTTTCCACTGCAACTGTCCCCTACCGCCTTTAAACATGCTGTGGTCACACCTCTCCTTAAGAGCCTTCACTCGACCCTACTTGTCCCTACCGACCCATCTCCCTCCTTCCTTTTCTCTCCAAATTACTTGAGCGTGCTGTTCACCGCCGCTCTGCCTTGATTTTCTCTCCTCACATGCTATTCTTGACCCACTACAATCTGGTTTTCGCCCTCTCCACTCAACCGAAACTGCGCTTACTAAAGTCTCCAATGACCTATTACTGGCTAAATCCAGAGGTCCATATTCCATCCTCATTCTTCTTGATCTTTCCGCTGCTTTTGACACTGTCGATTACAGCATACTTCTCGATACCCTGGTCCTCACTTGGATTCCAGGGCTCTGTCCTTTCCTGGTTGTCTTCCTACCTCTCCCTCCGCACCTTTAGTGTTCACTCTGGTGGATCCTCTTCTACTTCTATCCCTCTGCCTGTCGGCGTACCTCAGGGTTCTGTTCTCGGTCCCCTCCTCTTTTCTTCCCTTGGTTCATTAATCTCATCCCATGGCTTTTCCTACCATCTCTATGCTGATGACTCCCAAATCTACCTTTCTACCCCTGATATCTCACCTTGCATCCAAACCAAAGTTTCAGCGTGCTTGTCTGACATTGCTGTCTGGATGTCTCAACGCCACCTGAAATTAATATGACCAAAACCGAGCTTCTCATTTCCCCCCCCAAACCCACCTCCCCGCTCCCCCCGTTTTCTGCTGATGGCTCTCTCATTCTCCCTGTCTCCTCAGCTCGAAACCTTGGGGTCATCTTTGACTCTTCTCTCTCCTTCTCTGCTCATATCCAGCAGATTGCCAAGACCTGTCGTTTCTTTCTTTACAACATCTGTAAAATCCGCCCCTTTCTTTCCGAGCACTCTACCAAAACCCTCATCCACACCTTTGTCACCTCTCGTTTAGACTACTGCAATCTGCTTCTTGCTGGCCTCCCACTTAGTCACCTCTCCCCCCTCCAGTCGGTTCAAAACTCTGCTGCCCGTCTCGTCTTCCGCCAGGGTCGCTTTACTCATACTACCCCTCTCCTCAAGACCCTTCACTGGCTCCCTATCCATTTTCGTATCCTGTTCAAACTTCTTCTACTAACCTATAAATGTACTCACTCTGCTGCTCCCCAGTATCTCTCCACACTCGTCCTTCCCTACACCCCTTCCCGTGCACTCCGCTCCATGGATAAATCCTTCTTATCTGTTCCCTTCTCCACTACTGCCAACTCCAGACTTCGCGCCTTCTGTCTCGCTGCACCCTACGCCTGGAATAAACTTCCTGAGCCCCTACGTCTTGCCCCATCCTTGGCCACCTTTAAATCTAGACTGAAAGCCCACCTCTTTAACATTGCTTTTGACTCGTAACCACTCGCCTCAACCTACCCTCCTCTCTTCCTTCCCATTCACATTAATTGATTTGATTTGCTTACTTTATTTATTTTTTGTCTATTAGATTGTAAGCTCTTTGAGCAGGGACTGTCTTTCTTCTATGTTTGTGCTGTGCTGCATATGCCTTGTAGCGCTATAGAAATGCTAAATAGTAGTAGTAGTAGTAGTACCTCTAATTGCTTTCATGGTATGGGGTACCTAAATTTCATGAGGAGTCATCCAGGAGTTACTTCAGTGTAGAGGTAGCTTAATAGTAGTTGCAATCAGCTGAGAGTAAGCACAGAGCTCTAGGGGTACTGCTTCACGACCCACTGCAGCTTGCTGTCTGTAGTGCGCAATGGTGCAACAGCCATATTCTGCTACACCATCTGTCTCTGGTTCTCAGCTGCACTTGTTAGCTCCAATGCGCAGCAGTTATAGTGCACAGTCACACCAGCCAATTCTCGTCTCTATCTGTAAGAAATTAGCGCTGGCTTAGGCATCAGACCACTGATGTGGCTTGTTCCAAGTCACATTTGACTACCTGCCTTTTGGAAGTAATCTTGGGACTGGAGAAGATCTAGGGCAGTTGGGGACTTCCAAGTCTCGGAGATTGCCAGGGGACGAGTTTAAGGATGATTTTTAATCCGCTTGCTTTTGTCGTAGGTTTTGTGGGGCCAAGAAAACCACTTTCTGGGTTTCCACTTCCACTACGACAAGCCACCTCGCTGCTGATAGAATGAGCTCTGTTTGAACTCCAGGTCAACCTATGCCTGCTGCATCTTCCAATGATGGAGTCTCAGTTCACTCCTCAGGCAGGACTGTACTGGTTTCAGGAGGAGTGGACCAAGATTACCTCAGCTCAGATGTGTCTTGTTTGTTACATTTGTACCCCGCACTTTCCCACTCATGGCAGGCTCTATGCGGTGGGCAATGGAGGGTTAAGTGACTTGCCCAGAGTCACAAGGAGCTGCCTGTGGCGGGAATCAAACTCAGTTCCTCAGTTCCCCAGGACCAAAGTCTATTGCACAGTTGCAACCTGGACTTCACTACAGATTTTTCTTGGAGTCTACATGCAAGCTCAAATGCTGTCAGGCAGTTCTTGCCACCTTACCAGCATTTCTTCCTGTAGGCACAGTCGAGTCTGTCCCCAGTTGCAAATGGGGAATGGGAAGTTGTTCCCTTTGCTTTGTAGTTCTAACCAGGGAGCTTCCTTCCAGCTGAGTTTGGACACCATAAGAGTCTAGGGTGTTTACGGTTCAGCTTTTCACAATGGGAACCTTGCAGTGTGTAATGGTTCTGTCTGGTGGGGAGAGTTTCTAGCCTCCCTGGACCTCAAGGAAACTTAGTTTCATATTCCCAGTGCTCCTTGCTGCAAAGGGATCTTAACGATTTATGACCATGTCATTCAGCCTTTCCATGTTGCCGAGGACATTTTTGCAAGGTCATGGTGGCAGCTTTCCTTTGTGAGGATGGATTGCAGGTTCAGCCATACCTCGTGACTGGCTGATTTGCGGCTCTCTCTATCAAGAGACTCTGCAAACTTCATCCAAGATACCTACTCGTCTTTAGTCCTTAGGATTGGTAATCAGTGTCACCAAGAGTCAGTTGTTTCCCTTACAAATCTTGGATTATCGGGGAGTGCTGTTCCATATAGGCTTGGGAAGTCCTTTCTTTCTTTTACTCCTCAGGAACAGGTGCCAACCCAAGTCAGGTTTTACTTTCTCTACCAAATCCAGGATATGGGAATAGGTTCAAGTTATGGGCACAAGGTTCTCTTTTTTTTTTTTTTTTTTTTTTTTTGGACAGTCCCCCATGGGCCTGATTCGTATCAGACCACTTCAGGGGTTCCTTCTCTGCTTTGGTCCCCATCTCTATGGTTCCCTTCAAGCCAACTTAGTCTCAATGGATGATTTCAACACAGCTTTCTGCTGATATTTCAGTTCTGTCTCCCTGAAGGTGGCTATCTGCAGCTTGTAGGCTGCTAGGCTGTGCTGTAACTGGCGGCAACAGATTTCAGATCCTTTCCAGAAGGCAGACAGTCAACTGCCTCCTCACTTGCCAGATGTAGTCAAGGCAGGCTTATTTGCCAGTTTTCTTCTATGATTTGTTTCGGGTGTTAAATAAACAGACATTTGTGGCAGTCACAACCTGCTATTTGATGTGGGTGCGCTGCTGGGTGATGAATGCAGCTTCTAATGATGGCTGGTTCAGCTCACTTTTCAGGGCAACTATTGTTCGAGGACTCCATGAAGTTGGTGGAAGACCTGAGTGACTTATAGACTCAGCGTCTTCCTGAGGACATGTCTACAAGTTCTTTTCGGTTGGGTCAGGCTCACCCTTACCTCTATGACATCAGGGCTATCGTCCTGGGCAGCCTAGTTTTCTTTAGCAATCCAGTCCAGGTAGGTTCTCGGAACTCCAGACTTCATCCGTTTGAGATCCTCTGGATTTCTACTGGTGACGGGCGCACAGTACTGTCTTTTCTGCATACGGTGGTTTCTGCCTTTCATCCCTTTCCACCTTTTTCTCTTCCCGCTTCTTGGATGTTCACCATATACTCCTATACTATTTGGAAGTGACCAGCGAGTTCCATTCCTTGTCATCAAGCAGATGAAGCCATTACGTATGGGTTGTGTCCATCAACCAGCAGGGGGAGATAGCACTCAACTTTTCTCAGTGCCTCATGGCCAGCTAGCTGCACTGCTTCTTCAGTATTCTCTATCTCCCCAAGCAGGGTGGCTGCAGCTTCTTCGAGCTCCATCAAAATCTGCCTGGGGGTGGCTCCTGGCTTGCCAGTTGTTAGCCGGGGTGTTAGAGGCTATAGCAGCTTCACTTTGAAGGCACATAGGTCAGGCCTTTCCCTGCCTTACCCATGCCCCCATGGATGTGGACATATTAGCTTGCTTTTCCCTGTCCTTTCCCACTCATCTGAGCCTCCGGAGTGTTTTTATTTACCTCTGCTTTCCTCACAGCGTTAAAAAAAAAGAAAAGGTCGCGTCGCGCTTTAGCGCAGCGATCTTGGAAAAGAGGTTTTTTTTCTTGAGATTCTTCTGCAGGACCGGAGCTGTGATACTCGGTCCAGTGAGGTGTGTTTTCTGACTCCTCTGGCGTGGGGCCGCGATTGGGACGTTTTTGGCGCGAACCGCCATTTTTAAATTTTACCGTAGTTTTCGGCGATGGCTGCGGAGACTGTAAAACGCTGTTCTAAATGTGGCAAGTGCAAATCAGCAGCGGGGCTCTGTAATTCGTGCTGTACAGACGGTAGAGCCGGCCCGAGCATGGCGAGCAGCGATCTTTCGCGCTCTGAGCTGGCAGCGGACGCCATTTTGGATTTTCCACACGGCGCAGCCTCCATTGCAACGGAGAGCCCTGAATCCGGTCGGGGGGGGGGGGGGGGTCCTCTGAGTGAGGCTAATAATAGAGCTGATAGCCCTGGGCAGGATCCGGGCGGTCAGGGAGCGGTTTTCTCCCCTGATTTTGTTTTAATGCTGCATAGGGCATACATGCTTAAAAGAGCTCTTCCACAGGGATCTTCAGAACCTCTGCCTGCGCCCCCCCCCCCCCCCCCCCCCCCCCCGGTGGATCCTGGCCTTTGGAGTTGGCTTTGCCTGTTTCTTATCCTCCTGTTAAACGCAGAAGGGCTAATTCCCCTTCTGAGTGTGGTGCACCCCCCTTCCCCCCCCCCCCCCCCCCCCCCCCCCCCCCGTGGTCAGGCTATGAGGATTCTGAGGGGTCTGGCAGAACTTCTTGGGCTGAGGAGCCAGAGTCGAGTGCAGAATTGCCACAGGAGCTGGATGATCCGTCTGCGGTGAGGATTTTCCACCGTGAGGAGCTGCCAGCACTTATTTCAGAATCCTTATAAGCCCTCTCGATTGAAGATCCTAACTCCATCCAAGAGCTTATTTCGGCTCAATGGGCTGACCCCGAGGGACCTTTGAAGGTTGCCAGGGCTATGGGGCAATTATACTCTCTGAGTGAGGAACATTTGGCTCGCTTTGCAATTCCTAAAGTGGATGCCCTGGTCAGGGCTGTGACAAAGAGAACTACCCTCCCTTTTGAAGGAGGTGTTGCCCTGAAGGATATTCAAGACCGCAGGCTTGATTCAGCTCTGAAGCGGTCCTTTGATTTGGCAGGTCTCACTGTTCGGGCGTCTGCATGCAGTTGTTATGCTGCTAGAGCCTGCCTGGCTTGGTTACAGCAGGCAGTGGAACAGCCCGATGATGGAGCGGAGACCTTATCTGAAGTGGCTCCGCGGATGGAGTCGACCTTGTCCTTTTTGGCTGATGCCCTTTATGATATGGTCAGAGCTTTGGCTAAGCAAATGGCTGTAGCAGTGGCAGCTCGCCGCACTCTTTGGCTACGACATTGGGCGGCGGACATGGCCTCTAAGCAAAGGTTGGTGAAGTTGCCCTTTCAAGGCCTTCTCCTGTTTGGTGAGGAGCTGGAAAACATTGTTAAAGGCCTGGGGGATTCCAAACCTCAGCGCTTGCCCGAAGATAGGCCGAAGCCTTCCTCTAAGGGTCAGGCGGTCCGCTCCTCTTACAGACCTCGCTTCCGTGAAGCTAGAAGGTACCGCCCGGGGCATGCTGCTGGGTTCACTTTGCGTGCCCGTTTTCAGCAGAGAAACTCCTTTCGCTCGGACAAACGTTCTGCAGCTGCCGGTTCAAGGCGTTGAGTTCAGGGGCGACCCTCTCAATGATGGTGTGCCGGCCCTCTCCTCGTTTCCTGTCATCGGAGGAAGACTTTCCCTCTTTCTCGAGGAATGGGTCAAGATTACCTCAGATCAGTGGGTTTTGAACCTGATCAGAAATGGCTATAGATTGGAATTCAATGCCCCGGTGAGAGACGTGTTTGTGGAGTCCCGATGCGGTTCTGCCGCCAAACGGGCGGCGGTAGAGGAGACTGTGCCAGATAGGGGCTGTGACCCCAGTGCCTCCTGCCGAACAAGGTCTAGGCCGCTACTCCATTTACTTTGTGGTGCCACGAAAAGGCGGGTCTTTTCGCCCGATCCTGTACTTAAAAGAGCTAAACAAGTCCTTAAGAGTGCGGCATTTTCACATGGAAACTCTGCGCTCCGTCATTGCGGCGGTACAGCCAGGAGAGTTTCTCACGTCTCTGGACCTGAAAAAAGCTTACTTGCACATTCCAATTTGGCCCCCGCACCAGAAGTTTCTGCAGTTTGCGGTGTTGGGAAAACATTTCCAGTTTCGGGCCTTGCCTTTTGGCCTCGCCACAGCTCCCCGAACCTTCTCCAAGGTAATGGTGGTAGTAGCTGCCTTTCTCAGGCGAGAGGGTATCCGGGTTCACCCATACCTAGATGACTGGCTCATCAGAGCAGACTCAGAAAAAGAGAGTCATCTAGCTACAGCCAGAGTGGTTTCAGTCCTTCAATCTCTGGGCTGGGTCGTCAATATGGCCAAAAGTTCCTGACCCCCTCACAATCTCTAGAATATTTGGGGGCCAGGTTCGACACAGCCTCGGGCTATGTGTTTCTTCCCAAACAAAGGCGGTGCAAGCTTCAGAATCAGGTCCGTCTGCTCCTGAGGATGCCCCGCCCGCGAGCTTGGGACATTGTCCAGCTGTTGGGATCAATGACGGCCACCTTGGAAGTGGTGCCATGGGTGAGAGCGCACCTGAGACCTCTACAGTATTCTCTACTTCAACGATGGTCTCCAGTATCTCAGGATTATCAGTGCAGATTTTCTTGGCTCCCTGCGGCCCGCCTCAGTATGGAGTGGTGGCTCTCGGACAACATGTTGCGGCGGGGAATGCCGCTGGCGCTCCCCGATTGGTGTCTAGTGGTGACAGATGCCAGCCTGAAGGGCTGGGGCGCACATTGCCAGGGGAAGCATGCCCAGGGTCTGTGGACGCCCGATGAATCGGAGTGGTCTATCAACCGCCTGGAGTTGAAAGCGGTGTTTCTGGCTCTTCTAGCCTTTCAAGTGACCCTGGAAGGATTGGCTGTCCGAGTGATGTCGGACAACACGACAACAGTGGCCTACATAAATCGACAAGGCGGCACTCAGTGCAGAGCTCTAGCCGCGCAGGCCGAACAAATTTACCACTGGGCCGAGCTGTATCTACAGTCCCTGTCAGCAGCTCACATTGCAGGTCAGAGCAACGTGCAAGCCGACTATCTAAGCAGGCATCAGATCGATCCAGCGGAGTGGGAACTAGCAGACAATGTATTCCTGCAGATATGTGCCAAATGGGGCAAGCCAGTGATGGATCTTATGGTGACCAGTTCCAATGCCAAAGTCCCGTGCTTCTTCAGCAGACGGGAGGGATCCTCGCGCTGCCGGGTTGGATGCCTTGGCTCAACCCTGGCCCCTGGGCTTGCTGTATGTGTTCCTTCCGTGGCCCTTGATAGGGCGAGTGCTCCTGCGGATTCGGCTGCATCCAGGAGAAGTGGTGCTCATCGCTCCGAATTGGCCCAGGAGGCCTTGGTATGCGGACCTCTGACAGATGCTGTTGGAGGCTCCCTTTCCGTTACCTCTGGTTCCGCACCTGTTGTCACAGGGTCCGGTAGCCATGGAGGACGCCTGCCGCTTTGGTCTTATGGCATGGCGATTGAGAGGGCGCAATTGAGCGATAAAGGCTACTCAAATAAGGTAATTTCCACTCTCCTGCAGGCCCGTAAGCGCTCCACTTCCGTGGCTTATGCCAGGATTTGGCGCCAGTTTGAAGTCTGGTGTGTTTCAAGAGCGCTTTCTCCGTTGCGGGCTCCTGTCTTGCCGATTCTAGACTTCTTGCAGGATGGTGTACACAAAGGCTTGGCCTATAATTCCCTGCGGGTGCAAGTGACAGCATTGGCCTCCCTGCGTGGCAAGGTTGAAGGCGTGTCCTTAGCTGCTCATCCAGATGTGGCACGGTTTCTTAGAGGGGTGCTTCGGCTCCGTCCTCCCATGTGGGCACCTTGTCCAGCTTGGAACCTGGGGTTAGTATTGAAGGCCCTTCAGGGTGCTTCCTTTGAACTGCTTCGGCGTGCTTCAGAGAAAGATTTGACACTGAAGGCCGTCTTTTTAGTGGCCATTACCTCGGCGAGACGGGTGTCAGAGCTCCAGGTCCAGGTCCTGTAGAGACCCTTTTCTGCAATTCTCAGAGTCAGGGGTCATGGTTCGGACCGTGCCTTCCTTCATCACCTAAACCAGCCTGTTTTTCTTCCCTCCTTTGTTGAGGAGGAGTTTCCAGGTTCATTTGGGCAGTTGCACCTTTTGGATGTGCGCAGGACTCTGTTGCAGTATCTGCGAATTACAAATTCTTTCAGGACCTCTGATCATCTTTTTTTTTTTTTTGTTACATTTGTACCCTGCGCTTTCCCACTCATGGCAGGCTCAATGCGGCTTACATGGGGCAATGGAGGGTTAAGTGACTTGCCCAGAGTCACAAGGAGCTGCCTGTGCCTGAAGTGGGAATCGAACTCAGTTCCTCACGACCAAAGTCCACCACCCTAACCACTAGGCCACTCCTGCTGTTTGCAGGTCCTCGCAGAGGGTCTTCAGCGTCTGAAGCCACTATTGCCCGTTGGCTCAAAGAAGCTATCTTTTCAGCATATCTGCTGTCTGGCCGGGCTCCGCCTGAAGCCTATAAGGCTCATTCCACAAGAGCGATTTCCTCTTCCTGGGCAGAAACTGGAGCACTATCTCTTCATGAGATTTGCAGTGCTGCAACATGGGCTTCTAAGCTCTCTTTCGCCCAGCATTACAGGCTGGATGTGGCTGCCAGGAGGGATGCGCGTTTTGGAGCACAGGTGCTAGCGCGTGGTGTGGCTTGTTCCCACCCTATTTAGGGATTGCTTTGTTACATCCCATACGTAATGGCTTCATCTGCTTGATGACAAGGAAGGGAAAATTAGGTTCTTACCATGATAATTTTCTTTCCTTTAGTCATAGCAGATGAAGCCATGAGCCCTCCCTGTATGATTGTCTGTATTGCAGTGATTCTGATTTTAGGTGCTGCTGTTGTTTCCTGAAGTTATATTCCTTCCTTGGGTAGTCGGAAAACAGTCTTCAGGATTCTTGTTACAGTTATAGGAGGATGAGTTCATTCCCTCCAGTTCATGTTTTGGGAGGATGAGTTTATTCCCTCCAGGAGGATGCAAGTATTCCCTCCGTTTATACAAAGTGGAGGATGAGTTTATTCCCTCCAGGAGGATGAGTTCATTCCCTCCTTTTTTGAGTATACTGAAGAGGCAGTGGAGCTGGCTGGCCATGAGGCACTGTGAAAAGTTGAGTGTTCTCTATCTCCCCATGCTGGTTGATGGACACAACCCATACGTAATGGCTTCATCTGCTATGACTAAAGGAAAGAAAATTATCAGGGTAAGAACCTAATTTTCCCTTCTCCTGTCTTCCCTTAACTAATCCCTACACAATACTAATTGTACCTAACATACTGGAATAACCATGTTAACAATACTATGTAAGCCACATTGAGACTGCAAATAGGTGGGAAAATGTGGGATACAAGTGCAATAAACAAATAAAGGTAAACACAATTAATCCTGACCCTGTAAGAACAGCAAGTTTAAAAAATCACGAAACCACGCTTCTGGGTTAGCGACAGGCACCATATGGAAATTGCTGCGGGGGACCCGTTCAAACAGAGGGATAATTATGGGTGGGGTGGTGGAGGGAAGGAGATATGCAGGAGGAGTGAGGGGCATGAGTGGGAGGGGGAGGAAGGGGTGAAATCTTGTATATGGGGGTCGAGGGGAGGGTGAGATGCTGCATGGAGAGGGGAGAGTTGACATAGGGAGCGGAGGGAAGGGAGAGATGATGCACGGGGGAGAGAGGAAGAAATACTGGATATGATGTGTGGGGGGAGGGCCGCAAAAAATGTCTCTGATAAGTACCCAACATCCGCCCATCTACTACCTCTTTTA
Source organism: Microcaecilia unicolor (assembly GCF_901765095.1). NCBI lineage: Eukaryota > Metazoa > Chordata > Amphibia > Gymnophiona > Siphonopidae > Microcaecilia > Microcaecilia unicolor. The sequence continues at coordinate 25,809,541 of NC_044043.1, forward strand.
CATCAGCTTAGGATCAACTGTATTTAAATCATGTATTGACTTGATCATAACCTTTTACATTAGCCTATGATCAACTGTATTTAAAACATGTATTGATTTTAACATAACCTCACTCTGTAAGCCACATTGAGCCTGCAAAAAGGTGGGATAATGTGGGGTACAAATGCAATAAATAAAAAATAAAATAAGGGTGCCTTGAGCTGAAAAAGTTTGGGACCCACTAGCGTAGATGATTTAAGTTGACTGTAGCACCCATGTTTGTGAAAGGGTGTTTCTATGGCTGGGATATTCAGAATAAATTGGCTAAGCATTCACTTTAAAACCCTATGCCCAAGGTCTGAGAAACAGAATGCATTGGTACAATGCTGTATCCATGTATCTTTTTTTTTTTTTTTTTTCCTGTACTGATGACTGTACAGCATCTGTTTGTTTCTTTCAGGATAAATATCCATGCACTTCAGTGTTGGCCAGAGGAAGTACACAGCAATGGATTTAGGTATGTTGGATTTTTTTCTCTGTTCATCTTAGCTGATTCACCTTTGCCCATGTCTGTAACAGAGGAGACAGTGCCTTCCTTTCTCTCTGCAAGGAAACACAAACTGTGACTGCAAAAAGTGAAATAAATAAAATCATAGGGCCCACCTGGTTTGACCACATTTACTTCCTGGATCACACATTGTATCAGGGAGTATGATTTGACAACTGTGAGTGTGCATTAGGAAAAGACAACTGAAACAAGCTGGGTTTTAATGAGATTTGTAGGCTGTGTTGCTATTATTTTTCATGGCGTGCACAGCTTCTAGCCTGAACTGACTGAAGATATCTTATCATACCATATTCATAGCAGCTTTTGAAAGCTTTTCAGAAAGAAGTTTAGAAGAGAAAAGAGGAACATGGCAATTTAGGGAAAGATGCAATTTTTTGAACCAGAAGACTTCATTGCCATCAGGGAAGAAGACAGCATGCTTTAGAAGAATCCAATAGAAGCTGAATTAAAGTTACACCACTGGTGGTTTGTTCTTCAGTTAGTCATCTCCACTGTTTCCAGTGCAGCATTGAGAAGTGTGGAGTTTGGTTATTCTGTTTTCCTTTGAACTGTTTAATTCTCCAAGGACAAGCAGACTGAATTATTCATACACATGGGTCGATGAACAACGTCGGCCCGGAAATCATCATAAAAATGGCAAAAAATAAAAATTTGCTAGAGCCTTCTGGTGTGCGTGCAATGCTGCACTGCGCGGACTGACTTCTCACCTGTCGCGCAACCGTGCTACTCCTAAGTACATAAGTAATGCCACACTGGGAAAAGACCAAAGGTCCATCGAGCCCAGCATTCTGTCCACGACAGCGGCCAATCCAGGCCAAGGGCACCTGGCAAGCTTCCCAAACGTACAAACGTTCTATACATGTTGTTCCTGGAATTGTGGATTTTTCCTAAGTCCATTTAGTAGTGGACTTGTCCTTTAGGAAACCGTCTAACCCCTTTTTAAACTCTGCTAAGCTAACCGCCTTCACCACGTTCTCCGGCAACGACTTTGAGTTTAATTATGCATTGGGTGAAGAAATATTTTCTCCGATTTGTTTTAAATTTACTACACTGTAGTTTCATCGCATGCCCCCTAGTCCTAGTATTTTTGGAAAGCGTGAACAGATGCTTCACATCCACCTGTTCCACTCCACTCAATATTTTATATACCTCTTATCGTGTCTCCCCTCAGCCGTCTGTTCTCCAAGCTGAAAAGCCCTAGCCTCCTTAGTCTTTCTTCGTAGGGAAGTCGTCCCATCCCCACTATCATTTTAGTCGCCCTTCGCTGCACCTTTTCCAATTCTACTATATCTTTCTTGAGATGCGGCGACCAGAAGTGAACACAATACTCAAGGTGCGGTCACACCATGGAGCGATACAACGGCATTATAACATCCTCACACCTGTTTTCCATACCTTTCCTAATAATACCCAACATTCTATTCGCTTTCCTAGCCGCAGCAGCACACTGAGCAGAAGGTTTCAGTGTATTATAAACGACTACACCCAGATCCCTTTCTTGGTCCGTAACTCCTAATGTGGAACCTTGCTATATAATTCAGGTTCTTTTTTCCCCACATGCATCACCTTACACTTGCTCACATTAAACGTCGTCTGCCATTTAGCCGCCCAGTCTCCCAGTCTCGTAAGGTCCTTCTATAATTTTTCACAATCCTGTCGCGAGTTAACGACTTTGAATAACTTTGTGTCATCAGCAAATTTAATTACCTCGCTAGTTACTCCCATCTCTAAATCATTTATAAATGTGTTAAAAAGCAGCGGTCCTGGCACAGACCCCTGAGGAACCCCACTAACTACCCTTCTCCATTGTGAATACTGCCCATTTAACCCCATTCTCTGTTTCCTATCCTTCAACCAGTTTTTAATCCACTCTGTTTCTTTTCTTCCGTGCAGTGAGCATCATCTTTTTCTATGCCTCCTCTCTTCACTCCCGGGAAAGAGCCTTCTTCAATTTTACTCATTACTCATTCGGTTTTTGTTTTCATTTAATTCTGTTAAAAAAAGTTTTCCCTTTATTTTTTCTTAGTTTGGTTTCCCTATTAAAGTTTCCTTTCTTTTTCGTAGTGGCCATTTTTTAGGCCACACGGTCGGGTGTCTCCCTTTTTGTGCCTTTTTTCTCTGCACAGTCGAGCCATTTGATTTCACCGCTGTGGTCTTCCCTTCCATGTCTTCGAAGACTCCCAGTGGCTTCAAACGTTGTACTCGGTTCAGCCGAACCATCTCAGGTACAGATACCCATTCCTGGTGTATCCAGTGCCTTGGGCTCTTTGTCTTCGTATGAAGAAAAGGTTACAACTTGCTTGAGAAGCCCAGAGAGAGAAACTTTTTTTAGGGGCTCGGTCTGGTCCTCCAATGTCGGCATTGAGGTCGTCGGGAGTGGAGATAGATATGGCTGCTGAGAGGCCATATCACGCTGTGAGCAGTGAGGCATCGAGTGGGTCTCCACCTGCCTCGAGGCCTCCTGCTGTACAGACCCCCCTGGGACCGTCCACCGTCAGACCCGACCCCGAAGCAATGTGGGAATTGGACGTCCTCGGCACCGAGGAGCCTCAAGCGAAAGCTAAGAAGCACCGACACTGTTCCCCCTCGATGCATGGTGCTGGGAATATCCAGAATCTCTGCTCAAGGTATAGCGATGCGCAGACTCTTATGGCTGCGTGTCTCTGACTTAGACCATTCGGTCCAGCAGCGGATTGCGAATGTTCCTTGCTGAGGGATAACCTTTTTGGAGAAAAGGTAGAGGATCTACACGCAATAGAGTTGGAAAAGGCATTATATGCTCCACACAACTTTTTTGCATTGTTACATTTAGGGAGGGCACAAACACCGAAGATATTTAAAGATGGGATAATGCTGCACCCCATGCAGGAAGCTTGGAGGGTGTTATTTAAGAAGTTAGGGGGCAATGTAGAAGTGTCAGATTAGCTGACATTGAGGGGAAATATAGCTTTTCCGCCGGGCAACGAAAATCCCATCTTCCGTTCATGGGAACACTAAAAAACCTCCTAGTTGAGGAGGTTGTAGCAGAAGGTGCCCGGCGGGAGAGAGAAGCCATAGCATCTGTGTGCTTTTTGATTGGCTTCTCTCTCCCGCCGGGCACCTTCTGCTACAACCTCCTCAACTAGGAGGTTTTTTGGTGGGCCACAGAGTGCTCCCTATTTCAGGAGTAGGTACACTCCTGCGTCTTGCCAGCCTACTCAGCAGGGACGTAGCCACACCTTGCGGTGGGAGGCACATTTTAGTCTGCTGCCCCACCGCCTCACGCTCCCCCCGAAAAAGCAAATACCTTTGCTGGCGGGAGTCCCCAACCCCTGCCAGCCGAAGCCTTCTTCAACACAGGTCTCCGGTGCAGCAACATTTGCTGCCCTGCTCTTTCTCCTTGCTCTGCACGCTCCTTTACATGAAACTGAGCATGCAGGACGTCAGGAGGAAGAAAGAGGGCCGGAAACCGGTGCTGAAGAAGGCTTAGTCTGGCGAGGTTTGGGGACCCCTGCCAGCAAAACCAGGGGCCCAGATGAAATTTGGGGGGGGGGGGGGGGCCAGGCCACCATGACCCCACCAAGCTATGCCACTGCTACTCAGGCTCAACCCCAGTGCGCTTGTTCCCATCAACAGCGTTCGCCTAAGGTGCCTGCTGCTCACCAGCAAAAGCAAGGGACGGGCTTTTCATGCTCTAGGAAAGCAAAAGTAAAAGTGTCCGTGTCGGATGACTTGCCGGTTGGGGGGAGGTTGGTGTTTTTTCACCACTCATAACCTCCGACCGGTGGGTTCTTACATAAGTATTGCCATACTGGGAAAGACCAAAGGTCCATCGAGCCCAGCATCCTGTTTCCAACAGTGGCCAATCCCAGGTCACAAATACCTGGCAAGATCCCAAAAATGTAGAAAACATTTTATACTGCTTATCCCAGAAATAGTGGATTTTCCCAAGTCCATTTATGTTTCAACAATTTTTATTGGTGTTATATTAAAACCAACATACCAAACAATCTGCAGGTCAATATACATACACTAAACATTTCTAACAGAGCGGAAAAGAACCCACAAATATTATGCCCATTCCACCTTCAACTCTACTACACTCCCCCCCCCCTCCCCAAACTCCTACCTCCCATAAACCACCCCTGTCCTATATCTATATATGCATTATAATCATGTATCATAGTAACATAGTAGATGACGGCAGAAAAAGACCCGCAGGGTCCATCCAGTCTGCCCAACAAGATAAACTCATGTGTATACCTTACCTTGATTTGTACCTGTCTTTTTCAGGGCACAGACCGTATCTAGTCCAACAGGGCAACCATTAATAGCCCCCAACCTCCTTAACTCTCTTACAACAACTACGAGGGCGAACTAACTCCTACTATGGATAAACCCCTGTTGAAGGACCTTCTTCCCTTACCCCCCACCTCAAGGTCCTCTTCAAAAGTCCAATGTCACGACATCTTATTTTACTACTCACTTAGGCTACTCCTCCCAAGTATTATCATTTATACTCCAGATTCTACAATATGCTAGACACAGCCCAGCCAGTTTCCCTTATTATAGTTGATCATTATGGAAACCTTAAATAACATTGTGTTCCCAGGGGTAAAACATTTCTTATTACCTTTAGCAAATGGTAGAGGTTTCTCTTTGCATTTTGCATATCCAATAGACCTCTACTCCTTAACCCTGCTATTCCTTCTATCCCCCTAAATCCACCTTAACCCTCCCCTCCTCCTCCTCCATCATCAGTCCTCCCACGCTCCCCTCCTACTCCCCCTCCCCCACCTACCACCCCACTCCCCCCCTATCAGAAACTGTTGAGCCCCAATGCACCACAAGCCTAGTACAGGAGATAGCTTTCTTCTCCTTACCGCATGTTATTGAGGATAAGACTACATCCCCGGGGACTTAAAATTTGGTGGTAGGGGTTCCACGTTTCCAAATAGGCCTTGCACCTCTTCGGTGACCCTCTAGCATCCCTCGCTTCCCATGCCGCCAATATGTGGACTTGATTTCTCCAATGTCAATAAACTGGTGCTCCTACCGCTGTCCAATATTGCATTATAGTTTTTCTCCCCACTAGGGCCAATTTGCGACATAATAACGCAGCTGGTATAGGCATATTTTTATATGTTTGGGGGTTATCCAACAACAATTGCTCCTCCGAACCTTTTATAGTTCGAGCCAATATCTGACCCATAAAATTTGTTATTTTTCCCCAAAAGGATTGCACTTGCGGACATCCCCACAGAGCAACGCGAGTATATGGACCGATTGCACACATTTAGCGCAATTGTGGAGGAGTGGCCTAGTGGTTAGGGTGGTGGACTTTGGTCCTGAGGAACTGAGTTCGATTCCCGGCACAGGCAGCTCCTTGTGACTCTGGGCAAGTCACTTAACCCTCCATTGCCCGCCGCATTGAGCCTACCATGAGTGGGAAAGCGCGGGGTACAAATGTAACTAAAATAAATTGTGTACTCCTCTTTCCCCCACATGCGCCAATTGGGCTCCATCCATATATGCTCTAAGCACCACTCGAAGCTCACATTCCCTTAATCTAGCATCCTTAGTCAACACCAGGATGCCCCGGATGGTGACAGCCACATCCCAGGTCCCCAATGTCACTCCCAGATCCTCTGCCCATTTAGTTTTCAAATAAGAAAAGTCCCGCCTTGGCTCTCCCTGCAACAAACCCTTATATATATTTGAAGCTGATAATCCTCGATTTGAAATGTCTTTAAAAAAAAGTCTCGGACTCTAGAGCCCAAGGCGAGCCGGAGGCTCAGCTGATCCAGGGCCATCAAGTAGTGTCTGATTTGTGCATTTGCAAATCTGTTGACCCATGTTTCTCCCACCCGGTCCTGAAGCTGCGTGAAGTTTATCATTTGTCCCTCTTTCGACAATAACTTTCTGTTCCCATGAACGGAAGATGGGATTTTCGTTGCCTGGCGGAAAAGCTATATTTCCCCTCAATGTCAGCTAATCTGACACTTCTACATTGCCCCCTAACTTCATGCTTCCTGCATGGGGTGCAGCATTATTCCATCTTTAAATATCTTCGGTGTTTTTGCCCTCCCTAAATGTAACAATGGAAAAAAGTTGTGTGGAGCATATAATGCCTTTTCCAACTCTATAACTCTATTGCGTGTGCCCAAACCAATCTCCCAGATGTCTCAGTAAACAGGTCCAGTTGTACGATCTTAAATCTGGCAGCCCCCCCCCCCCCCCCCACCCTTGACTCCACGATCCACTACTACTACTATTTAACATTTCTAAAGCGCTACCAGGGTTGCGCAGCGCTGTACAATTAACAAAGAAGGACAGTCCCTGCTCAAAGGAGCTTACAATCTCAGCCTTTCCACTCTAAGTTTTGTCTTTTTCCCCGCCAACAGAATTTACTGAATAATCTGTATACTTTCTTCAGGTCTGTTTGAGTTAATCTCAACGGCAGACTCTGGAGTGCGTATAACCATCTAGGAAATATTACCATCTGTTTTAACCCCACTCTTCCCAACAATGATATTGGAAGGTCCCTCCAACTGTGGAATTGCTTCTTAGTTGCTTCCATTAATGTCCTTATATTCAATCTATATAAATCCCCAATCTTCATAGTCAGGTAAATTCCCAGGTACTTAAAATTACCCGATGCCCACCGCAGCAGGAATTCCGAACCCCACTGAGCCTTCACCTGTGCCGCCGATGGCAAGGCTTCCGATTTGTCTAAGTTAAGCCGAAATCCCGCAAAATTCCCGTATTCCTGGCCTGGATGTTGAGAGCCTAGAATTCGTTTCCTTAGGTCTTTTGGAGGGTGTCTTCCGAGTCTTTCTTGCTTCCAGGAAAGATTCCACTAAGAGGTGTTACTCTTTCAAATGGAGGAGGTTTGCCGTCTGGTGTGACAGCAAGGCCGTAGATCCTTTTTCTTGTCCTACACAGACCCTGCTTGAATACCTTCTACACTTATCAGAGTCTCAAGACCAACTCCATAAGGGTTCACCTTAGTGCAATTAGTGCGTATCATCAGCGTGTAGAAGGTAAACCTATCTTCATGAGAGGTTTGCTTTTATCAAAGCCCCGTCAGACCTTCACCAGTGTCATGGGATCTCAACATCATTCTCACCCAGCTGATGAAAGCTCCTTTTGAGCCACTGAATTCCTGCCATCTGAAGTATTTGACCTAGAAGGTCGTTTCCTTGGTGGCGGTTACTTCAGTGAGCTTCAGGCCTTAGTAGTGGATGCACCTTATACTAAGCTTCATCACAACAGAGTAGTCCTCCGCACATACCCTAAGTTTCTGCTGAAGGTGGTGTCTGAGTTTCATCTTGCCAACATTTTTTCCCCGTTCTCATGCCCACCCTGGCGAAAGCAGCTTGCACACCTTGGACTGCAAGAGAGCATTGGCTTTTTACGTGGAGCGGACGAAGCCCTTCAGACAGTCCGCCCAGTTGTTTGTTGCTTTTGATCCCAATAGAAGAGGAGTCGCCATTGGAAAAAACACAATCTCCAGTTGGCTAGCAGATTGCATATCCTTCACTTATGCCCAAGCTGGGCTGACTCTGAAGGGCCATGTCACGGCTCATTATGTCAGAGCCATGGCTGCAATGTGGTCTTCAGTGCACACATTCACATCACACTACTGCCTTGAGCAGGATACCCGACTCGACACTCGGTTTGGGCAGTCAGTGCTGCAGAATCTGTTTGGGGTATAGAATCCTACTCCACCCACCTAGACCCGTTTTATTCTGTTCCAGGCTGCACTCTCAGCTAGTTGTATATAGTTTCAGGTTAATCTATGTTTTGTCCTTGCTGTTGCGAGGCCCAATTAACCAATGTTTATTGTTTTCGGTGAGCCTGGATGCTAGGGATACCCCATGTGTGAGAATAGTTCAGCCTGCTTGTCCTCGGAGAAAGAGATGATAATTACCTATAGTAGGTATTCTCCGAGGACAGCAGGCTGATTATTCTCACAATCAGTTGTTTATTTTTTTACGCTTTGTGACTTAACTGAGTAGCGCGGTCACGCGACGGGTGGGAAGTCAGTCCGCGCATGCTCAGAATGGTGCTGCAAGTGCACCAGAAGGCTGTAGCAAATTTTTATTTTTTGCTATGTTTTTATGCCAATTCCTGGGCCAATGCGGATCAACCCATGTGTGAGAATAATCAATCTGCTGTCCTCGGTGAATACCTGCTGTCCTCGGTGAATACCTGCTACAGGTAAGTATCTTCGTTGTATATCGAGGGCCACAAGAAGGGGTGTTGAAAGAAAGCTTTATTGAAGACCCGACTTGGGCCATGTTGCGACATCATGTGTCCCCAGTGTTGTGTGATTTACATTGGTTATCAATAGAGTGGACACAAGTTAAAATCTCTAAGACGTTATATCTTGTGAGGACATGCAGAGACAGAGATAGAATGGGCTGATCAGGGACTGTCTCAAGCCACCCCAGAGATAACAATTCCTGAAGAGGAGGAGCAGATGGAGGTAGCACCAGCACTGGAGGAGTGAAGGAATCCAGCTGCAGGGAGCTTCAGTGGTGGACAAAATCTGCAGTTGTTGTTTGTTCTCTTCACACAGTCCCTGTCGGAGGACCGGAGCCAGTTTCCCTGGTAAAGTGGGAGGTAGCGGACAACCCTTGGCTGAAACTACACTGGGGCTGTCAGCAAAGCAGTGTGGAAAACTGTTAACTATTGCTAGATGGTTTGAACTGTGAATTGAGGATTGGAGTGAAGGAGTGGCCTAGTGGTTAGGGTGGTGGACTTTGGTCCTGGGGAACTGAGGAACTGAGTTCAATTCCCACTTCAGGCACAGGCAGCTCCTTGTGACTCTGGGCAAGTCACTTAACCCTCCATTGCCCCATGTAAGCCGCATTGAGCCTGGCATGAGTGGGAAAGCGCGGGGTACAAATGTAATTTAAAAAAAAAAATTGAACTGAGAAATGAACTTTATTTGATAAGCCATAGTAAGGCTGTGGCTACTGGTGGTGTGTGCCCTGGAGATTGGACTCTGCTCTAAGCTGTGTGGTGGTGGAAGTGAACTTCTAAAGTCACTGAGAAGTTTCCAGTTATACTGAAAAAATGGATTTAAACAAGCTGTGTGCCAAAGGACTTGATTGGAAGGAAGGAAGGCAGGCTGAAGTTTCCCTTTCCTTCTTGGGTTGCCTATTAGGAATACATGCAGCTTGCACACCTTAGACTGCAAGAGAGCATTGGCCTTTTACATGGAGTGGATGAAGCCCTACAGACAGTCTGCCCAGCTTTTTGTTTCTTTTCATCCCAACAGGATGAGGGTCGCCATCTGGAAACGCACCATATCCAATTGGCTAATAGATTGCATTTCCTTCGCTTATGCCTAGGCTGGGCTGACCTTGGAGGGGTCATATCACTGCTCATAGTGTGAGAGCCATGACTGCGTCTGTAGCCCACTTGAAGTCAGCCTCCATTGAAGAGGTTTGCAAGGCTGTGACGTGGTCTTCAGTCCACACATTCACATCTCACTACTGTCTTGAGCAGGATACCCGACGTTACGGTCGGTTTGGGCAGTCAGTGTTGCAGAATCTATTTGGGGTCTAGAATCCAACTCCACCCTCCTAGGCCCATTTTATTCTGTTCCAGGCTACACTCACATTTAGATTGTATATAGTTTCAGGTTTATCTGTGTTATGTCCTCGACGTAGCGAGGCTCAATTGACCACAGTTTGTTGTTTTGGGTGGGCCTGGATGCTAGGGATTCCCCACTTGTGAAAATGAGTAAGCCTGCTTGTCCTTGGAGAAAGGGAAGATAATTACATGTAGCAGGTATTCTCCGAAGACAGCAGGCTTCTTATTCTCACAATCCTGCCCACCTTACATATATTTTTCTTTTGCTTTAGTATTAAACTGAGGTAGTTGCATTTACGCGGCAGGTGGGAAGGCACTTGTGCGACGTGGATCAGCATCTACCCACTAGTGAGAAGCCTGCTATCCTCGGAGAATACCTGCTACAGGTAAATATCTTCGCTTTACTCAATCTTTTAGAAACGCTGTCAATCCAGGCCTTGAGTCCTTGTAGAGGGTTGGGAGGGTTGCAGTGAGTGCAGCTTTGGGCTGATTGGTGAAATGTGTACTCAAAATATGCTGTGGATTTTCTGTCCAAGGGATCCTGATGGGTGTATATAGTTTTGGGATTCATGCATAGCTGCATTCCAGAAGGTAGGCCACATGGAGCTTCTTGTTTTTAAATGTGTTTTTTTTTTTTCTTTTAGCAGGACCCTGGAATGTCTGTGGGCAGATGACTGTCCTGCAGGGTGGATTTCTGCTGGCTGAGAAATTGTGTCATCCTAAAATCTTAAAGGAAATAAAGAAGCCTGACTGGGCCCTTGTTGGACAGCCTATCACTGTTGCACTGAAGGAAATTAACACAGTTTGGGATTCACAAGCACCTCGGCCACAGAGTGAGGACTGGACTAAGAGAGCATTAGCCATTATTTGGGCAAAAATTCTAATTTCTAGATCCAAAATAGATGCTACTGAAATTGAGAAAAAATGGAAGGAAGATATTTTCTTTTCAGTAGGAAGAATGATTCCAAGTATTAACCATGTTGTTCTGTTTGAACTACTCAAAACACTGAAGGTATCGAAGGTATTTGTTGAGCTGCTGTTGGCATTGCCAGCAACTCTCTGTTGTGAGGAACTTACATTGTTTGTTGACTATGTCGCTAGTGAGACCTCTGTTGAAGATATAAACACTTTTTTGGACACGTGGTGGGCAATCATGAAACACAATGAGCAAAAAGATGAAACAGCAAATATATTTAGTGTTGTTGTAAATCAGTATATATCTGCCTCTTCTGATGATTTTTGCCTGTCACCAAAACGATTCAAGTATGATCCTGATTGTTTGCAAACCTTTGTGCCTGGTGCTGGTATCGTCATGGCTTTGCTTGATGGCTTAAATCGAATGAAAGGTAACATTGCATCATCAAAGCTGAAGTGTTTTGCTTTGGCTAACCTGGCAGAATCGCTATCAGTATGTGCTTTACTAGACAAGGACTCTGACTTGTTACCCATTGAGATATATTTAGAGAAACTGGCAACAGTGATTTTTGTTTGGCAGTCTGATAAGAAAACCCAGTGTCACCAAAACAGTTTAGCTGCTAAAGTGAAAGAAGCAGAGAGAAATGTATGTGCTGCAACTGTCGCCTCAGATTTGAAACTCTCACACGAATCCAGGTGCCTGGGCTTTCAAATTCTTAAGGATTTGCTACTTCTTTGGGGTGATAAATGTGCGCTTGTGACAACCAGCGATGAAGAGGTCTGCTATGAAAGCTACCGAATGAGAGAAAGCTTGGCATTCTTAGTTCAACATTTGAACTGTTTCAGGGAGACTATTAGCTTGTGTGGGGATGAGAGGGAAACTGTAGAGGATTTAAGACACAGCATCCTAAGCATCTTGGAGAAGATCATGAAACTTAATTTGAAAGGCAGGCATGACATTGTGGCTTCTATTGCTGTGATAATTATCAAGGATAGAATGGTCAGATACAAAGAAATGTGTTCCCTCTTTGCTTCGCAACGCAGCTGGGCCTTTTCCACTGACTGGGTTGATTGTCTTGATGAAAACAGAGTTCTCTTTCAGGAACCAGAGTTAGTTTTTAAATTACTGGAAACGATTATGTCTAGCACTTTCCCAGATGATATGTCAGAAATAAAGAGAACTGCAGAAATAATCTTGAACTGTTTCAATGAGCTTTCGTTACCTGATAAGAACAGAGTACTTTCTGGAGTGCTGTCTACTGTGGGTAGAAAAGGCCTTTCCCAAAGGCTAAAGATGTTCACAGCTGGATTCCAAGAGGAACTTAACACAGCTTTCAACCAAATCGCACAAAGCGTGTCTGATCAAGGCTTGACTAAGGCTGCATCGAATGTGGCTAGACTTGCTTTGCTGAACCCAGAGGCAACGCTAAAGAAAGCTTGTCATTTTGCTGTATTAAACATCGGTGCACACAGATTCCTAGCACAGATATTGAGTTCCCTTCCAGCCCTGAGCTTTAAGGATACACAAAATGTGGAGGGAACAACAACTTTACTAATAGACTGTTTGAAGGTGGTGTGTTGGGGAAAATTGTCCTCTGCTAGGGAAGAGAGACAGTTTCTAGCCTTCCTGACTTCTTTCATGGAATCCTTTGAAACATCAGAACATCAGCATTCATCTGCTCCCCTTCTTCTGCCAGCAGATGTAACTAGGGTATTTGTTCTTCCTTATTTGGTGGATAACTTTGTCAACATTCAGTTAAGCCTGCAGATTCTTCATAGGGCTCTCAACATACAGAAATGTGTAAATGGAAAAGGGAACCATTGGGTCCTGTCCTGTTCCCCATTCCCTCTCATCCTTTCTCTTTGTAAGCTTATCAATGGGTATACAAAGTACTGGCAGCATTCAGAAGCACCACCCCATCTTACTATGGAGTCCAAAGACTTGCTCGTTGACATTCTCATGCAGCTCTGTGATGTGGTAATTCTTGAATCACAAGCTTTTCCTGAATCATGGACCAAATCGCTGTTTTGGCTTCACAGAAAGATGGAGCATCTTGATTGGACTGTATGCCTCAGGCTGAAGACTCTCTTTGGGGATCACTTTAAAAATGAGGTTCCTGCACCCTTGTTTGAAGTCAGCAGACTTTCAGAGGATGAGTGGACGCCTCTTCAGCTTAGAGAATATGGACAAGGCACAGGACTTATGGCATGGTTGGAATGCTGTTGCATATCTTGGTCGATGAAAGATCAAATGCTGTCATTCCTTGCTGTTGATACAGGAAGTCCTGAGGTAATCAACCTTTTCAGTAAAGGGTTTCTGGTGGCTCTAATCCAAGTCCTTCCATGGTGCAGTCCAGGTGAATGGAAATTTCTTGCTGGTGTGGTAAAAAGTCTTTTACAGAAAAAATTTCTGCACGTGCCCTACAGCTTGGAGTATGTTCAGTTCATGCCTCTGCTTAACCTTAAGCCTTTCACTTACGATCTTCAGTTTTCTGTGCTCCTATTGCGAGGCTTTCAGCTACTTTGCAGTCCAAGCTGTTCCAACTGGCTGCCACTGGAAGGATGGAAGCATGTTGCAAGACTGTACTGCAGTAGCATTGTAGAGATACTTGAATCGGTGAAAAGCAGGACATCTGATCAGGATGTTCAAGAACATAGAAAGCAAGAGAGTGACTGCATACAAGAAGCTTTGTTTGTTTACACCCAAGTGTTCTGCCACCTGCTTCATATAATTGCAATGATGCCGGATGACAGCTGTGAACCACTTTACTTCCTGTCTCTGGAGGTTCTTACATTGTATGAAGAAACAGCCGGGGCAGACACTTCTGTCAATAACCTGCTTCGGCGGACCAATGAGCAGCATTTCTTACGTTCTGTTGCTGAGAATGTTAGTAATGGGGAGCAGAGAAGCACATTGTTACAAAAAATAGGAACGTTTACATAAGGGAGACAGAACCCATGTGCCAGCTAGAATCTGCTTCACTTTTGCAGAGGTTCCTCCCGGATAACCATTTTCTGTGCTGCTATCTCATTCACTCTTTCTTACCTACTGAAACAAAATCTGTTGAGGAATATGAAGCTGGCTCTTGTCACAAGATGTGATTGGACCCAGGTTAGGGTACCAAACCACAGCTGGGATTGGAGGTCTCTCCCCTCCCCAGAAAATGGAGTCCTAATTTCTCTGCATTTCAGCATCCTAACCCTCTTCCATTGATTTCAGATTGCAGCAAAGTGAGGACTTGCATTTTTTGAAGCTCCAGTATGCAAAATAACATCATGGGCATGAGCTGTGCAAATGATTTATAAAATGTGAAACCTGGAAAAAGGTGCCTGTTTCATAAAGGCCTTTTATAAAATTGGCACCCTGTGACACACACATTCTCTTGCACAGATTTAGAACTGCTCCAAAGCGTGCTGCGTATACTCGATGCATGGACATTGTAACTCCACTTCCTCTCCACCCCAGAAAGAGCCTTGGGGGGGGGGGGGGGGGGGGGGGGGGGGAAAACAGTGGTACCCAGCATTTTTGTTCTATCCAAAGTTACTGGGTATTGCTGCTGAATATTGCCCTGACCTGAGTAACTCCTGGCTCTGTGAAGTTGGACTACCCCAGCACTAACTAAATAATGTCACGACAGCAGCACTGGCACTGATCAAAGTCTGGCCAACTTGGAGCTGTGCCTGCCCAGTTAAATTGTTTATAGCCACCCCATTTTTTTTGGACCTGTTTTATCATTTGTAAGATTTTCATTGATACAAAAGCTACTGTACTTTGCACACAGAACATTAAAATGTTATTTGAACTGTTTACAGATTATTGTTGTAGGATTTTCCCTGGCCAAAGTTTCACTATTCTTTTCAAAATTGCATAACCCCAGATAAATGATGCTAGAGATTGCCATGACTGCTTCCTTGCATGCATTCTAGAAAAGTGGTATGGTCTGTTCCATGCTTCCCTCGAATAAAAAAGGGATCACACACGAGGGCTGGACAAGATGGTGCCTAGAGAGGTCATGCGCTTGTGAGCGCCCGATACCCAGCTGACATACCTGCAAAGCAGCACTTTTCCCCTGTTAATTATGGGGAAAAGGAAGGGAAAGACCGGGGCTTCAACCTCCTCCAACCCTGTGAAACCGGTTTCCCAGCAAAAGACGCTGGAACAATTCGGAGTTCAGGCGCTGAAAGCGCAAACGCCAATGCTGATGGGACCCGATGTAGGTAAGTTGGACCAAAGCAGAGGCGGCTTCGTTAAGCCCACCTCAAGCTACAGCTCCCCCTCGACCCGGAAGCAGCATGCTATTGGCAGAGACGCTGCAAGAGAAGTCTTCCGAAGCGGTGAATCCTCGTGCGGCTGGAGGAGGCCCTGCTGCTAACTCAACCCCAGAACCGATTAAAGCTGGTAATTTCTTGATCCTGAGAAAATGCAGAAATTTGTAATTTCCAAAAAGGAGGGTGGCGGTGTTGGTCTCACTTGAATCTCTACACAGAATAATATGCTAGTAATATCAGCTAGTTGGTTTTTGTGTCTTTTCCTCTCAACTTAATTTAAGATGATTAATTTCTTTAAATATTTTCCTACTATCTTGCCCAACTATTGTGGTCAATGTAAGAAAAATAATAGTTTATTTTTGTTAAAGTGTTGGAGGAATCCTGTATAATAATAATTCTAATATCCTTCACGTGTAATCCCGCACCCTCGCTGATTTAATTCATTTCAAATTCATGCTTAGCTCCTTCCAGTCTGCCCTTTCATGGACCAAACAGGATTATTTCACCCAATTGACAAATTCCCTTGCCTCTAACTGAGAAGAGAGTTCAGTGTGGCGAAGAGAAGTTGAGGGTTAGAGCCAAGGGAATTTGTGCCTCCATCCCCAATTCCCCCTTCTCTTTCTCCTCAGACCCTAGCTGAGCACTTCCACGATAAAATCCGTAAGATTAACCTTGAATTTTCATCCAAACCTTCCCCACCTCTCTCTCCCTTAGTCCACACTCCCTACTCTCCTTCCTCTCTTTCTTTTTCCTCCTTCTCTGAAGTTTCTACTGAGGAACCTGCTCTTCTTCTTTCCTCCTCTAAATGTACTACCTGTTCATCTGATCCCATCCCCACCTATCCACTTAACACTATCTCTCCTACTATCATCCCTGTCATCTGTCACATCCTTAATCTCTCACTCTCCACAGCAACTGTTCCTACGGCCTTCAAACATGCTGTTGTCACTCCACTCCTTAAAAAACCCTCACTTGACCCTACCTGTCCCTCCAACTATCGCCCCATCTCCCTTCTTCTTTTCTTCTCCAAATTACTTGAACGCGTCGTTCACCGCCGTTGTCTTGACTTCCTTTCTTCTCAACCTATTCTTGACCCACTCCAATCTGGTTTCCGCCCTCTTCACTCTACTGAAACTGCACTTACCAAAGTCTCTAATGACCTGCTGCTGGCTAAATCCAGAGGTCTCTGTTCTATCCTTATCCTTCTTGACCTATCTGCTGCTTTCGACACTGTTGACCACACCATACACTATCCTCGATTGGATTCCAGGGCTCTGTTCTTTCCTGGTTCTCCTCCTACCTCTCACTTTGCTCTTTCAGTGTTCACTCTGGCGGTTCCTCTTCATCCCGCTTTCAGTTGGTGTCCCCCAGGATTCTGTCCTTGGACCTCTCCTTTTCTCCATCTTTACCTCTTCTCTTGGTACCCTGATTTCATCCCATGGTTTTCAATACCATCTTTATGCGGATGACTCTCAGATCTACATCTCCACCCCTGAAATCTCAACCATAATCCAGGACAAAATTTCATCCTGCTTGTCTGACATTGCTGCTTGGATTTCTCAACGCCATCTGAAGCTAAACATGACTAAAACGGAACTTCTCATTTTTCCCCCTAAACCCACCTCCCCTCTTTCCCCATTCTCTATCTCTGTTAATGGCTCTCTCATCCTTCCTGTCTCCTTGGCTCATAACCTTGGAGTCATCTTTGATTCCTCTCTCTCCTTCTCTGCACATATTCAACAGATCACCAAAACCTGTCGTTTCTTTATCTACAACATTAGCAAAGTTCGCCCCTTCCTTTCTGAATATGCTACCAGAACCCTTATCCAAACCCTTGTCACCTCTCGCTTGGATTATTTCAATTTGCTTCTCAATGGTCTTCCACTCAGCCATCTCTCTCCTCTCCAGTCTGTCCAAAATTCTACAGCAAGACTTATTTTCCGCCAAAATCGTTATACCCACACTAGCCCACTCCTCAAGTCACTTCACTGTCTCCCTGTCCGCTTCCGCATACAGTTCAAATTTCTCTTACTGACCTTTAAATGCATCCATTCTGCAGCCCCCTGTTACCTCTCCACTCTCATCTCTCCCTACATTCCTCCCTGTGAACCTTGCTCACTGGACAAATCTCTCTTGTCATCCCCCTTCTCCACTGCTAACTCCAGACTTTGTTCCTTTTCCCTCGCGGCACCTTATGCCTGGAATAGACTTCCTGAGCCTGTACGTCTAGCTCCATCTCTACCTGTTTTCAAATCTATGCTGAAAACCCACCTTTTCACCACTGCTTTTGGCTCCTATCCACTACTCAATTGCCCTCCCCTTGTTCCTTCTCACCCAGTACTTCCCTTACCCTTAATTGTCTTGTCTGTCTGTATTTTTACATTGTAAGCTCTTTTGAGCAGGGACTATCTCTCTGTGTCAGTTGTTCAGCGCTGCGTGCGTCTGGTAGCGCTATACAAATGCTAATAATAATAAAATCCTTCAGAAAATGGAAAAAGGATCCAACTAAAATGAATAGGAAACAACATGAGGATTGGCAAATCAAATGTAGAGTGCTGATAAGGAAGGCAAAGAGAGATTTGAAAAGAAGATTGCGTTGAAGGCAAAAACACAGAACAATAACTTTTTTAGGTATATTAGAAGCAGGATGCTGGCAAAAGAAATCAGTTGGACCACCAAGGGATAAAAAGAGCAAACAGGGAAGACAAGGCCATAGCAGAGAGATTAAATGAATTCTTTGCTTCGGTCTTCAAAAAGGAAATGGGACTTGATATACTGCCTGAATTTTTTGCAACTACATTCAAAGCGGTTTACATATATTCAGGTACTTATTTTGTACCAGGGGCAATGGAGGGTTAAGGGCCTCATTTTCATAGCATTTAGCCTTCCAAAGTTCCTTAGGTTTCTATGGAACTTTGGAAGGCTAAGTGCTTTGAAAATATGCCTCTAAGTGACTTACCCAGAGTCACAAGGAGCTGCAGTGGGAATTGAACTCAGTTCCCCAGGATCAAAGTCCACTGCACTAACCACTAGGCTACTCATTCCACCAATAAGAGCCAACCTCATCAGTGATGTCACAATGGCTTGATTGCCCGATACTTGGCTCACTTCTGATATTGTGATGTCATAAGGGAAAGGGGGAAAGGGAAATGGGACTTGATATACCACCTTTCTGAGGTTTTTGCAACTACATTCAAAGCGGTTTACATATATTCAGGTACTTTTTTGTACCAGGGGCAATGTAGGGTTAAGTGACTTACCCAGAGTCACAAGGAGTTGCAGTGGGAATTGAACTCAGTTCCCCAAGATCAAAGTTTACTGCACTAACCACTAGGCTACTCCTCCACTCATTCCACCAATAAGAGCCAACCTCATCAGTGATGTCACAATGGCTTGATTGCCTGATACTTGACTCACTTCTGATATTGTGATGGGAAAGGGGGATGTCACAATGACGTGATTGCCCGATACTTGGCTCACTTCTGATATTGTGATATAAGGGAAAGGGAAATGGGACTTGATATACCGCCTTTCTGAGGTTTTTGCAACTACATTCAAAGCAGTTTACATATATTCAGGTACTTATTTTGTACCAGGGGCAATGGAGAGTTAAGTGACTTACCTAGAGTCACAAGGAGCTGCAGTGGGAATTGAACTCAGTTCCCCAGGATCAAAGTCCACTGCACTAACCACTAGGCTACTCCTCCACATATAGGAGAGATACCAGTGCCAAAAATGGTATTCAAAGCTGACAAGTCAGAGAAACTGAATCAAATCTCTGTAAACATGGAAGATGTAATAGAGCAATTTGACAAATTGAAGAGTAGCAAATCACCTGGACCAGATGGTATACATCCCAGATTACTGATATAATTGAAAAATGAAATTACAGAGCTATTGTTAGTAATATATAATTTATCTTTAAAATCAAGCATGGTACCGGAAGATTGAAGGGTGGCCAATGTAACACCAATTTTTAAAAAGGAGATCTGGGAAATTATAGACCAGTGAGCCCAATGTTGGTGCCGAGCAAAATGGTAGAGATTATTATAAAGAACACAATTACAGAGCATATACATAAGAATGGATTAATGAGGCAAAGCCAACATGGATTTAGTGAAGGGAAATCTTATTTATTTATTAGGATTTATTTACCACCTTTTTGAAGGAATTCACTCAAGGTGGTGTATAGTAAGAATAGATCAAACATGAGCAATAGGCAATTACAGCAGTAAAAATATTCAGCTAACAGTACAAAGTATGGCATAGTATATTACTTACAATGTCAACACAATAAGTAATAGAACATTTTAATTGACAGTGAAGGGCATATGCAAAGATGGAACATATAGATAGGTAAGAGTAAGAAGATTTAGAAAGTAAGGTGACTAATTTAAAGAAAGTTGAGTGGATAAAACATGTCCTGCTGCAGGTTCTGCAGCCTGTGTCACTCCTTGTCCCTTCTTCCATTAAAGGCCTGGTTGAAGAGCCAAGCTTTCACCTGCTTCCAGAACAATTCTCAACAATCTACTATATTTCTTTGAAGGGGTGAATAAGCATGTGGATAAAGGTGAGCCGGTCAATATTGATAGAAAACAGAGAGTAGGGTTAAATGGTCAGTCTTCTCAGTAGAAGGGTAGATAGTGGGGTTCCCCAGGGGTCTGTGCTGGGACTGCTGCTTTTTAACATATTTATAAATTATCTAGAAATAGGAATAACTAGTGAGGTAATTTAATCTGCTGATGACACAAAATTATTCAAAGTTGTTAAATCGCAAGAGGATTGTGAAAAATTGGAAGAGGACCTTTTGAGACTGTGTCATGGCTGTGGCCATGCCTTTATGTCCAGACCTTCTGATTCTCTGTATCTGGCTCTGTGACCTCTCCAGACTCTTTCCCTGCTGTTGATGTTCCTGCTAGCCAAGCCTCGCTTTGGTCTCTCTGCTTCCAAGCTTCATTGCCCAATGTGACATCATCAGCCATCTCCTTTATAAGGACCCGGGAAACTTTCCTGGGTTGCCTTTGCAACAAGTCTATTTCCCTTTTCTTGTTATAGTTGAAACTGTGTTTGATTCTGATGTCATCTTGTTAGCTGTGCCTCAGGACACAGCCTTGAGCTCTGTGTGTGCTTCTGCTTTGAACCTGAATGGATTACTTTCCTGTTAGCTATGCTCTCCAACAAAACCCGGGCAGGAGTCTCTCTTGCTTGATGTGAATTATATTTATACTCCCATTTTAGCTGGGCAGTAATTCCAAATTACCGCATGGGTAGCGTGAGACCTTACTGCTAGGTCAATGAGTGGTAGTAAGGTCTTAGGCCGAAAATGGACGCACACTGGTTTCAATTTTAGTACATGTCCATTTTCTTGCCCCTTAAAAAGGCCCTTTTTCTTAGTTGCAGTAAAACAAATGGCCCATTGTACACCCAAAAGACGCGCTGCCACTATCGCAGGCCGCTTTTTACCGTGGCTTAGTAAAAGGACCCATTATTGTATTTATGTTCATTCTTGGTTGTTAACAAAATTGTATGTTAAACTGTACCTGCCTTGGGTGAATGTCTTTATAAAGGCAGTTAATAATTCCCAATAAATAAATAGTTCACTTTATGCATGATCAAAGCTTTGCAGAACAGCTTTTTCTATATAGATAATTTATCAATTATTTGGATTTTATGGCTATTATTTTATACATTTTTTTAAGTACTACTACTACTACTACTTAACATTTCTAAAGCGCCACTAGGGTTACGCAGTGCTGTACAATTTAACATGGAAGGACAGTCCTTGCTCAAGGAGGTTACAATCTAAAAGACAGGTGTACAATCTAAAGACAATCTAAACAATCTTGTTATGATTGGGGTCTGAACCCCTCTCAAACTTACCTCTTTCCTGGGGGTCAGCTTCTTAGCTGGCTTCTGTTTCTTTTCTCTGTCCTTTCTGAGCTGGCTCTGTCTCTCTGTGCTGGCAGCTTCCAGCAGCATGGGGTTAATTGTTTTACTTTACTACAGCTGTGTGTTGCCTGAGTTGCTCTAACTCTCTTTGGGTGTACTGGCTTCAAGGGTTTTGCATTGGTGTGGGTTGGGCCTCTCTGGGTCAGTGTGCTTTTGCCTAGGTCTAGGGAGTGTGACATCATCAGGGAGGGCCTTGATAAGGAAGTGGTCTTGTTTCCTTTAGGGCCTTTGCATCAGTGGTGTTTGTTTTAGGTAGGGTGGTGCAGTGTGCACTTCTGACTCTGTGTCTAGTTTCCCTGCTTGCTTTTGCTTAGGTCCAGGTTAGTGTTAGTGCAGTGTGCACTGGTGACTGTGTGTTTAGCTTTCCTGCTTTTCCCTTATGGTTCCCCTGCTTTTCCCTCTTGGTTTTGGAAGCATTGCTATGTGTAGGGCTTTGGAAGCTCTGTTGCTGATAGAAGTACTTCAGGGTTTGGTGGTGTTAGGAACACTGCAGAGTTTGCTGTTAGAAGTACTTCTGGTGTTTGTGCTATTGGGAGCATTGCAGTCTTTGCTGTTGGTGTTTGGTGATTTAGAATCACTTTTGGCTTATGTGTTAGCTTCCCTTCTTTTTCCTTGTGGCTCCCCTGTCTTCCCTTTTAGTGCTAGGAGCTCTTCTGGTTGCTTGCCAGAGTAGTGCTTAGGAAGCACCTTGTTAGTTGTTTCTAGCTTGCTAGAGCAGTGCTTAGGTAGCTGGTTAGTTCTGTGTTTAGCTTATTAGTGTAAAGCTCTGCTTGTAGCTTGGTGCTTAGTAGCACCTGTGTTAGCTTTGTGTTAGTTCCCTGCTCTGTTAGTTTAGGGCTTAGGAAGTCCCTTTCTTGAGCAGGGATTAGGAGCTCCTGTTTAGTGTAGGGCTTAGGAAGTCCTTTTGTCAGTTTACTGTTAGGAACACTCCTGCTGGTTTAGGGCTTGGGAGCAAGTAGATCAGTTTAGGTTTAGGAGCACTTCTGTTTCCAGTCCTGGTCCCTATGTCATCCGGTATCCAGTAAGTCCTGTCGGCTACTCGAACCCAGGAGCTCAACTTCTGGGGGGCTTAGTAGCTAAGTGCAGGTGAAGCTGTGTGGACCAGTCCAGTGTGCTCCAGTCCCGTGTCCCAGTCCTGTGTCCTCCAGTCCAGGGTGCTCCAGTCCAGGGTGCTCCAGTCCAGTGTGTTCCAGTCTGGTGTGCTCCAGTCCGGTGTGTGTTCCAGTCCGGGGGATTGCAGTCCAGTGTTCCAGTCCTGTGTCCTCCAGTCTGGGGGATTCCAGTCCAGGTGTTCCGGTTCGCTGGGCAGTGCCTGCAGTCCCTGCCGGTGTGCTTACCCAGTGTTGGTTGGTGGGTTTTGCCTGCTGCTGTCGCTCCTCGGCAGCAGCCCAAGGGCTCACGTTTGCTCCAGAGCCCGGCCCCGCGGGCTCTGAACTTGAGAACCTGACAGATTGCAAAGGCCATGAGCCCGGCAAGAACCCCCGCCCAGCTGACCCAGCTGGGGTCCAGCTCCATCATTGTGCTTGATCCTTCTATGACTCTTCATCAGTATCGTGGGAAACTTTTGTCTCATCCTGTTTTGAAGAAGACCCCTGAAGCGGCAGCTGAGAGAAAACGTGTCCGGTGGCTTGGAATCGCTGAAAACCCAGTTTCAGATATGGACCCTTTTATCACGCTCTCAGAGTATCGCCGCAGCCTTGTCTTGAATCCAGCTTTGTGGGATACTCCTGAAGCTGTCGCTGAGAGGAGACGTCTGGGAAATTCTACGCTATGGACTCAGCTGGAGTCCAGTCCAGTCCCAGCAGCGCGCCCAGCCAAACCTCTGAATCCAGGTCAAGCAGTGCGCCCAGCCACGCCTCTGAATCCAGTCCGAGCAGCGTGTCTAGCCAAGCCTCGGAGCTTAGTCCAAGGTACGCTCCTAACCGAGTCGCCGACTCCAGTTCAAGTGGCGCTTCCACTCAAGCCTCTGAGTCCAGTCCGAGGGATGCTTCTGACTGAGTCTCCGATTCCAGTCCAAGCAGTGCTTCAAGCCAAGTCTCTGCATCCAGTTCAAGTGGCGCTGTCTACTGAGCCTTCTAGTACCAGTTTGGATCACAGTTCCAACCCCATTTTTGAGCTGGATCCGTTTCTGACGCTCCATGATTACCGTGTCAAACTGTTGTCTGATCCAGCCCTGAAGAATACTCCTGAAGCTGCAGCGGAAAGAAGGCGTGTCTCCTGGCTTGGGTTCGAAGAAAACCCAGTTTCTGCTATTGATCCCTCTACCAAGCTGTTCTTTTACCGCTTCCAATTCCTCTCGGAGCCAACCCTACGGGATACTCCTGAAGCCCAAGCTGAAAGAAGGTGGCTTCCTGATTTTTCCCGACA
Organism: Microcaecilia unicolor; assembly: GCF_901765095.1. Classification (NCBI taxonomy): domain Eukaryota; kingdom Metazoa; phylum Chordata; class Amphibia; order Gymnophiona; family Siphonopidae; genus Microcaecilia; species Microcaecilia unicolor. The sequence goes on from NC_044043.1 coordinate 25,833,173, forward strand.
AACTTCTGAGTCCAGCCTGAAGGGCTTTGTCTGCCAAGATGCTGAGTCCGGGTCAAGTTGGAGTTCCAGTCCCAGGCAAGATGCTGAATCTGGAGCGAGTTGCAGTTCCAGTCAAGATGCTGAGTCTGGATCGAGTTGCAGTTCCAGTCAAGATGCGGAGTCTGGATCGAGTGGTAGTTCCAGTCAAGATGCTGAGTCTGGATCGAGTTGCGGTTCCAGTCAAGATGCTGAGTCTGGATCGAGTTGCGGTTCCAGTCAAGATGCTGAGTCTGGATCGAGTTACGGTTCCAGTCAAGATGCTGAGTCTGGATCGAGTTGCGGTTCCAGTCAAGATGCTGAGTCTGGATCGAGTTGCGGTTCCAGTCAAGATGCTCAGTCTGGATCGAGTTGCGGTTCCAGTCAAGATGCTGGGTCTGCACTGAGTACAGTCCTGGCCAAGATGCTGAGTCCGGTGAGAGTTGCCGTCCCGGCCAAGATGCTGAGTCCGGTGAGAGTTGCCGTCCCGGCCAAGATGCTGAGTCCGGGTCAAGTTGGAGTTCCAGTCCCAGGCAAGATGCCGAGTCCGGGCCAAGTTGGAGTTCCAGTTCCAGGCAAGATGCTGAGTCCGGGTCAAGTTGCAACTCCGGTCAAGATGTTGAGTCCGGTGAAAGTTGGAGTTCCAGTTCCAGGCAAGATGCTGAGTCTGGGTCAAGTTGCAGTCCCAGCCAAGATGCTGAGTCCGGGTCAAGTTGGATTTCCAGTCCCAGGCAAGATGCTGAGTCTGGGTCAAGTTGGAGTTCCAGTCCCAGGCAAGATGCTGAGTCTGGGTCAAGTTGCAGTCCCGGTCAAGAGGCTGAGTCCGGGTCAAGTTGCAGTTCCGGCCAAGATGCTGAGTCCGGAGCGAGTTCCAGTGCCAGCCGAGATGCTGAGTCTATGCTGAGTACCAAGTCCAGCCAAGACGCTGAGTCCGAGTTGAGTGGCAGTTCCGGCCAAGATGCTGAGGCTGGACCAGGTTGCAGTCTCAGGCAAGATGCTGAGTCTACTCCGAGTTCCCATTTCAGCCAAGATGTTGAACTCCTGAGTGCCAGCTCCAGCCAAGGGGCAATATCTAGTCTGAAGTCCAGTTCGAGTTCCTGTCTGGCTTCAGATTCCAGGATGGGTGTGGGCTCTAGCCCAGTTCTGGCTGCTACAGTGGAGTGCCAGGAAGTCAAGGAAGTTGTGGACTCCTTCAGGAGATGGTTCCTGTTGAATAGAACTCCGCTTGTTGCATCCAAGACTCTGATCCTGCCTAGCAGCCGTTCTAAAGAGCCTCGTGGTGGCCAAAGCCATTCTGGTTTCCTAGTTCCAGATGTACTTGTCACGTCCTGCCCAGCCGCCCAGATTTATGTTGTGCAACCCATTGGGAGATTTCATCACAGCTACCCATGGAGACCTAAATTGTCTTTTGAGACCTGGAGCTCCCGTGGGGACACGGGAGCCTTGAGGGGGAGGTGCTGTTATGATTGGGGTCTGAACCCCTCTCAAACTTACCTCTTTCCTGGGGGTCAGCTTCTTAGCTGGCTTCTGTTTCTTTTCTCTGTCCTTTCTGAGCTGGCTCTGTCTCTCTGTGCTGGCAGCTTCCAGCAGCATGGGGTTAATTGTTTTACTTTACTACAGCTGTGTGTTGCCTGAGTTGCTCTAACTCTCTTTGGGTGTACTGGCTTCAAGGGTTTCACGGTTTTGCATTGGTGTGGGTTGGGCCTCTCTGGGTCAGTGTGCTTTTGCCTAGGTCTAGGGAGTGTGACATCATCAGGGAGGGCCTTGATAAGGAAGTGGTCTTGTTTCCTTCAGGGCCTTTGCATCAGTGGTGTTTGTTTTAGGTAGGGTGGTGCAGTGTGCACTTCTGACTCTGTGTCTAGTTTCCCTGCTTGCTTTTGCTTAGGTCCAGGTTAGTGTTAGTGCAGTGTGCACTGGTGACTGTGTGTTTAGCTTTCCTGCTTTTCCCTTATGGTTCCCCTGCTTTTCCCTCTTGGTTTTGGAAGCATTGCTATGTGTAGGGCTTTGGAAGCTCTGTTGCTGATAGAAGTACTTCAGGGTTTGGTGTTGTTAGGAACACTGCAGAGTTTGCTGTTAGAAGTACTTCTGGTGTTTGTGCTATTGGGAGCATTGCAGTCTTTGCTGTTGGTGTTTAGTGATTTAGAATCACTTTTGGCTTATGTGTTAGCTTCCCTTCTTTTTCCTTGTGGCTCCCCTGTCTTCCCTTTTAGTGCTAGGAGCTCTTCTGGTTGCTTGCCAGAGTAGTGCTTAGGAAGCACCTTGTTAGTTGTTTCTAGCTTGCTAGAGCAGTGCTTAGGTAGCTGGTTAGTTCTGTGTTTAGCTTATTAGTGTAAAGCTCTGCTTGTAGCTTGGTGCTTAGTAGCACCTGTGTTAGCTTTGTGTTTAGTTCCCTGCTCTGTTAGTTTAGGGCTTAGGAAGTCCCTTTCTTGAGCAGGGATTAGGAGCTCCTGTTTAGTGTAGGGCTTAGGAAGTCCTTTTGTCAGTTTACTGTTAGGAACACTCCTGCTGGTTTAGGGCTTGGGAGCAAGTAGATCAGTTTAGGTTTAGGAGCACTTCTGTTTCCAGTCCTGGTCCCTATGTCATCCGGTATCCAGTAAGTCCTGTCGGCTACTCGAACCCAGGAGCTCAACTTCTGGGGGGCTTAGTAGCTAAGTGCAGGTGAAGCTGTGTGGACCAGTCCAGTGTGCTCCAGTCCCGTGTCCCAGTCCTGTGTCCTCCAGTCCGGGGGACCAGTCCAGGGTGCTCCAGTCCAGTGTGTTCCAGTCTGGTGTGCTCCAGTTCGGTGTGTGTTCCAGTCCGGGGGATTGCAGTCCAGTGTTCCAGTCCTGTGTCCTCCAGTCTGGGGGATTCCAGTCCAGGTGTTCCGGTTCGCTGGGCAGTGCCTGCAGTCCCTGCCGGTGTGCTTACCCAGTGTTGGTTGGTGGGTTTTGCCTGCTGCTGTCGCTCCTCGGCAGCAGCCCAAGGGCTCACGTTTGCTCCAGAGCCCGGCCCCGCGGGCTCTGAACTTGAGAACCTGACAAATCTAAAGACAAGTGTAGAGTCCGTCTGATAGGGCATACTATATTTCACGAAAGGTTAGGTGCCGAAAGCAGCATTGAAGAGGTGAGTTTTAAGCAGAGATTTGAAGATGGGTAGGGAGGGGGCTTGGCGTAGGGGTTGAGGAAGATTGTTCCAAGCATAGGATGAGGCAAGGCAGAATGAGCGGAGCCTGGAGTTGGCAGTGGTGGAGAAGGGAACTGAAAGGAGGGATTTGTCCTGTGAGCGGAGGTTGCGGGCGGGAACATAGGGGGAGATGAGGGTAGAGAGGTAGTGAGGAGCCGCAGACCGGGTGCATTTGTAGGTAAGGAGGAGAATCTTGAATTGTATGCGGTATCTGATCGGAAGCCAGTGAAGTGACTTGAGGAGAGGGGTAATATGAGTATATCGGTTCTGGCGGCATATAAGACGTGCGGCAGCGTTCTGAACAGATTGAAGGGGGGATAGATGGCTAAGTGGGAGGCCGGTGAGGAGAAAGTTGCAGTAGTTAAGGCGAGCGGTAATGAGAGCTTGGACGAGAGTTTGTGTGGTGTGCTCAGATAGGAAAGGGTGAATTTTGCTGATGTTGAAGAGGAAGCAGCGACAGGTCTTGGCAGTCTGTTGGATATGCGCAGAGAAGGAGAGGGAGGAATCGAAGATGACTCCAAGGTTGCGGGCAGATGGGACGGGGTGGATGAGGGTGTTATCAACTGAGATAGAGTGGAGGAAGAGGAGAAGTGGGTTTAGGTGGAAAGACGAGGAGCTCGGTTTTGGACATGTTCAGCTTCAGGTGGCGGTTGGACATCCAGGCAGCAATGTCGGATAAGCAGGCCGAAACCTTGGCCTGGGTCTCCGCGGTGATGTCTGGTGTGGAGAGATATAGCTGGGTGTCATCAGCATAAAGATGATACTGAAAACCTTGAGATGAGATCAGTGAGCCTAGGGAAGAGGTGTAGATTGAGAAGAGAAGGGATCCAAGGACAGATCCCTGGGGAACTCCAACAGATAGTGGGATGGGAGTGGAGGAAGATCCATGAGAGTGTACTCTGAAGGTGCGGTGGGAGAGATAAGAGGAAAACCAGGAAAGGACAGAGCCTTGGAACCCAAAAGAGGACAGTGTGGCTAGAAGTAAATCATGATTGACAGTGTCAAAAGCGGCGGATAGATCGAGGAGGATGAGGATAGAATAGTGGCCTCTGGATTTGGCGAGGAGCAGGTCGTTGCAGACTTTAGAGAGTGCTGTTTCTGTCGAGTGTAGAGGGCGAAAACCAGATTGAAGTGGATCTAGGATGGCATGAGAGGAGAGAAAATCAAGGCAGCGACTGTGAACGGCGCACTCAAGTATTTTGGAGAGGAAGGGGAGGAGATAGATGGGGCGGTAGTTGGAGGGGCAGGTAGGGTCAAATGATGTTTTTTTTAGGAGAGGTGTGACTACGGCGTGCTTGAAGGTGTCAGGGACAGTTGCAGTGGAGAGGGAAAGGTTAAGGATGCGACAGATGGAGGGGGTAACAGTATGGGAGATGGTGTTAAGTAGGTTGGTGGGGATGGGATTGGAGGAACAGGTGGTGCATTTCGAGGAGGAAAGAAGGCGGGAGGTTTCATCCTCTGTGATCTCAGGAAAGGACGAGAATGAGGCCATGGTTGGTTGGTTGGTTATTGGATAGGGCTACAGGCTGAAGAGGAGGTGGTAACTTGGTAGTGAACTCAAGGTTGATCTTTTGTACCTTGTCACGGAAGTAGTCAGCCAGCGATTGAGGAGAGAGTGAAGGGGGAGTGGGAGCGGGGGGCACTTTGAGGAGGGAGTTAAGGGTGGTGAAGAGACGACGAGGGTTGGAGCTGAGAGAGTTGGTCAATTGGGTGTAATAGTCCTGTTTTGCAAGGAATAGGGAGGAATGGAAGGAGGATAGCTGTTATGATCGTGGTCAGAACCCCTCTCAAACTTACCTTTTGCCTGGGGGTCAGCTTTTTAGCTGGCTTCTGTTCTGTTTTTCTGTCCTGTTTGAGCTAGCTCTCTCTCTCTCTCTCTGTGCCGGCTGCTGCCAACATGGGGCTAATTGTCTCACTTCACTGCAGCTGTGGGTGTAGTCTGAGTTGTTCTAACTCTCTTTGGGTGTACTGGCTTCAAGTGCTTCACGGTGTTGCATTGGTGTGGGTTGGGCCTCTATGGGTTTCAGTGTGCTCTCTGGGTCAGTGTGCTGTTGCCTGGGTCTAGGGAGTGTGACATCATCAGGGAGGGCCTTGATAAGGAAGTGGTGTTCTTTCCTTCAGGGCCTTCGCAACGTTTGCTTCTGGCTACTTGCTTTAGGTCCAGGTTAGTTTAGTGCAGTCAGTGTGCACTTGTGACTTGTGTGTTTGACTTCCCTGTTTTTCCCTTTGGCTCCTCTGCTTTCCCTTTTGCTACGGTGTGTAGCACTGCTGTTAGTGCAGTGCTGGAGTTTGGTGCTGGGAGCACCCTTGTTAGTAACTGTTTAGGAAGCACCCTTTGTTGTTTGGGTATTTGGCTTTCCTGCTTGTTTCCTTGTGCTTTCCCCGCTTTTCCTCGTGACCTGTGTTTAGCTACTGTAGCTTGGTGCTTAGGAAGCACCGGGGTGAGAACCCGTGTTTAGCTGCTGCAGCTTGGTGCTTAGGAAGCACCAGTGTTAGGTCTGGCGTTTGTCTTGTCTTCCCTTCCTTTTCCCTTGTGGCTTCCCTGCACTTCTGTTAGTGTAGGGCGTAGGGGCACCCCTGTTAGTTTCTGTTAGGAGCACTGCTGTTAGTGGAGGGCTTAGGAGCTTTTCTGTTGGGGCCGGGCTTAGGAACACTTTTGGTCAGTTTAGGAGTTAGGCGCACTTCAGTTACAGCTTGTTCTAGTCCTTGTCCTTGTGTCGTCCAGTAAGTCCTGCCGGCTACTCGAACCCAGGAGCTCAACTCCTGGGGGGCTTAGTAGCTAAGTGCAGGTGAAGCTGTGTGGACCAGTCCGGTGTGCTCCAGTCCAGTCCTCCAGTCCGGGGAATTCCAGTCCTGTGTCCTCCAGTCCGGGGAATTCCAGTCCAGTGTTCCGGTCCGGGGTTCCAGTCCTGTGCCCTCCAGTCCGTGTGTTCCGGCTCGCTGGGCGGTGCCTGCAGTCCCTGCCGGTGTCGGTGTGCTTGCCCAGCGTTGGTTGGTGGGTTTTGCCTGCTGCTGTCGCTCCTCATCAGCAGCCCAAGGGCTCACGTTTGCTCCAGAGCCCGGCCCCGCAGGCTCTGAACCTGAGAACCTGACAATAGCATGAATTTGTAGTGAAGGAAGTCTGAATGGGTATGAGATTTCCTCCAGAGGTGTTCAGCGGATCGGGTGCAGGAGCGAAGGTAACGGATGCAAGGGGTCAGCCAGGGCTGGGGATTAGTACGCTTTGTGGGACGGGAGGTGGATGGAGCGAGGGTGTCCAAAGCAGAGGAAAGAACGGCATTGTAAGCGGAGACCGCTTTGTCTACAGTCTCGGAGGAGATTAGAGATACTAGAGGATAAAGTGGGGGGGGGGGGTCAATAGCGTGGAGATTCCTGGAGGAGGTGGTTAAAGTTGGACGGGGCAGAGGGGGGTGGTGAAGAAGTGTGAATGTGATCAGGTGGTGATCGGAGCGAGGGAGAGCAGAAGCGTGGAAGTTGGAGGGTGAGCCGGAGGAGGAGAGGACTAGGTCAAGACAGTGGCCGTCATGGTGAGTGGGGGTGGTGGAGCACAGCTGGAGGTTGAAGGAGGATGTTAGGGTGAGGAACTTAGAAGCATTAAGGTCAGATGGGTCATCAACGTGTATGTTAAAGTCTCCGAGAATGAGGGACGGAGATGAGGGTTCAAGAAAGACGGACAGCCAGGCATCAAAGTCGGTGAGGAAGGAAGAGACGGATTTATCAGGGGGGGCGGTAGATGACTGCGACTCTGAGTGGCAGCGGGTAGAATAGCCGGATGGAGTGGGCTTCAAAGGATGAGAAGCAGTGAGACTGCGGTAGGGAGAGGGGTTGGAATAATTTTTGTACCTAGCAGCAATCTTTATATAATCACTGTTTTAATATATTTTTATATTATTTATTTAGAATGTCTTTGTCTTTCTTCCTACACTTACTATGTAGTTTTATAATTAGACCTGGTGATTTAGTGCAAGGCATCAGCACAGAATATCCAGGTCTTTGGTGATACCCAGAAATTGCGCAGGTTAGACTGGTTAGCTATGTGGGCCAGTACTGGTACCAAGACTACCCCAGCACTACTACTACTATTTAGCATTTATATAGCGCTACAAAGCATACGCAGCGCTGCACAAACATCTAACCAGTAAGTGATACTGAGCAGCGTTGTCCTGTTAAGTGTTACTGAATAGCCTCTTCAGATCCATTCAGCACAATTTACCCGGGCAGGAGCCTCTCTTGCTTGATGTGAATTATATTTATACTCCCATTTTAGCTGTTTAATGTAAGTTTATGAAGGGTTTATATCCCACCCATCAAAACAATTTCTAGGTGGCTTACAATGAAGAGCAATCAGAGAGAGGTGAGAAACAGAGTGACGGACTGTGAGGAAGGTGGGAATGAAATGCATTGATTAATAGGATAGTTGGGAGGGGACTGTGTAGTTCAGGTCAGTGGTCAAGCTCTCATACAAGTAAAGTGGACAGGATTAGACAAAAGCATCTTAAGGTCGGTTTTAAATCACTGAAGGGAAGATCTTAATCTGTATACTTATTTTCAATAAATCCATACCTGTGAAGGTTCTACTTTATTAAAATGTCCTTCATGTAATTCAGTAAGGCATAGCAAAGTCTGATCCAGTTGCCAATGTTCCCTTTATTCTCTTTTGTTTGCTTTCTCACAACAACAAAGGATGTTCTCTCATTCCTTTTCCTATTCAGCTTTTCTTGGCACTTCACATAGGTGTCCTGTTATGATATTTAACTCCTCTGTTGTCTGTGGGAAAAGTGACTTGTTAAATATAGCCATAAATCTGCCCGCCAGATGGTACTGTTGAGCAATGAAGCAAAACATTTGATTACATTTTTTTTGTTCTCCAAAGTATTTTTAAAAAATATTTTATTCTAGAACATGATGGCAACTAAAGACTGTTAGACCCAGCTAAGTCTCCCATTTGCCTTCTCTTGCTCTCACTTGACTTCAATGCAGAAAATAGCAGAGAAGGATACTAGATTGGTGAAGCAGCCAGAAATGAAGACAAGGATAAACGGCAGACATGGGGTCACACCAAGAAAGCAGAGCAGGGCAAAACTTCTTGTGGAAACACTGTTTGGGCTTACACCTCTGCATCGAGATACTAAAAGGGAAACTCACAACAATCCAGAAAACTAAGGGGATCCTTTACCTGAATTAAGCAGTTAGCGTAGGTTTTACTGTGTGGTTAACAATACCAGATACCCTCAAAAATCGAGGCTTGGTACAGGAAACCCTTGTTTTGGTTTTAAGAGATGGCTTGCCTGATTTTTACATCAAGATTTTTACACTCATTTTATGGCATTTTATAGAGGTGCTGACATTAGTTTATGATTCTGAGATGTTCCCCGCTGGTTTTCTTATGTTTTAAGGCAGTTTTAAGTTGCGGAGGCTTCTTCCGTGGTTGGAACGCATTGATGAACATTTTAAAAAGTTTTAAGCTGTTCCGATGATCTTTTTCCAACTTTTTTTCATTGATTTTGGTCATTATAGATTGGCAAACATTTTTACCACTGTCTTTAGTCTTGAGCACCACTTCCTCCTGATAGCAATCCTGTGTGTTCTCAGGGATCAGAACTTGTTTTTGTCCTCATTTTGTTTTTTTAACAACTATTAATGCATATTTACATGGTCTCAGTTTATAAGACAGGCTGTCACAGCAAGTGTTTTTATGGTTTCAAACGGACCCAGGAAGAGCATAAGAATAGCCATACCAGGTCAGAGAAATGGTCCATCTAGCCAAGTATTCTGCTTCCAACAGTGATCAATCCAGGTCACAAGTACCTGGCAGAAATCCAATTAGTAATGACATTCCATGCTACCAATCCCAGAGGAAGTAGTGGCTTCCCCATGTCCATTTCAATAACAGACTATGGTCTTTTCCTCCAGGAACTTGTCAAAACCTTCTTTAAACCCAGATACGCTAACCACTGTTACCACATCCTCTGGCAGTGAATTCCAGAGCTTAACTATTCTTTGAGCGAAAAAATATTTCCTCCTATTTGTTTTTTAAAAAATTTCCACGTAATTTCATTGTGTCCCCTGGTATTTGTACTTTTTGAAAGAGTGAAATATGGATTCACTTCTACTCGTTCTACACCACTCAGGATTTTATAGACCTCAATCATATTCCCCCCCCCCCCCCCCCCCACACACACAGCCATCTGTTTTCCAAGCTGAACAGCCCTAAATTCTATCCCCTTTACAGTGGCGTACTGAGGGCGAGGCGGTGGGGGCAATCCACCCCAGGTGCAACTCGTTAGGGGGTGCTGCCATCCATTGACATTTTCCCTCTCCCCCAACTGATGCGATGTGATGTGTGCGGTGTCCCGGCATCTCCCCCCCGACTAGTACGGTATCACTCTCCCACCTCCTCGCTCACCCCACTCTGCTGGTCTTTAAACTTCGAGGCCTCCCAGCAGCATCAGCAATGTGAGCGCTGCCTTTGGCCAGCCCCGGAAGCATTCGCTGTACAGCGTCCCGTCTACGCAGGAAGTTGTATAGAGGAGGCTTCTGGGGCAGGCAGAAGGCAGCACATTCATTGCTAAGATGCTGCTGGTGGGCCTGGAAGTTTGGAGGCATGCAGGAGTGGAGCAGGCGTGGAGTGAGGAGGGGGAGCGCAATACCGCACTAATCGGGGCGGGGGGGGAGGACGGAGGGAGAGTGATTCCAGCCAGACCAAAGGGAAAGAGGGGTGGAGAGAAGAGGATGGAGAGAGACTGGTGGGAGTGCAGGAGAGAGGGAGAAAGAAGGGTGAGAAACATGGGAAGGGGGACACAGAGGGCAGATGCTGAACATGGGGAGAACAGGGATGGGAACACAGAGAGCAAATGCTGAACATGGGGGGGGGGAACGGGGATGGGAACACAGAGGGGACAGGGGAGGTTATGGATAGGAGAGATAGTGAGTCAGAGGGAATAACAGTAGACATGGAGAGAAAAAAGTCAATAGGAGGTAAGCAGAATATGGATATGGATGGGAAACAGAGGAGAAATAAAGATGGAGGGGGGGACGGGAGATACTGGAATGCATATGTAAAAAGAAGAGAGGGAGACACAGGCAGAAGGGAAAGAAAAGGCAGGCAGTGGATGGAAGGGGCAGATAAAGCAGTCAGACACTGAATGAAAGGGAGAGAGAAAGAGAGCAGATGATGGAAGGAAGGGAGAGAGTGAAGAGAAGACGAGGAAAGCATAAACCAGAGACAACAAAGGTAGAAAAAAAATTTATTTATTTGCTTTAGAATAAAGTAGTATTGTAGCTGTCCACATTAAATTTCATCTGCTATTTGGATGCCCAGTCTTCCTGCAATGTTTCACAGTCCACATGTGTTTTAACAATTTTGAATAGTTTTATGTCATCTGCAAATGTAATCATGTCACTTGTCGTTTCAATTTCCATATCATTTATAAATATGTTAAACAGCACCAGTCCTAGTACAAATCCCTGTGGCACTCCACTATTAATCCCCCCTCCATTGAGACAAATGGCCATTTAGCCCTACCCTCTGCTTTCTTTCCAATAACCAATTCTTAATCCACAGGACATTGCCTCCTATCCCATGATTTAGGGGTCCTTTTACAAAGTCGTGCTGGAAAATGGCTTGCGGTAGTGTAGGCGCGGGTTTTGGGTGCAAACTGATCCATTTTTCAGTGCACCTGTAAAAAAAACAGTCCATTTTGTGTCTGAGACCTTACCGCCAGCCATAGACCTAGCAGTAAAGAATCTGGACGGTAATGACCTGTGCGTATCCATTGACCTGTGCATCAGAAAATACAAAATATTTTTCAGATGCATGTAGCGGTCACGCACCAAATTTGAAATTACCGCAAGAGCCACACAGCAACCAGGCAGTAACTGCAATTTGCCATTCATAGGCGCCTACTGGCTTAGTAAAAGGGGCCCTTAATTTTTTTCAGGAGTCTCTCATGAGGAACTTTGTCAAACGTTTTCTGAAAATTCAGATACATTACATCACTGGCTTACCTTTATCCACACCTTAAAATAAATTAAGCAAACTGGCGAGGCAAGATTTCCCTTGGCTGAACCTATGCTCTGTCCCATTAAAGCATGTTTGTCCACGATTTTGCGGGGGGGGGGGGGGGGGGTAAAAAAAATCTAAGCTTAAATTAGAGAGACTTTATGGAGGATGGAAATTGGGAGGATTAGGACTACCTAATATAAGATGGTACAACTGGGCTTGCTTGTTAAGACATTTGGCAGATTGGGTATGGAGGAGTTTACACCCTGGGATCTGGAGAGAGAACTGTTCCAACCTCTGCATCCACACTTCCTGCTCCATGTGTCATATAGACACATGCCTTAGTGGAAAAAACATATACTGTTGCAGGCCATGAGACGTACTTGGCAATATTTACTATCGATATTGGGGAAAAATCCAAATTATACCGTTACGTTACCATTGATCTGAAATTTGGTCCGGGTTTAGTACAGGGGAGAGTGGTAGAATGGACGAAGAGTGGGATAGTGTATGTAGCAGATATGTTGCAGGAATCGGGAGAGATCAGAACTAGAGAGAATATGGGGAATATAGTGGAGAGGGGCAAGGTGGATTGGTATTCGTATTTACAGGTTCATAAATATATAACCCAAGTCAAAAGGGATTATTGCTCTAGGGGAGTGTACAAATTGCTGGAGCAGTTCTTTTTACCATCGAAGAAAGCGCAAATCACAGTCTCGATGCTGTATAGAGCTATAAGTGTGATGAATCCACATAGGAATTATGGAGATATAGGGCGGAGGTGGACGGAAGAGTTGGGGGTGGAAATTCAGGAGGGAGACATAATACAAAATTTGAGAAAGATATACACATATATAGCGCAAGGCAAAGATTCGAATTATTACTAGAGCATACTTTTCCCCCAAACAGGCATATTATGCCGGATGCCTGGAGGAGTCTAAATGCTATAAATGTGAAGATATGGATGTGTCACTGCTCCACATGCTTTGGACATGCCCATATATAAAAGATTTCTGGAATAAGATACTGAGATACTGTGGGAACATATTAAGTAAAGAGCTTCGCTTAACGTCCAAAGATATAATATTGGGAATGGCGGGGGTCAGAAGGGCAGAATACTCGCTCATATATAAAGCTACAATCATAGGGAAGCAGTGCATCCTGCAACATTGGACACAAGAGGTTGCACCTTCCTTTTGGAATTGGAGGAATGCATTTCATGGGTTGTTGAAGCACGAGATGCCCGTTGTACAATTAATCGAAAGAAAACATTTTGGGCAATATGGAAACCTTATATCCAATCACTGTCGGGAAGAGCTTGTAGCATGATACTGAACTCCATGTCTATGTAAACTATAAGGGAGCAGAGGGGAGAGAAGAGGGGAGGGATGGGATGGGAGGGAATATAAGGGGAGGGGGAATAATGGGAGATGGGGATAACATAGGTACATGGGCATCTGCAACCGCAATCTGTCGCGGAAACGGACAAAGTTGACGGCGTGTCGGAGGCGTGGTGAAGGCGGGACTGGGGCGTGTTTATCGCCTGAGGAGAGATGGGCGTGCTCGGCTGATAATGGAAAAAAGAAGGGCGCCAGAAGCGAGAATTTGGGTCACTTTTTCTAGACCTTTTTTTCTCACGAACAAGTCCCCAAAAAGTGCCCCAACTGCCCAGACGACCACCGGAGGGAATCGGGGATGACCTCCCCTGACTCCCCCAGTGGTCACTAACCCCCTCCCACCAAAAAAAAAAGAACTTTAAAAACTTTTTTTTGCCAACCTGTATGCCAGCTCCATCACAGCAGTATGCAGGTCCCTGGAGCAGTTCTTAGTGGGTGCAGTGGACTTCAGGCAGGTGGACCCAGGCCCATCCCCCCCTACCTGTTACACTTGTGCTGGTAAATGGGAGCCCTCCAAACCGCCCCCAAACCCCACTGTACCCACATCCAGGTGCCCCCCTTCACCCATACGTGCTATGTTAATGGTGTAGAGTTGTGGGGAGTGGGTTTTGGGGGGGATTTGGGGGGCTCAGCACACAAGGGAAGGGAGCTATGGATTTGGGAGGTATTTTAACTTTTTTTTTTTAATTGTTACAAGTGCCCGGTTGATGTCCTGGCATGTGAGGGGGACCAGTGCACTACGAATCCTGGCCCCTCCCACGACCAAATGCCTTGGATTTGTTTGGTTTTGAGCTGGGCGCCTTCAGTTTCCATTATCTCTGAAAAACGAAACCGTCCAGCTCAAATCCGCCCAAATTCGTTGCATTTGCCCGGCACAAACCGTATTATCGAAAAAAAATATGGACGCCCATCTTTTTTGAAAATACGGTCTGGCCCGCCCCTTCACGTACCCGTCCTCGGAGATAGACGCCCATGGAGATGGGCGTTCGCGTTCGATTATGCCCCTCTCTGTGTTCTGTCATTTTATTCTTTATACTTTATAATAGTTTCCATTATTTTCCCCAGCACAGAAGTCAAGCTTACCGGTCTGTAATTTCCCAGATCACCCCTGGAACCCTTTTTAAAAATCGGCGTTATTTGGTTACCCTCCAATCTTCAAGTACTATGGATAATTTTAACGATATAAGAACATAATCAAGCCCAGTATCCTGTTTCCAACTGTGGCAAATCCAGCTTACAGATACCTGGCAAGATCCCAAAACAGTAAAATAGATTTTATGCTGATTGTGTCCTGTTCCACGTTCCTACCTGCGCTCCTGGGGGCGATGGTCGGCGGCCCTCGCGGCGTCCGGGGCTGCGAGGAGGGACCTCCGGAGAGGCCGGCGCTGCCGCGGGTCGGGCTGAGACCGGCGACCCGCTGGAGCGAGCGCCGGCCTCGGAGAGTGGAGCGTTGCGCCAGCCAAGATGGCGGCGCCGACGCCTCCCGGGGCGGACCAGCGCGGAGGCTCCACCTACCTCACGTCGGATTGGCGTCCCGGGGCTAAAACTCCGCCTGGAGGGCGGGCCGGCCGGCCAATCCGGAGGCTCCATCGCCTTCCAGGGTTGGGTTGGTTGGTTTCTCTCCCGGGGAGGGGGCGGGGCGGTGCGAGATTTAAACAGGAGGACTGGAGGACTCAAGTGCTTCCGTTTCGTGTATGCTGAAGCCGGCACAGTGGGTTTGTTGGAGTGCTAGCCGCCCTTGCTAGCCACCTTTCAAAGACTGTGCTACTTGTCCTCTCGGAGTGCTAGCCGCCCTTGCTAGCCACCTTTCAAAGACTGTGCTACTTGTCCTCTCGGAGTGCTAGCCGCCCTTGCTAGCCACCTTTCAAAGACTGTGCTACTTGTCCTCTCGGAGGGCTAGCCGCCCTTGCTAGCCACCTTTCAAAGATTGTGCTACTTGTCCTCCCGGAGTGCTAGCCGCCCTTGCTAGCTACCCTTTAGAGACTGCGTTGCTGACTACCCGTCAGGTCAGCCGTCACCCCGCGGTTCCAGCAGTCCTGCTGGCCGCCTGCAGCTGGGGGCTCAACCCTTGGTGAACGGCGGCCGCCGCGGGTGAAGATTCGGGGTGCACGGCTGTCCTCTGAGGTCTTGCGGGGCCTTAGGGAACCTAAGGGCTCACCACTAGAAACAGGACAGGAAACGGAAGCCATGAGCTCGCCTATGCAGCCTGATTTACGGGACCTGGCCAAGGTACTTCAGCAGGAGCAGCTGAACGCCCTGTCAGGGGCGCTCCAGAACGTATGCTCTCAACTTTCAACGCTTCAGGTACAGAACCAGGCCGCTGTGGTCCAGGGGGCCGCAGCGGCTCCCCGTTCGGGAGGGTTCCGCACGGGACCTCGGTTCCCTGAACCGGCACGATATGATGGGGCCCCCGGAGGTTGCCGGGGGTTCCTCAATCAGTGCAACCTGGCCTTCCGGATGCAACCGGAGGCATTTTCCTCAGACCAAAGTAAAGTGGGATATATCATGGGCCTATGCGAAGGGAAGGCCCTGGCCTGGGTGTCCCCACTAAACGAACAACAGGACCCCATCCTGGATGACTATGGTGAATTTCAGCGCCGTTTCCGCATGGTGTTCGACCTCCCTGGCAGACCATCCTCCGTGGCGTCGGAACTGCTGCGGATTCAACAGGGTGAGGGGACGGTGGCCGATTATGCCATTCGTTTTCGGACTTTAGCCACGGAGCTGCGTTGGAACCCGGAGTCCTTGATGGCAATTTTTATGGAAGGATTGCAAGAGCGGATCAAGGACGAATTGGCAGGACGAGAGATCCCAGGCCAATTGGATGCCCTGATTTCGCTCTGTATACGAGTAGATACCCGGTTCCAGGAGCGAGCTAGAGCCCGGGCCGAACGGCAAAAGTGGGCGCGGGGAACGTCCCGGACCGGTAAGGGCCCGTCCCCTCGCCGTGGGAACCGGGACTCCAAGGAGAATGGGGAGGAGCCGATGGTGATTGGCCGGCAACGGCTGGCCCCCTCAGACGGGAAGAAACGCTTGTGGGACGGACTGTGCCTCTATTGTGGGGAGGCCGGGCATTTCATCCGAGCCTGTCCCGCTTGGGCGGGAAACGTCTCCCCCAAGGCACCTTGAGGGGAGGGGTCTTGGGGCACTCCGCTCCCCTACCGGATTCCTTGGTAACACTGCCAGTAATACTACGTTGGCACAAGACCATGATCCAGACCCGGGCCCTGGTGGACTCTGGGTCGGGGGGCAACTTCATCGGCCACGAACTGCTGCAACAAATTGGCTGGCCTACGCTTCCTCGGCGACCGGCGCTGCAAGTAACCTCCATTCAGGGAACTACATTACCGCAGCCGGTCACGGAGATCACCCCCTTTTTGGGATTGCAGGTGGGGGAGGATCACCAGGAAGAAGTTCAATTCCTGGTACTATCCCGGACCATTCATCCAGTGGTCCTAGGCTTGCCATGGCTACGATGTCATAGTCCTGTTATTGACTGGACCGGGGGAAATATCCAGTCTTGGGGTAGCTCCTGTCGGGAGAACTGTTGTAAGGGCCGGACTGGCAGTTGCCCCGCATTAGCTATTGTGCCCGGGGGGGGCACGGGCGGAGCTGGGCTCCCTGCCTATGGACTATAGAGACTTCGCAGATGTGTTCAGTCCAGTGGAGGTGGAGGTCCTACCGCCTCATCGGTCTTTCGACTGTGCCATTAACCTGATGGCAGATACCATGCCGCCCCGGGGCCGACTGTATACCTTGTCCCGGGAAGAATACAAGGTGATGCAAGAGTATATCCGGGAGAATCTACGGAGAGGGTTCATCCGGCCCTCTACGTCCCCTGCCGGGGCCGGATTCTTTTTTGTTACCAAGAAGGATGGCTCCTTGAGGCCCTGTATTGATTATCGAGGGTTAAATGCCATCACGGTAAAGGATCGTTTTCCCCTACCGCTCATTCCGGAACTCTTTGACAGGCTGCAAGGAGCCCAAACGTTTACTAAGCTGGACTTGCGGGGGGCCTACAATTTAGTTCGAATCCGGCAGGGGGACGAATGGAAGACGGCATTTAACACGCACAAGGGACATTTCGAGTATCGGGTGATGCCATTTGGCCTATGCAATGCTCCTGCGGTGTTCCAACGACGTATTAATTTTGTGCTTGAGGATTTGTTGAACTCCACGGTGATTGTATACCTGGACGACATCTTGATTTTCTCCAAGGACCCCGCCGAGCATGTAAGTCACGTTCGCGCTGTGCTGCAACGTTTACGGCAATCCCGCCTATTCGCTAAGCTCAGTAAGTGCGCTTTTCATCAGCGGTCTCTGCCTTTTTTGGGACACATTCTGTTACCCGGGGGGCTGCAGATGGAGCCGGACAAACTCCGCGCGATTCGGGAATGGCCTCAACCGCTGGGATTGAAAGCGCTACAACGTTTCCTGGGATTCGCGAACTACTATCACCAGTTTATTCCTCAGTATTCACAACAGACTGCGCCGCTGACGGCGCTCACCAAGAAAAACGCGAAAGTCCGGGATTGGCCGCCAGAGGCACAAGCGGCCTTCCGCCAGGTAAAAGAGGCGTTCAACTCAGCGTCCATCTTGTTGGCTCCAGATCCAGAGAAACCCTTTTTTGTGGAAGTGGACGCATCTGCCTTGGGGGCCGGGGCAGTCCTCTCTCAAGTCAACCCCAAAGGCCGGCGACAACCTTGCTCTTTCTTCTCTCGTAAGTTCTCCCCGGCGGAACGCAACTATACGGTAGGGGATAGAGAACTCTTGGCATTAAAATTAGCCCTGCAGGAATGGAGGCATCTGCTGGAGGGAGCCGAACACCGATTTACGGTGATCACTGACCACAAGAATCTTCTGTATCTTCAAGAGGCCCAACGGCTAAATCCCCGACAGGCCCGATGGTCATTGTTTTTTGCCAGATTTCATTTTCAGCTAGTGTTTCGGGCGGCTGCTCAGAATACCCCTGCGGACTCTCTCTCCCGAGCATTTGAAGTCCCAGAGGAGTCCAAGGAGATCCACCCCATGTTGGATCCGGCATGTGTCAGTGCGGCCGCAGGGGGAGTCGCTCCGACAAAGGAGTTAGTGCCGGCCGCCGATCGAGAAAAAGTAATGCAATGGGGACATTCGTCCAGATGGGCCGGGCATTTCGGGTATCAAAAGACCCTCCGGTTCATTGCAAGACAGTATCAGTGGCCTCATATGAGGCGTGACATTCTCCAATTCGTCACCACCTGCCCTGTGTGCGCCCGGACTAAGCCAGTAGTTGGGCCTCCCGTAGGGGACTTGCAACCGCTGTCCGTTCCGACAGCCCCCTGGACGGAGTTATCCATGGATTTCATCACTGACCTCCCCAACTCCCGGGGTCACACGGTGATTTGGGTGGTGGTGGACCGTTTTTCCAGGATGGCCCATTTTGTCCCATTGCCGGGCCTTCCATCGGCAGCCTCCTTAGCCCAGTACTTCATTCAACACATTTTTCGGTTGCATGGGCTGCCCATTCGGATCATTAGTGACCGAGGTCCCCAATTCACTTCACGTTTCTGGAGAGCCTTGTGCACAGCTTTGGGGGTGGAAACCCACTTTTCATCAGCCTACCATCCCCAAACCAATGGCATGGTCGAAAGGATTAATCAAACATTGAAGGGATTCTTGCGGGCATTTGTCAACAAACGTCAAGATAACTGGGCCGCTTTGCTTCCATGGGCCGAGTTTGCATATAACCAGAGTGACCACTCGTCCTCAGGAAACTCTCCGTTCTTCTTGGTATATGGACGACATCCTCGGCTTCCAGCACCGTTCCCTTCTACAGCTCCAACCCCCGTGAGTAATCAAATTCTGGCGGATCTGCAGAGGGTCTGGGAAATGGCCCAGAAGCAATTGCAGAAAACAGCTGCCAAATATAAGGTCTTTGCAGATCGCCACCGGCGACCCGCTCCAGTATTACAGCCGGGGCAGAAGGTATGGTTAAGCACAAGATACCTAAGACTCCGGGTGCCCTCCCGGAGGTTGGGACCCCGGTACATTGGACCGTTTGCAATCCAATCACGAATTGGAGCAGTGACGTACCGGTTGCGGTTACCGAGTAACCTACGGGTGCACAACGCCTTCCACATTTCCCTGTTGAAGAGGTTTCGTGGGTCCCGATGGCACCCCCAACAGCAAGAGGATGAAGCTCTCGAAGCCACCCCTGATCCGGAGTATGAAGTGGAGGATGTGCTAGATTCAAAGAAGCGGCGGGGAAGGCTATATTATTTATTGTCCTGGAAGCATTTTGGTCCCGAAGACAACTCCTGGGAACCCGCGGCGAACGTACATGCGCCGGATCTGATCAGAGCCTTCCACGCCCGGTTTCCTTCTAAACCCGGCCCCGGGGGAGAGGGGGCATCCGGGGAGGATACTGTCCCGTTCCACGTTCCTACCTGCGCTCCTGGGGGCGATGGTCGGCGGCCCTCGCGGCGTCCGGGGCTGCGAGGAGGGACCTCCGGAGAGGCCGGCGCTGCCGCGGGTCGGGCCGAGACCGGCGACCCGCTGGAGCGTTGCGCCGGCCTCGGAGAGCGGAGCGTTGCGCCGGCCAAGATGGCGGCGCCGATGCCTCCCGGGGCGGACCAGCGCGGAGGCTCCACCTACCTCACGCTGGATTGGCGTCCCGGGGCTAAAACTCCGCCTGGAGGGCGGGCCGGCCAATCCGGAGGCTCCATCGCCTTTCAGGGTCGGGTTGGTTTCTCTCCCGGGGAGGGGGCGGGGCGGCGCGAGATTTAAACAGGAGGACTGGAGGACTCAAGTGCTTCCGTTTCGTGTATGCTGAAGCCGGCACAGTGGGTTTGTTGGGGTGCTAGCCGCCCTTGCTAGCCACCTTTCAAAGAGTGTGCTACTTGTCCTCTCGGAGTGCTAGCCGCCCTTGCTAGCCACCTTTCATAGACTGTGCTACTTGTCCTCTCGGAGTGCTAGCCGCCCTTGCTAGCCACCTTTCAAAGACTGTGCTACTTGTCCTCTCGGAGTGCTAGCCGCCCTTGCTAGCCACCTTTCAAAGACTGTGCTACTTGTCCTCTCGGAGGGCTAGCCGCCCTTGCTAGCCACCTTTCAAAGATTGTGCTACTTGTCCTCCCGGAGTGCTAGCCGCCCTTGCTAGCTACCCTTTAGAGACTGCGTTGCTGACTACCCGCCAGGTCAGCCGTCACCCCGCGGTTCCAGCAGTCCTGCTGGCCGCCTGCAGCTGGGGGCTCAACCCTTGGTGAACGGCGGCCGCCGCGGGTGAAGATTCGGGGTGCATGGCTGTCCTCTGAGGTCTTGCGGGGCCTTAGGGAACCTAAGGGCTCACCACTAGAAACAGGACAGATTGTCCTAAAAATAAACAGTGGATTTTCCCCAAGTCCATCTTAAAAATGGCTTTTGGACCCTTTCCTTTACATAGTTATCCAAACCTTTTTAAAACCCTGTTAAGCTAACTGCTTTTACCACATTATCTGGCAGTGAATTTCAAAGTTTAATTATACTTTGAGTGAAGAAATATTTTATTATTATTATTATTATTTATTGCATTTGTATCCCACATTCCCCCAACTATTTGCAGGCTCAATGTGGCTTACATAGATTTGTTAACATTGTCATATCAGGATATCAGATACAGTTAGTAATGTGTAGCGATCAAGGAAGGGAAGATGGAAGAAGGAAGAGTGATTAGGTTAGTTATAGAAGGTGGGCTTTCATAATTGAGTGGGTTGGTGAGGTGACTTAGTGAGGTTATAGGTTCTCATTATAGGCCTTGTTGAAGAAGAATGTTTTCAGAGATTTTCGAAAGATAGTTGTTTCGTTGATTGCTTTCAAGTCTGTGGTTAATGCATTCCATAAATGCGTGCTCATGTACGAGAAGATAGTGGCATGCATCAGTTTGTACTTCAGTCCTTTGCAGCTGGGGTAGTGCAGTTTGAGACATTTGCGAGATGATCTTGTGGCGTTTCTGGGAGGTAGGTCCACGAGGTTTTGCATGTAGATTGGGGCGTCTGCATGAATGATTTTGTGTACAATCGTGCAGATCTTAAACGCAATGCGCTCCTTAAGTGGGAGCCAGCGAAGTTTCTCTCTTAGTGGTTTTGCACTTTCATATTTAGTTTCTCCAAATATGAGTCTGGCGGCTGTATTCTGGGCGGTTTGGAGTTTTTTTGATTGTCTGTTCTTTGCACCCGGTGTACAGTGCATTGCAGTAGACTTATTACCATTGACTCTACTAGGGTATGGAAGATGTATCTCGGGAAGAAAGGTTTTACTCTTTTAAGTTTCCACATGGTGTAGAACATCTTTTTCGTCGTGTTTTTCACGTGGGTGTCAAGAGTGAGGTTTCGGTCAATGGTGACTCCAAGAATTTTCAAGTTTTGTGAGACCGGAAGGGAACAGTATGGTGTGATTATGGTGTTGACGTTTTTTGTGTTATGTTGTGAGGTGAGTACAAGACATTGTGTTTTTTCTGCATTAAGTTTTAGTTGGAATGCATCTGCCAGGTGTGCATTGTTTGGAGGCTTCGGTTGATCTCGTTGGTGATTTCATTTAGATCATGTTTGAATGGGATGTAAATTGTGACGTCATCTGCATAAATGTAGGGGTTGAGGTTTTGATTGGCTAGTAGCTTGGCTAGAGGTATCATTAGGTTGAATAATGTTGGTGAGACAGGGGATCCCTGGGGGACTCCACACTCAGGTATCCATGGTGGTGATCTGTCCGCGTTCATTGTTACTTGGTATGATCTTGTGGTCAGGAATCCTTTGAACCATTTGAGAACAGTGCCTCCTAATCCGAAGTATTCTAGTATATGTATTAGAATATCATGGTTGGACATGTCGAATTGCAGGAGGAGGATGTTGTTACCAGTCGCAATTGCTTGTTTGAATGAGTTCATTGCTGATACTAGTACAGTTTCGGTGCTGTGATTCGTCCGAAATCCTGATTGGGACTCGTGCAGAATTGAGTGTTTATTTAGGTATTCAGTAAGTTGTTTCGTCACTATGCCTTCCATGAGTTTGGTCATGAGTGGAATAGATGCTACTGGTTGATAGTTGGTTAGGTCCATTGTGCTTTTTTTAGCATCTTTCGGTAACGGAGTGAGAAGGATGTTTCCTTTATCCGTGGGAAAGAGTCCATTTTGAAGCCTGTAATTTATGTAGTTCGTGAGGTCTGTTTTGAATTGTTTGAGTGCGGATCTTATTAGACTGTTAGGGCAGATGTCTAATTTGCATTTCAATTTGGCATATTTTCCTAGCCAGTATGAGATTTCTTTTGATGAGAGCGTGTCAAAGTCGGTCCATGATCGATCTGCTGGGTATTCTCCGGGATTTGGGTCTAGACATTCAAGGATATTTGTGTAGTTTGTTGTGTTAGTGGGTATCATGAGTCGGAGTTTTATGATTTTTTTCATTGAAGTAGTTCGCAAGGTTGGTTGCTGATGGGGTATCTACATTGTTGGAGGTGACTTTGGTAGTATTTAGAAGATTGTTTACGAGTGAGAAGAGTTTGTGTGTATCCTTGTAGTTTGGTCCTATTTTGCTTTTGTAGTAAGTCCTTTTAGTTTGTCTGATTGTGTATTTGTATTTTCTTTCTAGTTGTTTCCAGTCTTTGTGTGTGTTTTCATCTTTTTTTTTTTTGCTCCATGCTCTTTCCAGTCTTCTGACTTGTGTTTTTAGTTCTTTCAATTCTTCGTTGAACCATGGTATTGAGTTTTTTCTATGTGAGGTTCTGGTTTGAAGTGGTGCTATGTTGTCTAGTGTTATTCTGCATCTGTTATCCCCATTCTTGGAGAAATTGGGGTGAGTCTGTAGGTATTGTCCATTCGTCAGTGTAGAATTGTTGCCAGAATGTTAGTGGGTCTGTTTTGCCTCTCGTAGTATGTTTGTTGTTTTTGTTTTTGTTGTGTCTTTTTTGTTCTCCAGTGGAGGGAGAGGTTTGCACTGTAGTGGTCGGACCATGGCCTGGCTGTCCATTTTGTGTCTATTAGTGTGATATTTGGTTCTGGTGAGAATTTGTGGGTGATGATGTCTAGTGTGTGTCCTTTGTTACGGGTAGGTTGTGTGTTTGGCCAGTAGAGTTCCCATAGTTGCAGGAAGTCTTTGCATTCGCGTACATTGCTTGAGTTATTATCTTCAAGGTGAAGATTGATGTCTCCTGCTACGAGGAGGTTCTGGGTGGTAACACAGGTGTTTGATATCAAGTCCAGAAAGTGCATTTGTGAGTCTTGCCAATTGCCCGGGGGTCTGTAGAATAAGATTAGGTTTAGGTGATCACGTAGGTTGGAGTGGTTGATTCTGACTGAGGCTATTTCGAGTTGGGGAAGTATAGATTCTGCTGCTGTTGTGACTGTGAATTGAGATTTATAGATTATTGCTATTCCTCCTCCTCTTTTTCCTTCTCTTGTCCAGTGGGTAATTTTGTATCCTGAAGGGCAGAGCTCTAGTATTATTGGATCTTTGGGGTCATGGATCCAAGTTTCGCTGATAAGTAGGAAGTCGAGATGGTCAGTTGTGATCCAGTCAGTTAGTATCGTGGTTTTATTGACTGCCGATCTGGCATTGATGTATCCTATTTATATTTGTTGGTGGTGGTGTTCAGTTGAGTTTGCGGTGGTGTTAATTTTTATCAGCTGTCTTCTTGATGTGTAGATTTGTTACGTCCTTTCGTTTCTTTCTGTTGATGGTGACCGTGGCTAGCAGGTTTTCCTTGCCATTGTTTAATTTTTTTTTTTAAATTTTCTCCAATTTGTTTTAAATTTACTACTTCACTGCATGCCCCCTAGACAGGGCCGGTCTTAGCAAATGTGGGGCCCTGTGCAGACCAATTTGGTGGGGCCCCATCCTAGCCCCACCCCACTCCCACCCTAGCTCCACCCCATTGATAAGATTATTCAATTCAAAAAGGGCTGCAAATACAACACGCTAGCAGAATACTGCACCTTGATCACACATGAAAAACACATGACACAACAGATATGAAGGCAAAATACTGAACTGGAAAGTTACCTCAAGAAGGGCTGCAAATACTAGAAAAATTGAAACTTACATGCAAAATATCACAGATGCACATTTCCAAAAGCTGACTTTTTTCTACTTTTGTTGTCTGATCATTTAGTTTTTCTATTCACTTTGGTCCCAGTGTCTTCTGTTTTATGCAGTGTCTTCTTTCCATTTGATATTTTTTCTGTCGCCATGTCCACCATCCTCCTGTGTCCATATGTGTCCTGTCTACCATCTGTAGCCCTGTCCCTATCCTTTCTCCAGTTTCAGTATCTGCCTTCAAAGTGTTCCGATCCAGCCCTTAAATTCAGCAATTTCCCCTCCATCCATATCCAGCATTTCTCCTCACTCCCCTACATCCATGTCCAGCATTTCTCCTCTCTCCCTTCCCCTCCATCCATGTGCATCTCCTTCCTTTGTCTTTCCTTCCCTCCATTCCTGCCCAACATTTCTCCTCTCTTCCCTGCCCTCCACTCCATCTATGTCCAGATTTCTCCTCTCTTCTCTCCCCTCCATCCATGTGCATCGCCTTCCAGTCTTCCCTCCCCTCCATCCATCCATGTCCAGCAACTCTCCTCTCTCCCCTGTCCTCCCCTCCATCCATCCATCCATCCATCCATCCATGTCCAGCAACTCTCCTTGTCACACAGGTGACTGTTTCCTTGTCTGTGCTCATCTCGCCCTCTGGTGGCCAGAACTGGTGGCTGCTATGGACTATCACACGTTCCAGATTTCAACCCACTCCGGTCCTGAACAGCACCCGTAGCTGCCTTGTGATTCCTGCAGCTGAACAGCAGCTGATGGGCTTTATTAATCACCTGGAAACTTCTGTGTTTGCCTTTGCATCGTCTAAGGTCCCTGGTTTGTTGGTGCTTTGTTGCACTTCTGCCTAGTCTGGTTTCTTGTTTGAGTTTCTTGTCCGGTTCTAGTTAGTCTGTGTGTAGGTTAGCTTAGGTTTATTGCTTAATTCCCTAGTCTTGTTTCTGGTCTGTATTCCTTGTCTAGTTTCTGTTTGTCTGTGTTTTTGCTTAGTGGCTGCTCTACAGCTTTCAGTCCTGACTCTTGTCTGTCAGTGTTTTTCAGTGGCTGCTTGGCAGCTTTCAGTTCCTGTCCTCTAGCTTGTCCATTTCCTGCCTTGTGTTGTATTGTCTGTCTGCGAGTCCTAGCCCAGTTTCCTGCCTTGCTGCCCATGTATATTCCCTTTCTCTCTGACCCTCAGTCCCTGTTCAGCCTAGTGGGTAATCCAGTTCCTGCCCT
Source organism: Microcaecilia unicolor (assembly GCF_901765095.1). Taxonomy (NCBI): domain Eukaryota; kingdom Metazoa; phylum Chordata; class Amphibia; order Gymnophiona; family Siphonopidae; genus Microcaecilia; species Microcaecilia unicolor. The sequence goes on from NC_044043.1 coordinate 25,858,006, forward strand.
GTCCGGTAAGTCCTGCCGGCCGCCTGCACCCAGGGGCTCAACTCCTGAGGAACGGCGGTCAAGTGCAGGTGAAGTCTAGCTGTTTCTTTCAGAGTTCTGCCTTGTCTCTGGTGTGGGGTGGTTTTGCCTGCCACTGCTGCTCCACGGCAGTGGCCCAAGGGCTCATGAACCTAGTTTCTGCCTTGAAAACCTAACACTCCTCTCTCCCCTGCCCTCTCCTCCATCCATATCTAGCAAATCTCTCCCCTCTAGCCATCCAAATCCAGCAATTCTCCTCTCCCCTGCCCTGCCCTCCCCACCATGTCCAGTGATTTCTTCTCTGCCCTGCCCTCCCCTCCATGTCCAGCGATTTCTCTGGTAGCACTTTAGAAATGTTAAATAGTAGTAGTAGTAGTCTTCCCTGCCCTCCGCTCCCATCCATGTCTGATTCTCCTTTGCCTCCTTGTCCACCCCTGCTATCCATGTCGACTTGACCCAGCCCCCGAGTTTGAGGTGCTGCCCCCACCTGCCCACCCTCAGCTCCCCAACAGCCCTCCTCTCCATTTCTGCTGTGGCCGCTCAGCGTTTAAACCTTTTTATTTTAAGTCGCAGCGACAGCTCACCTCCAGCTTTTCCCTTCTCGCTCAGTGACTCCCGCCCTTGCGGAAACAGGAAATACCTCATCAGAGGAATTCGGGACATTGAGCGGGAAGTGAAAGGCTGGAGGTCAGCCGTCGCCCTAACTTAAAATAAAAAAGTTTAAACACTGGGCGGGCACGGCGGCAGGAACGGAAAGGACGGAGGGCTGTCAGGGAGCTGAGGGTGGGCTCAGTGGGGGGTGGATGACGGCGGCGGCACCTATGGGACTGTGAGCGCCGGAGCGGGATGGAGCGGAGGAGGCAGAGTTGAGGCGCGCCGCCCCCTTAAGCACGAGGCCCTATGCGGCCGTCTCGGTCGCCTCGACCTAAGACCAGCCCTGCCCCTAGACCTAGTATTTTTGGAAAGAACAAACAATTCACATCCACCCATTCCATTCCACTCATTATTTTATAGACCTCTATCATATCTCCCCTCAGCCATCCTGAACAGCCCTAGCCACTTTAGCCTGTCCTCATAGGGATGTCATCCAATCCCATTTATAATTTTCATCGCCCTTCTCTGTATCTTTTCAAATTGCACTATATCTTTTTTGAGATAGGATGACCAGAATTGCACACAGTATTCGAGGTGTGGTCACACCATGGAGCGATACAATGACAAGTCTCATTTTTTGCTTTCCATTCCTTTCATAATAATACCTAACATTTTATTTGCTTTCTTAGCCGCCACTACACACTGAGCAGAGGGATTCAAAATGTCACCTAGATCTTTTTCCTGGTCAGTGACTTCTAATGTGGAACCCTGCATCACGTAGCTATAGTTTGGGTTCCTCTTTCCCACATGCATCACTTTGCACTTGCTCACATTAAACACCATCTGCTATTTGTGTGCCCAGTCTCCCAGTCTTGTAAGGTCCGGTTTATAGTGAAGTCTTGGAGAGGGCCATAATATGGTCCTCCCCTGATCATAACCCAGTCCCAGAGTAGGCCATGATATTCTTCTCTGTTCTCCTTCCACTTATCATAAGGAATATTATCCTGTATTCTGTAAGCATTGATAGTGTGTTCCCTATGGTAGCAGAGGAAACGGATTGACTGTGAAGTGGAGTCAGTTTACTATGTTTTACTAGTTCCTCTGGGATTGAAATTTTTCACAATCCACTTGCTATTTAACAAATTTGAATAATTTTGTGTCATCTGTAAATGTAATTACCTCACTAGTTACTCCCAACTCTAGATCATTTATAAATATGTTTAAAAAGCAGCGGTCCTAGCTCAGACCTCTGGGGAACCCCACTATCTACCCTTCTCCATTGTGAATACTAACCATTTAACCATACTCTGTTTTCTATCTTTTAACCAGTTTTTAACCCACAATAGAACATTAGGTCCTATCCCATGACTCTCTAACTTCCTCAGGAGTCTTTCATGAGGTAGCTTGTAAAATACCTTTTGAGAATCAAGATACAGAATATCAACTGGCTCACCTTTATCCACATGTTACAGATCAATAACAGATCAGCAATTTCGTGTTTGTTCTTTCATTATCCTGGGGTGTATGCAGTGGTGTGCTGGTAACTGTTTAACAGGCTCTCTCCCCGGTCCACCTCTGCGCCCCCCGTACACCTCTGTGTCCCCCCCCCCCCCAAATTGCAGAGCTGGCTATAGCCGGGGAGAGAGCCTGTGGGGGGGGGGGGGGCAATGCATTACTCCAGGAAAAAAAAATTAAATGATCCCAGGTTCCAATCTAATTCATGTTTAATGTGGGATAAAATGCCATAAATAAGTAAATAAATATAAACTTTTAATGTTGAGCACCTGATTCTCAAAGTGGATATATTCCAAACACTATAATGAAAATAAAATGATTTTTTTCTACCTTTGTTGTCTGGTGACTTTGTTTCTCCGAGGACAAGCAGGCTGCTTGTTCTCACTGATGGGTGACACCCACGGCAGCCCTGAGGTCCGGAAATCTTCCTAGCAACAAAAGTTTGCTAGAGCCTTCGGTCGCGTGTGGACATACGCACCGCGCATGCACGGCCATCTTCCCGCCCATCGCGCGGGGACATCAGTTTCTTTTTGTCTGCGGTTGAGAGAGACTGTGTTTTGGTCCCTCTCAGCATGTCCTGAAAAGCCTTCGGTTTTCTTCATGTGATTTTCGCGTCTTTTTCTCTCTTTTCTTTCTTCCTTTAGGCTCCGTTGAGCTGTTGTTTAAAAAAAAAAAAGTTTTTTTCCCTTAGACTTTTAGTTTTGGCTGGCATAAGTTTTGTTTCGCCGCCATTGCGGCCCACTTATGCCGCTGTTTGGGTTTCTCCCCTTTTGTGCCTTCTTTTTGGCACCATTGCCGATTTTGATTTTGCCGCCGCTATTTTTCCGTCCATGACATTGAGGATTTCCAGCGGCTTCAAGAAGTGCGATCGGTGCAGCCGGGCAATCTCGGGTTCTGATCCACACGCATGGTGCATTCAGTGCCTTGGGCCCGAACATCGCCCAGCCGCCTGTAAATTGTGTCTCAGTCTCAAGAAGTGGACACAAGCGGCGAGACAAGCTCAGCGGGTGTTATGTCCCTCACCTGAATCCCGGTCCGTGCGGCCGATTCGCCATCAAGTCTCGGTCCGGCGGTGATGGCCGACCATGCGGTCTGTCGGCAGCAGGCGAGCATAGTCTGGCTCCGTTGGCCGGCTATGCCGCTCCAGCCGCGGGCGCGGATCAGCTGTTGATTTGGCCGGCCATTCAGCGATGGCCGACCACACGGCCGGTCAGCGTTCCAGAAGCTGGCTGGTTTCCGGTGCGGGTAGACCTTTCTGGAAGTTCCTACAGCTGGCCCCGGTTACCACTGATGCAAGGACTACTTGAGGCCAGTAGTTCCCCGCACTCATTGCTTCGGCTTCTAGTGTCAAGAGGTCCCAGTTCTTGTCTGTGTCCATAGATGGCTATCTCCTGGTTTCCTGTGTATCGACCCTTGGATTGGACTTTGACTCCTCGCTGTTTTGCTGCCTGCCTCGACCCTGGTCTGTTTCCTCGACTTCTCTCTGAGTCGCTGTTTCCCGGGTTCCTGGACTGTGTCTGCTCTTCCACCTGTCTGGTCAGTGGCTGCTCAACCCCCGTCAGTTCCAGAAGTCCTCATGGCTGCCTGCACCTGGGGGCTCAACTCCCGGGGAACAGCGTTCGTTGCCCAGGTGAAGCTAAGGGTTGTCTGGCTGCCTGACTGAGTGCGGTGTTACTCCATCTTCGCTGTGCTCAGTCGGGGCACAAGGGCTCGGTAATGGCTGTCCGCAGACCACTGCACGCTGGGAGTAGTGAGCCATCAAGCGGGTCTCCACCTGTCTCGAAGGCTCCTGCTTTGCAGGCCCATCGGGACCGACCTTCTTCGGACCCGACCCCGAGGAGACGTGTGGATTCGACGTCCTCCTCGTTGGTACAGAGGAGTATCAATACTGTGTCTTGGACGAAGGTCAAGAAGCATCGGCATCGGTCTCCTTCTACACACGGTACCGGGAGCTCCGGGGGGTTCGGAGAATTGGCACCTGAGAAGCATCGACGCTGGGAGGACCGCTCTCCCTCTATCCAGGAGGTGTTGATGCGTCCATCCGTGGACAGCCCGGTACCGCCTCCTCGTCCTTTGCAGGTTCTGCCTCCGTCTCCTGTACCGGCTCCCCTGCCTTTCCCGGTAGAAACTGGACGAGCGCCTCTGAGCCATTCTCCCAGGTTTCCTGGAAGGGCTGTGGCGCCAGTCTGTACCGGTACCGGGGGTGCTTGCGCCCTCGGTGCCGTTGACAGAAGCGCTGGCTGGCTCCTTGCCTGTGGTGAGGTCTCCGGCACCGGTACCGCTTGCGACATCGGCTTTGGCAGCCACCCAGGTCGACTCCCCGTCGACATTGTTGGAGGGAGCTTCATCGCTGCCGCCAAGGGAGTCGGCCTCTCGACGACCCCGTCGGGGACATGGTTCCTCGCAGTCGAGGTGGGCCCGGTTACAGACTGCTGTTCGAGTGCTTTTGTCCGATACCGAGCAGGAGGACTCGTGGGAGGAGTAAGAGGATCCCAGGTATTTCTCATCCGAGGAGTCTTGTGGTCTTCCTTTGTCCGAGAAATGTCTGTGGGCATTCCCTTCCCGGTGGTTACTGAGGATGAGCCTAGGACTGAGATGCTCGAGGTCTTTGACTATCCTTCGCCACCTAAGGAGTTGTCCAGTGTTCCTTTGCATAATGTCCTGAAGGAGACATTGCTTAGGAACTGGACGAAACCCTTAACTAATCCCACCATCCCTAAGAAGGTTGAGTCCCAATATCGGGTCCACGGAGAACCTGAGTTGATGAGGACCCAGTTACCTCACGACTATGGTTGTGGATTCCGCTCTCAAGAGAGCCAAGAGTTCTAGAGATTTTGCTTCGGCGCCCCTGGGGCGGGAATCTAGAACTCTCGATTCTTTTGGGAGGAAGGCCTACCAGTCCTCTATGCTCATGTCCAAGATGCAGTCGTACCAGCTCTACACGAGCATCCATATGCAGAACTACTACTACTTAACATTTTTAGAATGCTACTAGGGTTACGCAGCGCTGTACAGTTTAACAAAAATGACAGTCCCTGCTCAAATGAGCTTACAATCTAATGGCAAAATGTCAAGCTGGGGCAGTCTAGATTTCCTCAATAGAGGTATGGTGGTTAGGTGCCGATAACAATGTGAAGCAACTGGCGGACCTGGTAGATAAGCTCCCTGTGGAGCAAGCCAGGCCTTTTCACGAGGTGGTCAGGCAGCTTGAAGGTGTGTCGTAAATTCCTGTCCAGGGGTGCTTATGACACTTTTAATGTTGCATCCAGGTCCGCTGCTCAAGGTATAGTGCTGCGCAGACTCTCATGGCTGCGTGCCTCTGACCTGGACAGTAGGACCCAGCAGCGGCTTGTCGATGTTACTTGCTGGGGGCATAACATTTTTGGCGAGAAGGTCGAGCAGGTTGTAGAACAGCTCAACCAGCGGGTAACCACCCTCGATAATTTCTCCCACCGAGCGTCTTCAGCATCTATCTCAACTGGTAGACGTTTTTTTCCGGGGAAGGAGGAGTGCTCCCTATTACAATAAGTGTAGGTACACTCCACCTTCCCGACAGCCTTCTCAGGCTCAGCCCCAGCATGCTCGTTCGCGTCAACAGCGTGCGCCCAGGCAAGCCCCTGCAGCCAAAGTATCGGCCTGCTTATCCGACATTGCTGCCTGGATGTCCAACCGCCACCTGACACTGAACATGGCCAAGACCGAGCTCATTGTCTTTCCACCCAAACCCACTTCTCCTCTCCCTCCACTCTCTATTTCAGTCGATAACACCTTCATCCTGTGAAGCGTCTGTTCATGCTTTCCAAAAATACTAGGACTCGTAACCACCTGTAACCTCTCACTTCTACCTACCCTCCTCTCCTCTTTCCTCTACACATTAATTGATTTGTTTGCTTTATTTTTGTCTATTAGATTGTAAGCTCTTTGAGTCTTTCTTCTATGTTTGTGCAGTGCTGCGTACGCTTTGTACCCCGCGCTTTCCCACTCATGGCAGGCTCAATGCGGCTTACATGGGGCAATGGAGGGTTAAGTGATTTGCCCAGAGTCACAAGGAGCTGCCTGTGCCTGAAGTGGGAATCAAACTCAGTTCCTCAGGACCAATGTCCACCACCCTAACCACTAGACCACTCCTCCACTCAAGGGCTAAATAGTAGTAGTAGTAGAAACGAAATGCTGGACATGGATGGAGGGGAGGGAAGAGTGAGGAAGGAGATGAGATGAGAGAAAAGGAAGAGAGGAGAAAAACTGCACATGGATGAAGAGAATAGGCAGAAGCTGGATTCACTGGACAGTCAAGTCTGCAGAGGACCCAGCTTTTACTTACGGATGTAGGGCAAGAAATGAAGATGAAAGGCGGAAAGTAAAGAAATAAATGGAAAGGAAGCCCTGGAAACGGAGTTAAGAGGACAGATAGCAGCACAATCGGATACTGGGCCCATTGTGCGGGGACATCAGATCAAAAAGCAAAGATGAAAAGAAGGAACAACTGCAAAGGGGAGGAGGGCGGGTTTGTGAGAACATTCAGCCTGCTGTCTTCGGAGAAAATCTGCTACAGGTATGTATTCTGAGTTGAGTAAATTGTATTCACCACTCACTTTGCACCTTATAGAAAATACCGTTGATTTATGATTTCGGTTTGAAGATTTTGATTTTCTTCCTCACATAATTTTTAGCTTATTCTGAGTTGGACATCCTTTCTAAACTGCCATTCCATATTTCTAATATAAAAGGAAGATAAATGTTCCTTTCTTCCTTTTTGAGGGTTGTAATCCCTCAAGGCCTCTGCCATTATCTCCAGGAGTACATAAGTAAGTACATAAGTAATGCCATACTGGGAAAAGACCAAAGGCCCATCAAGCCCAGCATCCCGTCCCCGACAGTGGCCAATCCAGGTCAAGGGCACCTGGCAGCTTTCCAAATGTACAAACATTCTATACATGTTATTCCTGAAATTGTGGATTTTTCCAAGTTCATTTAGTAGCGGTCTATGGACTTGTCCTTTAGGAAACCGTCCAAACCCTTTTTAAACTCTGCCAAGCTAACCACCTTCACCACATTCTCCGGCAACGAATTCCAGAGTTTAATTACGTGTTGGGTGAAGAAATTTTTTCTCCTATTTGTTTTAAATGTACTACACTGTAGTTTCATCGCGTGCCCCCTAGTCCTACTATTTTTGAAAAGCGTGAACAGATGCTTCACATCCACCTGTTCCACTACACTCATTATTTTATATACCTCTATCATGTCTCCCCTCAGCTGTCTCTTCTCCAAGCTGAAAAGCCCTAGCCTCCTTAGCCTTTCTTCATAGGGAAGTCGTCCCATCCCCGCTATCATTTTCGTCACCCTTCGCTGCACCTTTTCCAATTCCACTATATCTTTCTTGAGATGCGGCAACCAGAATTGGACACAATACTCAAGGTGCGGTCGCACCATGGAACGATACAACAGCATTATAACATCCTCACACCTGTTTTCTATACCTTTCCTAATAATACCCAATATTCTATTCGCTTTCCTAGCCACAGCAGCACACTGAGCAGAAGGTTTCAGTGTATTATCAACGACGACACCCAGATCCCTTTCTTGGTCCGTAACTCCTAACGTGGAACCTTGCATGACGTAGCTATAATTCGGGTTCTTTTTTCCCCACATGCATCACCTTACACTTGCTCACATTAAACGTCATGTGCCATTTAGCCGCCCAGTCTCGTAAGGTCATTCTGTAATTTTTCACAATCCTCTCGCGAATTTACGACTTTAAATAACTTTGTGTCATCAGCAAATTTAATTACCTCGCTAATTACTCCCATCTCTAAATCATTTTTAAATATATTAAAAAGCAGCTGTCCTAGCACAGACCCATGAGAAACCCCACTCACTACCTACTACTACTACTATTTAGCATTTCTATAGCGCTACAGGGCATACGCAGCGCTGCACAAACATAGAAGAAAGACAGTTCCTGCTCAAAGAGCTTACAAACCCTTCTCCATTGTGAATACTGCCCAATTAACCCCACTCTCTGTTTCCTGTCCTTCAACCAGTTTTTAATCCACAATAGGACATTTCCTCCTATCCCATGGCCCTCCAATTTCCTCTGTAGCCTTTCATGAGGTACCTTGTCAAACGCCTTTTGAAAATCCAGATACACAATATCAACCGGCTCCCCTTTGTCCACATGTTTGTTTACTCCTTCAAGGAATTGAAGTAAATTGGTCAGGCAAGATTTCCCTACACAAAAGCCGTGCTGATTTGGTCTCGGTAATCTGTGTCCTTGGATGTGCTCTGTAATTTTGTTAATAGTCTCTACCATTTTCCCCAGCACCGACATCAGACTCACCGGTCTATAATTTCCCGGATATCCCCTGGAACCTTTTTTAAATATCGGAGTTACATTGGCCACCCTTCAATCTTCCGGTACCACGCTCGATTTTAAGGATAAATTGCATATCACTAACAGTAGCTCCGCAAGTTCATTTTTCAGTTCTATCAGTACTCTAGGATGAATACCATCCGGTCCAGGAGATTTGCTACTCTTCAGTTTGCTGAACTGCCCCATTACATCCTCCAAGTTTACCGTGAATTCAGTAGGTTTCTCTGACTTGTCCGCTTGAAATACCATTTCCGACACCGGTATCCAGGGGTGTGCTGGTAAATTTTTAACAGGCTCTTTCTCCGGACGTAGCCAGATCTGCAGTTGGAAGGGCCGGGGGGGGGGGGGGCTCTCTCCTCCCTCCCTTCGTGCGGGCACGCTAGGCATACCTTTGCTGGCAGCCAATAAATGGACTGCCACCACTCCCAACGTCTTGCTCTGAGCAGCATGCTAGAACGTCTCTCACATGTTCAAGAAGTCCCAGCCTGCTGCCCAGAGCTGGAAACAAGGAGCAGGGAGCAGCAGTAGTCTATTTACTTGGCTGGCAGGGGGCCCAAGACCACATTTTGGGAGCCAGTTGTTAAAGTAGCCATGGAGGGCTGTACTTTAACAGCCGGCTCCCAAAATTCTTAAAAACTTAACAACCGGCTCTTGCGAGCCTGTGAGAGCCTGGTTCAGCACACCACTGCCGGTATCCCACCCAAATCTTCTTCGGTGAAGACCGAAGCAAAGAATTCATTTAATCTCTCCGCTACTTCTTTCTCTTCTTTGATCGCCCCTTTTACCCCTCGGTCATCCAGCGGCCCAACTGATTCTTTTGCCGGCTTCCTGCTTTTAATATACCAAAAAAAAGTTTTACTATGTTTTTTTTGCATCTACTGCTATCTTTTTTTCTTATCCCTCTTGGCCTTCTTTATCTGCGCCTTGCATTTGCTTTGACACTCTTTATGCTGCTTCTTGTTATTTTCAGATGGTTCCTTCTTCCATTTTCTGAAGGCATTTCTTTTAGCCCTAATAGCTTCCTTCACCTCACTTTTTAACCACGCCGGCTGTCTTTTTGACTTCCGTCTTTCTTTTCTAATTCGCGGAATATGTTTGGCCTGGGCCTCCAGCATGGTATTTTTGAATAGCATCCACGCTTGTTGTACAGTTTTTACCCTCTCAGTTGCCCCTCTAAGTTTTTTCTTAACCGTTGTTCTCATTTTATCGTAGTCTCCTTTTTTTAAAGTTAAACTCTAACGTATTTGACTTTCTATGTATAGTTAGTTCAAGGTTGATATAAAAAACGATCATATTATGATCACTGTTATCAAGCGGCCCCAGTACCATAACGTTCCCCACCAGATCATGCGCTGCACTAAGGACCAAGTCTAGAATTTTTTCCTTCTTTTGTCGGCTCCTGCACCAGCTGCTCCATTAAGCTGTCCTTGATTTAATCAAGGAATTGTACCTCTGTAGCGTGTCCCGATGTTACATTTACCCAGTCTATATTTGGATAATTCAAGTCACCCATTATTATCACATTGCCCATTTTGTTTGCGTCTCTGATTTCTTTTATCATTTCTGCGTCTACCTGCTTATCCTGGCGAGGCGGACAGTAGTACACTCCTATCACCGTCCTTTTCCCTTTTATACATGGAATTTCAACCCACAATGATTCAAGGGTGTGATTTGTGTCCTGATGAATTTGTAATCTATCTGAGTCAAGGCTCTCGTTAATATACAATGCTACCCCTCCACCAGTCCGGTCCACCCTATCACTACGATATACTTTGTACCCTGGTATGACAGTGTCCCACTGGTTATCCTCCTTCCACCAGGTCTCAGTAATGCCTATTATATCCAATTTTTCATTTAATGCAATATATTCCAACTCTCCCATCTTATTTCTTAGACTCCTAGCATTTACATATAGACATTTCAAAGTATGATTGTTGTTCCTATTTGCATGATGCTTAGTACTGGACACTACAGATTTGCCATCTTTTGTCTGATCTTTAGCTGTATTTAAAGGCACCTGGCCTACCACGGTCTGTTGTGCAACCTCACTATCCAGAAACCCTACCTTCCCTGTTTGTGAGGTATCCTTGCAAGATACCTTATCCCGAACCATGCGCTGTTGTGCGACTGTCGGCCTTTCCCCCATATCTAGTTTAAAAGCTGCTCTATCTCTTTTTTGAATGCTGATGCCAGCAGCCTGGTCCCACCCTGGTTAAGATGCAGTAGCAGCTGATCCCCCCTCTGAATGTCTGTATCCTCGCCAAACACACAGTTCCGTTCAGTTCAAAAATCCCTAATGGTCCAGTAGCGGCTTCCCCAGGAGTTAAATTTCAGCCCTGGGGTCTGGTTTCAAGGCTTTCTCCAAGAACTAATAATTTTAGGGAGTACTTCTTCACAACAGTTTATGAGCCCCACAGGCCACCCACCAGTAGTAAAATCTTTTGGGTCCTTGCCCAATTTTACACCCCTTTCCTCTTTCTGATCAAGGCAAAGAGATTATTTTGCTAAGTTCCTTAGTTCAAACAGTTTATCTTATTAAGTTCATCAATTCAGCAGTAATAATTACAGCTGGATCCTCTGCCAATTCCATAGGTAGGGCCTCGTCCTCCTCCAAATACTCCATGGATTCTGCTCCTCCAGAACCTTCTTTCTCAACTTCCACTTCCTCAAGAGCCCTCAGGAATTCCTCCCTCTGCTTACCACACCCAGGAGGAATCAGATAGCCAAGGGTACTGAGCTTCGACCCTTATACTCCCTCTAGTGGGGGCTGTGGAAAATGGCAAACCTTTCCCTGAGCTCCTTTCCCCAATCCCTTTGCTAGGACACCACTTCTGGTCTTTGGGCTCACCTTTCTTACCCCTGTCTCAACAGGGCTTCTGGGTCCTGTAGTCTTGGGGAATTTTTCTTCCTAATGGGGACCTGTGCATTAATCTCTTTTTTTTTTTTTTGGTTGGCCACCCCTATTACTAACATGCATTGTACATATTAATGCACATTAATTTGAGTTACATACTGACTCTGTACCATGCATCTTGTTCCCATCATATATCTGCTCTTGGTCCCTCAGCTATATGGTAAACCATATTGTACAAAAACTTTAGCATCATATGTATGTTAGTTGAATGTACTAAAGCATGCTTATTAGGTGTATCATTTGTATTATGCTAACATTGTATTATATCTCTGGTACTTGAATTCCAGTGCTGTTAAATGTGTATATTTTTGATACTGTTTCACGATAGTTCTATTATTAGGCTTCAATTTACTGTTTTCACGTTTACCTCATTTATTGTATTTATGTTTATTCTTAGTTATTTTACTGTTATTATGCTGTTAACAAAAGTTTTATGTTAAACTGTACCTGCTGTACACTGCCTTGGGTGAATGAAAAGGCGGTTAATAAATCCCAATAAATAAATAAAATTAAAATACTCCTTTAATAAAAAGACCCATTGAGAATGATGGGCTTGCAATTGTTAATGTCTGTTAAATAGCACTAACTAGTGAGAGCCCTTAACTTTTAAATTCTTTAAGGTAGATTCATTGATCATGATAAGCAGTGGTTACATTATCAAGGGCTTATAAGAAATGTCTCAGTATTTACCCCATCCCCCATTCATTTATTTTTAAATACTGACTGCTGTGGGCAGAATTAACACTGGATATTCAGGGGCCCTTTTACAGAGCAAAGGTAAGCCCAACGCGGGCACCCACCCCGAGCATACGCCATTTCTGGGGAAAAAGAAAACTCCTAGAAATGGCTTGCGTGGCAATAATCTGGCGCTAATCGGGCATCGCCACGCACTACCCGGTTACCACTGGGTTAGCACAGGAGCCCTTATTGCCAGCTCAGTGGTGGCGGTAAGGGCTCCCCGCCGCATTGCTATGTTCTCTTACCGCATGACCATGTGTCTGGGGGGGTTTTACCCACTAAAAAGGGCCCTGGCGCATGGGGAAAAAACAGCCCCTGCTACTGGCGCAGGACCCTTTCTTGATAAAAGGACCCCTCAGTGCTGGACCATGTCATATGCTGGCCACTGGAGCTTATGCAGGTCCTGGTAAGAATTGCCCTTTTAATGACCAATTCGTTTTATTAACCATTGCAGCGGAAAGTGGTGACTGAATGTTGTATAAAAAGATTTTGTTTAAAACCCCACACAACCATTTTAGAGACTCTGCGCCCAGTTTTGCTCTGGAAACAACAGATTCATGATCCAAATATTTTCTTTTGTATAAAGTTGTTTTTTTCCCAAGCTTTTATCCAACTTGATCTGAAATTCAACCTTCCTGGAAATCGGAACTGCAGGGCCAGAGCGAAACCTAAGATATCACTGAATGAAAACAAGAATTAGGGGTTACAGAGGATGGGCAGACTGGATGGGTCATATGGCCTTTATCTGCCATCATGTTTCTATAAGAAGGTATCAAACATTTACAAATGGAAAGAATGTCTCAAAGGTCTAGATAGGTGACCATACAAAGTTCAAGAAAAAAAACGAAAAATATCTAACTAGGTATCTTATGAATAGTTGGCAGGGTGGCAGGAAGACAATGAAGAGGAAGGGCGAGAATACAATCAAATTAACAATAAAATTCTATAAATTGGTGCCAAGATTCCATTATTACTAGCATAAGTTGGCATTGGCACGTCTCAAGTTAGGCATCAACAGTTACATCAATTGTTCCTTGAAATACACATAACTTACAGCATTCTATAAATTACGTGCGTAACCTGGAGATGTCCATGACCCACGGGATTACCCCACGGCACTCTGAACTACTGCTGGCCCCCAGTATGCAGCATTTCCGATGCTAGGGAAAATAATTCCTTTTTTTTTTTTACAGCAGCAGTTACCTGAGTTGGACGGCTTCCTGGAGGAAAAGGCCATAGAATGTTATTGAATGGATGTGGGAAAAATCCACTACTTCTGGGATGGGCGGGACAAATTGTTCTTTTGGCCGCAATCGGAGACAGGGTGCTGGGCTCGATGGACCCTTGGTCTGTCCCAGCATGGTGATGCTTATGTACTTATGTACCTTGTGGTAATCGGGCAACACCATGCATTCATTGCCTGGTTACCGCCAGTTAGCATGGGAGCCATTACCGCCACCTCAATGAGTGGCAGTGCTTCCCTCCGCCTGGCCACGTGGTATGTGCAGTCTTACCGCATGGCCATTTCTTTTTTTTCTTTTCTTTTTTTTTTTGGCCTTTTTACCTGCTGCAGTATAAAAGGGCCTGAGCATGCAGCAAAAAATGGCCCTTTTTAGCACAGCTTAGTAAAGGCCTCTAAATGCGAAGAAGCTCATTCTATTCCCATGCGCTTCGTCACATTCAGTGCGCCACTCATTGTAGCGCAGCTTTGTAAAAGGAGCCCTAAGTGATTTTCGCATGACCTAGCACTTAAGCAGGTTACTGTCAATAAGTGATGCTAATCACACGTGCAAATGTATAATTCTATAACTTACATGCACAATTGGCACCTTTCGGTAGGCACCAATTTACAGAATTGCCTTTTTATGATCAAATTATTATTCTAAATCGTGTTGAAAGCCCTCAAATCCCGTGTATCTTTGTTCTTTCTTAGTCAATGTGTAATATATTTTAATACTCTTTTTTTTTTTTTTTTTTCTATTTTGTTTAGTTCACTCAAATGTATACATTATACGATACCTTGGACCTGATGGTAACCACTTTGAATCATTTTTTGTTATGGACATTTATCTAAAATATTAGCTGTCTGCCTAAAAAAGAAGCCAATAATTTTAAATTTTCTTGTGAACCTAAAGTGATCAATCCTTGTCTCCAGAGAGTAAGTTCCTGGCAAGTTATGGTCCAATATTTACTTTTTTTAAATTTTTTATTATTTATAACCATTTAAATTTTTACAAGCGATAAAACAACTTGCCGGAAATACAGAGAAAGTAATATATAGGAATTATTTCAGTCAGGTAATTCTATTCTCTTCCTTAGACCACTAAATAGGGGAGAGTGAAACAAGACAAGGAGATCAATTAAACAGTAAACAGAAAAAACAAACGTGGTATTAACCTGATTATACCCAGATATTACTCGTCTAATTCATTATTCCACATTGATGTGAACATGGCCAAGACCGAGCTCATTGTCTTTTCACCCAAACCCACTTCTCCTCTCCCTCCACTATTTAGGTCGATAACACCCTCATCCTCCCCGTCTCATCTGCCCGCAACCTCAGAATCATCTTCGACTCCTCCCTCTCCTTCTCTGCATTTGTAGGTTAGTAGGAGAAGCTTGAACTGTATGCGGTATCTGATCGGAAGCCAGTGAAGTGACTTGAGGAGAGGGGTGATATGAGTATATCGGTCAAGGTGGAAGATAAGACGTGCAGCAGAGTTCTGAACGGACTGAAGGGGGGATAGATGGCTAAGTGGGAGGCCAGTGAGGAGTAGGTTGCAGTAGTCAAGGCGAGTGGTAATGAGAGAGTGGATGAGAGTTCGGGTGGTGTGCTCAGAGAGGAAGGGGTGAATTTTGCTAATGTTATAGAGGACGAAGCGACAGGTCTTGGCTATCTGCTGGATATGGGCAGAGAAGGAGAGGGAGGAGTCGAAGATGACACCGAGGTTGTGCGCAGATGAGACGGGGACGATGAGGGTGTTATCAACTGAGATAGAGAGTGAAGGGAGAGGAGAAGTGGGCTTGGGTGGGAAGACAATAAGTTCAGTCTTGGCCATGTTCAGTTTCAGGTGGCGGTTGGACATCCAGGCAGCAATGTCGGATAAGCAGGCCGATACTTTGGCCTGGGTTTCCGCAGTGATGTCTGGTGTGGAGAGAGAAAGCTGGGTGTCGTCAGCATAAAGATGATAGTGGAAACCATGAGACGAGATCAGGGAGCCCAGGGGAGAGGTGTAGATTGAAAAAAGAAGGGGTCCAAGGACAGATCCCTGAGGAACTCCAACAGAGAGCGGGATAGGGGTGGAGGACGAACCATGTGAGTGTACTCTGAAGGTACGATGGGAGAGATAAGAGGAGAACCAGGAGAGGACAGAGCTCTGGAACCCCAAAGAGGACAGTGTGTCAAGAAGTAGGTTGTGATTGACAGTGTCAAAAGCGGCGGATAGGTCGAGGAGGATGAGGATGGAGTAGTGACCTTTGGATTTGGCGAGGAACAGGTCATTGCAGACTTTAGATAGTGCCGGTTCTGTCGAGTGTAGGGGGCAAAAGCCGGATTGAAGCGGATCGAGGATGGCATGAGAGGAGAGAAAATCAAGGCAGCGGCTGTGAACAGCTGTGAACTGTCTGCTGCCTGCCCAAGACCCCCCCCCCCCCCCCCCCCAGCACATCAACCCCCCCCCCCCGGGTGCATTCTTGGCTGCTAGGAGCAGCCGCGCAGCTTTCGGCTCCGTTGGCTCCCTGCTCCCTCTGCCCCACAACAGGAAGTAACTGTTCTGGGGCAGAGGGAGCAGGGAACCAGCAGAGCCAGGTGATAAGAGTTATATCACCGCATGGCCATTTTTGGGGGAGCTTTTACCGGTTGTGGAAAAAACAGCCCTGGTACATGGGAAAAATGGCCCTCACCACTAGTGCAAGGCCCTTTTTCGGCAGCTTGGTAAAAGGACCCTTAAGAGACCTTGAAGTTTAATCTGTCTCTTCTACTACTACTACTACTACTACTTAACATTTCTAGAGCGCTACTAGGGTTACGCAGCGCTGTACAATTTAACAAAGAGAGACAGTCCCTGCTCAAAGAGCTTACAATCTAATAGACAAGTGAACGGTCGGTCCGATAGGGGCAGTCAAATTGGGGCAGTCTGGATTCACTGATTCTTCTGAGGCAAGATGTATGAAGTAGACATGAGGGAATGCTGTGAGGGAAAACAACAAACACTACCAGCATCTCCTGTGAGAGCAGCTAGATGACATAACAGCCCTGAAGCAGTAATGTCAGCTGGCCAAATCTAATGGTAACTGGGCGTAAAGTTTCAAAAGCGGTCATAACTACCAGGTGGTGGGTGAAACTTTATACTGTTACATGATAATAATGCCCAATTATCCCATTACGTAGTTAATGCATGCAGAGACAGCACATGACCTGAGCTCTCATAATCGTATTACCTTAGTTGTCCTACAGATGTAAAAGGTCTTTATATCCTTTTTGTGGCTCCTGTGGCTGCAGCTCCCAGGCTCAGGGGTTCTTCAGAGTGCCAAAAATCTCTGTTATTCTCTGTGATGGATACCATTTCCTTATGCTGAATGCCTTCCATGAGCTCCAACGTCAAAGAATGACACCACTGCCAATTCACAGCCTCTCAGAAGCAAGGAATTACACTCCCCTCTATAAATAGCTTTTCAGGGACAAGGAATCACACCGCATCCCATACACAGCCTCTCAAGGGCAAGAGATCACAGCACTCCCTACAGACAGTCTCTCGGAGGCAAGGAATCACACCATGTCCTACAGACAGCTTCTCAGGAGCAAGGGATTATACCACTCCCCTAGAGTCATTATTGCACATGCAGTCACATAAAATATTCCAGATGATCTTCAAAGTCCACCACCCTAACCACTATGCCACTCCTCCACTCCGTTAATAGGCCAGGTAACTGCATAATATTAGGACAGCAAAAAGGCTGCCCTAACTTTATGTGGTGAACTTAGTTGGCACTGGTCTTAATATTGGCTGGTGCATGGTTAACCTCCAGGTAGCGGCATATGTGTTCCTGCGGGTCCCCCTTCTTCCTCCCACCCCCCTGAGAGCCTGAGTCCCACAAATCCTGTAGGCACCCCTCCCCACCTTTGCTGGTTTCTGATGTTCTAGGGAGAAATGGGCAGGAATGATGCCCACTAGCTCCTGGTTGGCATGGCGTGCTCTTAAAAATGGCTGCCGCAGCCTCACAGTACTTCAAGGTACCGCTATACTTGAAGTACCAGCGAAGTCATGACAGCCATTTTCAAGAGCAGGCCGTGCCGGGCCAGGAGCAAGTGGGCATCACTCCTGCCTTTTTCCCCCAGACCACCAGGGACCCCAAAGTTAGAACCATGAGAGTCACAGGACTTGGGCATCCATACATTACCCAAATTGTAAAGGATTTAAATACAAAACAACTTACGCATCCTGCTTCTCCTACATAAGCGAACAATTATGGAATGGACTCCCAAAAGCTGTGAAAACAATCCATGACCATCTAAATTTAAGTACACACGAACTAAATCCAAAAAGAGTCCTCTCATGAGTGGTGTTTTCCTAAACAAGGTCTTTTATTTTGAATCAATAAAAACAACTAAACCCAAAATAAAAGACCTTGTCTAGGAAAACACCACTCGTGAGAGGACTCTTTTTGGATCCACTGTGTGTTCGTGTGTACTTTTGTTTCTCCTTTGGAGGGATCACCTTCTGTAGGTGTTGACATCTAAATTTAAGGAAATCACTAGGTTATCAATAGAAATCAAACAAAATAGAACATGGAAAAGAAAATAAGATGATACCTTTTTTATTGGACATAACTTAATACATTTCTTGATTATCTTTTGAAGGTTGCCCTTCTTCGTCAGATCGGAAATAAGCAAATGTGCTAGCTGACAGTCAGGCATATTTTCAAAGCACTTAGCCTCCCAAAGTTCCATAGAAACCTATGGAACTTAGCCTCCCAAAGTGCTTTGAAAATATGCCTGAGTGTATATAAGTGAAAACATTCAAGCATTACTATGACAGTCTGACAGGGTGGGAGGATGGAGGTGGGTCGGAGGTATGCATGGGGACATCAAAGCATATCATTGATATTCTAACAGGATAGGTGTGGATAGGTGAGAGGAGGGTGATCAACAGAGAAATACAGCTTTATGGTTTATAATGGGCTAGGAACCCCAGATCCTTGTTAAGTCCTTTCTGTTGGGTGTTAAAATATTCAATCATTCTGACTTCAAAGGTCTTACGTTCTTGTATGGTTTTAAAGTTACCTTTCAGGATTCTCACTGTGAAATCACTGGTACAGTGTCCTGGTCCTGTAAAATGCTGACCAACAGGGGTGGGAGCCCTACTGGCACCAGTATTGTTCATGTGATGTCTATGTAAATTGAATCTTGTCTTGAGCATCTGGCCTGTTTCTCCAATATAGCATCCTTCGTTACATTTTTTACACTGAATGATATATACCACATTGGAAGATGAGCAAGTGAAAGATTCCTTTATGTTGAATATCTTTCCTTTGTGGATGACTGTGGGGTCCTGTGAAATGTTTTGGCATAGTTTGCAACTGGATAAATTAAAGGGAAGTGTGCCCTTCTGTTCCTTTTCAGTCTGTGATGGAAGTTTACTTCTGATTAGCTTGTGTTTTAAGTTGGGTGGCTGTCGGAAGGCCAGTACTGGTGGGGATGGGAATATCTCTTTCAGTAATTCATCCTCCTGGAGTATAGGTTGTAGATCTCTTATGATTTTCCTCAGTTTTTCCAGCTCTGGATTGTATGTCACTACAAGGGGGATTCTGTCTGTGGCTTTTTTCTCCTTGTACTGTAGCAGATTCTCCCTGGGTGTTTTGAGGGAGGAGGCAATATTCTTGGAGATTATTTTGGGGTTGTAACCTTTCTGTTTGAAGGATGCAGTCAGGCTTTTAAGGTGTCTGTCTCTGTCCCCTGGGTCAGAGCAGATACGGTGGTATCTTGTGGCTTGGCTGTAAATGATGGATCTTTTTGTATGTGAAGGATGGAAGCTGGAGTTGTG
Source organism: Microcaecilia unicolor (assembly GCF_901765095.1). Lineage (NCBI taxonomy): Eukaryota > Metazoa > Chordata > Amphibia > Gymnophiona > Siphonopidae > Microcaecilia > Microcaecilia unicolor. Next base: position 25,877,198 of record NC_044043.1, read on the forward strand.
GAGGTAGCTGCATTTGCCTGTGGGTTTCTTGTATATAGATGTTTGTATACAGCCATCACTGATTGAGACCGTGGTGTCCAAAAAATTGACTTTTTCTGGGGAGTAGTCAATTTTGAATCTGATTGTAGGATGGTATGTATTGAAGGAAGAATAAAATTGTTTCAGAGTTTCTTCACCCTCCGTCCATATCATAAAAATGTCATCGATGTACCAGTAGTATTTTAGAGGTTTGGTCTGATGTGTATTCAGAAATGTCTCTTCCAGCTCAGCCATAAAAAGGTTGGCATATTGGGGTGCTGTCCTGGTGCCTATCGCAGTGCCCATTATTTGTAGATAGATATCATTGTTAAAGCGGAAGTAGTTGTGAGTTAAAATGAATTTGATTAATTTTGTAATAGTTTCTGGTGAGTATTGATGGTCCAGTGTGGATTTTTTTTAGGAGTCTTCCACATGCAGCTATGCCATCCGCATGTGGAATGTTGCTGTATAGTGATTCTACATCCATCGTGACCAGAAGGGTGTTAGGTGGTAGTTGCTTGATATTTTTCAATTTATTCAGAAAGTCTGTGGTGTCTTGTATGAAGCTGTTAGTTTTGTGTACGAGAGGTTTCAGAATTCCCTCTATGAATCCAGATATTTCTTCCGTGAGTGTGCCAATACCTGATATGATTGGTCTGCCAGGGTTTCCCGGTTTGTGGATCTTGGGTAGCATGTAGAATGTGCCCACAGAAGGCTGGTTTGGTATGAGTTTCTTCAGGTGAGGTTGTGCTTGTGTAGGAAATGTTTTGATAAGGTCTTTCAGCTGTTTTGTGTAATCCTGTGTGGGGTCCTCAGTTAGTTTCCTGTAGTATTTATTGTCTGAGAGCTGTCTGTGCCCCTCTTCAATGTATTTTTGTATGTCCATAATTACCACTGCGCCTCCTTTGTCTGCGGGTTTGATGATAATGCGTTAGTTTGTAGGGTTCTTATGGCCGCTCTTTCTGGTAGGGTAAGATTGTACAGGATTCTCTTTTGTTTGTTGGAAAGTTGGGATTTCACCTTATGTCTGAAACTTTCTATGTAATTATCCAGCTTGTAGTTTTGTCCCTCCTGTGGGGTGAAATAAATGTTCTTTTGTTTGACTGTATTCCGGTCTGTTTGGTGTCCCTTTATTATAGAAATGTGTTTTAAGGCGCATTTTTCTAAAGAATTCTTCTAGGTCTGAATATAGTTGGATTTCATCTAGTTTGCTGGATGGGCAAAATGAGAGCCCTTTGGAGAGCACAGAGACCTCATGCTGTGATAATTGATGGTCCGAGAGGTTTATTATCCCCATTTGGTTTGCATCTGTAAAGGTGTGATCAGTATTCCCTGGTTTGTTTGGGCTCTGATTTTCACATGCCTCAGATGTGTATCCAAGTGTCTCCAAGGTGTCTGGGGATGTTGGTTCTGCAGAGCTGTAGCTATTCAAGGATAAGCAGTTTCTCTCTCTGTGATTTTGCAGGAGAGAATTCAGCTTTATTTCTTTTTTGCAGATAGCAATGTATTGTTTTTCTTCTTGGATGTTATTTTCTTTTCCATGTTTTATTTTGTTTGATTTCTATTGATAACCTTAAGAGTGGACTAACACGGCTACCACACTCCTCTACTTAGGAAATCACTAAAAACCAACCTCTTCAAAAAGGCTTACCCCACCGATCCACCGTAAATCCTCACACCCAGCAACACAGCATAACCAGTGATCGTACTGGACAATATACGACCCTCATGGGGCCTGATACACACCTACCTCATTAGACCACAATATAACCTGTATTTGTTATCAACCGAATTGGCGAATGTCATTAGGGTACTATGTAAGCCACATTGAGCCTGCAAATAGGTGGGAAAATGTGGAGTACAAATGTAACAAATAATAAATACATATATTTTCTTCAAGAGTGAGAGTGGGAGGGAGGATCAGAAAGGGGGGGTCAGGACATGGGCAGATAATCTTATGTGGGTCCTGGCTGAATATTGGTTGGGACCCAGTGGCCAACACCTAAACAACTAACCATGGATATAGTCTGGTACTGGATATCTGGAACTAATTCTGCCTGTGGCAATCAGCATTTAAAAAAACACTGATCACCACGGGCTGAATATCAACTGGATTATTTCTAGCACTTTTCTGCAGTTCTAGTGTCAACTAGTTGGGCATTAGAATTTTAGTTTTAGATATGAAAACACCCCTCCATAACCCCCCACCCCCTGCAGGAAAGAAGGCACCCAGTCTTCAATCAATAGCACTACAGTTTCAGGGCCCAAAAGGCTATAACCAATATCCACCACCCCAAGAACATCCAAATCTCAACACAACCCAGTAATTCAGAAGCCTGCTATGTGCTCTAGGTGACACAGAAGTCCAAACACATTCCCAGATCTGTTGAAATTTCTGCCATCTCCATGGCTGAGCACGTCCAACTCTATAGTGCTTCATAACCATCACAGTATACATAAAATTGCACCATTATGTCAATGTGGGTGGTTGTTGAAGTCTTCAATTTAGAGAGAAAAATGGAGAACCAAAGCAGGTCCAGGCACAAGGGTGTGCTGTGCAGTCATCAAGCATTATTAAAATACCACAAGACCCAACACGGACCATGTTTGGGCCTACTCACCTGCATCAGGGGTCAACTTTACATCTATTGTAACTGTATGACCCAAGTTGTATTGGTGTGTTTTGGCGCATAGCTCTAACCCGTGTGGTACCACACTTTGAAGTTTATTTTTGCAGTTATGGACTATTCTAGCACAGTACTCTTTGAACATACCAATACAGATGTACTGTTGACCCCTGAACAAACAGCAGACCAACACACATTGAAAGTAGTAGCAAAAACTTTTAATTCTACCAGAAATACTTATGCCTGACGTGGCCATGTTTCGCCAAAGGCTGCGTGTGACAAAACAGTGGGTTTCAAGCCTGTAGACTGTATTATTTCTTGAAGTCTTTTTCTAGTTTGGCCAGCAGGTGGTGCATGTTTGTGTTTAAAGCTGTTACAGAGAACTGACTATTCCCTCTTTAGTTAACACAGATAAGAGGTAACCTGCAGTAATGTGCCCAGCTATTTTTAAAACTTGTTGTTCTGGGCTCTGATTGGCCCAGGAGCTCAAAGTTCAGCTAGGATGTACTGGCTTTTTCTCCCGTCTCAGCTTGGAAGGAAAAGACTCTTTACTGAGACCCTGTAAGCAGTTATATTCTGTAATCTGTGAGCAGTTACATTTCCTGTACTTCCCAGGTATTATTTAGACAGTGAACACTGCTATCATGGCATGCCAAAATAAAAGAGAATCAATAAATTGCTAATTATGAGCACAATAATCCTCCCACCATTTAATCAGATAAGGAATAAAATGAGGGTCACCATAAAGGTATTTAGGAAAAGTCCAATGGGGCATCCTAACTCTCTCTATCTGTACATACACAAGTGCATGATCTGAGATTGTAATTGGATCAATTTCAGTGTCTACTAATCTGCTAAACCAACTGCACAATACAAAAATATAGTCAATTCAGGAAGTTGAATCATGGGTTCTAGCAACATGTATATACTCCTGCTCCATTGAATAAAGTACCCACCAGACATCCACCACATTCAAGCAAGAGCTAGGAAATCCAAGATGGCGTTTGGAGCAGGCAGGCGTCTTTTGAGCTCCTGAGTCTCCGTGATCGTGCCAGACATTTGGAGTCTTTCTCCGTGCTGGACACGGGGAAAATAAAAGGGAAAACCAAGGCTTTTCCCTCCTGGAGCCCAGAAGAAAATCCTACCTTACACCAGGCCACTCTAGAGAGATTAGGCATTCAAACATTGGGAGAGGCGACACCTGCTTCAATTGGTTCCGCAGATCTTTTCAAGGACCGCAGCATAGAGGGAGTCTCACTTAGTCCTCCCTCCAGCGCAGCTCTTCCACGACCCAGAAGCAGATTGGTGACACACCCGAAGTGGAGCTGGTTTCCCTTGCTGCAAGAGGAGGACCCGTCGCTACTTCGTCCCCTGGGATTTCAACATCGGAGAACATGCATGCTATTTAGTCTTCTTCCTCTTTTAACCAGGGAGCTGTTTCCAGAGGGAATGGAGGATTGAAGAAACCAGCTGTGGTGACCATGGAGTCCTTGTGGGATGCAATTCAAGGTTTGAACTCTTCCCTTCTTCAGGTATCTAACTCCTTTAGGGGAGAGATTATAGAGTTAAAACAATCCTATCAGGTTCTGTATGGAAAAACTGAACTGCAAGCAAATAAAATTGATTCATTAGAAGGTGAAATTAAACAATTACAGAACTTTGCCTCAACAGTCAATAGGGAGAGAGATATTCAAGCTGGTAAGCTTGAATATTTAGATAATCACGGAAGAAGGAATAATTTGAGATTTCTAAATTTTCCTAAATGACCGCTAATTCCACCCCTGGATATGTTGAAAAAATACTTTTGTGAAATATTGGTTCTCCGAGGACAAGCAGGCTGCTTGTTCTCACTGATGGGTGACGTCCACGGCAGCCCCTCCAATCAGAAACTTTACTAGCAAAGGCCTTTGCTAGTCCTCGCGCGGCCGTCTTCCCGCCCGAACCGGCTCGTGTTCGTCAGTCTTCTTTTGTCCGCGCTCGGTACGGTCGTGTTTTCGCCGTGTCGGGCCCCGCAAAGTCGACCTCGCGCGTTCGTCGTGTTGTTTCAAAAAAAAAAAAAATCCATTCTATGTGGGGTAAGACTCTTTGGTCTTTTTTCCCCCCGCTATTTTCAGCTTTTTCGCCCTGGTAAGTTTTCTTTCGTCGTCGGGGTAGGCCGCTTTTAGGCCTCGGGTCAAAGTTTTCTTCCCCTTGTTTTTCGGGTGCCCTTTCCGCCATTTCGACTTTTGATCTCGCCGGCGTGATTTTTCCGCCCATGACATCGAAGTCTCCCAGCGGCTTCAAGAAGTGCACCCAGTGCGCCCGGGTCATCTCGCTCACTGACAGGCACGCGTCGTGTCTTCAGTGCTTGGGGGCTGGGCACCGCCCGCAGGCCTGTAGTCTGTGTTCCCTTTTGCAAAAGCGGACTCAGGTAGCGAGATTGGCCCAGTGGAACGTTTTGTTCTCGGGCTCTTCGTCGGCATCGGCACCGGGGGTATCGAGTGCATCGACGTCTTCAGCGTCCAGAACTTCATCCTCGGCCGCCAGTGCATCGAGGCATCGGCCCTCTGCATCGGCGCTGAGACATTGGACAGCTGCATCGACGTCGGTGGTACCGGGACCTCATCGGCTGATGTCGTCGGACGGTGGTGCTTCGTCTGGAGTGCAGGTGAGGGCTGTCCATTCCCCTGCTGGTGGCGGGGAGCCTTCGGGTGGGTCTCCCCCTACCCTGAGGGCTCCTGCGGTACAGCCCCCCCGAGACCGACCTCCTTTGGCCTCGGCCCCGAGGAAGCGACGGCTGGATTCTACGTCCTCCTCGTCGGTGCCGGGAAGCTCCGGTGACATGCTTCGTTCCAAGAAGTCGAAGAAGCATCGTCATCGGTCTCCTTCCCGTGTCGGCACCAAGAGCTCTGGGTCGCCGAGGGAGTCGGCACCCAGCAGGCATCGGCACCGAGAGGACCGCTCACCCTCTGTTCAGGAGGTGTCGATGCACTCCACTCTGGACAGCCCGGAACAGCCTCCACGCCCGGAACAGGTTCTGTCGTTGACGCCTGCATTGACCTCCATGCCTTTCTCTGCAACCGCTCTGAACGAGAGCCTCCGGGCCGTTCTCCCAGAGATTCTGGGAGAGCTGTTGCGCCCTAACCCTCCGGTACCGGCGGTGCTTGCGCCACCGGTACCGTCGAGCGTGGCGCCGGCTGGCCCATCGCCCGAGGTGAGGTCTCCGGCGTCGGTGCCGCGTGCGGTACCGGCTGCCGCCGCCTCCCAGGTGGGCTCCCCGACTACGTCGGCGGAGGGAGCTTCGCCGATGCGGGCGAGGGAGTCCACCTCTCGACGCCCCCATCGTGGATGTGGCTCCACAGAGTCGAGTCGGGCGCGGTTGCAGACACAGGTCCGTGAACTTGTGTCTGACACCGAGGGTGAGACCTCGTGGGAAGAGGAGGAAGACCCCAGATATTTCTCCGACGAGGAGTCTGAAGGTCTTCCGTCCGATCCCACTCCCTCTCCTGAGAGACAGCTTTCTCCTCCCGAGAGTCTGTCTTTTGCTTCCTTTGTCCGGGAGATGTCTACAGCCATCCCCTTCCCGGTGGTTGTGGAGGACGAGCCCAGGGCTGAAATGTTTGAGCTCCTGGACTATCCTTCTCCACCTAAGGAAGCGTCCACTGTACCCATGCACCATGTCCTAAAAAAGACATTGCTGGCGAACTGGACCAAGCCTTTAACTAATCCCCACATCCCCAAGAAGATCGAGTCCCAGTACCGGATCCATGGGGACCCAGAACTGATGCGCACTCAGTTGCCTCATGATTCTGGAGTTGTGGATCTGGCCCTAAAGAAGGCTAAGAGTTCTAGGGAGCATGCTTCGGCGCCCCCGGGCAAGGACTCTAGAGCCTTAGACTCCTTTGGGATGAAGGCCTAACATTCTTCTATGCTCGTGGCCAAAATTCAGTCCTACCAGCTCTACACGAGCATACACATGCGGAACAATGTGCGGCAGTTGGCGGGCTTGGTTGATGCGCTCCCCCCTGAGCAAGCCAAGCCTTTTCAGGAGGTGGTCAGGCAGCTGAAGGCGTGCAGAAAATTCCTGGCCAGAGGGGTGTATGACACCTTTGATGTTGCGTCCAGGGCCGCTGCTCAAGGTGTGGTGATGCGCAGACTCTCATGGCTGCGTGCCTCCGACTTGGAGAATAGAATCCAGCAGCAGATTGCGGACTCGCCTTGCCGTGCGGATAATATTTTTGGAGAGAAAGTCGAACAGGTGGTAGAGCAGCTCCACCAGCGGGACACCGCATTCGACAAGTTCTCCCGCTGGCAGCCTTCAGCCTCTACCTCTACAGGTAGAAGATTTTTGGGGGGAAGGAAGACTGTTCCCTACTCTTCTGGTAAGCGTAGGTACAATCCTCCTTCTCGACAGCCTGCGGCCCAGGTTAAGCCCCAGTGCGCTCGCTCTCGTCAGCAGCGTGCGCCTCAGCCAGGCCCCTCGGCTCTCCAGCAAAAGCAAGGGACGAGCTTTTGACTGGCTCCAGCAGAGCATAGCCGACATCCAAGTGTCAGTGCCGGGCGACCTGCCAGTCGGAGGGAGGTTGAAAGCTTTTCACCAAAGGTGGCCTCTCATAACCTCCGATCAGTGGGTTCTTCAAATAGTCCGGCAAGGATACACCCTCAATTTGGCCTCAAAACCTCCAAATTGTCCACCGGGAGCTCAGTCTTACAGCTTCCAGCACAAGCAGGTACTTGCAGAGGAACTCTCCGCCCTTCTCAGCGCTAATGCGGTCGAGCCCGTGCCATCCGGGCAGGAAGGGCTGGGATTCTATTCCAGGTACTTCCTTGTGGAAAAGAAAACGGGGGATGCGTCCCATCCTAGACCTAAGGGCCCTGAACAAATATCTGGTCAAAGAAAAGTTCAGGATGCTTTCCCTGGGCACCCTTCTTCCCATGATTCAGGAAAACGACTGGCTATGCTCTCTGGACTTGAAGGATGCCTACACACACATCCCGATACTGCCAGCTCACAGACAGTATCTGCGATTTCAGCTGGGCACACGTCACTTCCAGTACTGTGTGCTACCCTTTGGGCTCGCCTCTGCGCCCAGGGTGTTCACAAAGTGCTTGGCTGTAGTAGCAGCAGCACTTCGCAGGCTGGGGGTGCACGTGTTCCCATATCTCGACGATTGGCTGGTGAAGAACACTTCCGAGGCAGGAGCCCTGCAGTCCATGCAGATGACTATTCGCCTCCTGGAGCTACTGGGGTTTGTGATAAATTATCCAAAGTCCCATCTTCTCCCAGTGCAGAAACTCGAGTTCATAGGAGCTCTGCTGGATTCCCGGACGGCTCGCGCCTATCTCCCAGAGGCGAGAGCAAACAACTTGTTGTCCCTCGTCTCGCGGGTGCGAGCGTCACAGCAGATCACAGCTCGGCAGATGTTGAGATTGCTGGGCCACATGGCCTCCACAGTTCATGTGACTCCCATGGCCCGCCTTCACATGAGATCTGCTCAATGGACCCTAGCTTCCCAGTGGTTTCAGGCTGCTGGGGATCTAGACGACGTGATCCACCTGTCCACGAGTTTTCTCGAATCCCTGTATTGGTGGACGATTTGGTCCAATTTGACTCTGGGACGTCCTTTCCAAATTCCTCAGCCACAAAAAGTGCTGACCACGGATGCGTCTCTCCTGGGATGTGGAGCTCATGTCGATGGGCTTCACACCCAAGGAAGCTGGTCCCTCCAGGAACGAGATCTGCAGATCAATCTTCTGGAGTTACGAGCGATCTGGAACGCTCTGAAGGCTTTCAGAGATCGGCTGTCCCACCAAATTATCCAAATTCAGACAGACAACCAGGTTGCCATGTATTACGTCAACAAGCAGGGGGGCACCGTATCTCGCCCCCTGTGTCAGGAAGCCGTCAGCATGTGGCTCTGGGCTCGCCATCACGGCATGGTGCTCCAAGCCACATATCTGGCAGGCGTAAACAACAGTCTGGCCGACAGACTGAGCAGGATTATGCAACCTCACGAGTGGTCGCTCAACTCCCAAGTGGTGCGCCAGATCTTCCAAGCGTGGGGCACCCCCTTGGTGGATCTCTTCGCATCTCGAGCCAACCACAAAGTCCCTCAGTTCTGTTCCAGGCTTCAGGCTCACGGCAGACTGGCATCGGATGCCTTCCTCCTGGATTGGGGGGAGGGTCTGCTGTATGCTTATCCTCCCATACCTCTGGTGGGGAAGACTTTGTTGAAACTCAAGCAAGACCGAGGCACCATGATTCTGATTGCTCCTTTTGGCCGCGTCAGATCTGGTTCCCTCTTCTTCTGGAGTTGTCCTCCGAAGAACCGTGGAGATTGGAGTGTTTTCCGACCCTCATCACACAGGACGAAGGGGCGCTTCTGCATCCCAGCCTCCGGTCCCTGGCTCTCATGGCCTGGATGTTGAGAGCGTAGACTTTGCCTCTTTGGGTTTATCAGATGGTGGCTCCCGCGTCTTGCTTGCTTCCAGAAAAGATTCCACTAAGAGGAGTTACTTCTTTCTATGGAGGAGGTTTGCCGTCTGGTGTGACAGCAAGGCCCTAGATCCTCGCTCTTGTCCTACACAGACCCTGCTTGAATATCTTCTGCACTTGTCTGAGTCTGGTCTCAAGACCAACTCTGTAAGGGTTCACCTTAGTGCAATCAGTGCATACCATTACCGTGTGGAAGGTAAGCCGATCTCAGGACAGCCTTTAGTTGTTTGCTTCATGAGAGGTTTGCTTTTGTCAAAGCCCCCTGTCAAGCCTCCTACAGTGTCATGGGATCTCAATGTCGTTCTCACCCAGCTGATGAAACCTCCTTTTGAGCCACTGAATTCCTGCCATCTGAAGTACTTGACCTGGAAGGTCATTTTCTTGGTGGCAGTTACTTCAGCTCGTAGAGTCAGTGAGCTTCAGGCCCTGGTAGCCCAGGCCCCTTACACCAAATTTCATCATAACAGAGTAGTCCTCCGCACTCACCCTAAGTTCTTGCCAAAGGTTGTGTCGGAGTTCCATCTGAACCAGTCAATTGTCTTGCCAACATTCTTTCCCCGTCCTCATTCCTGCCCTGCTGAACGTCAGCTGCACACATTGGACTGCAAGAGAGCATTGGCCTTCTATCTGGAGCGGACACAGCCCAACAGACAGTCCGCCCAATTGTTTGTTTCTTTTGATCCCAATAGGAGGGGAGTGGCTGTGGGGAAACGCACCATTTCCAATTGGCTAGCAGATTGCATTTCCTTCACTTACGCCCAGGCGGGGCTGGCTCTTGAGGGTCATGTCACGGCTCATAATGTTAGAGCCATGGCTGCGTCGGTAGCCCACTTGAAGTCAGCCTCTATTGAAGAAATTTGCAAAGCTGCGACGTGGTCATCTATCCACACATTCACATCTCATTACTGCCTGCAGCAGGATACCCGACGCGACAGTCGGTTCGGGCAGTCAGTTCTTCAGAACCTGTTTGGGCTTTAGGATCCAACTCCACCTCCCGAGGGCCCTGTTTGTTCTGTTCCAGGCTGCACTCTCAGTTAGTTGGTAAATTTTTTAGGTCAATCTCAGTTATGTCCTCGCCGTTGCGAGGCCCAATTGACCATGGTTGTTGTTTTGAGTGAGCCTGGGGGCTAGGGATACCCCATCAGTGAGAACAAGCAGCCTGCTTGTCCTCGGAGAAAGCGAATGCTACATACCTGTAGAAGGTATTCTCCGAGGACAGCAGGCTGATTGTTCTTACAAACCCGCCCGCCTCCCCTTTGGAGTTGTGTCTTCCCTTGTCTTTGTCTTGCTACATACGGGACTGACGAACACGAGCCGGTTCGGGCGGGAAGACGGCCGCGCATGCGCGGTGCGCATGGGCGCGCGAGGACTAGCAAAGGCCTTTGCTAGTAAAGTTTCCGATTGGAGGGGCTGCTGTGGACGTCACCCATCAGTGAGAACAATCAGCCTGCTGTCCTCGGAGAATACCTTCTACAGGTATGTAGCATTCGCTGAATTCCGACTGAGGGTTACCCGCCCATAGTCAGAGCCCAATATATCACAGGTTTCTCGAGATCTTCATCTGTGCAACCTCAACCTGATTTAAATCTGACTGAATTTTTGGAAAGCTCTTTAGAAGTTATAATGGAGCGGACTATCCTTCTGGTGACTTTTGCTTTAGAACCAGACAGAAATAATGCATTTTGTTCTTATTTTCATCATATAAATGCTGTTTTTTGGGGATCTAAGGTCCAAGTTTTCTCGGATTTAGCCAGGGACACGCAAAAAGAAGGCGAGAAATTTTGGCCTTAAAACCGAAAGTTCTCAACTTAGGTGGATCTTTTGTATTAAAATTTGCCTGTAGATGCTTAGTGTCTCTAAATTCGACTAATTATGTTTTCTTTGACCCAAAGAAATTGCAGGAATTTACTAATTCTAAACAAGGTGAAAGAGATGGTTCCTTGATTGCTCCCACTAGCTACCAGACGCACGCAGCGCTGAACACCTGACATAAAGAGAGACAGTCCCTGCTCAAAAGAGCTTACAATCTAAATAATACAGACAGACGAGACAGTTACTAGTTAAGAATATGCTGTATAAATTGGTTGCTCTCCACTGCTCCATTGATTATGAGGTATTCCTTTTTTTTTTTTTTTTTTTCCTTGTATCTGGATTTAAATATTTGTGGGCAAAGTTGATGGATAATTTCCTATTAGGTTAATTTTATTTTCCTTTTTTTTTTTTGTAATGCAGACATTACCAAGCATTTATGTTTGTTATATGAATGTAATATTAAAATGTATAAATTTAAAAAAAAAAAAGAGTGCTGCAAACCCCTAGCTTGAGATGTAGGAGCCTCAGATGCAGACGAGGTTTTATCTAAGTGCGGGTCCATAGCCCATTGGAATCATGCGGAAATTGCCAACGTTGTAAGATACCTAGCAAAAATCCTTGACATTAGAGTAATAAACATTAAGGTGCTGATGTTGCCACTTCAAAAGCAGTAAAATATATCTATCCCAGGATAAACTTGTTTTCTGTACCTGATAATGCATAGCCTTCCCAAGCAATACTACAATACTGCCCTCAGCTCCCCTGAGGATGCATAAATGACCTCTCCCACCAATCTCTCTTCAGTTTTTCATGCTTAGTATTGTCCAATGTTTTAGAGCTGCTTAAATTTTATCTCTCTTTATTGGGGAACCTACCCCAGAAACAAATTTCAGTTTTAGTTTCGGTGCCAAAACTGGCCCAAAATCCTTTTTCTGCCTGGTTTCAGCTTTGGCTTCGTCTGAAACTGCGTGTTTTCGGAAGAAGCCAAAAAGTTGTGCTTTGTCCTATTTGTTTCCCTCCCTCCCCTCCGAACAGGAGTTGCCACTTCCCTCCCACCCATCCACTTGCAGATGCCCACCTCGGGCCTATCTTACAGTCCCTAGCAGTCTAGGAGTATAGTCAGGGCAGGAGTGATCCCCAATTACTCCTGCCCATACTGGCTCTGCTCTCAAAAATGGCTGCCATAACCTCTAGTAGCAATCTTACAAGGTTGCCATAAGAAGTCACGGCAGCCATTTTGAGCTAACATGGCAAGAGCAACCGGAGATCACTCCTGCCCTGACTACACCACTAGACTACCAGGAATTGTAAAATAGTAGGCAGGGGGGAGCTACTCTTTGAATTTTAAGTCCAAATTTGGGATGATAAGCTCCTTAGGATTTAACCTCTCTGTGGAGATATGATATCAGCTGTCACTCCAAATGTAGTGCAAAGTCAGCCATTTTGACATTGGATTTTACCAAAGGAAAATCCTGTCAACGAATCTGATTTCTTTGACTGGGTGACCAAAGAAATGGAAAAAGGACATGCGCTAACTGTAATCTACTTGGATTTCAGCAAAGCCTTCGATACGGTTCCTCACAGAAAACTTTTGAATAAGCTGAGAGGGCTGAACTTAAGACCCAAAGTGGTGAACGGGATTGGAAGCTGGTTGACCGAAAGGAGACAGAGGGTGGTGGTAAATGGAATCTGATTGGAGGAAAGGAAGGTGAGTAGTGGAGTGCCTCAGGCGTCGGTACTGGGGCCAGTTCTGTTTAATATTTTTGTGATGTCTTCTGGTGATGTCATCATTCTGATGGCAGCCTCAGTCTGAAGCTCTGTCTGATCCCTTCAAAGGTAAAATTTTGGCTTTTAACTTTTTTTTTGCGCTACAACCCTATTGCATTGGAAATTGCTTATTTGTAGCCAGTGATATCCCATAAGAAACCAGGGGAGATTATGCAGTACTTCCAGGTGCGTGATTTCGACAACCTTGGGGGACTGCATGGCCCGGTAGATACCGTGACAGCTTTGTATGACTCGCCTGATTTGGAGCATTCTGTGGTTCTGAGAGGCCTGTGTATAATCATGCTCCATTGACAAAACAGGATCTCCAGGTCTTGCTGCAGGAGCTAAAACTTGATCTCCAACAAGCACATTTCAGGGATTAAAACACTCATGCAGGACCTCCATGTGGCAGTGGCGTAGCTACGGGTGGGCCTGGATAGGCCCAGGCCCACCCAGTTTTGTCTCAGGCCCATCCTCACCTTCTCCCACCCCCGCCATAGCGCTGCCTCCTTTCCTGCACTTCACAGTCTCTGTCTCCCACCCTCGCGGCAGCGCTTGCAATTTGCTATCGGCGCCTCCTGCCTGACAGCTTACAGATGCAGCGTGACGTCCTCCTGCACCGGGGTCCTTCCCTCTGCCGCATTGATTCAACTTCCTGTTTACGCAGGGCGGAATGCATGCGGCAGAGGGAAGGTTCTGGAGCAGGACATCGTCGCGCCGCATCTATCAGCTGTCAGGCAGGCAACGCCGATAGCAAATTGCAAGCGCTGCCGCGGGGGTGGGAGTCGGAGACCATGAAGTGCAGGAGAGGAGGCAGCGCCACGGTGGGGGTGAGTGGAGGCAGCGCCGATAACTTGTGCTGGGCAGACGTGTGTGTGTGTGTGGGGGGTTGTAGTGCCCACCCATCCAACCCTTTGGCCCACCCAAAAATTGCCTTCTGGCTACGCCACTGCTGTGTGGGCCTAGAAGATCTGGGGGCGGGGCCATGTGGAGGAAGCAGAGCAACAACCAGAGACTCATTATGGAAAATGGCAGGATTTAGATACTCGAATTAAAGACCATTCTACTTTGTTGGATGCTTTCAGCAAGAAGCTTGATTTGAAAAATAGAGTCCACCTGTGTGGGGTGCCTGAAATGGATCTAGATCAAAATTGAATGTAGATTGTGTGCAAAATCTGCTCCCTGATGCTCCGGAAAGATGCATCTATCTGACTGTCCAGACACTATCTTGTATAGAGCACATCGGACTTTCAGCCCAGCACGTGGTAACCTGCCACGTGATATTGAGGGGCATTTTCGATACGATGTCTAAGTCCGACTTTAGACGTTTTGTAAAAAACGTCCAAAATCTGAATAAGAAGTTCATTTTCCAAAAAGAAAAACGTCTATCTTTTTTTTGTTTTTGAAAATATTGTTTCTAACAATGTTTTGTGCTTTGGACGTTTTGTTTTTTTGGTCCATTTTCAAAAAAAAAAAAAAAAGAAAAACGTCCTGGTGAAAAATATAGAAAATCAAGCCATTGGGATATAGGAGGGGCGAGCATTTTTAGTAGACTGGTCTACCATACTTCCCAGGAGATAAATGGAGCACCCTAGTGTTTTACTGATCCCTTCTACCTGCTGCTGATGGCGGGAAATTTATATTGATATCAGCCAATCAATTTCTTTATTCGGACCCCTAAGGGTCACTGTTTTCCGCTGAAACATTATCTTCTCATTTTAAAACAGCAAGTCCTGTTCTGCATGATGATATTGGTGGCAATGGCTAACCAAGGGAGCTTTCTTGTTTATTAACTCGCAGATTGCTGAGATGTTCACTACTACTACTACTTATCATTTCTATAGCGCTACAAGGCATACGCAGCGCTGTACACCATACACAAAAAGACAGTCCCTGCTTACAATCTAGATAAGACAGGTAAACAGAACAATAAGGGTAAGGGAATAAAGAGGTGAGGATAAAAGGACAGGGCAAGTGAGTAGTGGTTAGGAGTCAAAAGCAGTGGTAAAGAGATAGGCTTTAAGTTTGGACTTGAAAACGGCCAAAGACGGGGCTAGACGTACAGGCTCGGGTAGTCTATTCCACAAACAAAGTAATTTGCTCGATTGATAACTCTGATCTTTCCGTCAATCCTAAACATTTAAATATAAATCAACTCTTACATCATCTTTTCGCTTTCAAATGACTAAATTTTTGAACGCCTTACTTTCAAATATAAAAACTGAAAACAATTATAACTCATTGTGTAATCAGTTGAATACTCTTTTATTCAGGACATTCTATGCATTATGAATTGGGGGTTTGCCACCACTGTCTGGTTTTCTGATCAGGATGATTCGGATGTTCCTATGTAGTTGCAGTTGGAGAGGGCACTTGCTGCCCTCTTTCCCTTAAGGAGTCGATTAGCAGGGTTGTTTCTGGCAACTTACTTTTGGTGAGTATGCCAACGGTTTTAAAGTATTTGGCTATCATACTGTGTTTGTTGTTTGTTTAATATGATGTTGCAAATTCAGTAGTGTTTAGTTGGCTTGAGTGGCAGAGCAGAGGTATCGGGTTTCTGCATCAGGGAAAGAGGGGAAATGGGACTTGATATTGCCTTTCAGTGGTTTTTGCAACTACAGTCAAGACAGTTTACATAGTATATACAGGTACTTATTTGTACCTGGGGCAACGGAGGGTTAAGTGACTTGGCCAGAGTCACAAGGAGCTGCAGTGGTCCTTGGTATGTCCTATATACCATTTTGTACATGGACATATTATTCCATATACTACCTGTGATGTATTGCAGTCTGTGTATGAATTTAGCTGGAACTTGGGCCCTATAATTGGATGCTTTGTAACCCATTCATGCTTACAGTATTCACAGCTGCAGCAGGTAAGTATGTCCTCTCTCACTACTAATTGTACATGCTTCTTTACCCTTATTTCTCGAAAACAACTCTCCCAAATTACTTGTTCTAGTAAACACAAACTGAGGGGATATTGTGATAAAGTCACAGCTAGGATAGTTGGGGTAAGGCAGTTTCAGTCTGAAATACAAGTCCCAGAAGGCATTGCAGGCAAGGAGCCAGGGGGTGAGATGAGGAACCCGGACTGGACTCCTAGCTGCAATGGGAGAAGACATGGGGGTAAGCTGGCAGGGTGTGTAGATTGACTGCCACTAGGGGGAAAGAGAGATAGGAAACCCTGTGTGCAGGAGCATCATTAGTCCAATGCTTAACTCAGCTGGTATGGGTGTGGGGGGAAGCTAATGAGAGGAGAATGATTGGTTGTGGTAGCAGAAGCCAGGGTTTGATTATGCAGGTGGGAAGGAGTCCCAGAAGAGAGAAGTAGTTGCAGGCTGACAACCCTTGGGTAAGAGAAGTCCCTAAAGTACTGAAGCAGGCTGAAATCCCTTGGGTGTGAGGAAGTCCCAAAAGTATTTGCAGGCTGGAAATCCTGGGGTAAACGAGGTCCCCAAAGTATTGAATTTACCAGTGAAGCTGATGCAGGGTGAAATCCCTTGAGCATGAGGAGTCCCTAAAGTATTGAAATCTCCTGAAGGTAAAGAGAGTAGAAGGTAGAAACTGCTGCTTTGTGATTTAACTGTGATGATGAATTGAAAGAACTGCTTCTATTTGGACTTGAACTACTGTTTATTGTGCACTGGATAAAGAGCCCAGACTGGAGCTGAGCCTGTATTGAATCCTGGTGTGTGCTGGTAGCCTACTGCTTAAAGGGGATTATTTGCCACACACTTTCAGGTGGCTTACATGTGCTTAAGATTAAAGGTGAATGCTGCTGTTGGAACCGTGTATCAGGTCTACTAGAAACCTGCATGGAATAAAAGCCTTAAAATTGAAGTTGCTGGTGGACATTTGTTTTCTTGACTGTACCAGGACCCTGTGGCTAAAGGAGATTGTTCTATCCTTGGCTGCACCTAGAGGCACCTGCTTACAATATATTAAACCCATATAATGGTAAAAAGGGGCCAATGTTTTTTAATAATAATCTTAATGTGTGTTGATTGAGAGGAATAAGGTAAAACACAGGTCATTCAGTCTTCATTCTCCCTGGTCCTAGAGCTAATGCCAAAATGCACTGGTTGCTCTCTCATATGCTGACTTCACTGTTTTCCTAGGGTATCCCCTTTAAAAATCTATCTTGAAGATCTCTAGAGTGGAATTCTAAACTATCCTGATTACCACATAACTTATTCAGCCTGAGAAATTGTCCATTTGATTTGGGGAGGAAACTTCGTAATGTAATAAAGTATTGGTGCCTGCTGGTTTACTAAAACTGTAGTGTGAAATCTGCCATCCCTGACATAAATATGTATGTCTAAATAATTCTAGATCCCAAAATACTAGTTTCAAACTGTATATTAACAAGTATTTAAATAACTAAAATAATTGTTGTACTAAATCCTCAGTTTCCCCTCATATCAAAATATCATCAATAAACTACTTCCATAGGCGAATATAAGGTCTAAACTGTGAAACATATACATACAACTCCTAAACTACTTTGGGATTGGCAGAAAAATACTCAGATGGATTAAAGGTTTCTTATCCTCTAGATCATACCAAGTAAAATCAAAATTAAACATATCATCCTCATGGAAAGCAGTTTGTGGAGTCCCTTAGGGTTCACCATTATCGCCAACACTCTTCAACATAATGATGACTCCATTGGCTAAATCCTTATCCAATTTAGGCCTTAACCCATTTATATATTGCTGATGATGTTACAATTTATATACCTTTCAGACACGATCTGACACAAATTACCAATACAATCAATATCGGTCTAAACACAATGGATGCTTGGGCAAACTCATTCAAACTGAAACTAAATACTGAAAAGACTCATTGTCTTATCCTTTCATCTCAACACAATATAATCCTACAACCTTTAACATCCCAAACCACTCCTTCCCTATCTCAGATAGCCTAAAACTACTTGGCGTCATAATTGACCGTAATCTGACTCTTGAAAACCAAGTAAATTCCATTACAAAGAAAATGTTCCATTCCTTGTGGAAACTTAAATAAATAAAACCTTTTTTTCCACGTGTTGTATTTCTCAACTTAATACAATCAATTGTATTATGCCATTTAGATTACTGCAGGTTGTAAGGATGTGAAGCGTCTGTTCACGCTTTCCAAAAATACTAGGACTAGGGGGCATGCAATGAAGCTACAATGTAGTAAATTTAAAACGAATCAGAGAAACTTTTTCTTCACTCAGCGTGTAATTAAACTCTGGAATTCGTTGCCAGAGAATGTGGTAAAGGCGGTTAGCTTAGCAGAGTTTTAAAAAGGTTTGGACGGCTTCCTAAAGGAAAAGTCCATAGACAGTTATTAAATGGACTGGGGAAAATCCACTATTTCTTGGATAAGCAGTATAAAATGTTTTGTACATTTTTGGGATCTTGCCGGGTATTTGTGACCTGGATTGGCCACTGTTGGAAACAGGATGCTGGGCTCGATGGACCTTTGGTCTTTCCCAGTATGGCAATACTTATGTAACTAAGAAACTTCAGACTGCACAGAATACAGCAGCTAGACTAATATTTGGAAAATCAAAATTTGAAAGTGCAAAACCCCTTCGTGAAAGACTGCACTGGCTTCCCATCAAGGAACGTATTGCCTTCAAAGTTTGCATTCTGGTACACAGGATTATTTACGGCGAGGTTCCTGGATATATGTTAAACCTTATAAATCTACCACCCAGAAACAGTACCAGTCTATCCCGTACTTACTTAAATTTGCATTATCCAGACTGCAGTGGTCTTAGATACAAATCAAGTTATGCATCCAGCTTTTCCTACATAAGTACACACCTGTGGAACGCTCTGCCCAAAACCTTAAGATCTATTCATCATAATCTTAACTTCAGGAAATTACTGAAAACCAACCTGTTTAAGAAGGCCTGTCCCCCTGACCCAAATTAACTTTCTACTTCCTGTGACACAGAAAAACTATGGACCATATTGTACTTCTATCACCACCCCCTCTTTATTTCTTTGTTGCTCTATACTTATGTTTCTTTCAAGTTGTTTAATATATTGTGTATTTGTATTTTATCGAACCGGACCCTGACTCTCCGGTATTGTGTAAGCCACACCGAGCCTGCCTCTAAGTGGGAAAATGTGGGATATAAGTGTGTTAAATAAATACCTGTCTTCACACCACAGTTGGTGCTACCGTGGCCCCCATGGCTATTCCATTTATTTATTTATTTGTTACATTTGTATCCCACATGTCCCACCCATTTGCAGGCTCAATGTGGCTTACAATGTTCCGTCATGGCATTCACCATTCCAGAATAAAAGTTACAATTGGTATAACATAAAGAACATGGATGACGAAATAGTATTAAGCAGTCAGTTATAGAAAGAAAACAGTCAAAATATCAAGTAATTAATGATGCGTTATTTATTTATTTGCATTTGTATCCCACATTTTCCCACCTATTTGCGGGCTCAGTGTGGCTTACAATACATTGTAAAAGATGGAAGTGCAGTTGGTTGCAGTACAGTTATGGATTACATTGTGAAGAATTATATAAGACAGAGTAAGCTCAGGATATTCTTAGGGGATCGGACAGTGGAAATACCAGGGTGAGTTGAGAGGGGGGCAAAACATAATCGAGGGAACAGGGAGGTCTGACAATTTTGTCAGTGGGTAGGGTTTAAGAGTGGTGAGAGCGCGGGAGTAGAGGTTCAGAGAGTGTATTGGTGCGTGTCTATGAGATTGTGTGGGCTTTATGTGTTTTGATCCTTGCCGTAGATTTTCTCGAAGAGATAAGTCTTTAGTAGTTTGCGGAAGTCGGTCAGTTTGTAGGTAATTTTCAGGCTGCGGGGTAGTGTATTCCAGTATTGTGTGCTCATGTATGTAAATGTCGATCCATGCAGTGCTTTGTATTTTATGCCTTTGCATTTAGGGAAATGGAGATTGAGGAAGGTTCGGGACGATCTTTTAGCGTTTCTGGGTGGCAGGTCGATCAGGTCGGACATGTATGCAGGGGCTTCACCGTGAATGATTTTGTGGACTAAGGTGCATACTTTAAAAGTGATGCGTTCCTTGAGTGGTAGCCAGTGTAGTTTCTCCCGTAAGGGTTTTGCACTTTCGTATTTTGGTTTTCCGAAGATGAGTCTGGCTGCTGTATTCTGGGCTGTTTGAAGTTTCTTCAGTATTTGTTCCAGTATTTTGTTCCAGTATTTGTTCCAGTTCATATTATGGATCATTGTGGTATGCCTTGTTGAAGAGATAAGTCTTCAGTGATTTACAAAAGTTGATTAGGTCGTAAATTGTTTTCAGGTCAATTGGCAGTGCATTCCACAGATGCGTGGAATTTCCATGTGTTTGCAAATAATAATCATGTTCAAACTGAAAATAATTTGTGTTATAACTATTTTTGCTTACTGATTCAAAAGATTCACTTTCTCCTTGGATACATTTAACTGTTCCAAATGTGCATCCATCATTCTCAAAGCCTCATTTTGTGGAATCTTAGCATACAGAGAGACTACATCTAACATTGCTAATATAACTAATATATTCTTTATTTCTACCTCTTCTAAAATTTGAATCAAATGCGCTGAATCTTTAACAAATGAGGCTTTGAGAATGAGATGTTCCAGATAGGAGGAGAGAGACTGATAAGTACAGCTCAGGAGAGGGACCTTGGGGTGATGGTGTCTGAGGATCTCAAGGTGATGAAACAATGTGACAAGGCGGTAGCCACTGCCAGAAGGATGCTAGGCTGCCTAGAGAGGGATATAACTAGTCAAAAAAAAGGAGATGTGATGCCCCTGTATAAGTCATTGGTGAGGTCCCACTTGGATTATTGTGTTCAGTTTTGCTAAGGACATAAAAAGACTTGAAGCGGTTTAGAGAAACGCAATGAAAATGGTATGGGATTTGCATTGCAAGGTGTATGAGAAGAGTCTTGAGGACCTGAACATGTATACCCTGTAGGAAAGGAGAGATAGGGGTGATATGATACAGACATTCAAATATTTGAAAGGTATTAATCTACAAGCAAACCTTTTTGCAGAGATGGGAAGGTGGTAGAACTAGAGGACATGGGGGCTGACTTAGGAATAATGTCAGGAAGTACTTTTTCATGGTGAGGGTGGTAGATAACTGAAATGCCCTGCCGCGGGAGGTGGTAGAAATGAAAATGGTAACGGAATTTTTAAATGCCCATAATGGGCTATCCAAAAATAAGATCAACCAATAGATTGAATGCATGAGCTCCCATATATTATTTAAACAAATTAAGAAATTAAAAAAAAAAAAAAAACAATTAAAAATGCAGCGTTTGCTATATAATGAATGGGTTATCTAAAAGAAAAATTCAAATGGTCATTAATCAATGATATTCAAGATGCATTCACATCGTTAAAAAAACATAAAAGAGAATGTATGGATTTTCTTCAGTCATGGGAACTTACTTGGACTGATACAGCAACTCATGCCAAAGGACATACTCTTGACTTCTTTGCATATAAATTCTCTTCAGATCATACCCTTATACTAACTGATATAGAATGGTCAGATATCCCATGGTCAGACCATTATAAATTAAATATTTCCCTTCAATGAAGGAATAAAAACTCTGTCCAAAAACATGAACATACAACTTATACTACAAGAGGCCAGATCGATCCGGCCCTATTCTGGCAACAGCTCTACTTGGACGATTGGTCAATACAAACGGATTCCAAACATTACCGCACATCTTGGGACAATAGATGCAAAAACACACTTGATACAATAGCACCACTACAAACTAGAACCTCGCGGAGACATGGCGGGGCATAATCGAACGCAAACGCCCATCTCCATGGGCATCTATCTCGGAGGATGGGTACGTGAAGGGGCGGGACAGACCGTATTTTCAAAAAAGATAGGCGTCCATCTTTTGTTTTGATAATATGGTTTGTGCCGGACAAATGCATCGGATTTGGGCGGATTTGAGCTGGGCGGTATCGTTTTTCAGCGATAATGGAAACTGAAGGCGCCCAGCTCAAAAATGAACAAATCCAAGGCATTTGGTCGTGGGAGGGGCCAGGATTCGTAGTGCACTGGTCCCCCTCACATGCCAGGACACCAACCGGGCACCCCAGGGGGCACTTGTAATCCCCTGCAGGATTACACACAAAAAGGGCTGCAGCCAAAGTGCATAACCAGAGAACCAGAGGCAGCATGAGGGAAGCCTCCGTGAGCTCACCCTCGCCCGTCGCGCTCCCCGGCAGGAACTGCCCGGGACCGTGTCGGCTGTGAGTCGGAGGGAGATCGCCTGCAGCCTGTAGTGCGGACCCGACCTCGTGGCGTGAGCCAGTCCGGGCGGTGCGGTGCGCGGGTGGTGGGCGCCCCTCTTCAATAGGTGTTCGGACCTGCCGGCCCAACGATCTGGGGGACCCACCGCACCACTGCAGCCCAGCTGCTCCACGTTCCCTGGTCCACCCGTGCCAGCTTCTCTGCTTGCCTGCTACAGTCCGACGGTTCCATCTTGTTCCAGCCCGCTGATCCAGGTTCCCCCCTGCTTGTTCCAGTCCAGCTGCCCTAGCGTGTTCCTGTCCGCCTGATCCCAGCTTGGCTTGTTCCGGTCCGCCTGTTCCCAGCTTGATCCGGTCCGCCTATCCCAGCTTGTTCAAGCCCACCTGATCCCAGTCTGTTCCAGTCCGCCTGAGCCCATCTTGTTCCAGTCCGCCGATCCTGCTTCCCCCCCTTGCTTGTTCCAGTCCATCTGCTCCAGCCTGTTGGTTCCAGTCCATCAGCTCCAGCCTGTTTGTTCCAGTCCAAATGCTCTAGTATGTTCCAGTCCGCCTGTTCCAGCTCGTTCCAGTCTGCATGATCCCATCTTGTTCCAGTTCGCCCGATCCCAGCTTGTTCCAGTCCACCGATCCAGCTTCCCCTGCTTGCTCCAATGTTCCAGTCCAACTGTTCCAGCTTCTCCCTGCTTGTTCCAGCCCATCTGCTCCAGCCTACTTGCTCCGGCACACCTGCTCCAGCCTACCTACTCCAGTACTTCTGCTCCAGCATGTTCCAGTCCGCCTGATCCAGCTCCTCCCTGCTTGTTCCAGTACACCTGCTCCAGTGTGCCTGAACCAGCTTCTCCCTGCTTACTTCAGTACCTGCTCCAGTGTGCCTGAACCAGCACATCTGCTCCAGCATTTCCAATCCACCTGAACCTGCTTCTCCCTGCTTGTTTCAGTCCATCTGCTCCAGCCTGCTTGCTCCAGCTTCTCCCTGCTCGTTCCTGTTCATCTGCACCAGCTTGTTCCAGCCCACCTGCTAGCTTGTCAGCCATTGACTTACTTGCCTGCCTGCTAACTTGTCAGCCCAATACTTACCTCCTCTCCAGCATCTCCCTGCTCGTTCTTGTCCATCAGCTCCATCATGCCCCAAACCGCCTGCTAGTTTGTCACCCGTTTATTTACCTGCCAACTTGACAGCCATTGACTTATCTGCCCCCCTGCCTCTCCCTTGCTCGTTCCTGTCCATCCGCACCTGCCTGCTCCACCCCGCCTGCAAGCTTGGCAGCCACTGCCTGACTTGCCTGCCTGCTAACCTGCCAGCCGCTGACTTACCCACTCTCCAGTCCATCAATCCCTCCAATTCCAAGCTTCCGGCTCTTCGCTCTATCTACCTGCTTCTCACCTCAGTCACTACACTTACACCTGTCACATCGCAATCACTACTTATGGCCCCTGTCCACATCCTCTTCCTTGCCCTGTCCCTTCCTAATCTTTTTCCCCTCCCCTTACCCCTGTCTACCGCTGGAACTCATTGCCCACCTGTGTTCCCTCCCGTCCTGCCTGCTACGGCAATACCCTATTTACCCCCATCCCTCATCACCTCTCCATCTCTCTTATCCCCCTCCTCCTTCCTAGCCCTTAATCTCCAACACCTCCTTCCTGCCATCAACCCTTTACCATTCCTCCTAAGTGCACCCCGTCTTCGTTGCCCGACCTCCCCCACCCTCCTCCGCATTCTCTTACTCCTCCTCCTGCTCTCCGCGGGAGACATTAATCCTAATCCTGGCCCCCCTCACCTGTCCTCCTCCTATCCATGCAAACGATTCCGTGATGTCTCCAACCTCGTCTCTATTACCCTCCTCCCCCCCTCTTCCCTCCCCTTCTCATGCGCCTTGTGGAATGCCCACTCGATCTGCAACAAACTGCCCTTCACCCACGATCTCTTCATCTCTCGTTCCCTCCAACTGGTCGCCCTAACCAAAACCTGGCTCTCCCCTGACGACTCTGCCTCAGTCGCGGCCCTTTGTCATGGAGGTTATCTCTTCTCCCACACTCCCCGCCCAGATAGCTGCGGTGGAGGCGTCGGGTTACTTCTCTCGCCCTCCTGTAGTTTCCAACCCCTCCTCCTACCGCAATCTCACTGCTTCTCGTCCTTTGAAGCTCACTCCATCCGGCTATTCTACCCATTACCACTCAGAGTTGCAGTCATCTACCGCCCCCCCTGATAAGCTCATCTCTTCATTCCTTACTGATTTCGACGCTTGGCTCACCGTCTTTCTTGATCCCGCATCTCCATCCCTCATTCTTGGTGATTTTAACATTCACGTTGACAACCCATCTAACTCCTACGCTTTTAAATTCCTTACTCTGATATCCTCCTTTAACCTCCGACTATGCTGTACCACCCCTACTCACCGTGATGGCCATTGTCTCGACCTCGTTCTCTTCTCTTCCTGCTCACCTTCCAATTTCTGCACCTCAGTCCTTCCTATCTCAGATCATCACCTAATCACCCTCACACTTCATCACCCTCCCCCTCAACCTCGCCCAACTATAACCACTGCCTTCAGGAATCTCCAAGCTGTCGACCCCCCCCCCCCTACCCCTCTCACACCTCCACTCTCTTCCCTTCCATCTCGTCTTCTGAATCTGTCGACACGGCTGTCTCTACCTACAATGAAATTCTCTCCACTGCTCTGGATACTCTAGCACCATCTGTCTCTCGCCCCACCAAGCGCATTAATCCTCAGCCCTGGTTAACCCCTTGCATCCGTTACCTCCGCTCCTGCACCCGATCTGCTGAACGACTCTGGAGAAAATCTCACACCCTGTCAGATTTCACCCATTACAAATTCATGCTATCCTCCTTCCAGTCCTCCCTATTCCTTGCCAAACAGGAATATTATTCTCAATTAACCAATTCTCTTGGCTCCAACCCTCGTCGCCTCTTCGCCACTCTCAACTCCCTACTTAAAGTACCCTCCGCTCCCACCCCCCCTCACTCTCTCCTCAAACACTAGCTGACTACTTCCGCGATAAAGTACAGAAGATAAACCTTGAATTCACTTCCAAGCCTTCTCCTCCCTGTGGCTTCTTAACCCACTCCCTCAACCAACCTCACCTGGCCTCCTTCTCCTCCTTCCCTCAGATCACCGAAGAGGAAACTGCTCGCCTTCTTTCTTCCTCTAAGTGCACCACCTGTTCCTCTGATCCCATTCCCACCAATCTGCTCAACAACATCTCTCCTACAGTTAACCCCTCAATCTGTCACATCCTCAACCTCTATCTCTCCACTGCTACTGTCCCTGACACCTTCAAGCACGCTGTAGTCACACCACTTCTCAAAAAACCATCACTTGACCCCACCTGTCCCTCCAACTACCGCCCCATCTCTCATCTACCCTTCCTCTCCAAATTACTTGAACGTGCTGTACACAGCCGCTGCCTTGACTTCCTCTCCTCTCAGGCCGTCCTCGACCCGCTTCAATCCGGCTTTCGCCCACTACACTCAACAGAAACAGCACTCTCTAAAGTCTGCAATGACCTGTTCCTTGCCAAATCCAAAGGTCACTATTCCATCCTCATCCTCCTCGACCTATCTGCCGCCTTTGACACCGTCAATCATAAGTTACTTCTCGACACACTGTCCTCATTTGGATTCCAGGGCTCTGTCCTTTCCTGGTTCTCCTCGTATCTTTCCCAACGCACCTTCAGAGTATTTTCTAATGGATCTTCTTCCACCCCCGTCCCGCTCTCTGTCGGGGTCCCTCAAGGATCTGTCCTTGGACCGCTTCTTTTCTCGATATACACCTCTTCCCTGGGCTCGTTGATCTCATCACATGGATTCCAGTACCATCTCTATGCTGATGACACCCAGCTTTACCTCTCCACTCCCGACATCACAGTCGAAACCCAGGCCAAAGTTTCGGCCTGCTTTTCCGACATCGCTGCCTGGATGTCTAACCGGCATCTGAAACTGAACATGGCTAAGACTGAGCTCCTCGTCTTTCCACCCAAACCCTCTTCTCCTCTTCCCCCACTTTCCGTCTCTGTTGACAATGCCCTCATCCTCCCCGTCTCTTCAGCCCGCAATCTCGGAGTCATTTTCGACTCCTCCCTCTCCTTCTCTGCCCATATCCAGCAGACAGCTAAGACCTGTCGCTTCTTCCTCTATAATATTAGCAAAATTCGCCCATTCCTTTCTGAACAGACCACCCGAACCCTTGTCCACTCGCTCGTTACCTCTCGTCTTGACTATTGCAACCTTCTCCTCGCTGGCCTCCCGCTTAGCCACCTATCCCCCCTTCAATCTGTCCAAAACTCCGCCGCACGTCTTATCCACCGTGTGAACCGATACTCTCATATCACCCCTCTCCTCAAGTCGCTTCACTGGCTCCCGATCCGCTACCGTATACAATTCAAGCTTCTCCTATTGACTTTCAAGTGCACTCAATCTGCAGCCCCCCATTACCTCTCTACCCTCCTCTCCCCGTATGTTCCCACCCGTAACCTCCGCTCTCAGGACAAATCACTCCTATCTGTACCCTTCTCCACCACCGCTAACTCCAGACTCTGCCCCTTCTGCCTCGCTTCACCTTATGCCTGGAACAGACTTCCTGAGCCCATACGCCGTGCACCCTCCCTGCCCATTTTCAAGTCCTTACTCAAGGCCCATCTCTTCTCCCTTGCTTTTGGAGCCTAACCACCTTCCCCATTCCTGATATCTACACTGACTACATAGCTTATTACCTTTAGATTGTAAGCTCTCTTGAGCAGGGACTGTCCTTCCCCTTGTCTAAACTTGTACAGCGCTGCGTAACCCTGGCAGCGCTATAGAAATGCTAAGTAGTAGTAGTAGTTGTAACAAAAAAATTAAAATACCTCCCAAGTCCATAGCTCCCTTCCTTCTCTTGAGTGCTGAGCCCCCCAAATCCCCCCAAAACCCACTGCCCACAACTCTACACCATTATCATAGCACTTATGGGTGAAGGGGGGCACTTCCATTTACCAGCACAAGTGTAACAGGTAGGGGGGGATGGGCCTGGGTCCACCTGGCTGAAGTCCACTGCACCCACTAACAGCTACTCCAGGGACCTGCATACTGCTGTGATGGAGCTGAGTATTTATTTATTTATTTATTTATTTATTTATTTGTGGCATTTATACCTCGCTCGATAGCAGGTTCAGTGCGGCTTACAAAGTATGGAGATAATACAGGTATGGAAACAATGTATCACAGAGATAACATAATTACATAGAGTGGGTTCAGTTCATCTTACAAAGTATGGTACAAAGTATCACAGAGATGATATAAAGTATGGTACAAAGTATCACAGAGATGATACAAAGTATGAAACAGAGTGTCGCAGAGATGACATAATTACATAGAGTAGGACAATAATAAGAGATGTGGGGAAGAGATTGGAGTGTGGATAATACTAATGGTGTGGAATTATGTTTGAGACTTAGGACGGGTCTTTTGGGTGGGCTTGTTTGAAGCGTTAAGTCTTTAGCAGTTTTCGGAAGGGTAGGTGTTCAGTGGTTTTTCGGATGTATCGAGGTATGCCTTTCTAGAGTTGGCTGCCTATGACAGAGAAGTTGGATGCGTAGTAGGTTTTGTATTTGAGGCCTTTGCAGTTAGGAAGATGAAGATTGAGATATGTTCTAGATGTTCTGGTCCAGTTCCTGGCTGGAAGATCGATCAAGTTGGACATGTAGCTTGGAGATTCGCCATTGAGGATCTTGTGGATCATTGTGTGAGCTTTGAAGTTTATACGTTCCTTGATTGGGAGCCAGTGAAGTTTTTCATGAAGTGGTGTTATGCTTTCGAATTGTGATTTGCCAAAAATGAGTCTAGCTGCTGTGTTTTGGGCAGTTTGGAGTTTTTTCATGATTTGGGCTTGGCATCCAATGAAGATGCTGTTGCAGTAGTCGGCATGGGTGAGCACTGTGGATTGTACTAGATTTCGGAAATTTTTTTGTGGAAGGTATGGCTTCACTCTTTTCAGTACCCACATCATGTTGAACATCTTCTTCGTCGTGGCCAAAGAATACGCAATCCACACGGCTTTGGATATATAAAGTATATTATATTTGCATATATGTATTGGCTCACAGCACTTAGTACAGGTAACTGGTACAGGGCTGTATCTGTGTGTGTTTAGGGAGAGAAAGAAAGGATAGGGTGTTCGTTCAGAGGAAGGGAGAAGCCTTGGGGTTGTGCTGCAAGAGGTATATATGTGTGTAGAGGGAAAGGAAGAGAGAGAAGCTGCCAGCCACCAGAGCTCTGTGATCTGGTGGCTAAAGATGGAGGTGTGCAGAGAAAGAAGAAGGAGAAACAAAGGCAGCCCAACAGAGGCCTGGGCCCTGTGGGCTCAGAGACCAAGCGAGAAGTGACCCCCTGTGCTCTGCTTTATACCTACTAAGAACAGAGCGCGGGAACAGGAGCAGAGAGAGATCAAAAACTTCTCTCCTTCCCAGTTATTTCCTTTACAGAACTTTAGATACTTTCTGAAGTCAGGAAAGGTGACAACTTTCACAGGTTGTCCTGTTTGAAGTTACTGGTCATGGAGCCTCACTGTCTGGCTTCCTTTGTTCTCAGAGCTCTGGTCAAAAGGTATGTTAATCAGGAGCAATTAAGAAAACAGGGCTAGCAGGCCCTGGGAACCATTTTGCTATCCTCTGATTCCTGAGGGAGGGGGGAGAGTTCTCAGAGGTCAGAAGCTGGTTTAATATTAATATAAGTATGTCCAGCAATAATTTTGACTTCCAGGAATCCTGACATTTGTCTAATGTTTCTCCTAGGATTTTTAGATTGTCAGATATTTAAAATGTAACGTCGGGGGTGGTCAGGGTGGTTGGGAGCTGAGTAGCATGTTGTGATGAAAGGATTAGGCATTGAGTTTTTTCTTTATTCAGTTTCATCTTGAAAGCGTTGGCCCAGGATGCTAGGGTGTTCATGGCAGTGATTATTTTCTCCGCGATTTCTGTAAGAGTGGATTTGAAAGGGATGAATATTGTGACGTCATCAGCGTAGATGAAGGGATTTAGGCCAGATTTGGATAGGGATTTGGCCAGAGAAATCATCATGAGGTTGAAGAGGATCAGGGATAGGGGTGAACCTTGGGGGACTCCGCATTTTGAGGACCATGCGGGCGATATTGATGAGGTTGATTTGACCTGATAAGATCTGGTGGTGATAAAGCTTTTTATCCAGTTAATGATGTTTCCGCCGATCCCTAGTTTGTCCAGTAATTTTGTGAGGATGTCATGGTCTACCATGTCAAATGTGCTGGACAGGTCGAACTGCAGAAGAAGTATTTTGTTGCCGATTGAAATTTAATGTTTGAACTTGGATACCAGGGTGAGTAGTACTGTTTCTATGCTATGCGCAGGTCGAAAACCCGATTGTGATTCATGTAGTATGGAGAATTTTTGTATTAATTCGTTAAGTTGGGAGGTCACTCTATTTTCCATCAGTTTGGTTAGAAGAGGGATGGAGGCCACAGGTCGATAGTTGGTGATGTCATTTGCTGGTTTTTTGGGGGGTTTCGGAATTGGTGTGAGTAGAATATTGCCGTGTTCAGAGGGGAAGGAGCCTTGTTGAAGTAGGAAGTTTAGGTGGGTGGTGAGTTTTGTTATGAATCGTTCTGGGGCATTTTTCATCAGGTAATTGGGGCATGGATCCAGGTGGCAGTGAGACTTGGAGAGTTTGGATAGTGCTGAGGAGATTTCCTTGGTGCTGAGGGGAGCGAAATTTGTCCAGTAGCGATCTGCTGGAATCTCTTCAGAGTCAGGGTCCAGTTCGTCAAGGAAAGTGTCAATGTTGGTGTCGTCGTGTGGAATTGTATTGCATAGATTAGTGATTTTATCGTTGAAGTATTTGGCCATCTGGTCGGCAGTTGGATAATTTGAGGGTGAAGTTGTTACTGGGTTCGTGTTGAGAAGATTCTTTATGATTGTATATTGTTTCTTTATGTCTGTAACGGTGGCTGTGATTTGTTTTGTGTAATATGCTCTTTTGGCTTGTTTAATGTCATTCTTGTATTTCTTTTGTATTTGTTTCCACGCATTAAGGGTGATGTCATCTTTTGATTTGCTCCAAGCCTTTCTAATTTCCTGGTTTCTTTCTTTAGTTTGTTTTAGTTCCTCGTTGAACCACGGCGAGGGTTTTTTTCTTTGAGTTCAGGGTTTTGGGGTGTAATGGAGCAATTTCATCTAGAATGAGTTTGCATCCGTGGTCCCAATCTGTAAGGAAGTGGTTTGAGTTTGGGTCTATCGACCAATTGTCGTAGATAAGTTGCCAGAAGGTGTCTTTTTTGACCCGTCCTCTGGTTTTAATTGTCGGTTCCGGTGGTTTGGGTTGATCTTTTTTTCGCCAATGTACAGATAGGGTTGTTTTGTAGTGGTCGGACCAGGGAGAGGCGGCCCAGTGGATGTTAGATAATAGGAAGTTTTGGTCTGTAGAGTGTTTATATAGTAACATAGTAGATGACGGCAGAAAAAGACCTGCACGGTCCATCTAGTCTGCCCAAGATAAACTCATATGTGTATACCTTACCTTGATTTGTACCTGTCTTTTCCAGGGCACAGACCATATAAGTCTGTCCAGCAGTATTTCCTGCCTCCCAACCACCAGTCCCGCCTCCCATCACCGGCTCTGGCACAGACCCCGTATAAGTCTGCCCTCCCCTATCCTAGCCTCTCAACCACCAACCCCTCTTCCCCCCCGCCACCCAATTTCAGCTAAGCTTCTGTGGATCCATTCCTTCTGCACAGGATTCCTTTATGCCTATCCCACGCATGTTTGAATTCCGTTACCGTTTTCATCTCCACCACCTCCCGCGGGAGGGCATTCCAAGCGTTCACCACCCTCTCTGTGAAGAAATACTTCCTGACATCTTTCCTGAGTCTGCCCCCCTTCAATCTCATTTCATGTCCTCTCGTTCTACCGCCTTCCCATCTCCGGAAAAGATTCGTTTGCGGATTAATACCTTTCAAATATTTGAACGTCTGTATCATATCACCCCTGTTCCTCCTTTCCTCCAGAGTATACATGTTCAGGTCAGCAAGTCTCTCTTCGTACGTCTTGGAACGCAACTCCCATACCATCCTCGTAGCTTTTCTTTGCACCGCTTCCATTTTTTTAACATCCTTTGCAAGGTACGGCCTCCAAAACTGAACACAATACTCAAGGTGGGGCCTCACCAACGTCTTATACAGGGGCATTAAAACCTCCTTTCTTCTGCTGGTCACACCTCTCTCTATACAGCCTAGCAACCTTCTCGCTACAGCCACCGCCTTGTCGCACTGTTTCATCGCCTTCCGGTCCTCAGATACTATCACCCCAAGATCCCTCTCCCCGTCCGTGTCTATCAGGCTCTCCCCGCCTAACACATACGCCTCCCTTGGATTTCTACTCCCTAAGTGCATCACTTTGCATTTCTTCGCATTGAATTTTAATTGCCAAATGTTAGACCATTCTTCCAGCTTCTTCAGATCTTTTTTCATGTTTTCCACTCTCTCCAGGGTGTCCACTCTGTTGCAAATCTTGGTGTCATCCGCAAAAAGGCAAACTTTACCTTGTAACCCTTCGGCAATGTCACTCACAAATATATTGAACAGAATGGGCCCCAGAACCGATCCCTGAGGCACTCCACTACTCACCTTTCCCTCCTCCGAGCGAACTCCATTTACCACCACCCTCTGGCGTCTGCCCGTCAACCAGTTCCTAATCCAGTTCACCACTTCGGGTCCTATCTTCAGCCCGTCTAGTTTATTCAAGAGCCTCCTGTGGGGAACCGTGTCAAAAGCCTTGCTGAAATCTAAGTAGATGACGTCCATAGCACGTCCTTGATTTAATTCTCCTGTCACCCAGTCAAAGAATTCAATGAGATTCGTTTGGCACGATTTCCCTTTGGTGAAACCATGTTGTCTCGGATCTTGCAACTTATTGGCTTCCAGGAAATTCACTATCCTTTCCTTCAGCATCGCTTCCATTACTTTTCCAATGACCGAAGTGAGGCTTACCGGCCTGTAGTTTCCAGCTTCTTCCCTATCACCACTTTTGTGAAGAGGGACCACCTCCGCCGTTCTCCAATCCCTCGGAACCTCTCCCGTCTCCAAGGATTTATTAAACAAGTCTTTAAGAGGACCCGCCAGAACCTCTCTGAGCTCCCTCAGTATTCTGGGGTGGATCCCATCCGGCCCCATGGCTTTGTCCACCTTTAGCTTTCCAAGTTGTTCATACACACTCTCTTCCGTTTATGTGTGATGATATCGAGTGAGTGGCCTTTATTGTGGGTTGGTACTATTGGAGGAAGGTTGAAATCACATAGTTGGAGGAAGTCTATACAATCCCAGGTGTGGGCAGAGGTAGAGTCTTCTAAATGGAGATTTAGTTCCCCAAGTAGTAATATATTGGAGTTGTTGATGCATGCATTTGATGCAAAGTCCATGAATATGGTTTGGTTGTGGTTCCAGTTATTGGGAGGTCTGTAGAACAGTACTCAGGTTAAATGTTCATATAGCATGGGGTTGTATAGTTTTATAGAGACAATTTCAAGTTCAGATGAGATGGACTCTGAGGTAGGTTCTGTGGAGAAGTGAGATCTGTAGATGAGTGCGATTCCTCCTCCTCTTTTGTCTTTCCTAGGCCAGTGTGATATTTTGTAGCCCGGGGGATATATATCGTTTATGATAGGGTCGTCTGGTTGACGTATCCAGGTTTCTGTGATGAAAAGTAGATCAAGGTTCTCTGATGTGATCCAGTCTGTGATGATTTCGCTTTTATTTACCACTGCTCTTGCATTAATATATCCTATTTGGACAGAGTGAAGTGGATCGGTGGTATGGGGGGATGGGCGGATTTTGATAAGTTGTCTTGTTTTTTGTGTTTTGGTGTTGTGGGGTTTTTTTTTCTGTTTTTGAGGGTGGTATAGACGTTGGAAGGTTTCTGAGGATGTTGGTTGCTAAGGGAGTGGGTGTTGTGTGGATGTTTGGGTAGTATTGGAGGGATGGTGTCATGGTAAATTCAGTTGAAGGGTTTGTGAGGGTTGTATGCGATGTATTGTGTCGCGCCTCACGCGCTCGCCGCGCTCTCGAGGACCTTGGCATACCTTCAGGCTTCTTCCCCGGGAGCGCGGGGTTTGTGAGTCCTTAAGGCAAAATCACCTTCCAGGTAGAAAAGAGAAAAGACTGGACCGGAACTCCGGACTGGAG
Source organism: Microcaecilia unicolor (assembly GCF_901765095.1). Classification (NCBI taxonomy): domain Eukaryota; kingdom Metazoa; phylum Chordata; class Amphibia; order Gymnophiona; family Siphonopidae; genus Microcaecilia; species Microcaecilia unicolor. The sequence goes on from NC_044043.1 coordinate 25,910,370, forward strand.
TTGTACACCGGAACCCTCGGAACTGGAACGCACCGGACGGGTGCGCACTGGAGTGGGGCCCACTGGCCTGGACACGCTGGAGTGGCCCCACTGGACTGGAACATACAAGAGTGAAACCCGCTGGGCTGGAACACACACTGGAGCGGAACACACAGAACTGGAACCCTCTGGACCTAGTCTTCACCTACACTTGACTGCCTACCCCCTCGGGTTGGGCCTTCAGGTTCTGGCAGCCGGTAGGACTTACAGGAGCAGCAGGAATGAAGATCCAGGGGTGCCCCCGGGCACCTAGGCGAAGGCAAGGCAGCCAAGCAGGAACTATCCGGGTTCTGGCAGTCAGCAGGAATCAACACAATGACTAGTAAGCTGGACCCAGGCTCATAGGGACCCTGTACCCGGGCAACCCAGTCATACACAGGAACATACACAGAGCAAACTCAGGAGACTTGGAAGGCTATACACCAGCTAACAGCTAAGCTGTGCCCCAGCTAACAAGTCATGCCCTGGACCCAAACGCAGAAGACTAGCAAGGCTTGACACAGGCTACAAGCCAGCGGGGCCTAAGCTGGCTAGTCTACACTAAGAACAAACACAGTCTTGGAATCGTGGCTAGCAAGGGCGGCTAGGCTCACTCTAGGAACAAACACAATCTTGGAATAGTGGCTAGCAAGGCGGCTAGTCTAACACTAGAAACAAACACAGACTTGGAAAGGGCTAGCAGGACGGCTAGCTGACACGAGGAACAAACATGGTCTTGGAAATAGCTTAGCAGGACGGCTAGCTGACACGAGGAACAAACATAGTCTTGGAAATAGCTAACCGGACAGCTAGCTGGCATGGGGAACAATCACGGGGAACTAGCAGAGCTATGCACAGGCAACAAGCCAGACGGTGCCTAAGCTAACTAGTCAAACCTTGGAAACAAACATAGAGAACTAGTGGAGCTAAGCACAGGCAACCAGCCAGACGGTGCCTAAGCTAACTAGTCCTACCTTGGAAACAAACATAGAGAACTAGTAGAGCTATGCACAGGCAACAAGCCAGACGGTGCCTTAGCTAACTAGTCATACCTTGGAAACAAACACAGAGAACTAGAAGAGCTAGGCACAGGCAACAAGCCAGACGGTGCCTAAGCTATCTAGTCAAACAAACATAAAACACTAGCAAAGCTATACACAGGCTATAAGCTACACGGTGCCTAAGCTAGCTAGTCAAACAAACATAGAACACTAGCAAAGCTATACACAGGCTATAAGCTACACGGTGCCTAAGCTAGCTAGTCAAACAAACATAGAACACTAGCAAAGCTATACACAGGCTATAAGCTACACGGTGCCTAAGCTAGCTAGTCAAACAAACATAGAACACTCACACAGAGCAAACACTGACACCGGGTACAGCACTCTATACTCCAGGACCTTTGCATGAGATTAGATGAGGTGAGTAGAGGTTAGATACAAAGGCAAAGGCTCTAGTCTTCAGGTGACTAATAAAGCCCATCAACACCAGAGCCACAGGTGCAGCAATCACCTTGCAACCAAACAGAGGCTTGACACTCAGAGCAGGCATCCCATAGAAAGTAACAGCGGGAGCCATCTTGGATACTGGCAGAGACGAAGAGGCGGCAGCCATCTTGGAAGAGGCAAAGCCCACACAGGTGAGGTTCAGTAGGGCAATCAGCACACAGAGCCAGAGAGAACCTAAGACAGACACAGACACAGAGACAAGCAGGAGCCAGCACAGACACTGACTCCCAGAAACAGGGTAAGTCTGAAGGGTGGCACGGCCACCAACGGGACAGTATCCCTTCCTCAAGACCCCCTTCTCGGTCTCCCGGAGGTGGTCGGGTATCCAGGGGTAACTATGATGAAACTTCCTGATAGGTCTCAAAAGCCAGACATAGATCACTGGGCTGGAAGTCACAAGGAAGATCAAAACTGGCAAACAAAAATAGAACTTGGGACCAGGAAGCTCCTTCGAGTCACCATGGGGCAACCTCAGGAACATGGATACATCAAAGGAACACAATTCAAAAGTAACCCTCCCCTGAGGGAACCCACAATGTCCTGACCCTCTTGGCAAATCCATGAAATGACAGGAACAGGACTGGAGTCACTACCCCAGCTGACATCAGAAGCTGGGCTGAGGCTCAAGGTGGCATTCCCATCTTGGCAGGAGCTAGAAGTCTGAACAGAAATGAATCTGAACCTAGCACCTGGGTTGGCCTCAAGCCCTTGACTGGAACTGCATTCAGGGGCTTGACTGGAACGGGAACTCAACAGAAAGTCAGCCTCCTGCCGGACACTGGAACTTAGGACGACCTCAACATCTTGGTCGGACTTGGAACTAGACATGGACTCAGCCTCCTGGCTGGAACTAGAACTCAGAACAGGCTTAGCATCATGGTTAGAACTGGAACTTGGAAGAGATTCAGCTGCAGGGCTGGACGCCCCTCTCTGGCCGGACTGGGACGTCTCTCTCACCTTAGCTTCAGGCGGCGTCTGCCGAGCAGGGTTCAAGAGGAGACGGCCCTGGTATCCCCAGGGCATGCTAGCAGGCTGAAATGCAGAAAATGGGGTTCTCCGGGCCCCAAGCCGTTGAACACCCCTTCTCTCAGCTATTGCTTCGGAGGTCTTCTCCCCGGCTGAATCAAAACAAGGTCTCTCATAGTTCTCTTGGAACGTCATCTCGTCCTCAAGAGCAGACTCAATTTCCTGGCTGACCTCTGCACTCGGTGCAGATTCAGCATCTTGACTGGACTTGCAACTCGATCCAGACTCAGCATCTTGACTGGACTTGCAACTCGAGGCGCCCTCTGCCTCCTGGCAGGGACGAAACTTTAACTGCGGCTTGGCCGAACACACCCTTAGGACAGGGATCGGTCGCTCGATCCGAAGCGCCCCTCGAACTGGGCTTCGGAGCTTGCTTGGAGGTGCCCTCAAGACTGGAAGCGGTGGTGCCACCTGAAACCACCCTGTGGACTGGCACCGGAGGCTTGGTTAGAAGCCCCCCTCGAACTGGACTCAGTGGCTTGACTGGACGGGTCACTTGAACAAGAACCGGAGACTTGACCTGAAGCGCCACTTGCACAGGAATCTGAGGCTCCATCGAAGGCTTCCCTCGGACTGGACTCGGAAGCTTCCAAGGGCGTGCCACTTGAATGAAGACTGGAGGCTCGACCTGGAGCGCCACTTGTACAGGGACCTGAGGCTCCATCGAAAACCTTCCTTGGACTGGACTCGGAGACTTCAAAGGGCGTGCCATTTGACGGAGGACTGGAGGCTCGACCTGGAGCGCCACTTGTACAGGGACCTGAGGCTCCATCGAAAACCTTCCTTGGACTGGACTCGGAGACTTCAAAGGGCGTGCCATCTGAAGGAGGACTGGAGGCTCGACCTGGAGCGCCACTTGCACAGGAACCTGAGGCTCCATCGAATACCTTCCTTGGACTGGCCTCGGAGCCTTAAACTTCCTCGTTACTTGGACTGGAATGGGAGGTTCAGTATGAAGCATCCCCTGAACTGGACTCAGGCTCCTAGGTGGCGTCACTACTGGAACTGGAGTCAGAGGCTTAGTCCGATGCCTCACTTGGCCTGACCTGTGAGGCTGCTGCAGAGCCTCGGGCGGAGGCATCCCACGGCGCCTTCTTTCGGCCCTAGCCTCAGGAGTATACCGCAGAGCTGGCCTCCCGCAAAGTTGGGAGCGGTAAAAGAAGAGCCTGGTGGAGGGATCCATAGCAGAAACTGGGTCTTCAACAGACCGTCGCTCTGAAACACGCTCTCTCTCCAGGGCTGCCTCAGGAGTATGTTCCAGGGCTGGATCAGACAACAGTTTTACCCGGTATTCCTGGAGAGTCATCATCATATCCAAACTAGAAACTGGGTTGTCAAGGTCATCGTAAGAATCCGGAGTTACTCTACCAGGGTACCACCGGCTACTCGGCCTCGGTGGTTGAAAAGACCCGGGTGGAGAACATTCCCGGCGTCCTCTTTCGATCTCAGACTCCGGAGTATGCCGCAGAGCAGGGTCTTCCCGAAGTCTGAGGCGGTACTCACGGAGCGTGATGGCTGAATTCATGTCAGAAACTGGGTCAGAGTGGCCAAAAACTGGGTGATAGTGGCCCAGACTCCGGTAGATACGCCTTTTCTCCGCTGCTGCTTCAGGAGTATCCGTAAGGGCTGGATTCAACAGAAGTTCCTCTCGGTATTCCTCCAGGCTTAAATCGGGATCCAAAGTAGAAACTGGACTGTCTTGGGAATCAAAAAAATTTTCAGAAGTTCCCCCCGGGTTGTCCGTGGGGCATGAACTTATGGGCATGAAGCCCACCTGGACTGATGATCTCGCCGAACTCATGGCCTTTGTATTCTGTCGCGCCTCACGCGCTCGCCGCGCTCTCGAGGACCTTGGCATACCTTCAGGCTTCTTCCCCGGGAGCGCGGGGTTTGTGAGTCCTTAAGGCAAAATCACCTTCCAGGTAGAAAAGAGAAAAGACTGGACCGGAACTCCGGACTGGAGTTGTACACCGGAACCCTCGGAACTGGAACGCACCGGACGGGTGCGCACTGGAGTGGGGCCCACTGGCCTGGACACGCTGGAGTGGCCCCACTGGACTGGAACATACAAGAGTGAAACCCGCTGGGCTGGAACACACACTGGAGCGGAACACACAGAACTGGAACCCTCTGGACCTAGTCTTCACCTACACTTGACTGCCTACCCCCTCGGGTTGGGCCTTCAGGTTCTGGCAGCCGGTAGGACTTACAGGAGCAGCAGGAATGAAGATCCAGGGGTGCCCCCGGGCACCTAGGCGAAGGCAAGGCAGCCAAGCAGGAACTATCCGGGTTCTGGCAGTCAGCAGGAATCAACACAATGACTAGTAAGCTGGACCCAGGCTCATAGGGACCCTGTACCCGGGCAACCCAGTCATACACAGGAACATACACAGAGCAAACTCAGGAGACTTGGAAGGCTATACACCAGCTAACAGCTAAGCTGTGCCCCAGCTAACAAGTCATGCCCTGGACCCAAACGCAGAAGACTAGCAAGGCTTGACACAGGCTACAAGCCAGCGGGGCCTAAGCTGGCTAGTCTACACTAAGAACAAACACAGTCTTGGAATCGTGGCTAGCAAGGGCGGCTAGGCTCACTCTAGGAACAAACACAATCTTGGAATAGTGGCTAGCAAGGCGGCTAGTCTAACACTAGAAACAAACACAGACTTGGAAAGGGCTAGCAGGACGGCTAGCTGACACGAGGAACAAACATGGTCTTGGAAATAGCTTAGCAAGACGGCTAGCTGACACGAGGAACAAACATAGTCTTGGAAATAGCTAACCGGACAGCTAGCTGGCATGGGGAACAATCACGGGGAACTAGCAGAGCTATGCACAGGCAACAAGCCAGACGGTGCCTAAGCTAACTAGTCAAACCTTGGAAACAAACATAGAGAACTAGTGGAGCTAAGCACAGGCAACCAGCCAGACGGTGCCTAAGCTAACTAGTCCTACCTTGGAAACAAACATAGAGAACTAGTAGAGCTATGCACAGGCAACAAGCCAGACGGTGCCTTAGCTAACTAGTCATACCTTGGAAACAAACACAGAGAACTAGAAGAGCTAGGCACAGGCAACAAGCCAGACGGTGCCTAAGCTATCTAGTCAAACAAACATAAAACACTAGCAAAGCTATACACAGGCTATAAGCTACACGGTGCCTAAGCTAGCTAGTCAAACAAACATAGAACACTAGCAAAGCTATACACAGGCTATAAGCTACACGGTGCCTAAGCTAGCTAGTCAAACAAACATAGAACACTAGCAAAGCTATACACAGGCTATAAGCTACACGGTGCCTAAGCTAGCTAGTCAAACAAACATAGAACACTCACACAGAGCAAACACTGACACCGGGTACAGCACTCTATACTCCAGGACCTTTGCATGAGATTAGATGAGGTGAGTAGAGGTTAGATACAAAGGCAAAGGCTCTAGTCTTCAGGTGACTAATAAAGCCCATCAACACCAGAGCCACAGGTGCAGCAATCACCTTGCAACCAAACAGAGGCTTGACACTCAGAGCAGGCATCCATAGAAAGTAACAGCGGGAGCCATCTTGGATACTGGCAGAGACGAAGAGGCGGCAGCCATCTTGGAAGAGGCAAAGCCCACACAGGTGAGGTTCAGTAGGGCAATCAGCACACAGAGCCAGAGAGAACCTAAGACAGACACAGACACAGAGACAAGCAGGAGCCAGCACAGACACTGACTCCCAGAAACAGGGTAAGTCTGAAGGGTGGCACGGCCACCAACGGGACAGTATCCCTTCCTCAAGACCCCCTTCTCGGTCTCCCGGAGGTGGTCGGGTATCCAGGGGTAACTATGATGAAACTTCCTGATAGGTCTCAAAAGCCAGACATAGATCACTGGGCTGGAAGTCACAAGGAAGATCAAAACTGGCAAACAAAAATAGAACTTGGGACCAGGAAGCTCCTTCGAGTCACCATGGGGCAACCTCAGGAACATGGATACATCAAAAGGAACACAATTCAAAAGTAACCCTCCCCTGAGGGAACCCACAATGTCCTGACCCTCTTGGCAAATCCATGAAATGACAGGAACAGGACTGGAGTCACTACCCCAGCTGACATCAGAAGCTGGGCTGAGGCTCAAGGTGGCATTCCCATCTTGGCAGGAGCTAGAAGTCTGAACAGAAATGAATCTGAACCTAGCACCTGGGTTGGCCTCAAGCCCTTGACTGGAACTGCATTCAGGGGCTTGACTGGAACGGGAACTCAACAGAAAGTCAGCCTCCTGCCGGACACTGGAACTTAGGACGACCTCAACATCTTGGTCGGACTTGGAACTAGACATGGACTCAGCCTCCTGGCTGGAACTAGAACTCGGAACAGGCTTAGCATCATGGTTAGAACTGGAACTTGGAAGAGATTCAGCTGCAGGGCTGGACGCCCCTCTCTGGCCGGACTGGGACGTCTCTCTCACCTTAGCTTCAGGCGGCGTCTGCCGAGCAGGGTTCAAGAGGAGACGGCCCTGGTATCCCCAGGGCATGCTAGCAGGCTGAAATGCAGAAAATGGGGTTCTCCGGGCCCCAAGCCGTTGAACACCCCTTCTCTCAGCTATTGCTTCGGAGGTCTTCTCCCCGGCTGAATCAAAACAAGGTCTCTCATAGTTCTCTTGGAACGTCATCTCGTCCTCAAGAGCAGACTCAATTTCCTGGCTGACCTCTGCACTCGGTGCAGATTCAGCATCTTGACTGGACTTGCAACTCGATCCAGACTCAGCATCTTGACTGGACTTGCAACTCGAGGCGCCCTCTGCCTCCTGGCAGGGACGAAACTTTAACTGCGGCTTGGCCGAACACACCCTTAGGACAGGGATCGGTCGCTCGATCCGAAGCGCCCCTCGAACTGGGCTTCGGAGCTTGCTTGGAGGTGCCCTCAAGACTGGAAGCGGTGGTGCCACCTGAACCACCCTGTGGACTGGCACCGGAGGCTTGGTTAGAAGCCCCCCTCGAACTGGACTCAGTGGCTTGACTGGACGGGTCACTTGAACAAGAACCGGAGACTTGACCTGAAGCGCCACTTGCACAGGAATCTGAGGCTCCATCGAAGGCTTCCCTCGGACTGGACTCGGAAGCTTCCAAGGGCGTGCCACTTGAATGAAGACTGGAGGCTCGACCTGGAGCGCCACTTGTACAGGGACCTGAGGCTCCATCGAAAACCTTCCTTGGACTGGACTCGGAGACTTCAAAGGGCGTGCCATTTGACGGAGGACTGGAGGCTCGACCTGGAGCGCCACTTGTACAGGGACCTGAGGCTCCATCGAAAACCTTCCTTGGACTGGACTCGGAGACTTCAAAGGGCGTGCCATCTGAAGGAGGACTGGAGGCTCGACCTGGAGCGCCACTTGCACAGGAACCTGAGGCTCCATCGAATACCTTCCTTGGACTGGCCTCGGAGCCTTAAACTTCCTCGTTACTTGGACTGGAATGGGAGGTTCAGTATGAAGCATCCCCTGAACTGGACTCAGGCTCCTAGGTGGCGTCACTACTGGAACTGGAGTCAGAGGCTTAGTCCGATGCCTCACTTGGCCTGACCTGTGAGGCTGCTGCAGAGCCTCGGGCGGAGGCATCCCACGGCGCCTTCTTTCGGCCCTAGCCTCAGGAGTATACCGCAGAGCTGGCCTCCCGCAAAGTTGGGAGCGGTAAAAGAAGAGCCTGGTGGAGGGATCCATAGCAGAAACTGGGTCTTCAACAGACCGTCGCTCTGAAACACGCTCTCTCTCCAGGGCTGCCTCAGGAGTATGTTCCAGGGCTGGATCAGACAACAGTTTTACCCGGTATTCCTGGAGAGTCATCATCATATCCAAACTAGAAACTGGGTTGTCAAGGTCATCGTAAGAATCCGGAGTTACTCTACCAGGGTACCACCGGCTACTCGGCCTCGGTGGTTGAAAAGACCCGGGTGGAGAACATTCCCGGCGTCCTCTTTCGATCTCAGACTCCGGAGTATGCCGCAGAGCAGGGTCTTCCCGAAGTCTGAGGCGGTACTCACGGAGCGTGATGGCTGAATTCATGTCAGAAACTGGGTCAGTGGCCAAAAACTGGGTGATAGTGGCCCAGACTCCGGTAGATACGCCTTTTCTCCGCTGCTGCTTCAGGAGTATCCGTAAGGGCTGGATTCAACAGAAGTTCCTCTCGGTATTCCTCCAGGCTTAAATCGGGATCCAAAGTAGAAACTGGACTGTCTTGGGAATCAAAAAAATTTTCAGAAGTTCCCCCCGGGTTGTCCGTGGGGCATGAACTTATGGGCATGAAGCCCACCTGGACTGATGATCTCGCCGAACTCATGGCCTTTGTATTCTGTCGCGCCTCACGCGCTCGCCGCGCTCTCGAGGACCTTGGCATACCTTCAGGCTTCTTCCCCGGGAGCGCGGGGTTTGTGAGTCCTTAAGGCAAAATCACCTTCCAGGTAGAAAAGAGAAAAGACTGGACCGGAACTCCGGACTGGAGTTGTACACCGGAACCCTCGGAACTGGAACGCACCGGACGGGTGCGCACTGGAGTGGGGCCCACTGGCCTGGACACGCTGGAGTGGCCCCACTGGACTGGAACATACAAGAGTGAAACCCGCTGGGCTGGAACACACACTGGAGCGGAACACACAGAACTGGAACCCTCTGGACCTAGTCTTCACCTACACTTGACTGCCTACCCCCTCGGGTTGGGCCTTCAGGTTCTGGCAGCCGGTAGGACTTACAGGAGCAGCAGGAATGAAGATCCAGGGGTGCCCCCGGGCACCTAGGCGAAGGCAAGGCAGCCAAGCAGGAACTATCCGGGTTCTGGCAGTCAGCAGGAATCAACACAATGACTAGTAAGCTGGACCCAGGCTCATAGGGACCCTGTACCCGGGCAACCCAGTCATACACAGGAACATACACAGAGCAAACTCAGGAGACTTGGAAGGCTATACACCAGCTAACAGCTAAGCTGTGCCCCAGCTAACAAGTCATGCCCTGGACCCAAACGCAGAAGACTAGCAAGGCTTGACACAGGCTACAAGCCAGCGGGGCCTAAGCTGGCTAGTCTACACTAAGAACAAACACAGTCTTGGAATCGTGGCTAGCAAGGGCGGCTAGGCTCACTCTAGGAACAAACACAATCTTGGAATAGTGGCTAGCAAGGCGGCTAGTCTAACACTAGAAACAAACACAGACTTGGAAAGGGCTAGCAGGACGGCTAGCTGACACGAGGAACAAACATGGTCTTGGAAATAGCTTAGCAGGACGGCTAGCTGACACGAGGAACAAACATAGTCTTGGAAATAGCTAACCGGACAGCTAGCTGGCATGGGGAACAATCACGGGGAACTAGCAGAGCTATGCACAGGCAACAAGCCAGACGGTGCCTAAGCTAACTAGTCAAACCTTGGAAACAAACATAGAGAACTAGTGGAGCTAAGCACAGGCAACCAGCCAGACGGTGCCTAAGCTAACTAGTCCTACCTTGGAAACAAACATAGAGAACTAGTAGAGCTATGCACAGGCAACAAGCCAGACGGTGCCTTAGCTAACTAGTCATACCTTGGAAACAAACACAGAGAACTAGAAGAGCTAGGCACAGGCAACAAGCCAGACGGTGCCTAAGCTATCTAGTCAAACAAACATAAAACACTAGCAAAGCTATACACAGGCTATAAGCTACACGGTGCCTAAGCTAGCTAGTCAAACAAACATAGAACACTAGCAAAGCTATACACAGGCTATAAGCTACACGGTGCCTAAGCTAGCTAGTCAAACAAACATAGAACACTAGCAAAGCTATACACAGGCTATAAGCTACACGGTGCCTAAGCTAGCTAGTCAAACAAACATAGAACACTAGCAAAGCTATACACAGGCTATAAGCTACACGGTGCCTAAGCTAGCTAGTCAAACAAACATAGAACACTCACACAGAGCAAACACTGACACCGGGTACAGCACTCTATACTCCAGGACCTTTGCATGAGATTAGATGAGGTGAGTAGAGGTTAGATACAAAGGCAAAGGCTCTAGTCTTCAGGTGACTAATAAAGCCCATCAACACCAGAGCCACAGGTGCAGCAATCACCTTGCAACCAAACAGAGGCTTGACACTCAGAGCAGGCATCCCATAGAAAGTAACAGCGGGAGCCATCTTGGATACTGGCAGAGACGAAGAGGCGGCAGCCATCTTGGAAGAGGCAAAGCCCACACAGGTGAGGTTCAGTAGGGCAATCAGCACACAGAGCCAGAGAGAACCTAAGACAGACACAGACACAGAGACAAGCAGGAGCCAGCACAGACACTGACTCCCAGAAACAGGGTAAGTCTGAAGGGTGGCACGGCCACCAACGGGACATATTGATTGAGTGGATGGTGAATGTTACTAGCAAGGTGATCATGCTGGTGAAATATTTAGGTTGGATGGGGGTGGATGTGTATGGTGGGACAAACATAACAATATATCAGCATACATACAATTGAAAGATGGTATAGTGACTAAAAGGTAGATAAATAATTACATTTAATACTACTAAAATATGCTAATAAGGTAGTCTGGTGGTCCAACTCACAGTCTGTTCTGGTCCAAGTCACAGGAGACCCCGTGCTCAGCTCTCCAGTTCTCAGTCCCCTGGGTTTCCTTGATCCTCGTCAGCAGCTGGTCCGTGAGGAGTCTGGGTCGCTCAGCTCTCGCCTGAGTCTGTAGTTTTTTCTTCGGAGGGTAATCGGCGAGTGGGAAGCCGGTCTGGGCACTCGGGTCTTGTGGGTCCTTCAAAAGAGGTGTCGCCGTCTCTTCCTGCTTCGGGGTTGTTGAGGATTCGTTTTCGGGTATGACATTTGAGGCTGGTATACAGGCTGGAAAAAAAGTTTTTAAAGTTCTTTTTTTTTTGGGTGGGAGGGGGTTAGTGACCACTGGGGGAGTCATGGGAGGTCATCCCTGATTCCCTCCGGTGGTTATCTGGGCAGTTGGGGCACTTTTGGGGGACTTGTTCGTGAAAAAAAAAAAAAAAGAGTCCAGAAAAAGTGACCCAAATTCTTGCTTCTGGTGCCCTTCCTTTTTTCCATTATCGGCTGAGCGCGCCCATCTCTCCTCAGCTGATAAACACGCCCCAGTCCCGCCTTCACCACGCCTCCGACATGCCCCCGTCAACTTTGTCCATTCCCGCGACAGATTGCAGTTGGGGACGCCCAGAATCGGCTTTCAATTATACCGATTTGGGTGCCCACGGGAGAAAAACGCCCATCTCCCGATTTGGGTCAAAATATGGGCATCTTTCTCTTTTGAAAATAAGCTGGATAGTTCATTATCATGGTTTAATGAAGTACTGAAAAAACTAAAAACTCAAGACTTGAACGAGCATGAAATAAATCGAAAGATGAACGCACATTTAATGCATGGAAACAAATGCAAAGAAAATATAAATATACAATCAGACAAACCAAAAGGACATACTTTAAATCCAAAATAGGACCAGATTATAAAGACACAAGTAAATTATTCCAACTTGTACAAAAACTGATTGACACTTCACCGGTTATCACAACTTAAACAGACACCCCATCAGCAGATGATCTGGCTACATACTTCAACGAGAAAATTATTAAACTACATTTTACCTTGCCACTCAACCCTACTGACTACGAAAAATTCATTAATTGCTTGGATCCAACCACCGACGAATATCTAGCAGACCGAATCTGGACAAACTTTGACTTATTGACGGAGAATACAGTTACTCAATTGATTAACAAATTCGCCAAGTACCATTGCAAATTGGACCCATGTCCTAGTTACCTAATAAAATCTGCTCCTCAGCGTTTTTTAACAGACCTCACCTCCTACTTAAACTATATACTCCAACAGACGGGAGTTCAAAATGGCCACCGAGTGAAGCAGACGTGCGTTTGAGCTCTCGCAAATTTTCCTGAAATCTTTTGCCATGCCTAAGAGAAGGGGAAAAGCCGCTGCCCCAGCCTCTCAGCGGCTAAATCCTCCTACTCTAGTTGGTCCGATAGATACTTTTTTGCGGAGAACTCCTGATCCCAGTGTGTCAGTGAGCGGCCCGCTGAAGGTCTCCGCGGCAGTTGAAGGCCTGCAGGAGAGTCTTGGGCTGGAAGTTTCTCTGAGCCCTGACAGTAGAGCATCGCCCCTCCCTCCCCAGCCACGTGGAGCTAGCTCTCCAAAGACGGTGCTTCCGAACCTGAATCCTGAAGTGGTTCTAGGAATCGGAAGGCAAGAGGCGACACAAGAACAAGTAGAAGCAGCGTTACCCATGGCGGTTGAAACAGCAACGGAGGAAGAAAATGTCTCAATGTTGGCAGGCCTCATTCCACAACAATACAAAATACAATGCTTAAAGATTTAACAAATTTAAGACGAAAGACTGAGAACCTGGAAAACTATTCTAGAAGTAATAATCTGCGTTTCATAAATTTTCCTTACTCTTCTTTAGTGTCTCCACGAGAGATGCTAAAACTCTACTTCAAAGATATTATCCAGATTGGGGAGGAGAATATCCCCCCCTTTGCTCAAGTCTTTTATTTACCACCTAGGAATTTACAAATACAAGAAACTCAACCTTTGGATGTTACGGCAATACTAGAAACATGAGATACTGACTCAATAATACCAGCTACTTTGGTAGCGACAGTAGCGTTGATGTCAGATAAGATATGGATATTGAAAATGTTTTATAAAAATCGTGATAAACTATTTAAGGGGTTAAAGATATCTATTTATCCCAATGTCTCGAGGGAGACACAGGTTCGATGGAAAAATTTCTTCAAAAAAAGCAAGAAATGATAAATATGGGAGCAACTTTTTTTTCTTAAATTTCTATGCAAATGTTTGGCTCCAACCCTCGTCGCCTCTTCGCCACTCTCAACTCCCTACTTAAAGTACCCTCCGCTCCCACCCCCCCTCACTCTCTCCTCAAACACTAGCTGACTACTTCCGCGATAAAGTACAGAAGATAAACCTTGAATTCACTTCCAAGCCTTCTCCTCCCTGTGGCTTCTTAACCCACTCCCTCAACCAACCTCACCTGGCCTCCTTCTCCTCCTTCCCTCAGATCACCGAAGAGGAAACTGCTCGCCTTCTTTCTTCCTCTAAGTGCACCACCTGTTCCTCTGATCCCATTCCCACCAATCTGCTCACCAACATCTCTCCTACAGTTAACCCCTCAATCTGTCACATCCTCAACCTCTATCTCTCCACTGCTACTGTCCCTGACACCTTCAAGCACGCTGTAGTCACACCACTTCTCAAAAAACCATCACTTGACCCCACCTGTCCCTCCAACTACCACCCCATCTCTCATCTACCCTTCCTCTCCAAATTACTTGAACGTGCTGTACACAGCCGCTGCCTTGACTGGGGAGGGGGAGGGGGAAATCCCTGCAACTGACATAAAGACCAGGGAACTGGGAGGGAGGGAGGGGGGACCCTGCCACATACTCTCATTCTCACACATGCTGGCAACCAGTCTCTGTCTCTCTGTGTGACACACAGACAAACGCACATTCACTCTCTCTCACACAGACCATCTCAACACACACTCTCCAAAGGTTGTTTGAAACTATGTGACTGGTAAGGATTTTTACCTAAACCTGACGAACATGTTTTTATAGTAAAGCTCTTTTTTGAAAACACTTATATCCCTTAATATCAAACAGGGGAAAAAAAAAAAAAACCCCAAACCACATGCTAGCGCCCGTTTCATTTGTTACGGAAACGGGCCTTTTTTACTAGTATATATATATTTCTCCGAGGACAAGCAGGCTGCTTGTTCTCACACCTGGGTTGACGTCCACGGCAGCCCCCACCAACCGGAACAAAACTTCGCGGGTGGTCCCGCACGCAAGGCACGCCCACCGCGCATGCGCGGCCGTCTTCCCGCCCGTGCATGACCGTTCCCGCTCACTTCTTTCTTTTCCGCGCTGGAGAGAGCCGCGTTCGTCTCTCTCTCTGTCAGCCCCGGAAACCGGATCGCGTTTTCGCGCTAATTTTTTCTTCTTTTCGTTCTTGGTTCGCGTTTTTCTTTTTTCTTTAAAAAAAAAAAAAACGCGCTGAACTTTGTTTCCCTCGTCTTTTAGCGGGGGCGTCGCGTTGGTCGATTTATTTTCGAGGTGTGATTTTTACCGCCACCATCGACGACTTTGACTTCGCCAACACGATTTTTCCGTCGATGTCCTCGAAGGTCCCGAGTGGATTTAAAAAGTGTGGTCGGTGCGGCCGGCATATCTCGCAGACCGACACTCACGCTTGGTGCCTCCAGTGCCTCGGGCCGGAGCACGATACCAAGTCGTGTACCTTGTGTCTCGGTCTCCGGAAACGGACACAAGTAGCGAGTCAAGTTCTTCGGGACCGGCTTTTTGGAACTTGCGCCGGCCCCTCGACTTCGACGGCCGGATCTTCGGTACCGGTACCGATGTCCACGAAATCGGCACCGATGGCATCGACCCCAGGAGCACAGGTCCCGTCGGCCCGCCGGTCCTCCGGAGACGGGAGGGGTGAGAGGCCGCGCGGGCAATCGGCTCCGGTCACTCCCTCTACCCAGGACCCTCGGGACCGAACCCTGTCGGACCCGATTCCTCGAGGCAGAGGGGGATCTACTTCTTCCTCGTCAGTCCCACCGAGCGCCGATGACGGGCACCGCAAAAAGGCGAAGAAGCACCGTCATCGGTCGCCCATGACGCACCCGGCTCCCGGCGTCAGAGAGGAGTCGACGCCGAGGAAGCGCCAGCGTCGAGAGGAGAGGTCCCCCTCTGTAGTAGAGGTACCGCCACGGCAGGGTGCCAGCACTTCGGTGCAGTCTCCTGGACCCGAACAGCTTCCGGCACCAACACCTCTACCGGCCCCCTCGCCTTTCCCGACAGCGGGCCTGGACGAGTGCCTCCGAGCCATCCTTCCGGGGATCCTGGAAGGGCTGATGCGCCAGACTGTGCCGGCGCCGGGGGTGCTTGCGCCCTCGGCGCCGTTGATGGCGGCGCCAGCGTGCTCTAGCCCGGTGCCGAGGCCTTCGACGCCAACGCTGCTTGCGGCGCCGGTCTCGACCGCCACGTAGGTGGAGTCCCCGTCGACGTTGATGGAGGGAGCTTCATCCCCGCCGGTGCGGGAGTCCACCGCTCGACGACGCCACCGAGGCCTCTGTGCCTCGACGTCGAGCCGGGCCCGGTTGAGGACTGAGCTGCAAGATCTCATGTCTGACACCGAGGAAGAGGCCTCGTGGGGGGAGGAGGAGGACCCCAGATATTTCTCCTCAGAGGAGTCTGTGGGCCTTCCCTCCGACCCCACGCCTTCACCAGAGAGAAAGCTCTCGCCACCTGAGAGCCTCTCCTTTGCCTCCTTCGTCAGGGACATGTCTATATGCATTCCCTTCCCCGTGGTCTCTGTGGATGAGCCGAGGGCTGAGATGCTCGAGGTCCTCGATTATCCATCACCACCTAGAGAGTCCTCCATGGTGCCGTTGCATAATGTCCTCAAAGAGACACTGCTTCGGAACTGGTTGAGACCATTATCTAATCCCACCATCCCCAAGAAAGCAGAGTCCCAATACAGAATCCACTCGGACCCAGAGTTAATGCGGCCCCAACTGCCTCATGACTCGGCGGTCGTGGATTCTGCTCTCAAGAGAGCACAGAGTTCGAGGGATACCGCTTCGGCGCCCCCGGGGCGAGAGTCTCGCACTCTGGACTCGTTTGGGAGGAAGGCCTACCAATCTTCCATGCTCTTGACCCGCATCCAGTCTTACCAGCTCTACACGAGCATCCACATGCGGAATAATGTGAAGCAACTGGCGGATCTGGTTGATAAGCTCCCGCCGGAGCAGTCCAGGCCTTTTCAGGAGGTGGTCAGGCAGCTGAAGGCGTGTAGAAAGTTCCTGTCCAGGGGTATCTATGACACCTGTGACGTGGCATCTCGAGCTGCGGCCCAAGGTATAGTGATGCGCAGGCTCTCCTGGCTGCGTGCCTCTGACCTGGACAACCGCACCCAGCAGAGACTGACCGACGTCCCTTGCCGGGGGGATAATATTTTCGGTGAGAAGGTCGAGCAGCTGGTGGACCAATTGCATCAGCGGGAAACCGCCCTCGACAAGCTCTCCCGGGCGCCTTCAGCATCCACCTCAGGTAGACGTTTTTCCCGGGCCAGGCAGGCTGCGCCCTACGCCTATAGCAAGCGTAGGTACACCCAGCCGGCCCGAAGGCCTCGTCAGGCACAGGGACAGTCCCAGCGCGCTCGTTCCCGTCAACAGCGTGCGCCTAAGCAGCCCCCTGCGCCTCCACAGCAAAAGCCGGGGACGGGCTTTTGACTGGATCCATGGGAACATAGCCGCCCTCAAAGTGTCTGCACCGGACGATCTGCCAGTCGGGGGGAGGTTAAAATTTTTTCACCAAAGGTGGCCTCTCATAACCTCCGACCAGTGGGTTCTCCAAATAGTGCGGTGCGGATACGCCCTAAATTTGGCCTCCCTTCCACCAAATTGTCCTCCGGGAGCTCAATCCTTCAGCTCCCATCACAAGCAGGTACTTGCAGAGGAACTCTCCGCCCTTCTCAGCGCCAATGCGGTCGAGCCCGTACCACCCGGGCAGGAAGGGCAGGGATTCTATTCCAGGTACTTCCTTGTGGAAAAGAAAACAGGGGGGATGCGCCCCATCCTAGACCTGAGAGGCCTGAACAAATTCCTGGTCAAAGAAAAGTTCAGGATGCTTTCCTTGGGCACCCTTCTGCCAATGATTCAGAAAAACGATTGACTATGTTCCCTGGATTTAAAGGACGCATACACTCACATCCCGATACTGCCAGCTCACAGACAGTATCTCAGATTCTGCCTGGGCGCACGGCACTTTCAGTATTGTGTGCTGCCCTTTGGGCTCGCCTCTGCCCCACGGGTGTTTACAAAGTGCCTCGTGGTGGTAGCGGCGTATCTACGCAAGCTGGGAGTGCACGTGTTCCCGTATCTCGACGATTGGCTGGTCAAGAACACCTCGGAGGCGGGAGCTCTCCGGTCCATGCAGTGCACTATTCGCCTCCTGGAGCTGCTGGGGTTTGTGATAAACTACCCAAAGTCCCATCTCCAACCTGCCCAATCTCTGGAATTCATAGGAGCTCTGCTGAATACTCAGACGGCTCAGGCCTTCCTTCCAGAAGCGAGGGCCAACAACCTCCTGTCCCTGGCTTCCCAGACCAGAGCGTCTCAGCAGATCACAGCTCGGCAGATGTTGAGACTTCTGGGTCATATGGCCTCTACAGTTCATGTGACGCCCATGGCTCGTCTTCACATGAGATCTGCTCAATGGACCCTAGCTTCCCAGTGGTATCAAGCCACCGGGAATCTAGAAGATGTCATCCGCCTCTCCACCAGCTGCCGCAATTCACTGCGCTGGTGGACCATTCGGACCAATTTGACCTTGGGGCGCCCATTCCAAATTCCACAGCCCACGAAAGTGCTAACAACGGATGCGTCTCTCCTGGGCTGGGGGGCTCATGTCGATGGGCTTCACACCCAAGGACTGTGGTCCCTCCAGGAAAAGGATCTTCAGATCAACCTCCTGGAGCTCCGAGCGGTCTGGAACGCACTGAAGGCTTTCAGAGATCGGCTGTCCTGTCAAATTATCCAAATTCGGACAGACAATCAGGTTGCAATGTATTACATCAACAAGCAGGGGGGCACCGGATCTCGCCCCCTGTGTCAGGAAGCCATCGGGATGTGGCGTTGGGCCTGCCAGTTCGGCATGCTTCTCCAAGCCACATACCTGGCAGGTGTAAACAACAGTCTGGCCGACAGACTGAGCAGAGTCATGCAACCGCACGAGTGGTCGTTCCATTCCAGAGTGGTACGCAAGATCTTCCGAGAGTGGGGCACTCCCTCGGTGGACCTTTTCGCCTCTCAGACCAACCACAAGCTGCCTCTGTTCTGTTCCAGACTACAGGCACACGGCAGACTAGCGTCGGATGCCTTTCTCCTCCATTGGGGGACCGGCCTCCTGTATGCTTATCCTCCCATATCTTTGGTGGGGAAGACCTTACTGAAGCTCAAGCAAGACCACGGCACCATGATTCTGATAGCGCCTTTTTGGCCCCGTGAGATTTGGTTCCCTCTACTTCTGGAGTTGTCCTCCGAAGAACCGTGGAGATTGGAGTGTTTTCCGACCCTCATTTCGCAGAACGACGGAGCGCTTCTGCACCCCAACCTCCAGTCTCTGGCGCTCACGGCCTGGATGTTGAGGGCGTAGATTTCGCTTCGTTGGGTTTGTCTGAGGGTGTCTCCCGTGTCTTGCTTGCCTCTAGGAAGGATTCCACTAAAAAGAGTTACTTTTTCAAGTGGAGGAGGTTTGTCGTTTGGTGTGAGAGCAAGGCCCTAGAACCTCGTTCTTGTCCTGCACAGAACCTGCTTGAATACCTTCTGCACTTATCGGAGTCTGGCCTCAAGACCAACTCAGTAAGGAATCACCTTAGTGCGATTAGTGCTTACCATTATTGTGTAGAGGGTAAAGCCATCTCTGGAGAGCCTTTAGTCGTTCGATTCATGAGAGGCTTGCTTTTGTCAAAGCCCCCTGTCAAGCCTCCTGCAGTGTCATGGGATCTCAACGTCGTCCTCACCCAGCTGATGAAACCTCCTTTTGAGCCACTGAATACCTGCCATCTGAAGTACTTGACCTGGAAGGTCATTTTCTTGGTGGCAGTTACTTCAGCTCGTAGGGTCAGGGAGCTTCAAGCCCTGGTAGCTCATGCTCCGTATACTAAATTTCATCACAACAGAGTAGTGCTCCGCACCCACCCAAAGTTCCTGCCGAAGGTGGTGTCGGAGTTCCATCTGAACCAGTCAATTGTCTTGCCAACATTCTTTCCCAGACCGCATACCCGCCCTGCTGAACGTCAGTTGCACACATTGGACTGCAAGAGAGCATTGGCCTTCTACTTGGAGCGGACACAGCCCCACAGACAGTCCGCCCAATTGTTTGTTTCTTTCGACCCTAACAGGATAGGAGTCGCTGTCGGGAAACGCACCATCTCCAATTGGCTAGCAGATTGCATTTCCTTCACTTATGCCCAGGCTGGGCTGACTCTAGAGGGTCATGTCACGGCTCATAGTGTCAGAGCCATGGCAGCGTCGGTGGCTCACTTGAAGTCAGCCACTATTGAAGAGATTTGCAAGGCTGCGACGTGGTCATCTGTCCACACATTCACATCACATTACTGCCTCCAGCAGGATACCCGACGCGACAGTCGGTTTGGGCAGTCGGTGCTGCAGAATCTGTTTGGGGTGTAACTCCAACTCCACCCTCCAGGACCCGAATTTATTCTGGTCAGGCTGCACTCTCAGTTAGTTGTTCTTCGTAGGTCAATTTTCTGTTGTACCCTCGCCGTTGCGAGGTTAAATTGACTTGGGTTCTTGTTTTGAGTGAGCCTGAGAGCTAGGGATACCCCAGTCGTGAGAACAAGCAGCCTGCTTGTCCTCGGAGAAAGTGAATGATACATACCTGTAGCAGGTGTTCTCCGAGGACAGCAGGCTGATTGTTCTCACCTACCCTCCCTCCCCCCCCTTTGGAGTTGCGTTTTGATCAATTTTGCTTGTCATTCAACTGAGCGGGAACGGTCACGCACGGGCGGGAAGATGGCCGCGCGTGCGCGGTGGGCGTGCCCTGCGTGCGGGACCGCCCGCAAAGTTTTGTTCCAGTTGGTGGGGGCTGCCGTGGACGTCAACCCAGTCGTGAGAACAATCAGCCTGCTGTCCTCGGAGAACACCTGCTACAGGTATGTATCATTCGCTATATACACACACATACATACATACATACATACATCATCACTGGTCAGGAATTACATCATTCAGGCCCTTATCTCATCAGCTGGGGGGCCCATTGCAGCAAAAAGCCCAAAGTGTCCAGACCAGGTCAAGTCTTTACCCCACCTCCCTCCTGCACAAGCTGGCTTCAGAGGCATTCCAACCTGTTCTTGAGAGGTGCTTTATCTCATACATTGTTCTTGAATGTGCCTTATCTTCCAGCCTGTTATTTGAGATATACCAGGAAAGTCACTTTTGGGTCAAAGACAAGGGATTTTAAAAATGTATTATCGATTAAAGCAAGACGGAAAAGCAATTTTTAATATTTTCCATCACACTTACCCACATGCATCACTTTGCACTTGTCAACATTGAACTTCATCTGCCGCTTGGACGCCCAATCCCCCAGTCTCGCGAGGTCCTCCTGTAATCTTTCACACTCCTCCTGCGACTTGACGACCCTGAATAACTTTGTGTCATCTGCTAATTTAATTACCTCACTAGTTACTCCCATTTCTAGGTCATTTATAAATATGTTAAAAAGCAGCGGTCCCAGCACAGACCCCTGAGGGACCCCACTAACTACCCTTCTCCATTGAGAATACTGACCATTCAATCCTACTCTCTGCTTCCTATCCTTCAACCAACTCTTAATCCATAGTAATACCCTACCTCCGATCCCATGACTCTCCAGTTTCCTCTGGAGTCTTTCATGAGGCACTTTGTCGAACGCCTTCTGAAAATCCAGAAACACAATATCCACCGGCTCCCCATTGTCCACGTTTGTTCACCCCCTCAAAAAAAATGCAGTAGATTGGTGAGGCAAGACTTTCCTTCACTAAATCCGTGCTGACTTTGTCTCATCAGCCCATGTTTTTGTATGTGCTCTATAATTTTATTCTTAATAGCCTCTTCCATTTTGCCCGGTACCGACATCAGACTCACATGTCTATAATTTCCCGGATCTCCTCTGGAACCTTTTTTAAAAATCGGCATAACATTGGCTACCCTCCAGTCTTCCGGTAAACCTTCCCCACCCACAGGTTCAAAGCTCATGAATTCCCCCCAGAATACAGTTCTTCTGGAGATTAAGTTCTTTTAATATTGCAGTTCACTATTTCAAGCTCAACTTCTTTTCCTTCACCTCTCACACTTACAGAGGTTGAAGGGACCCCCGCCCTCTACCAGCCTCTAACACCTGGATTTGAGCCACACAGCACAAATACCAGCTTCAGACACTGCTTCTGTAGTGAGCTTCACCTGGACTCCCCTGTTTAGTTGTCCAGAGTTTTTGCTATCAGGCACTCCTCCACTTCCCACCCAGGCTAGATAATAGGGCTGTTATAAACCCTTGTAGCCTTTTTCCCTGTACCCAGGCCAGTGCAGAGATATCCATGGGTTCAATCCCAGCTGCTTCTACCCCTTGGGACAACTCCTCCACTCCTGCCTCTGGCTGCTAGTCCATCAGCTCTTCTCCCTGTATGTTCCTCAGCTGTTCCAAATCATCCTGATTATCTTCTCTGAACCAGTCCACACCCTCCTCGCCTGGGACCTGTAGTTCTTACTCTCCTCCCTAATAGGATCTGGATTTTTATGCAGAGGCTCTTGGGAACTGTAGTCTTTCTCCATCTCAGAGGAAATAAGATGCTTGTATCTCTGAGAATGGGTGGGCCATCTACCCCGAGGAACCTGGGACTTGTAGTTTCAGGGGGAAATCTTCCCTTTCTGCTTCTTTCCCTGGCAACTTCCTCACCTATTATCCTGGAACCCTCACAGGTTGCACCATGGAGCGATACAAAGGCATTATAACATCCTCATTTTTATTTTCCATTCCTTCCCTAATAATACCTGATTTCTTTGCTGCCGCAGTACACTACACAGAGGGTTTCAAAGTATCATCAACCAGTAAACAAGTATGTGTAAATGCCATTGTTTCTTTGCAACGGTGACCTCGTATTTATCTATCTGTGCTAACTCTGCTTTTCCACCAGCAAAAGGCCACAGTATGTTTACTACCTGGGCGTCCCAAGGGCTTAAATAGGCAAAATGAAATCTTTTCCAGAATTACATCAGGCATATGTGTTGCCACATTCACATATCTATGTGTGTATGCAACTTCATCGTTAGATATCCACCCTGCTGTGGATTGACCTGACTGAAGATGTACAGGACACTCTTGCAGAGGCCTATACTCTGGGTTCACAACTTCATGTACCCTTAACTTTTTATCATAGATATCTTAGACACCACACCAGATACTGATTAAGTGAAATTAGCAGTGGCATGGTCTCTGAATTTATCTTGCACTCTATCTCCTCAGCTACACAAGAAATTGGTGAACGTTCTCTATAAGGAAACTTTATACAAATTTGCCTTGCGATTGGACATATCACCTCACAGAGCTCATAGAACGGGGTTTCAGTCCAGAGGACACTGTCCAAAATGTGGCTTTGGAGGTGCTACTTTGGGACATATGTTCTGGCACAGTCTGAAGGTGCAACTTTTTTGGAAGAATTTACTCGCTACTATTTGGACATTTTGGTCCAGTGAAGTGTGCATGGATCCCCTGCTCTTGTTTGGCAGCTACGTGTTGAGTACTGAGGGGCTTAAAACCTTTTCTTCATCACTCGATTTTGTTTGGTCTTAAAGCTATTTTGTGTACCTAGTTGCAGGCTGCTAAACCCATCTCTTCAAAGATGGTTTACTTATTTAATCGAACAGCTGTGCACGGAACGAGTACCATTGAACAACTTCACTAGCTCTTGGGGCCAACTCTTTTAAGCTAATTGGGAGCCCTTTTGGATGACATTATCCCACCAGGCTCGCAGTTGGTTAATGAACTTTTAGCTCTTTTCGTTGATCCGAGTGGTTTATTGACTTTGCATAATTGGCCTCATGCAGTGTGGGTTTGTGCAGGGAGGGAAGGGCTGGAGTGGGGAGTTAGAGCATGCCAATTCGCATATCATTGTACTTGGTTTAACTTTTATGTACGGTTTGCTGGCTTTACATCAATAAAAACTCTGGAATTCGTTGCCAGAGAATGTGGTAAAGGCGGTTAGATTAGCAGAATTTTAAAAAGTTTGGACGGCTTCCTAAAGAAAAAGTCATTACTAAATGGGCTTGGGGAAAATCCACTATTTCTGGGTAAGCAGTATAGAATGTTTTGTACTTTTTTGGGATCTTGTCAGGTATTTGTGACCTGGATTGGCCACGGAAACAGGATGCTGGGCTTGTGTTACACTCTTACCATGCTGCTCCTGGCGGTGGCCATATTGAGAGGTTCATCTGAGGGGCAGCCATCTTGAGAGGCTCATCGATATCAGTTCCTGAAGGTCAGCCATCTTGAGAAGAGCATCTGCATTGGTTCCTGAGGGGCAGCCATCTTGAGAGGCTTATTCCTATGGGTGTACCCAATGAGGTTCCTCGCCTGTCAGCTGTGGCAGGGATCTCCTGATGAGAGGCCTATTTAAGAACAGAACACTGTCATCAGTTTGCTTCGGCTTCTACTTTGGTGGAGTTCGTGGTGTTTCCTGTTGTTTTGCGGATTTGATCATTGCCCGTATCCTGACTACTTCTTTGTTTGCTGCCTGCCTTGACCATTGCCTGAATCCTGGCCACCTCTTTGTTTGCTGCCTGCCTTGACCATTGCCTGAATCCTGACTACTTCTTCGTTTGCTGTCTGCCTTGACTATGCCTGAATACTGACCACCTCTTTGTTTGTTTGCTACCTGCCTTGAACATTGCCTGTATCCTGACTACCTCTTTGCCGCCAGCCTCGACTCTTGCCTGTAGTCTGACAACTCCCGGTTGGAGTTCGGAAGTCCTGTCGACCCCCGGTCCTGGGGGCTCAACCCCAGGGGGAAGGGGTCGGTCCAGGTGAAGTCTCGGGATTGTTCGGCCGTCCTGCGGAGCTCAGGTCCAAGCTTGTCTCATCTGTGCTGGGCACAGGGACTCACAGCCGTAACAGCAAGCCGAAGCCATGAGCTCGCTGGACAAGACTGACATGGCAGGCCTAGCCCAGGTACTACAGCAACAGCAGACCCAGATGAACCGAATATCCAGTGTGTTACAGGATGTTTCCTCTCAGCTGGTTCCATTCAGAATTCTAGAGGCGCCGCTGCTCCGGCTCCCAGACCGTTTCTTCCGGCGGTTGGCCTGCGGCTCCCAGAGCCGCCTCGTTTCGATGGAACCCCTTCGATGTGCCCAGGGTTTCTAAATCAGTGCCAGATGCTGTTTGAAATGCAGCCAGGATCTTTTCCATCGGAAGGCCTGAAAATCACCTACATCATTTCCCTTCTGACCGGACCAGCTTTGGCATGGGCCTCCCCTCTCTGGGAACAACGGGATCCCATTCTTTCAGATCTAGGAGAGTTCCTGTGGCGGTTCCGCATGGTTTTCGATGAGAAGAACGGTAAAAAAAAAACTTAGGGGGGCAACTGAGAGAGTAAAAACTGTACAACAGGCGTGGACGCTGTTCAAAAATACCATCCTGGAGGCCCAGGCCATACATTTTCCGCGAATTAGAAAAGAAAGACGGAACTCCAAAAGACAGCCGGCCTGGTTGAAAAGTGAGGTGAAGGAAGCTATTAGGGCTAAAAGAAACGCCTTCAGAAAATGGAAGAAGGAACCGTCTGAAAATAACAAGAAGCAGCATAAGGAGTGTCAAAGCAAATGCAAGGTGCAGATAAAGAAGGCCAAGAGGGATTATGAAAAAAAGATAGCATTAGAGGCAAAAAAACATAGTAAACATTTTTTTCGGTATATTAAAAGCAGGAAGCCGGCAAAAGAATCGGTTGGGCCGCTGGATGACCGAGGGGTAAAAGGGGCGATCAAGGAAGACAAACACGTAGCGGAGAGACTGAATGAATTCTTTCCTTCGGTCTTCACCGAGGAAGATTTGGGTGGGATACCGGTGTCGGAAATGGTATTTCAAGCGGACGAGTCGGAGAAACTTACTGACTTCACGGTAAACCTGGAGGACGTAATGAGGCATATTTTCAAAGCACTTAGCCTTCCAAAGTTCCATAGAAACCTATGGAACTTTGGAAGGCTAAGTGCTTTGAAAATATGCCTCAATGGGGCAGTTCGGAAATGGTATTTCAAGCGGACGAGTCGGAGAAACTTACTGACTTCACGGTAAACCTGGAGGACGTAATGGGGCAGTTCGGCAAACTGAAGAGTAGCAAATCTCCTGGACCGGATGGTATTCATCCTAGAGTACTGATAGAACTGAAAATGAGCTTGTGGAGCTACTGCTAGTGATATGCAACTTATCCTTAAAATCGAGCGTGGTACCGGAAGATTGGAGGGTGGCCAATGTAACGCCCATTTTAAAAAAGGCTCCAGGGGAGATCCGGGAAATTATAGACCGGTGAGTCTGACGTCGGTGCCGGGGAAAATGGTAGAGGCTATTATTAAAAACAAAATTACAGAGCACATCCGAGGACATGGATTACTGAGACCGAGTCAGCACGGCTTTTGTGTGGGGAAATCTTGCCTGACCAATTTACTTCAATTCTTTGAAGGAGTAAACAAACATGTGGACAAAGGGGAGCCGGTTGATATTGTGTATCTGGATTTTCAAAAGGCGTTTGACAAGGTACCTCATGAAAGGCTACAGAGGAAATTGGAGGGTCATGGGATAGGAGGAAATGTCCTATTGTGGATTAAAAACTGGTTGAAGGATAGGAAACAGAGAGTGGGGTTAAATGGGCAGTATTTACAATGGAGAAGGGTAGTTAGTGGGGTTCCTCAGGAGTCTGTGCTAGGACCGCTGCTTTTTAATATATTTATAAATGATTTAGAGATGGGAGTAACTAGCGAGGTAATTAAATTTGCTGATGACACAAAGTTATTCAAAGTCGTTAACTCGCGACAGGATTGTGAAAAATTAAAAGAGGACCTTACGAGACTGGGAGACTGGGCGGCTAAATGGCAGATGACGTTTAATGTGAGCAAGTGCAAGGTGATGCATGTGGGAATGTTATGGTATAAGCCAATCATCAGAATTAAATGTGTAGCATGATGTTGTGTTGGATCAGATACATATATATACACCAATATATTTGTGCAGCTTTTATATATTTGACACTGCAGCAGAGAGAATAGTTTCGTTTCAAGCCCCTCTCTCCCCCATCCTTTTTTCTGGGAGCTTCTGATAGCAGGGATAGTTAATTACAAACACTTAACAAAGACAAAAGAGAGATATATAACTCTCTCTGCCCTCCCACCTAAAAAGACTGAACAAAAGGTGGGTACCTGGACGCTCATCAGGACATCTCTGAAAACCAAAGACCCAAGAGACAGAAAGTCTGGAGAACCCATTGAAGACAAAGACTTCAGAGGGGAGACCATAAACAGGACATTTGCTTGTCAAAGGTATACCTGCCCCTCCCATCAGCTTTCAGACATGTGCAGAAAGGAAGGACTTATAATGTGGTCATGTGAACAGACTACATTAACCATAATGCCTTGCAAAATATCCAGGACATGCACACACCATGCTTCTCTGCTAACATTATAAAAGGCCTGGAAACAGCCCAGCTCGCTCTCTTGGAACCTGCCTCCTCTTGGGACCTGCTGCTCTCTTTGGGGTCTGCTGACGCCTTGCCCCTCAACATGTGCTCATCAATCAGCTGGACCACAGCATGCTTGTAACAAGGACTTGTAAGTTAACCTACCTGCTACTTTGTTCTATTTTATGCACAGATTACCTGTAAAGATCTCTTAAAACCTACCTCTCGTGTGCAATTGTATATTAAATCAATCTTTTTGAAGCTAAAAATACGGTCTCTTTGTGTTCTGAGTATATGGTATCTTTTATATATACTTAATTTATTCAGTTTATTGCAATTATCACCTTTGGTGATTGGTGGAGAAATTAATATCCTAAAACTTATAAATACAGCGCCTGCTCTTAAATTATAAACAGTGGCGAGTTGCTCTAGAGCTATTTTCCCCAAAATAAATCCTTTCTTGTAACAGGAAAAAAGAACCCGAATTATAGCTACGTCATGCAAAGTTCCACGTTAGGAGTTATGGACCAAGAAAGGGATCTGGGTGTCGTCGTCGATAACACGCTGAAACCTTCTGCTCAGTGTGCTGCTGCGGCTAGGAAAGCGAATAGAATGTTGGGTATTATTAGGAAAGGTATGGAAAACAGGTGTGAGGATGTTATAATGCCGTTGTATCGCTCCATGGTGCGACCGCACCTTGAGTATTGTGTTCAATTCTGTTCGCCGCATCTCAAGAAAGATATAGTAGAATTGGAAAAGGTGCAGCGAAGGGCGACTAAAATGATAGCGGGGATGGGACGACTTCCCTATGAAGAAAGACTAAGGAGGCTAGGGCTATTCAGCTTGGAGAAGAGACGGCTGAGGGGAGACATGATAGAGGTATATAAAATAATGAGTGGAGTGGAACAGGTGGATATGAAGCGTCTGTTCACGCTTTCCAAAAATACTAGGACTAGGGGGCATGCGATTAAACTACAGTGTAGTAAATTAAAAACAAATCGGAGAAAATGTTTCTTCACCCAACGTGTAATTAAACTCTGGAATTCATTGCCGGAAAATGTGGTGAAGGCGGTTAGCTTAGCAGAGTTTAAAAAGGGGTTGGACGGTTTCCTAAAGGACAAGTCCATAAACCGCTACTAAACGGACTTGGAAAAATCCAAAATCCCAGGAATAACATGTATAGAATGTTTGTATGTTTGGGAAGCTTGCCAGATGCCCTTGGCCTGGATTGGCCGCTGTCGTGGACAAGATGCTGGGCTCGATGGACCCTTGGTCTTTTCCCAGTATGGCATTACTTATGTACTTATGATGTTGGGGCTGGAGGGAACTTCATTGACACCGACCTTTTGGAACAACTAGGGGGACCTTCGATTCCCTGTCAACTGGCTCTTCAAGTGACCTCTATCCAGGGATCGACGCTGCCTCGACCGGTTACCCTACCTTTGCAGATGCAGGTCGGGATTCTCCACCAGGAGATGATTCAGTTCTTAGTACTTTCCGGGGCTATTCATCCGGTGATTCTGGGACTATCCTGGCTGTGGCTCCACGCTCCTACTATTGATTGGGTCACTGGTGAGATCGGTCAGTGGGGTCCGCGGTGTTTTCAGCAGTGTCTCTTGTCTATCGAGGTTCCTACGAGGGCTCTACCTGCCCTTCCTGGAGTCTTGCGAGCAGTCCAGACGGCTCTTCCTGAAGAATACCAAGACTTTGCGGATGTGTTCAGTGCTCAAGAGGCTGATGCCCTCCCGCCGTATAGATCTTTTGACTGTTCGATTGAACTACTTCCCGGGACAAGTCCACCCCGGGGCAGGCAGTATACCTTATCCCAGAATGAGACCCAGGCCATGCAAGACTATATTGCAGAAAACCTGCAAAAAGGGTTTATGAGGCTTTCCTCATCGCCGGCTGGAGCCGGGGTTTTTTTTTTGTCTCAAAAAGATGGGTCCTTACAGCCATGTATTGATTACCGGGGTCTGATCAGCATCACGATTAAAAATCGCTACCCGCTTCCCTTGATTCCAGAATTGTTTGACCGGTTGCAAGGAGCAAGGACACTCACAAAGCTGGATTTAAGAGGAGCCTATAACCTGGTACGAATCCGTGAGGGAGATGAATGGAAGACCACTTTTAACACGCACAAGGGTCACTTCAAATATTTGGTGATGCCGTTCGGCCTATGCAACATCCCAGCGGTCTTCCAAAACTTTGTGAACTTCATCTTTCAGGATCGCCTCTATAAAACGGTTATTGTCTACCTAGACGACATCTTGATCTTCTCTCCCTCCAGTCAGGACCATCCTTCCCACGTGCACACCGTTCTTCAGTGGCTTCGGGAGCAACGGTTGTTCGCAAAAAAGGAGAAGTGTGCCTTCCACCAGCACAAGATGCCCTTCTTGGGCTACATTATATCTGGTCAGGGGCTATGGATGGATCTGGCTAAGTTCCTAGCCATTCGCAACTGACCGGTACCCCAGGGACTCCGTGCTCTACAAAGGTTCCTGCGGTTTGCAAATTACTACCGACAGTTTATTCTGAATTATTCCCTGATCACTGCACCCTTAACTGCCCTCACCAAGAAGGGAGCGGATGTGAGGAATTGGAATCAAGAGGCCTTGACCGCTTTCTCCACGATGAAGGAGGCTTTTCTTGTTGCTCCAGTACTCCGGAGCCCTGATCTGGCTAAGCCTTTTCTGGTGGAGGTGGACGCTTCTTCCCTGGGGGCCGGGGCGGTGCTGTCCCAGGCTGGGGAATCAGGAAAGAGGCATCCATGTTTTTTTTTCCTGTAAGTTCTCCTCGGCTGAGAGGAACTATACTATAGGAGATCGGGAATTGCTAGCGCTCAAGTGGGCCCTCCAGGAATGGCGATGCCTGTTAGAGGGGGCCGCACATCCTGTCACCATCATGACGGACCACAAGAATTTATTGTACCTACAGGACGTGAAGAGATTGAATCCACGCCAGGCTCGATGTTCCTCTTTCTTCGCACGTTTTGATTTCCGCCTGGTGTTTCGGCCAGTGGAGAAGAATGTTCTTTCCTGGGTGTTTGAGGCACCCGGAGATCCAGAGGAGTCTTATCCTATGCTTAACCCAGCTTGCATTCCAACCGCCCTGGGTGTTTCCACCTCACACGGCCACAGTACCTTCTCAACTTCTGAGGAAGGTACTCCAGTGGGGGTATTCCTCAAGTTCGCCGGTCACTTAGGGTTTCAGAAGACTTACCATCTGGTCCCCGAATGGCACAGGAAATTCGTCATTTTGTCTCCACCTGTCCTGTTTGTGCTCGGAGTAAGGCATCCCATGGAAGACCTTGGGGGCAATTACAGCCCTTGCCTGTTCCCCAGCAGCCCTGGCAAGAGATTTCGATGGACTTCATCACTGACCTGCCATCTTCCCAGGGGAATACGGTCATCTGGTTGGTTATCGACCGGTTCTCTCGGATGGCTCATTTTGTACCCATGAAAACGCTACCCACGGCCTCCACCCTCGCTACCAGTTTCATCAGCCACATCTTTCGTCTGCATGGAGTACCTCAGCGAATTGTCAGCGATAGAGGTTCCTAGTTTACATCCCGGTTTTGGAGAGCACTCTGCACTACTTTTGGTATCACTACGCTATTCTCTTCAGCATATCATCCACAAACTAACAGGATGGCTCAAAGGGTGAATCAGACCCTCAAGGCCTTTCTACGAGCCTACACTAACCATCGCCAAGATGACTGGGCTTCTCTATTGCCCTGGGCTGAGTTCGCCTACAATAATAGTTTTCATTCCGCCTCCCAGACCTCTCCATTTTTTGTTGTGTTTGGATGTCATCCACGGTTGCCTTCTCCCATTCCTGTCACTCAGGTGCTTCCGCAACTACAGCCCACTCTCACTACTTTCCAGGATACGTGGAGCGAGGTCCAGGAACATCTTCTGCAAGCAGCTGTTCGGGGCAAAACGGTCTTTTGACCAGCGGAGACGAACGGCTCCTGTTTTTCAGCCAGGGGGAAAGGTATGGCCCAGTACTAAACATCTGAGGCTGCGGTTGCCATCTTTAAGTTTGCTCCCAAATTCATTGGGCCATTCCCGGGTTTTATCCCGGGTAGGGGCCATCACCTACTGCCTCCGGTTACCTCGAAACCTTAGAATACACAATGCCTTTCATGTGTCTCTCTTAAAAGCCTTCCTCACCTCCAGGTGGCATCCGGAGCCTCATAAGGAGGCTATTCCTGAAGCAGAGGCCGATCCTGAGTATGAAGTGGAGGAGATATTTGATTCTAAATGTTGTGGGAGACAACTGCTGTATCTAATCTCCTGAAAGCACTACGGGCCAGAGGACAATTCTTGGGAGCCGGCTAAGAATGTCCATGCTCATGAGCTGGTGAAAGAATTCCATGCCCGATATCCTGCTAAACCCAGGCCGAGCTGGTGAGGAGGGGGTCTTCTGGAGGGGGGTACTGTTACACTCCTACCTTGCTGCTCCTGGCGGCGGCCATATTGAGAGGTTCATCTGAGGGGCAGCCATCTTGAGAGGCTTATTCCTATGGGTGTGCCCAATGAGGTTCCTCGCTTGTCAGCTGTGGCAGGGATCTCCTGATGAGAGGCCTATTTAAGAACAGAACCCTGTCATCAGTTTGCTTCGGCTTCTACTTTGGTGGAGTTCGTGGTGTTTCCTGTTGTTTTGCGGATTTGATCATTGCCTGTATCCTGACTACTTCTTCATTTTCTGCCTGCCTTGACCATTGCCTGAATCCTGACCACTTTTTTGTTTGCTGCCTGCCTTGACCATTGCCTGAATCCTGACTACCTCTTTGTTTGCTGCCTGCCTTGACCATTGTCTGAATCCTGACTACTTCTTCGTTTGCTGCCTGCCTTGACAATTGCCTGAATCCTGAAGACCTCTTTGTTTGCTGCCTGCCTTGATCATTGCCTGTTTGACCACTCCCGGTTGGAGTTCGGAAGTCTTGTCGACCCCCGGTCCTGGGGGCTCAACCCCCGGGGGAAGGGATCGCTCCAGGTGACGTCACGGGATTGTTCGGCCGTCCTGCGGAGCTCAGGTCCGAGCTTGTCTCATCTGTGCTTCGCTGGGCACAGGGACTCACAGCCGTAACAGCTTGATGGACCTTTGGTCTTTCCCAGTATGGCAATACTTATTTACTTATGTAAAAAGATTTCAACATAAAGGCAACAGAGGCACCTTAGAATTAGCCCAAAATAGTGAGTGAGGATTTGTGCAAATAGTGCACAAATCCTCACACATAATTTATATCTGCTCTGAAGCTGATGCAAATATGTGCATGTAGACATATGTTTTGCAAAAGATATCCGTGTAAAAGTAGGCGTACTCTTTCTGTACTTCAATACTTTACACACATATGTAGTCATGCAATTTCATAAAAGCCCTTTTCTGCATGTAAAAAAAGCTTTATGCACAGAAAAAGCTTTATAAACAAACCCCCATAAGTGGAAAATAATTCCTGGAGGGGTTTTGAAGGAAGGAAAGATAGCCCAAGTTGCTGATGTCCGACTTCCAATTAATGATTAGCAAAAGAATCCGGCACACCCCAAAGTTCCTCATTTTTCATGTCATCCATTTCCTCTGTCTACATAATTTTGGATTTAGAGATATCTGATGCACACCCTCCCCACCCTTGTCTATTAGGAACAGTCTCAAGCAGTCCTCTATTTATAAGGCTTGTTAGACCACATTAGCCAGTTCACTCACAACCTGGGAGGATGAATCTCACAGTTTCAGTTTTCCATGTAATTACAGATTAAGTTAATACTTATTCCGCCCATCAGGAATTATTGTAAAAGAAGTATAAAGGCATTCAACAGAGACAAACCTCCTGCACAGTGGACAATCTGTTCAGCACGTTTGGACCCACAGGGATCTCTCAGGTAAGAGGAGCAGGCTATTCCTAGCATAGACCTCTTCCAGTTTAAGCTGCCTGAATAGTTTGGAGTGACACCAGTTCCTTGCAAATTGAGGGGTACAAAAGGATTTAACTAGTGAAGTACAGAGGAGCAGATGGAATGGCAGATCACTGAGAAATATTTCCATACAGGGCTCTGGTGATACAATGAGCAGCAAAACTAAGAATCAGCCCAGATCACCCCAGAATATCTGCGAGCAGCTTGTTTTTTTTTTTTTATTTTATAGAATGAAAGCACCAGTAAACACTTCTCCAGTTTTCAGTCCATGATGGAGAGAGAGAGAGACTCTCTTTCATCTAGCAGTTCTTTGTGATTTGAAATGTATTATTTATTTACATGTACTTGATATACTGCAAAGGTGGAATATTTCTGATTTGCTTATATCCTGAATGATATTGTCAGTCCTTGCTAATTTATGTCTTTCCAGTGAATATCTCTTAGCATGTTATCTTTGAATGAGATGTAGATGTACAGCTTGAATAAGGTTTTCTAAAAGTTTAGGGGGTTTTCATGTTTTTGTGCATTGTGCTGGTAGAGAAAGGTATGAAATCGGTACAGGCTGAATGCATTAAATGTTACATCACAGACTTGTATACACAAGTAGGGGCTCCTCAACTATCATCAACTGACATTAGCAGCAATACCCACAGTCAAGGGATGTGGCACTTCCTTACCACCTTCGGGGAAAACACTGTTCCACTCAAAGCTCAGGCCAGGCAGGGGTAATTGGTGAGATTGACCCATCCTGGATGGCCTTTTGCTGATGGATTTGGAAGAAGATGATCTTCCTCCACTACAAAACTGCATTAAAATATATTTGCATATTTGAACTAGTATGGAATCCTCCACCCACTAACCTAACTACCGCAATCCATTCACTAACCAGATCCGCAAACGAATCTTTTCCGGAGATGGGAAGGCGGTAGAACGAGAGGACATGAAATGAGATTGAAGGGGGGCAGACTCAGGAAAGATGTCAGGAAGTATTTTTTCACAGAGAGGGTGGTGAACGCTTGGAATGCCCTCCCGCGGGAGGTGGTGGAGATGAAAACAGTAACGGAGTTCAAACATGCGTGGGATATGCATAGAGGAATCCTGTGCAGAAGGAATGGATCCTCAGAAGCTTAGCTGAAATTGGGTGACGGAGCAGGTGGGGGAAAGAGGGGGTGGTGGTTGGGAAGCGAGGATAGGGGAGGGCAGACTTATACGGTCTGTACCAGAGCCGGTGCTGGGAGGCGGGACTGGTGGTTGGGAGGCGGGAAATACTGCTGGGCAGACTTATATGGTCTGTGCCCTGAAAAGGACAGGTACAAATTCAATTCAAGGTAAGGTATACACATATGAGTTTGTCTTGGGCAGACTGGATGGACCATGCAGGTCTTTTTCTGCCGTTATCTACTATGTTACTATGTTACTAACCTAGTTACTAAGTGGGTCAGGGATAGGTGGGGTGGTCCTGGAGTACCTGTGAATCAAGGGCTGTGGAAGAGTCTGGGGCTGATATTTCAGGCCTGGAAATTTAACCCTGGGTCAGAAACAGGACACATTAAGCTCACACTTCCAGGGCTAATATTAGTCTATGGTGTTGGGCCAGCATAGTCTCCAAACCTGAAATTCCTGGTTACATAGTAAATTAGTAACATAGTAAATGACGGCAAATAAACACCTGAACAGTCCATCCAGTCTGCCCAACAAGATAAACTCATTTTACATGGTATGTGATACTTTATACCTGAGTTTGATTTGTCCATGCCTTCCTCAGGGCACAGACCGTAGAAGTCTGCCCAACACTCTTCTTGTACTAAAATTTCTGAAGCTAACATCGAAGCCCCTTAAAATATACACTCATGCCCATCCATATCTATTCAGTCATGATCAGGGCGTAGACCGTAGAAGTCTGGCCAGCACCGGTTTTGCTTCCCAATTATTGGCGTTGCCACCCAATCTCCACTAAGCTTTTGTGGATCCATTCCTTCTAAACAGGATTCCTTTGTGTTTATCCCACGTATGTTTGAATCCATTACCGTTTTCATCTCCACCACCTCCCACGGGAGGACATTCCACCTATCTACCACTCTCTCCATGAAGAAATACTTCCTGACATTACTCTTGAATCTGCCTCCCTTCAACCTCTAGTTCTACCACCTTCCTGTCTCCAAAAAAGGTTTGTTTGTGGATTAATACCTTTCAAATATTTGAACGTCTGTATCGTGTCACCCCTGCTTCTCCTTTCCTCCAAGGTATACGTGTTC
This sequence comes from Microcaecilia unicolor, assembly GCF_901765095.1. Taxonomy (NCBI): domain Eukaryota; kingdom Metazoa; phylum Chordata; class Amphibia; order Gymnophiona; family Siphonopidae; genus Microcaecilia; species Microcaecilia unicolor. The sequence goes on from NC_044043.1 coordinate 25,945,381, forward strand.
AGGTCGGCAAGTCTCTCCTCGTACAGTTTGCAGCACAAATCCCATACCATTTTTGTAGCTTTTCTTTGCACCGCTTCCATTCTTTTTGCATCTTTAGCAAGATACGTCCTCTAAAACTGAACACAGTACTCCAAGTGGGGCCACACCAACGACTTGTAGAGGGGCATCAACACCTCCTTTCTTCTGCTGGAGGAGTAGCCTAGTGGTTAGTGCAGTGGACTTTGATCCTGGGGAACTGAGTTCAATTCCCACTGCAGCTCCTTGTGACTGGGCAAGTCACTTAACCCCTCCATTGCCCCTGGTACAAAATAAGTACTTCTTGGGCAGACTGGATGGACCGTGCAGGTCTTTTTCTGCCGTCATCTACTATGTTTACTATGAATATATGTAAACCGCTTTGAATGTAGTTGCAAAAAAATCAGAAAGGTGGTATATCAAGTCCCATTTCCCGTTCCCATTATACCCCTCTCTATGCAGCCTAGCATCCTTCTGGCCATGGCCGTCGCATTGTCTTCATATCTTCTGACACCAACATCCCAAGGTCTCTTCCCCTGAGTCGAGCTTCCAAATCTCTCCCCTCCTATCTGATATCTCTCTCTTGGGTTTCTGCACCCCAAGTGCATCACTCTGCATTTCTTGACATTAAATTTTAACTCAATAAATAATGAAAACCTTCTTTGTCAAAATAATCACAAAAAACATGTGCAGCTGTCATTTCTGACTTGGAGTCACTCTGATTGAGGTAAAGGTGTTCATGATAATGTCACATACACCATGTGAGTTTATGATCACAGCATCACCAAGAATGAGAACAAAGGTGCCTCCAATGTCAACATCACATAAACTTGCACCAGCAGCTAGGGACACTTGAGTTCATGCTATCCGTGTCACAGTTCATGATTTCAACACAACTTTGGCACAAGTCAGATTCATGAACTTTCATGCACTGCATTACAAAATCATGTTTGATAAAGTGACTTCACAAAGATAAGTTTGCTTTTGAAGGGTTTCAAATGGGTTTTGCTGTGTGAGATTCATAAATATCTAAGGATGACTTATAAACTTTTTCTATTTTTAATGATTTAGCTGACAATCAGATAAGAACATAAGCATTGCCACACTAGGACAGACTGAAGGTCCATCAAACCCAGCATCCTGTTTTCAACAGTGGCCAATCCATACTATAAACCCCTTTTCCCTATAGCTTTACAACTTTAAAACTTGAACTCTCGGCCACAGCCTACAACATTAACAGAGAGACTCTAGAAGGCACAGTTGGGCCTAGTTTACTCTTCAATCCCACCCACCCTCCCCTAACTTCCACCCACCCCTAGCACAACTCTTCATTTACAGTCTGTTATTCTAATTAGGATAACAAGGGAAAAAGTCCTCTTACAGAGTTTTAATTACATTGTATTAATTTCTAAGAAGAAAACACTAAATAAATCACACAATATACCATATAACTATATTAGAATAATATCCTTAGTACCTTAGCAAGTTTTAAATTATTGAAAAACTGAAAAATACTAAAGATGGAGACAGCAGTCCAGCAGTGAGAACGGTGCTATCCAGTCTTTTGCATTGAGTGTCATGTATAATTATCTCACAGTTGGTGAGAAGTTATATATGTGTGCCTGATGCAAAGTTCTCTTGAGGATAGAGTAGCAGACTTGGAGGAGCTGAGGGAGACCGAGAAGTATATAGAGGAGACCTACAGGAACATTATAGAGACGTCCCACCACCAGTCTGGCAGCCCCTGTGCTGCCTTGGAGAAGGGAGGTCTCCAAGAAGGAGAGTTGCATCCTACAAGTAGGAAGTACTCCTGTAGTCAGGACCTGCCCACCAGGGGATGCGCTATCCTCTCGCAACGAGGATATGTCTCCAAGAACTTCTGCCTAGGTGGGAAGGGTTAGTAAGCGTTAGGATAGCTGTTGTAGTTGGTGTTTTGATCATTAGGCGCTCCATTAATTATTTTATACACCTCTATCATATCTTCCCTCAGCTGTCTTTTCTGCAAACAAAAGAGCCCTAGCCGCTTTAGCCTTTTCTCATAGGGAAAGGGGGAAATGGGACTTGATATACCGCCTTTCTGAGGTTTTTGCAACTACATTCAAAGCGGTTTACATATATTCAGGTACTTATTTTGTACCAAGGGCAATGGAGGGTTAAGTGACTTGCCCAGAGTCACAAGGAGCTGCAGTTGGAATTGAACTCAGTTCCCCAGGATCAAGGTCCACTGCACCAACCACTAGGCTACTCCTCCACATGGGAAGTCATTCCATCCCCTTTATCATTTTCATCGCCCTTCTCTATACCTTTTCTAATTCCACTATATCTTTTTTGAGATGCGGTGACCAGAATTGCACTCAGTATTCAAGGTGCAGTTGCACCATGGAGCAATACAAAGGCATTATAACGTCCTCATTTTTGTTTTCCATTCATTTCCTAATAATATCTAACATTCTATTTGCTTTCTTAGCCACCACCGCACACTGAGCGTTTCAATGTATCATCAACGATGACACCTAGATCCCTTTCCTGGTCAGTGACTCTTAATGTGGAGCCTTGCGTTATATAACTATAATTCGGGTTCCTCTTTCCCACATGCATCACTTTGCACTTGCTCACATTAAACATCATCTGACATTTAGCCGCCTAGTCTCCCAGTCTCGTAAGGTCCTCTTGTAATTTTTCACAATCCTTTTGCGATTTAACAACTTTGAATAACTTTGTGTTGTCAGCAAATTTAATTAACTCACTAGTTACTCCCATCTCTAGATCATTTATAAATATGTTAAAAAGCAGTGGTTCCAGCACAGATCCCTGGGGAATCCCACTATCTATTCTTCTCCATCGAGAATACTGGCCATTTAGCCTTACATTAACCAGTTTTTAATCCACAATAGTAATGTTCTTCATCCTCTTGTTCAGATTCTGTGCAAGACTGTGCAGGATGCAACCGGCGGGGAATATCTTGCATACTTTTTCTGTTTTTAGAGGAAGTCCTCGAGACCTCTTCAGGCACCTGAAGCATGTCTTTAGCAGTCCAAATCTTCTTTCTCTGATGTCCCTGGTGTCCCAAGGTGCCTCATACAGGATGGCCTCTATGATTCAGAACATAAGAGTAGCCATACTGGGTCAGACCAATGGTCCATCTAGCCCAATATCCTGTTACCAGTTTGATCAGTGATTCTCAGAGACTGACTATCCGACCACCAATACCCAGAGTGCTCCCCACTATCAACACCCCCAGGCAGAAAAGTGATAATGTGAAACATAGACACTGACAACGAAAAGGATAGAATTATCTTATGCCACCTCTTTTGCACCCACAGAGGCAGAGACACAGACTAAAGGTGGGTTTAGAGTGTGAGATAGGCTAGGAAAGCACTGGCACAAAGGGTCTCAGATAGAACAGCATCAGGGATGAATATGGAATGGGCTCACAGGTGGTTATGGGATAGGGTAAATAGTGGAGGGGCTGTGGAGGCATCTAGGCAGCGGACTGTAAGCAGGTTCGGAGAGGGGAGTTGGGAGGTTGAAGAAGAATCGCAGACAACAGAACTGGGTGAACAAAAATGGCAAGCTCCCTCCTTGAGCTAGGAAATTTGGCAGCTCAGAATATCTCTTTGATCTATCTGCTTACATCTAGTAGCCTGGCTTGGATTTCCTGCTAGATGGAGTTGGCAGGTGTCTAAGGTGCTTGGCTGTCCCAGCAGCATTTTCTCACAAGCACCACTCAACTTGAGAAGTACTGCCCATCAAACTTACCCCCTTAAAGGTGCCAGGGTTCAAGGGCTAGCAGCATTCAGAGCACTGTAAATGAGAATTGCCACAGGATCGTTGATCCAGCAGGCAGAGAGCTGTGTTTTTGAGAAGGTGTCACCAGGAAAACAGGGGGAAGAGAAGAATCCACCACATCATCAATTGCTAAACAGTATTTCTGCATTCACTGCATGCAAATTTTTCTCATGCATATTCAGTGTGGATATCCAGAAAACTACAGGTTTTGGAAACCACTGCCCAAAAACATGACCCTGAATTACTTTGCCTTAAACTCTAGACCATTCCTTAAACTTCACTACATCCCTTCTCATGTTTTTCACATCTTCTAGGGCGTCTGCTCTATTGCAGATTTTGGTATCATCTGCAAAAATGCAAAACATTTCCAATCCTGGTAATGTTCTTATCCTCACAGTGAATTCTACTTACGACTACCTTTATCTCCCACTCAACCAATTTCTAACCCAGTCAGTCACTTTAGGTCCCATACCAGGGGAAAGCTTTATTGAAATGCATTAGTTTGGCTAAAACACAGGCATTTGTCACCTCACTGGTCATCTTTCAAGACCAACAGTTTTGCACCAGGGGTGTAGCCAGATAGTGGATTTTGGATGGGCCTAGACAAGAAGTGGGTGGGCACCAAGGGTCCTCCCCCCATTATCTTAAAAAGAAAATCTCAGCTGGCAGGAAAATGCTGCTTTCCACCTCAGCAGTCTGCAGCAGGCATGCACTGAAAACTGAACATGCGCAGCTTAGGAAGTTGACTGCTGGAGTGGAGAGCAGCATTTTTGGCACCAACAGAGAGAGGTCTTCCCCACCAGCTACTGCTAAGGGTGTGCCGCTGTTGGGTGGGCTTGAGCCCTAACAGGCCCACCTGTGGCTACGCCACTGTTTTGCACAGCTTTTGGAAGGTCAAGTGCAGTTATGTGAGGCATTTTGATATTCGGGTATCATTCTGGGTTGCGTGCAGGTTTTGGTATTTTACGGATGCTTTGGTGATTTAAAAACTGGATTATGCTAATATGGTTTACATGGGAATTGTGGAGTGGAGGAGTGGCCTAGTGGTTAGGGTGGTGGACTTTGGTCCTGAGGAACTGAGTTCGATTCCCACTTCAGGCACAGGCAGCTCCTTGTGACTCTGGGCAAGTCACTTAACCCTCCATTGCCCCAGGTACAAATAAGTATCTGTATACAAATATGTAAGCCGCATTGAGCCTGCTATGAGTGGGAAAGCGCAGGGTACAAATGTAACAAAAAAAAATTGCAGGTTACCTTGTAATGAAGATGAGTGCTTTGCAGGTTGCGGCTTTTAAGTTATTGGGAGACCTCAGTTGGAGAGATAATTGCTGCCTGTGGAATATAGGTCACTATACAAGGTTTCAATTTTGACGCATAGAGTTTTGAGTATCTGTTGCCAATGATACAGCTTTATGTACCTACTCAGACATTGTGGTCTGCAACTACATCGCTGTTGGCTCTTCCTGAGGTAACTCAAGAGAATGCTTTCTTTTGGCGAGTACCACTTCTGTGGGATCATGTCCCTCAGAACAAGAATTGTCTTTTAAACAGTTCAAGGTGTATTTATTTATTTATTTATTTCATTTATAGCCCACATTTTCCCGGGTTCTCGGGTTCAATGTAACTGAAAACTTTATGGGTTTTTTTACAAGCATTTGGGTCGACCGGCTAGCCGGTGCAAGCATCACCATAGACCTGCGTTATGATTGTATGATAGACCTGATTCTATTTTGATTATGTGCATGAGTGAATTCTGTCCTATTTTTAGATTGGCGTTCTTTTCTGATTCATATTTTATTTTAAATTGTAAACCCATTCTGACAAATTTTTTTAGAAATGTGGTATATCAAGTATATTAAAACTATTAACCCCCTCCCCCCTTACAAAGCCGCACTAACAGCTGCCGGTGTGGTAATGCTGACCCAGTCCTTTCCAAGTGAATGGGCTGTGTTGGCTTTGCCACGTGGCAACCGCTAGCACGGCTTTGTTAAAGGGGGGGTAAATTATTAATGCTATTAATGCCTGTTACTTATCACTTTTATGCAGTGAAACCTATTTACTAATGACGCACATTAATGGTGTTTACACTTTAAAGTAGTAGCACATTTACTAAATCTATCCCCAAGGTCACGTGGAGGGGCATAATCGAAAGGGGTGCCCAAGTTTTATTATTTATTGCATTTGTATCCCACATTTTCCCACCTATTTGCAGACTCAATGTGGCTTACAGAGTATGGTTATGACATAATCATCTCGTGATAACAGTTACAATTTTTTGAGTTTGAAGATTAGGTAAGGGAAGATAGTCATAATCATTTCATGGTACAGATACAATTATTAAAGTTTGAAGATTAGGTAAAGGAAGATAGACGAAAGATGTTAGGTAGGATATAGGTGAACTGTAATAACTGTGTGGATTGTTGAGGTAGTTTCGTAGGTTATGTGTTTTCTTTGTAGGCCTTTTGGAAGAGATGTGTCTTCGGAGATTTGCGGAAGTTAGTTATTTCTTCAGTGGCTTTCAGATCTGTAGGTAGAGCATTCCACAGCTGCGTGCTCAAGTAGGAGAAGGTGGTGGCGTGTATCAGTTTGTATTTGTCCTTTACAGCTGGGGAAATGTAGGTTGAGAAATTTGCGGGATGATCTTACAGTGTTTCTAGGAGGCAGGTCCACAAGGTTTAGCATGTAAATTGGGGCGTCTGCGTGAATGATTTTGTGTACAATCGTGCAGATCTTGAACGCCATGCATTCTTTGAGTGGGAGCCAATGAAGTTTCTCTCTTAGGGGTTTTGCACTTTCATATTTAGTTTTTCCAAATATGAGTCTGGCGGCAGTATTCCCGGCAAAGGTGCGGGGAAACCCGTATTATCGAAACAAGATGGGTGGCCATCTTTCTTTTTGATAATACTGTCGGGAACGCCCAAATGGTCCCTAGACTTGGTCGTTTCTGATTTTCGGCGATAATGGAAACTAAGGACGCCCATCTGAGAAATGACCAAATGCAAGCCCTTTGGTCGTGGGAGGAGCCAGCATTTGTAGTGCACTGGTCCCCCTCACATGCCAGGACACCAACTGGGCACCCTAGGGGGCACTGCAGTGGACTTCAGAAAAAGCTCCCAGCTACATAGCTCCCTTACCTTGTGTGCTGAGCCCCCCAAAACCCACTCCCCACAACTGTACACCACTACCGTAGCCCTTACAGGTGAAGGGGGGGCACCTAGATGTGGGTACAGTGGGTTTCTGGTGGGTTTTGGAGGGCTCACATTTACCACCACAAGTGTAACAGGTAGGGGGAATGGGCCTGGGTCTGCCTGCCTGAAGTGCACTGCACCCACTAAAACTGCTCCAGGCACCTGCATACTGCTGTCATGGAGTGGGGTATGACATTTGAGGCTGGCATAGAGGCTGGCAAAAAATATTAAAAAAAAATTTTTTTGAGGGTGGGAAGGGGGTTAGTGACCACTGGGGGAGTAAGGGGAGGTCATCCCCAATTCCCTCCGGTGGTCATCTGGTCAGTTCGGGCACCTTTTCGTAAAGTAAAGTTGTCCAAGTGCTCCTCAGGGACGCCCTTTTTATTTCAATTATGGGTCGAGGACACCCATGCGTTAGGCACGCCCAAAACCCGCCTTCGCTACGCCCCCGGGAACTTTGGTCGTCCCCACGACAGAAAGCAGTTGGGAACGCCCATAATCGGCTTTCGATTATGCTGATTTTGGGCGACCCTGAGAGAAGGACGCCCATCTCCCGATTTGTGTTGAAAGATGGGCATCCTTCTCTTTCGAAAATAAGCCTCATAGTCTTTATAAGTCACCTATATGGAATTGTATCAAAGGCTTTGCTAAAATCCAGGTACACCACATCAAGCGCTCTCCCCTGATCTAACTCTCTGCTCACCCATCATGGAAATTGGTCAGATTCAGCTGATGAGATTTCCTCTGATAAAACTATTCTGCCTCTTATCCTGCAGTCAATTAGTTTTCCAAAACAGTTATGATTTCAAGCTACCCGTATTATTGCCGGCCCCCATTAGAAATTCTATTATATAAAGTTAGATAAAACCCATCATCAGAAAACGCATTTTAGCTCTTAAGGTTCACTTCTATGAAGCAAGCAACAAAAATAACTCACACATTAACCAGCAATGTAAAATGTTTCCTAAAATGCAGGTAAGCATTTGAATCTAAAGACAGAAAATGCCTCAGTTTCTTTTGAGCCCTTCCAAGATTGGGCTAGTATAAACAGAAATGCCTGTGCCATTAAATTCTTCAGACTTGCTGATGTCTTGGCTCTGTTGCGCACTCTTTGGGTCTTATTCCCAGTTCTGTATGTGCGTCATATTTATTTTATTTGGGTACTTTTACGACTTCTTATTTTAAATTTTAACCAGTAAACACTGAAAAGGCACCCCCCAATGCAGAAAAAAAGTACCACTTCAGGCACAGGCAGCTCCTTGTGACTCTGGGCAAGTCGCTTAACCCTCCATTGCCCCACGTAAGCCGCGTTGAGCCTGCCATGAGTGGGAAAGCGCGGGGTACAAATGTAACAAAAATTAAATAAATAAATTTATTGAAACACATGTGCTAGTACTCTGTCCGTCACCTCTGACTTATTTATTTATTTATTGCATTTGTACCCCACTATTCTTGACCCACTACAATCTGGTTTTCGCCCTCTCCACTCAACCGAAACTGCTCTTACTAAAGTCTCCAATGACCTATTACTGGCTAAATCCAGAGGTCTCTATTCCATCCTCATTCTTCTTGATCTTTCCGCTGCTTTTGACACTGTCGATCACAGCATACTTCTCGATACCCTGTCCTCACTTGGATTCCAGGGCTCTGTCCTTTCCTGGTTCTCTTCCTACCTCTCCCTCCGCACCTTTAGTGTTCACTCTGGTGGATCCTCTTCTACTTCTATCCCTCTGCCTGTCGGCGTACCTCAGGGTTCTGTTCTTGGTCCCCTCCTCTTTTCTATCTACACTTCTTCCCTTGGTTCATTAATCTCATCCCATGGCTTTTCCTACCATCTCTATGCTGATGACTCCCAAATCTACCTTTCTACCCCTGATATCTCACCTTGCATCCAAACCAAAGTTTCAGCGTGCTTGTCTGACATTGCTGTCTGGATGTCTCAATGCCACCTGAAATTAAATATGACCAAAACCGAGCTTCTCATTTTCCCCCCCAAACCCACCTCCCCGCTCCCCCCATTTTCTATTTCTGTTGATGGCTCTCTCATTCTCCCCGTCTCCTCAGCTCAAAACCTTGGGGTCATCTTTGACTCTTCTCTCTCCTTCTCTGCTCATATCCAGCAGATTGCCAAGACCTGTCGTTTCTTTCTTTACAACATCCGTAAAATCCGCCCCTTTCTTTCCGAGCACTCTACCAAAACCCTCATCCACACCCCTGTCACCTCTCATTTAGACTACTGCAATCTGCTTCTTGCTGGCCTCCCACTTAGTCACCTCTCCCCTCTCCAATCGGTTCAAAACTCTGCTGCCCGTCTTGTCTTCCGCCAGGGTCGCTTTACTCATACTACCTCTCCTCAAGTCGCTTCACTGGCTCCCTATCCGTTTTCGCATCCTGTTCAAACTTCTTCTACTAACCTATAAATGTACTCACTCTGCTGCTCCCCAGTATCTCTCCACACTCGTCCTTCCCTACACCCCTTCCCGTGCACTCCGCTCCATGGATAAATCCTTCTTATCTGTTCCCTTCTCCACTACTGCCAACTCCAGACTTCGCGCCTTCTGTCTCGCTGCACCCTACGCCTGGAATAAACTTCCTGAGCCCCTACGTCTTGCCCCTTCCTTGGCCACCTTTAAATCTAGACTGAAAGCCCACCTCTTTAATATTGCTTTTCACTCATAACCACTTGTAACCACCTGCCTCCACTTACCCTCCTTCCTGTACACAATAATTGATTTGATTTGCTTACTTTATTTTTTGTCTATTAGATTGTAAGCTCTTTGAGCAGGGACTGTCTTTCTTCTATGTTTGTGCAGCGCTGCGTATGCCTTGTAGCGCTATAGAAATGCTAAATAGTAGTAGTAGTAGTAGTATCCCACCTTTTTGCAGGCTCAATGTGGCTTACAGAGTGTTGTTATGATGCAGTCATTACATGGTCTTAAATACATAAGCAGAAAGTAAATGACTTAGATGCAAGGTCATTGTCTTGTATGCTCTGCTCAAATGTTGTGCCCTGATTGCACTCAAAATTCCTAAGTGGTACAGATGTTCATATTTGGTTACATTGAAAAGGTAAAAGTACATGTGGCACAAAAACAAATATTATCACTTTCATGGGTAAGTGTCCACTTATGTGTGTAAATGCTAGCAGGACACCTAAGCGCTATTTTGTAAGAATGTGAGTAAATGATACAGATGCAAGAGAAGAGCTACCATTTATGCATGCCACGTACAGAATACTAGGAATGAGGCTAGAAAGTAGTAAATTCAAAACAAATCAGAAAAAAATATTTCTTTATACAATGTGTAATTAAACTCTGGAATTCGTTGCCAGAAAATGTAGTAAAAGCAGTTAGCTTAGCAGGGTTTAAAAAAGGTTTGGATGGCTTCCTAAAGGAAAAGTCCATAGACCATTATTAAAATGGACTTGGGGAAAATCCTCTGCTTATTTCTAGAATAAGCAGCATAAAATGTATTGTACTGATCCTGGGATCTTGCCAGGTACTTGTGACCTGGATTGGCCACTATTGGAGGCAGGATGCTGGGCTTGATGGACCTTCGGTCTCTCCCAATATGGCAATACTTATGTACTTAACACCCTGTGACAGTTGTATACCATGGATGCAGAAGGTGATACGTGAAGGAGCCCAGCTATAGAATTACCACAAGCGGATCAACCCACTCAGTGAATCTCAGGTGAGAGCCCCAGTCCCAAGTGACTCAGCTAGCCACACCAGAACAAGATCTGCAGCAGCTCTTATCTTATTTTTCAGGAAAACATGTCTTCAAAGTAAATAAGTAATGCCATACTGGGAAAAGACCAAAGGCCCATCAAGCCCAGCATCCTGTCCCCGACAGCGGCCAATCCTGGTCAAGGGCACCTGGCAGCTTCCCAAACGTACAAACATTCTATATATGTTATTCCTGAAATTGTGGATTTTTCCCAAGTTCATTTAGTAGCAGTCTATGGACTTGTCCTTTAGGAAACCGTCCAAACCCTTTTTAAACTCTGCCAAGCTAACTGCCTTCACCATATTCTCCGGCAACAAATTCCAGAGTTTAATTACGCGTTGGGTGAAGAAACATTTTCTCCTATTTGTTTTAAATGTACTACACTGTAGTTTCATCGCGTGCCCCCTAGTCCTACTATTTTTGGAAAGCGTGAACAGACGCTTTCCCTATGCTCCTGACTACTTACAGTGTTTTCTCATTACCTACATTCTCCCCCTCCCTTCCTTCTCCTTCTCTTATTCATTTAGGAGTAGTTCTGCCTCCAGCGTATGCCATTTCCAGTGCTGCTGGATTTTTTTTTTTTTTTTTTTAATATACCGCAGAGGGTTACCCAGCAGTAATCAGGCAGCGCCATGTGCTGCCCGGTTACCGGCGGGGTAGCATGGGAGCTCTTACTGTCACCCGATAACTGTTCCCCTCCCCACATGGCCATGCAGTAAGTGTAAGCTTACTGCATGGCCATGTGTTTTTTTTTTTTACTTTTACCTGCCGCGGTAAAAAGGGCCCTGGTATGCGGCAAAAATGACCGCCACCGCTACCACAGGGTCCTTTTTATCACAGCTTGGTAAAAGGACCCCTTCGATACCACTTAACTTCTGCTTTCAGCTATATTGGTCCTATCAGGACTGGCTTAACCGTTGGATCAGACGCCTGTGATTAAGGGCAGCAAAATATTCAGCCTCAGACCTCACCTGGTCTAGATATTTGTCCCTTTCTCCACACCTCTGGTCCACTCTTTCTCCTTCTTTCTTCTCCCTCCTCCCTTCCTCCCTGCGAGTCCCACACTGCTCCTTCACCTCTCTCACTGCCCTGTAGTCCTGTAAAGTTTGTCTGTCCTGCCTCATCTGATGCAATTTTCTGTGGGCAGAACATGGTAGAGGGAAGACCCAGGGGCTGAGCGAAGGCAATTTCTCACCCTGCTGGTGACCCACATAAACTATACAGGACCGTGGGGGAGTGAGAGAGGTGAGGGAGTAGTGCCGGACCCGCAGAAAAAGAGACAGAGGAGAGAGGAAGGGAGACAGATGCCGGCCAAAGGGAGGGAGAGATGCCAAAACCATGGGGAGGGGCAGATGAAAGATGCAAGTCCAGTCAGCCCTGGGCCCTATGCTCTGGAAAGAGCAGAGTAACTTAAAATAAAGTCCTTGAGGTTACCTAATTAACTCTAAATCTACCTTTCCCCAAGTTTAAAAACAATTTCCCAGCAAATTCTTACCAATGAAGATCTCTTCTTCTCTGGAACTCTTCTCATAGTACCTATGTGTCCCCAGACATGAGTTTGTTCTCTTCCATTCAATTGTTGAAATGAGTGAGAGAACAAAGTAGATCAAATCTTTCTACTTTTGGGAGTTCTGCCAGGTGCTTGTGACCCGGATTATGGACTTTTGGAAACAGGGTGCTGGTCTGACCCAGACTGGCAACTTTTACGTTCTTTTATGCTTTGAATCCTCATTCACTACTTTTAAAACAGCACGCAAACATTCAAACTGGCTTTTCCGTCTCTTATTTATCCCCCCTGTTTACTAAAGCTTAGCTCTAGTTATCTGCAGCAGAGCCCAAAGGAAATTGGAATAAAATGGGCCCTGCTGCAGATAGCTAGAGCTAAGCTTTAGTAAACAAAGCTTCTTATTGTCTCTCTTCTTTTACTCTGGGGTTTTTTTTTCTCATCTATTTACCTTTAGCCTCTCCTAGTTTATTATCAGGAGATCAAGTCCCTAGGGAGGAGACCTTATGTAAGGTGCTAATCCACCAGCAATTAGACTTACAAAAATGGAAATATGAGTAAACAAACAGTGACCTTCAGAGGCAGCAGGGAAGGACAGCCAAATGGTTTCCATTTCAAATCTTCAGCTTAAACTAAACAATGACTTTGTGGGCTTTATTCAAAAAGGGTTTTTTCATAAGAACATAAGAATAGCCATATTGGATCAGACCAATGGTGGTCGACTTAACACACAAGTACCTGGCAGAAAGCCAAATAGCAGCAACATTCCATGCAGTTGCTTCTCCCATGTCCATCTCAATAACAGACTATGAACTTTTCCTCCGGGAACTTGTCAACCCCTTTTTTAAACCCAGATACACTAACCGCTGTTACCACATCCTCCAGCTACAAGTTCCAGAGCTTACTTATTCTTTGAGTGGAAAATATTTCTTCCTATTTTTTTTTTTAAGTATTTCCATGTAATTTTATTGAGTGTCCCCTGGTCTTTGTACTTTTTGAAAGAATGAAAAATTGATTCACCTTTACCCATTTTGTACCACTCTCTTATGATCCCCCAGAAAATATCTCTATTTAATAATTCCAATGTCTTTAGGGATAAGCTATATCAGTTGTGGTTTTACCCCATTGTCTCTATGATTTCCCTAAGAAAAGAAGGTGTATTTTAGACAAAATAAGAGATTATTTATCCTGCCTTTAACAGAGAAGACTAATACCCAGATCTACCTCTCCGCACCTGATATCTCAGCTGAAATCCAGACCAAAGTATCGGCCTGCCTGTCTGACATCGCTGCCTGGATGTCTCGCCGCCACCTGAAATTAAACATGACCAAAACCGAGCTTCTCCTCTTTCCCCCTAAACCTGCCTCTCTTCTCACCCCGTTCTCTATTTCGGTAGATAACACTCTCATCCTCCCTGTCCCGTCTGCGCGCAACCTTGGAGTCATCTTTGACTCCGCTCTCTCCTTCTCTGCTCATATTCAGCAGATTGCCAAAACCTGTCGTTTCTTTCTCTATAATATTAACAAAATTCACCCTTTCCTCTCGGAGGACGCTACCAAAACCCTTACCCACACCCTTATCACCTCTCGCCTAGACTACTGCAATTTGCTTCTCGCTGGTCTCCCACTCAGCCATCTATCTCCCCTTCAATCTGTCCAAAACTCTGCTGCGCGTCTTATATTCCACCAGAGTCGCTATACTCACGTTATCCCTCTGCTCAAGTCGCTTCACTGGCTCCCTATCTGCTTCCGCATATGGTTCAACCTTCTCCTTTTGACCTACAAGTGCATCCACTCTGCAGCTCCTCAGTACCTTTCCGCTCTCATCTCTCCCTACACTCCTCCCCGTGAACTCCGTTCGCTGGGTAATGTCTCCTGTCGTCCCCCTTCTCCCCCACTGCTAACTCCCGGCTCTGTTCCTTCTATCTCGCTGCTCCCTATGCCTGGAATAGACTCCCTGAGCCAGTACGTCAGGCTCAGTCTCTGGCTGTCTTCAAGTCTAGGCTTGAAGCCCACATCTTTGCTACTGCTTTTGACTCCTAACCATGACTCTCTTACTCAACACCCTCACTTATCACCCCTACCACTGCAATTTCCCCACCCCTAGCTGTCTGTTCGTCTGTCCAATTTAGATTGTAAGCTCTGTTTAGCAGGGATTGTCTTTTCATGTTCATTTGTACAGCGCTGCGTAAGTCTAGTAGAGCTATAGAAATGTTTAATAGTAGTAGTAGTAACATAGTAAATGACGACAGATAAAGACCTGTACGGTCCATCCAGTCTGCCCAACAAGATAAACTCAATTACATGGCATGTGATTCTTTATTTGTATACCCAAGTTTGATTTATCTTTGCCTTTCTCAGGGCACAGACCGTAGAAGTCTGCCCAGCACTGTTCTTGTACTAAATTCTGAGGAATTCATGTAGATTGATGATTGAGAGTTGAGAGTGATCTCTTTCTGTGGCTATACATGCAAGCCTTTCTCATGCCACGCAGCGGACCCACAGGCACAGTCGGAGCATTGGACTGGGCAGTGATGCATGAAATTCAGCAGTGAATACACAATGCTGTTCATTCGCTTGTATTCAGTGGACACTGTGAATATCGTTGGAACCATTTTTATATTAATGTGGATGGCTAGTGACTGATTGGGGTCATCCTATATAGCGTGATGAGATTCAACACAACGGTTTTTCCATGCGAACAGATGACACTGTTATAGACTTAAGTATAAGCAGTGATTTGTATTTTATTCTAAGAGCTAAGATTTATACTGTTGTATAATATATTACGATGCTTTGGCTGAGTGATTGAAGGTGTGTATGACATTTGAAAGTGAGTTGCATGGAAGCTTGTTGTTGGAGTAATTAATTAATGGGCAAAAATAAAAGTATACATGTAATTTAATTTCATAGTGAAGTACTTTTTGTATTACAGAATTAAATTTTAACTGCCACACCCTCGGCCATTCTTCTAAGGTTTGGAGATCCCTTCTCATCGTTTCTACTCCCTCCAGGGTATCCACTCTTGGCTTTTTTCGTGTCATCCACAAAAAGGCACACATTTCCTTCCAACCCTTCAGCAATATCTCCCACAAATATATTAAACAGAATAGGCCCCAGCACCGACCCCTGAGGAACTCCACTGTTCACCTTTCTTTCCTCCGAGCGAATTACATTTACTACCGCCCTCTGCCACCTGTCAGTCAACCAGTTTCTTATCCAGTTCACCACTTTCGGTCCTAAGTTCAGCCCTTTCAGCTTATTCACAAGTCCTCTGTGGGGGACCGTATCAAAGGCTTTGCTGAAGTCCAAGTAGATTACATCTAGCACATGTCCTTCATCTAGTTCTTTGGTCACCCAGTCAAAGAAGTCAATAAGACTCGTTTGGCAGGATTTTCCTTTGGTAAAGCCATGTTGCCTCGGGTCCTGTAACCCGTCAGCTTCTGTTAACCCGTTAACTATCCTTTCTTTCAGCAGTGACTCTGCCTCGGGTCCTGTAACCCGTCAGCTTCTGTTAACCCGTTAACTATCCTTTCTTTCAGCAGTGACTCCATAATTTTTCCTACCACCGATGTGAGACTTGCTGGTCTGTAGTTTCCCACTTCTTCTCTGTTTCCACTTTTGTGAAGAGGGACCACATCTGTTCGTCTCCAATCCCGCGGAACCTCTCCCATCTCTAAAGATCTATTAAATCTTTAAGAGGTCCCGCCAGGACCTCCGTGAGCTCTGTCAGTATCCTGGGATGTATCCCATCTGGCCCCATAGCTTTATCCACCTTCAGATTCTCAAGCTGTTTATAAACTCTTTCTTCCATAAATGGTGCAGTATCCACTTACGGAAGAAAGAGTTTATAAACAGCTTGAGAATCTGAAGGTGGACAAAGCTATGGGGTGAACTAAATCTGTCTAAATTAAAAAGAGAAAAAAATAGATTGTTTTGACTGTAAATCAAACGGAAAACGAGTGCAAGGGAACCTCCAGATTAAAAAAAAAAGACAAAAATAAAAAACCATACTTCCCCTGGGAAGAAGGCAAGTAGAGCACATCATTCAGGGTGTGCAGTTTAGCAAACTTGTATATGGAACCAGCAGGCCCAGGAATGTGTACTCTGGAGGAAAGGAGAAACAGGGGTGATATGATACAGACATTCAAATATTTGAAAGGTATTAATCCGCAAACGAACCTTTTCCGGAGATGGGAAGGTGGTAGAACGAGAGGACATGAAATGAGATTGAAGGGGGGCAGACTCAAGAAAAATGTCAGGAAGTATTTTTTCACGGAGAGAGTAGTGGATGCTTGGAATGCCGTCCCGCGGGAGGTGGTGGAAATGAAAACGGTAACGGAATTCAAACGTGTGTGTGGGATAAGCATAAAGGAATCCTGTGCCGAAGGAATGGATCCTCAGGAGCTTAGTCAAGATCGGGAGGCGGGGCTGGTGGTTGGGAGGCAGGGCTAGTGCTGGGCAGACTTATACGGTCTGTGCCAGAGCCGGTGGTGGGAAGCGGGACTGGTGGTTGGGAGGCAGGGATAGTGCTGGATAGACTTGTACGGTCTGTGCCAGAGCCGGTGGTTGGGAGGTGAGGATAGTGCTGGGCAGACTTATACGGTCTGTGCCAGAGCCGGTGGTTGGGAGGAGGGGCAGGTGGTTGGGAGGCGGGGGTAGTGCTGGGCAGACTTATACGGTCTGTGCCCTGAAGAGCACAGGTACAAATCAAAGTAGGGTATACACAAAAAGCAGCAAATATGAGTTATCTTGTTGGGCAGACTGGATGGACTGTGCAGGTCTTTTTCTGCCGTCATCTACTATGTTACTATGTAGGGATATTATTAATGCCTGAAACAGGATCCAATGTTCCAAGAGTGTCTAGTTCAGCCAAATGTTAGAGGGACATTTTGGCAAGAACCATTCATTCTCTTGCCTAGTGATCCTGGTCCTTGGACAAGGCGTGCCCCAAAATAAAAAGGATGAATGGGGAAGGGGGGAAACCAGGACTATTTTGGTATATTCTTGATGTCCAGGACAGGAACCATCTAGAAACTTGAAAAATACTTGTCAAGTATACTGGTGCATTCAGTTTGAGACTGAACTATAACCAAGCAAATTTAAACTGGGTTAGTGTCTGATATATTTTCCTAAGATTTGCTATTGGGAAATTTAACTAGAGGTAATCAAATGAGATTATCTAAAAAAAACCCAAAAACTAACAAACCCATATATATCTGTATATTTGCCAAATTAATTGAAAGACTGTTCAAAATTCTTGCTGGTTTGTTGAATTTCATTTTCACCAGTGTTGGGGCCAACAAGCTTTTGACGGTTTAATACTACTACTACTACTACTTATCATTTCTATAGCGCTACTAGACGTACGCAGCGCTGTACACTTGAACATGAAGAGACAGTCCCTTCCCGACAGAGCTTACAATCTAATTAGGACAGACAAACAGGACAAACAAGAGATAAGGGAATATTAAAGTGAGGATGATAAAATAAGGGTTCTGAACAAGTGAATAAGGATTAGGAGTTAAAAGCAGCATCAAGAGACAATGGGCCCTGTTTACTAAGCCGCGCTATAAGCGCATTAGCTTTTTTAGCAGGTGCTAAGCATTAGTGAATGCTAACCGTGTACATGCCCATAATATTCCTGTGGGAGTCTATACATAAGTACATAAGTAATGCCACACTGGGAAAAGCCCAAGGGTCCATCGAGCCCAGCATCCTGTCCACGACAGCGGCACCTGGCAAGCTTCCCAAACGTACAAACAGTCTATACATGTTATTCTAGAATTGTGGATTTTCCAAAGTCCATTTAGTAGCGGTTTATGGACTTGTCCTTTAGGAAACCATCTAACCTCTTTTTAAACTCTGCCAACCTAACCTCCTTCACCACGTTCTCCAGCAATGAATTCCGTGTTGGGTGAAGAAAAATTTTCTCCTATTTGTTTTAAATGTACTACACTGTAGTTTCATTGCATGCCCCCTAGTCCTAGTATTTTTGGAAAGCGTAAACAGACGCTTCACATCCACCTGTTACATTCCACTCATTATTTTATATACCTCTATCATGTCTCCCCTCAGCCATCTCTTCTCCAAGCTGAAAAGCCCTAGCCTCCTTCCAGTCTTTCTTCATAGGGAAGTTGTCCCATCCCCGCTATCATTTTAGTCGCCCTTCGCTGCACCTTTTCCAATTCTACTATATCTTTCTTGACATGTGGCAACCAGAATTGAACACAATACTCAAGGTGCGGTTGCACCATGGAGCGATACAACGGCATTATACTACTACTACTATTTAACATTTCTAAAGTGCTACCAGGGTTGCGCAGCGCTGTACAATTAACAAAGAAGGACAGTCCCTGCTCAAAGGCGCTTACAATATATTATAACATCCTCACACCTGTTTTCCATACCTTTCCTAATAATACCCAACATTCTATTTGCTTTCCTAGCCGCAGCAGCACACTGAGCAGAAGGTTTCAGTGAATTATCGACGACACCCAGATCCCTTTCTTGGTCCGTAACTCCTAACGTGGAACCTTGCATGACGTAGCTATAATTCGGGTTCTTTTTTCCCACATGCATCACCTTGCACTTGCTCACATTAAACGTCATCTGCCATCTAGCCGCCCAGTCTCCCAGTCTCGTAAGGTCCTTCTGTAATTTTTCACAATCCTGTCGCGAGTTAACGACTTTGAATAACTTATACAGTTAGCAAGCACTAAAAATGCTCGCACACCTTAGTAAACAGGGTCCTGGCATAAACAAAAGGTCTAGCTTATCTGGACAGCAGATGAAAATCACTGCTACCTGGATAATTTTGTCACTTCTCCCTACCTCTGCTCCTTCGCTGTCCAAATAGCATCTGGCTGCTTGAAGGCATTTTTAGATCAAAGTTATGTGTATAATGATTGAAAATACAGTCCTAGAAGAACTGTACATTCACTGGCTCCTGGTCTCTCTTTTTCTTCCCACCTTCCTCTCATTACTTTGTGGTTTGGTTCTTGCAGCGGCCACACCCCCTCAATACCCTACAGTCATACCTTGCCTCCTTTCCATCCCCTGCACAGACCTCCACTTCCTCCTTCCTCCTCCCTTGCAGACTGTCATCTCCTTCTCTTCCCCGCCCACTCCAACCCCACACGCTTTTCTGGACCAGCTCCTGGGCATGATGGTTATGAGAACAGAGAGGCAACAGCAGAGTGTGAAGCTTCTGAGGCAGTGCAAGTTCAGAATCCCAACAATTCCACTCCTCTCCCTCACAGTTTTCACACCCAAATAGGAAACTTGCATGGAAGGTAAGGGCCATTACGGGGTGTGTAATCATCTATTGGCTCAAGACCCAGAACTGTTCCCAGCAGTTTCCCTGCTGGTGAAGGGAGGTGATAGGGATTCCCTACTGTTGCTTCTGGGCCATGCTAAAGGTCCATGTTTACGACTGGAAAAAGCAATTACAATGGAGCCTGATGAATTCTAAGAAGTTAATATTGTGAAGCGTTTCTGTGCGTAAAAGTGCTGTTTTATGGCTGTAAAATTTGGTCACACCTAAAAGTACATATGATGCCCAAGGGTGGAGTTGTGATTTACATTTGCTGTTAAGCTTTGGTGTAGCATCCACACCTTTAATCTAGGTGTTATTGCCAGGGCCAGCACAATAGGGTAAGCAAGGCAGGAGGGCAGCAACATTGAGGGGCATCAAAACCTGCTGGGAGTACCATTCTGATACCTCCATTGCGCTGGTCCTAGCAATGGGGGAATGGTGGAGTCAGTGCAGAACGGCTCCTGGAGGAAACTATTTTCCTTCCAGGAAGATCTGGAGCAGAGATCTGGGGCTGGAGAGGAGGTGAGGAAAGGAAAGATCGGGAGCTGTGGTGAGGGGAGAGATTGAGAGCCGTTGGGCGGAAGGCAGTGGGGCTCAGACAATGGCATGGAGCAATACCTTAAAGCCATGCGATAAAGGAGGCAACTCCATTGCAAGACTCACGAAACTGGAAATTTGCTCTGGACTTCTTTCTTGCATTTGTAGCAGTGAAAGTAGGTTGGTGACTGCAACCTCGGGTGAGGGGGGCAGGTGCTGATTCTACTTTGCAGGGAGGTGCCAATAGAAATCAAACAAAATAAAACATGGAAAAGAAAATAAGATGACACCTTTTTTATTGGACATAACTTAATACATTTCTTGATTAGCTTTCGAAGGTTGCCCTTCTTCGTCAGATCGGAAATAAGCAAATGTGCTAGCTGACAGTGTATATAAGTGAAAACATTCAAGCATTACTATGATAGTCTGACAGGGTGGGAGGATGGGGGTGGGTCGGAGGTATGCATGGGGACATCAAAGCATATCATTGATATTCTAACAGGATGGGTGTGGATAGGTGAGGGGTGGGGTGATCAACAGAGAAATACAACTTTATGGTTTATAATGGGCTAGGAACCCCAGATCCTTGTTAAGTCCTTTCTGTTGGGTGTTAAAATATTCAATCATTCTGGTGCCAGAAACCCTGGCTAGGGTTATGGCTATGGCTGCTGGATTTGCTCTAGTATTTTGTAAAATCACATAGGTGCTTTCCTGTTCACTTAACTAGGCATGCTGTTATATAATTAACCCCTATGAATGGCCCCGACTCTGAAATTACTTATCACAGGCTTGGTTGCTGTGCTTAGAAAGTTATCAATTGTTTTGTTTGACTGTAGAGTAAATACTGTTGTTATCTAAAGCACAAGCTGGTGGCTTAATCAGCTGCTTTTTATTTGTGCTGTTTGTACATTGCTTAGATATCTGTATGCAACAAATTGCTTTATCTAAGTGGAGCAGTAGCCTAGTGGTTAGTGCAGTGGACTTTGATCCTGGGGAACTGAGTTCAATTCCCACTGCAGCTCCTTGTGACTTTGGACAAGTCACGTAACCCTCCATTGCCCCTGGTACAAAATAAGTACCTGAATATATGTAAACCACTTTGAATGTAGTTGCAAAAACCTCAGAAAGGCGGTATATCAAGTCCCATTTCCCTTTCCCTTATAATATCAGAAGTGAGCCAAGTATCGGGCAATCAAGTCATTGTGACATCCCCCTTTCCCCTATGACATCACAATATCAGAAGTGAGCCAAGTATGGGCAATCAAGCCATTGTGACATCACTGATGAGGTTGGCTCATTGGTTGAATGAGTTGAGGAGTAGCCTAGTGGTTAGTGCAGTGGACTTTGATCCTGGGGAACTGAGTTCAATTCCCACTGCAGCTCCTTGTGACTCTGGGCAAGTCACTTAACCCTCCATTGCCCCTGGTACAAAATAAGTACCTGAATATATGTAAACCGCTTTGAATGTACTTGCAAAAACCTCAGAAAGGTGGTATATCAAGTCTTATTTCCCTTTCTTTGTCCTAATTATGCCACTCCTTACTGTCAGCTCCAATAGACCGATATCTATGATTCATTCCTAGGGAATATGAACATGAGATCATGACCTAGTACTGAACGGAGACTTAGCAATGCGGTTCTTCAAAACTGCTAAGGGGAAAACGTTTTGAACTTCCATCTCAGTGTGGTGTGGTAGTTGTAGCCCATAACTCCTCCCACTGAAACGGGTGCTGCAGTGGCCTGAATCACTCTCTTAGAACTGGATTATTTGGAAGCTTTCATTCTTGTCTTTCTTACAAATACTCCTGATCTTATTCTTGGGTAACCTCTTGGCTCTTCATGGCAGGGATTCCTTATTCCCGTAGTGCAGGGGTGCCTAAACCTGTCCCAGGGGAACACAGGTTTTCAGGATACCACAATGAATATGCAGAGGCAGAGAATGCAAATCGATCTCATGAATATTCATTGTGGATATCTTAAAAACCTAGGTTTAGGAATTACTGCTGTAGTGTCTACATCAGTGACCTACCAAGCCTGTCATGAGTAAGACTGGCATTGGGGGGGGGGGGGAGCTAAGCAAACACATTGTCTAACAGTCCTGGTGCATTATGGGACTTGCAACACTGATTTCAATGAGCAGGATCATACACTACAAATCCCACGGTGCTTCGGGGGATGTAAGTTCAAAACCAGGATGGACCAAAAAGTCTCCAGACTGGAACTGGGTAACTTGGCATCTCTACTAACTTCTCAAAACCACAAGGAGTCATACAGCAAATGCCCGGATATACATCTGGGATCCATCACCATTGTCCTGGAGCTGAAAGGAATTGTAGCCGTCTCTTTTCCTTTCCTTGCCGAAGGGTTAGAAGGTAAAGTTTGCCTATTTGCGGATGATACTAAGATCTGTAACAGAGTGGACACCCTGGAGGGAGTGGAAAACATGAAAAGGATCTGAGGAAGCTAGAAGAATGGTCTAAGGTTTGGCAATTAAAATTCAATGCGAAGAAATGCAAAGTGATGCACTTAGGGAATAGAAATCCTCGGGAGATGTATGTGTTAGGCGAGGAGAATCTGATAAGTACGGACGGGGAAAGGGATCTTGGGGTGATAGTATCTGAGGATCTGAAGGCGATGAAACAGTGTGACAAGGCGGTGGTCGTAGCTAGAAGGTTGTTAGGCTGTATAGAGAGAGGTGTGACCAGCAGAAGAAAGGAGGTGTTGATGCCCCTGTATAAGTCGTTGGTGAGGCCCCACCTAGAGTATTGTGTTCAGGTTTGGAGGCCGTACCTTCCGAAGGATGTAAAAAGAATTGAAGCGGTGCAAAGAAAAGCTACGAGAATGGTATGGGATTTGCGTTACAAGATATGAGGAGAGACTTGATGACCTGAACATGTATACTCTGGAAGAAAGGAGAAACAGGGGTGATATGATACAGACGTTCAAATATTTGAAAAGTATTAATCCGCAAACGAACCTTTTCCGGAGGTGCGAAGGTGGTAGAACGAGAGGACATGAAATGAGATTGAAGGGGGGCAGACTCAAGAAAAATGTCAGGAAGTATTTTTTCACGGAGAGAGTAGTGGATGTTTGGAATGCCCTCCCGCGGGAGGTGGTGGAAATGAAAACGATAACAGAATTCAAACACGCGTGGGATAAACATAAAGGAATCCTGTTCAGAAGGAATGGATCCTAAGGAGCTTAGCCGAGATTGGGTGGCAGAGCCGGTGGCGGGAGGCGGGGGATAGTGCTGGGCAGACTTTATACGGTCTGTGCCCTGAAGAGGACAGGTACAAATCAAAGTAGAGTATACACAAAAAGTAGCACATATGAGTTTATCTTGTTGGGCAGACTGGATGGACCATGCAGGTCTTTTTCTGCCGTCATTTACTATGTTACTATCTGAATTTTAATTCCTCCAGTACTCATTTGCTTCTGGTGATGGTACCTGGAAGAGGAGCAGTGGTGTTGCCGCTGCATCTGCCCTCCATACCGTTAGCAGAGACTCAAGTTACATTTCAGGTTAGTCCTGGATTCTGAAAACCTTACGGGACCTGCAGTGCTGATGTCAATATGTAGAATCAGATAATACAAATCCTACACTGCTTTTGGATGTAAATTCAAGACCAGAACTGTCCAAAAAGTCTCCCTGCTGGAACTGAGTAACTTGGTAGCTCTGCATTAGCTTTCCAAGTCCCAAATGTACCATGAAAGCCCAGCTATGAGTTTGAAACAACGCACCTGCCTCTAGAACATTCTCTGGAGCAAGCCTTACAGCATAGAAGGCTGCTGAAAATTAAGGAAGCTTGAAGCGGAGGTAGAGGCAGTACAGAAGGCTAAGACTGACTGATATGAACATTCAAGTGACTCAAGGACAGAAATTGGACAGGAGGAAAAAAGAATCAAAGACTGAGAATCAGGGGGAAAGGGCAGGGACTGGGGTGCACAAGTGGGAGGAAAAGGGTCTGGGGACTCGGGTTGTAGAGCAAGAACCAGGGAAGGGGCAATGGGGAGGAGGAAGAGAACATAGAATTGGGAGAGGGGAAGTGGAGGAGGGAGGGGGCAGATGAGACCCACTCCTTTATTTCTGCCTTGGGCTCCAGAAGTGTCTCTCAGCCAGTGAGAATATCTACAGTGAATATCACTAAGGTAAATTTTCATATACTAGGTTTCCTGCGTAAATAAATCTCAGGCAAGTTCATTGTGGATATTCTGAAAACCTGAATAGCTGCTGGGTCACCAGGGCAGGATTGGGGGTCCCTGGTCTATACTGCACAGTGTTGAACATGCCATGTGAGCGAAACTGGGATCACATGTCACTCGTGTATTGCTACGAACACCAACATCTAGATTCCCAACCTTATTAACTCCCCAACAGGTCAGTGATCCACAGTTCATCAACACTACTCTGACCCTCAGCCCCAAGTGACTCCCCACAGCTTCTGGCCTGAGCAGCCACCTCCAATCTCACCTTCACTCACATCTGCAACTTCTTTTGTCCCTCAGCTACTGATCCCATGAAAAGACTTTTTTCTGTCTGTTCCCTACAGACCATATGATTGGACGGTGTTCAACTCGGCACAGATAGCCATGCATATTTAAATGTAGAGCACAGCCTGGAGCACCCTGGAGCTTGTGTAGTGAATAAAGTCTACTATCATATAGGACCAGTCTGTAAACGATTTGCCTTGCTGAGGTAGTGCACACACTGGGGTTACTCGTGAGTAAAAGAAGAGTGATGGAAGCACTGAATGTCCCACTAGTCTCTCTTCTTCCCCAACCCTAATTCATCTCCACCAGTTTACACTACCTCTCTCCCTCCCCCTGCCCACAGCCCACCTATATCATAGTCATATCCCTTCTGGACCAGCCACACCAGCAGGATAATTGTTTTGTTTTTGTGAAAAAGGAAACTGATGTTCCTCTCCATTTCTCTTTCAGTTTAAGACTTGACTATAGGTCCTCTCCATTACAGAACTTTTTCAGACCATGACATCACATGCTGCCAAAACTCCCTCTGCTCCCCCATATACGTTTATCCTGGTGATCATCTTGGAGAATGGCAAAATACCAGCTATTCTCTACTCTTGACCCAGCCCAGCTAGAAATTAAATCTTTACTAAACTTAAACAATGTCTCTGCTAATTCTTGACCTTCTCTTATGCTTCCACTCTGCCTTTCTGTTCTTTCTCTTTTATTAATTCTTTCCCCCCTCTCTACTCCTTCCCACAACACTCCTAGTCTCTTTCCCCACTACCCAGCCTCTCTTTCCCTTACACCTACTTTCTGCCTCTCCCTGTCAGAAACCCCTTCCTAGACCTGTCCTCACAGCTCCACTCCCAGTTCATGTCCCATCACCCAGCCCCTCTCCCCCTTACATCTCATTTTGTTTCTTCCATCCTTTCATAACAGCAGTAACACCTATCAATTGACTTACCCCTTCCTACTCATAAGTACATAAGTAATGCCATACTGGGAAAAGACCAAGGGTCCATCGAGCCCAGCATCCTGTCCACGACAGCGGCCAATCCAGGCCAAGGGCACCTGGCAAGCTTCCCAAATGTACAAACATTCTATATGTGTTATTCCTGGAATTTTGGATTTTTCCAAGTCCGTTTAGTAGCGGTTTATGGACTTGTCCTTTAGGAAACCGTCCAACCCCTTTTTAAACTCTGCTAAGCTAACCGCCTTCACCACATTCTCCGGCAATGAATTCCAGAGTTTAATTACACGTTGGGTGAAGAAACATTTTCTCCGATTTGTTTTAAATTTACTACACTGTAGTTTCATCACATGCCCCCCTAGTCCTAGTATTTTTGGAAAGCGTGAACAGACGCTTGACATCCACCTGTTCCACTCCACTCACTATATTATATACCTCTATCATGTCTCCCCTCAGTCGTCTCTTCTCCAAGCTGAAAAGCCCTAGCGTCCTTAGTCTTTCTTCATAGGGAAGTCGTCCCATCCCCGCTATCATTTTAGTCGCCCTTCGCTGCACCTTTTCCAATTCTACTATATCTTTCTTGAGATGCGGCGACCAGAATTGAACACAATACTCAAGATGCGGTCGCACCATGGAGCGATACAACTGCATTATAACATCCTCACACCTTTCCTAGCCACAGCAGCACACTGAGCAGAAGGTTTCAGTGTATTATTGACGACAACACCCAGATCCCTTTCTTGGTCCGTAACTCCTAACGTGGAACCTTGCATGACGTAGCTATAATTCGGGTTCTTTTTTCCCACATGCATCACCTTGCACAGTGCATGCAAATAGATCTCACACATATTCGTTGTGGTAATCCTCAAAATCCAGGCTTGATTTTTGACCTTGAGGACTGAATTTGGGGACCCCTGCTGTATTCCGCATCATTCCAGATACACCCAATGTGGATCACAAATTAGAGGAGAATGGCAGACAAGGTTCTACAAAACACTAGAAAGAAAACTGCACCTTCCCCTTCTTGTGATGGTAAAATCGCAGGCTTAGCAACGTGTTATGTGCTGTTTTAAATAAACACGCACATAATTTTTTTTGTTCAGTTTTGGAATCACATTTATCAGACTGGTTGAAACATGCAGAAGGTTTAACCAAAGCTGTTAAAAACATTGGTTGAAACTGGTAATTAATTTGATGTGTGTATCTTTTTTGTTCTCGTGTAGATTATGCAACATGTTCTGCTCTTGATTTGATTTGCTAAAGCATATATTATAATCTTCAGGGAACAAAACCTGTATCTCATTCAGTTCAGAACATTTTGTACTACAAACATACTCTTGTAGGAACACCATTCATATGAAATGGAGATAAACCTAAAAATGGACAGTTTGAAAATTTCCCCCTAAAGCAACCCAGAAGCAAGAAAAAAATAAAATATTATTAACATGAATACATTTTATGAGGTTGGTTTGAAAGGATGTTGCAGAGCTTACTGCGTTCCATCTGTTGTGCTATTGTATTTTAGAATGTGTGTTATTAGGCAAAGACATATTTCAAAATATTATTTTATACTCTACCTTATGCTGTCTATTAAGATGTTTTAATGTGTATTGTGTTTGTAATGAAAGTAGCATATGATGAGGCTCATTTTCAAAGCACTTAGACTTACAATGTTCCATAGGTTACCAAGGAACTTTGTAAATCTAAGGGTTTCTTTTACAAAGCCGCACTTACTGATTCCTTCGTGGCAAATGAGAGGAAGCCCATTTGCCGCACCAGAAATCATTAGTGTGGCTTTGTAAACCAGGCCCTATATGCTTTGAAAATATGCCTCTGTGCCATGTAATGGGGTCAATCCAAGAAAGGTTACCTAAGGTAAGGCGCCATGAATTCTATAACGGCACTTAGGTGTGTGACTGCCTTTATAAGTCAGACTTTATGTGCCATCATTTAGACGTAAGTGTTTACACCATGTGAACAGCAGGCAAAGAATGCCAGTGCCTAAATGCAGCAGTTGTGTTTGTAAATGACAATATTCTATACAGTTAGCATAGAAGTCCAAGGCATGCCGCTGTCCCACCCATGCTTATCCTATCTGCATGTTTCCTTGCGATTGTGTGTGGTAGAAATTGCATGCTCAACTAAATTTAACACCAATTACTGAGAGTTAGTGCTAATTATGACCTAATTTATGGCAGGGCCGCTGAGAGACTAGGCCGGGCCCGGGGCAAGGCTGCCCTGCCTCCGCCCCCCGCTGCTGCAGTCTGCAGTCTCACCTGCCTCCCTCCATGGCTCCGGGCCCGCTGCATTCAATGCGGCAGTCGCAGATTGCCTTTCTTCTGGCCTTCCCTCCCTGTGTCCTGCCCTTGTCTGATGTAACTTCCTGTTTCCGCAAGGGCGGGACACAAGGAGGGAAGGTCCGAAGGGAGGTGATCTGTGACTGCCACTTCGAATGCAGGGGGCCCGGAGCCGAGGAGGCAGGCAGGTGAGACCGGGAACTGCAACGCCGGCGGCCTGGCGCCGGGCCCCCTTGGAGGCTCGGGACCGGGGAATTTTGTCCCCTCTGCCCCCCCTCTCGGCGGCTCTGATTAATGGAGTCGCTTATGCAGGTAACTGTTAGTATTCTGCAAGCACAAAATCACTTGCACATTTATAGAATGAGAGTTATTCCTATGGGCCTGCTGCAGATAACTCAACCTAAGCTTTAGTAAAAGACCCCCTGAATGAGCTGTGTTGGCATTGCCGTGCAGCTTTGTAAACAGGGAGGTTTGTTGTGGTACTGGGGTTTGCTCATTTATGTTCTGTTTTGTGTTTGAAAATTCAGGGGTCCTTCTACTAAGGTGGGTTGCTTAGTAAAAGGGACCCTCAATAAACACATTGAACTAAAAAAAAAGAATGAGGGGGATAATGGTGTATTTGAATATGTTTACTGCGTAATTATCTATTGCCTATATCCAGCTTATTCTGGAGTAGAGAGGTGTGGTAGCCGTGTTAGTCCTGTTAGACTGTCACTGAAATACTTTGATGTTTCACTTATATATACTGTGATCTACCAACATTTGCTTATTTCCGATCTGACGAAGAAGGGCAACCTTCGAAATCTAATCAAGAAATGTATTAAGTTATGTCCAATAAAAAAGGTATCATCTTATTTTCTTTTCCATGTTTTATTTTGTTTGATTTCTATTGATCAGCTTATTCTTGTATTCCGCTTTTAGAAAGGCACTAAATAAAATATAATTAATAGACGGAACACTGTTAACAATGGTGATCTGAGATAGAATTTAAGGTTGCCTGAGCTAGTCTTGCTAAACCAAAATTATTGCAAAAATAAGCCCTTACGGATTGTGCACTGCCTTCATCACTCGTTTCTTGGAGGAAAAAAAAGCTTATTTGTAACCCGGTCATGTCCCAAACTCCTGTGCAGCCTGAAAGGGGACCAATATTAGGATTCACAGAGCAATAAAGAAAGCAATACAGCATGCAGAGAGTTACCTCATGATCCATGAAGGAACTTGTATATGTTTTTAAATTTAAGGTACATAGCTCTGCTGTATTTCAGCCTAGCACATTTGTGGTCTAATCAGAGTCACATTAAAGACGATATCTAAGCAAATGGCTTACTGCAATACTGGTCTTTTCGGTACTTTCTGGTGGGGGCGGGATGACAACTAAGTTTTTTTTAGTCTGGCAGAAGAGGGTCATCTGAAAGTGTCAGCACTCAGTGGTAATTTAGTTTAGTTCCATGTTTAACTTAGGTAATAAATAGAAATAAAAAAAAATAGAAAAGAAAAGAAGATGACACCTTTTTTATTGGATTAACAATACATTTTTTTGATTAGCTTTCGAAGGCAATAACTTCTGCTTCAGATCAGAAATGTTGACAAATATCAGAATATATAAGTGAAACATAAAAGCATTGTAATGATAGTCTCAGAGGAAGAGAGTGGGTAAGGTGAGAAAGATTGCTGAGTGGGTGCGAGACAAGGAGAGATGGATGGGTGATAAGAGGATGACAAGGCATTTTGTGGTTTATAATGTAATAGAAAACCTAGATCTTTGTGAAGTCCTGTCTGATGGGTGTCAAAATAGTTCATCATTTTGACTTGAAAGGTCTTGTGTTCACGGATTGTCTTGAAATACCATTTCCGACACCGGTATCCCACCCAATCTTCCTCGATGAAGACCAAAGCAAAGAATTCATTCAATCTCTCCGCCACGTCTTTATCTTCCTTGATCGCCCCTTTTACCCCTCGGTCATCCAGCGGCCCAACCGATTCTTTTGCCAGCTTCCTGCTTTTAATATACCGAAAAAAAATTTTGCTATGTTTTTTTTTGCCTCTAATGCTATCTTTTTTTCGTAATCCCTCTTGGCCTTCTTTATCTGCGCCTTGCATTTGCTTTGACACTCCTTATGCTGCTTCTTGTTATTTTAAGACGGTTCCTTCTTCCATTTTCTGAAGGCGTTTCTTTTAGCCCTAATAGCTTCCTTCACCTCACTTTTCAACCACGCCGGCTGTCTTTTGGACTTCCGTCTTTCTTTTCCAATTTGCGGAATATGTATGGCCTGGGCCTCCAGGATGGTATTTTTGAACAGTGTCCATGCCTGTCGTACAGTTTTTACCCTCTCAGTTGCCCCCCTAAGTTTTTTTTTTTACCGTTCTTCTCATTTTATCATAGTCTCCCTTTTTAAAGTTAAACGCTAACGTATTTGACTTCAAGGTTGATATCAAAACTGATCATATTATGATCACTGTTATCAAGCAGCCCCAGTACCAAAACGTCCCTCACCAGATCATGCGCTCCACTAAGGACCAAGTCTAGAATTTTTTCTTCTCTCGTCGGCTCCTGCACCAGTTGCTCCATAAAGCTGTCCTTGATTTCATCAAGGAATTGTATCTCTGTAGCGTGTCCCGATGTTACATTTACCCAGTCTATATTTGGATAATTGAAGTCACCCATTATCACATTGCCCATTTTGTTTGCGTCTCTGATTTCTTTTATCATTTCTGTGTCTACCTGCTCATCCTGGCGAGGCGGACGGTAGTACACTCCTATCACCGTCCTTTTCCCTTTTCTACATGTAATTTCAACCCACAATGATTCAAAGGTGTGATTTGTGTCCTGCTGAATTTGTAATTTATCTGAGTCAAGGCTCTCGTTAATATACAATGCTACCCCTCCACCAGTCCGGTCCACCCTATCACTACGATATACTTTGTACCCCGGTATGACAGTGTCCCACTGGTTATCCTCCTTCCACCAGGTCTCAGTAATGCCTATTATATCCAATTTTTCATTTAGTGCAATATGTTCCAACTCTCCCATCTTATTTCTTAGACTTCTAGCATTTTCATATAGACATTTCAAAGTATGATTGTTGTTCCTATTTGCATGATGCTTAGTACTGGACACTACTGATTTGGCATCTTTTGTCTGATCTTTAGTTGTATTTAAGGGCACCTGGCCTACCATGGTCTGTTGTGCAACCTCACTATCCAGAAACCCTATCTTCCCTGTTTGTGAGGTATCCTTGCAAGATATCTTATCCTGAACCTTGTGCTTTTGAGCGACTGTCGGCCTTCCCCCCCATTTCTAGTTTAAAAGCTGCTCTATCTCCTTTTTAAATGCCGATGCCAGCAGCCTGGTCCCACCCTGGTTAAGGTGGAGCCCATCCTTTCGGAATAGGCTCCCCCTTCCCCAGAATGTTGCCCAGTTCCTAACAAATCTAAAACCCTCCTCCCTGCACCATCGTCTCATCCATGCATTGAGCTCTGCCTGTCTCTTGGGCCTGCGTGTGGAACGGGTTGCATTTCAGAAAATGCTACCCTAGAGGATCTGGATTTGAGCTTTCTAACTAAGAGCCTAAATTTGGCTTCCAGAGCCTCTCTCCCACATTTTCCTATGTCATTGGTACCCACATGTACCAAGACAGCTTCTGTGTCTCTCTTTTTCTAACTTGTATTTTAATGAATCTTCTAATCTTACTGCATTGTTTTTTTTTTCCTTCACTCATACTTTACTATTGATATTGGCATTTTCTCTGATCTGTTTCATAGTAACATAGTAGATGACGGCAGAAAAAAGACCTGCACGGTCCATCCAGTCTGCCCAAGAAGATAAATTCCTATGTGCTACTTTTTTATTTGTACTGTCCTCTTCAGGGCACAGACCGCACAAGTCTGGCCAGCCCTATCCCTGCCTCCCAACCACCAACCCCGCCCCCCACCACCAGCTCCGGCACAGACCGTACAAGTCTGCCCAGCACTATCCCCACCTCCCAACCACCAGTCCCGCCTCCCACCACCAGCCCCGGCACAGACCGTATAAGTCTGCCCAGCACTGTCCCTGCCTCCCACCACCGGCTGTGGCACAGACCGTATAAGTCTGCCCAGCACTAGTCCCGCCTCCCAACCACCAGCTCTGCCACCCATTCTAGGCTAAGCTCCTGAGGGATCCCTTCCTTCTGCACAGGATTCCTTTATGTTTATCCCACGCATGTTTGAATTCTGCTACCGTTTTCATCTCCACCACCTCCCGCGGGAGGGCATTCCAAGCATCCACCACCCTCTCCGTGAAAAAATACTTCCTGACATTCTTCTTAAAACAAATTTTAGATTTGTTTCTGTATTGTACACTGCTTTGTTCTTGTTTTTAAGGAAGACTGGTATATCAAACAGAACTAATCATAAACCATAATTTAGAAAGTGATCTTGGGAAGAGATCTATGCCATGAGAAAACCACACTGAAAGAGAGACAATAAACTCTGTAAAATGACTCATGCCATGTGCACCTTTAATATTCTTTTCTAGAATCTGGAATGAGTCCTACACTGTCTTTTGGCTCTCATACCAGAAACTTACTGGCACTAAGGCCAGAAAGTTCATCCAAAGATTTTGCTTTTTCAGTAGTTATGAAAATGCCAGAGGATTATGCAATCTGATGCTATCTTGGTATGAGATAATTGCAGGCTGCCAGCCCTGGATTTAAATGCATTGCCAGTGGGATTATGTACATTTGCTCATCTGGTATGTGCAAGAGAAGTCAAGCATGAAGCTACAGACTATCCTTAACAACCTGATCTGGGAGTGGAGAGGTAAGGTCTCCCTGCAAAAGCAATTGTATGTTTTAAAATGCTTACTTTATCTTTATGATTGTGCATGTTTCTTCAATTAAACAAAAAAAAAAAAAACACTTTTCAGCCAAAACGTCCTTTCCTTGCCAGCTTTAAAAAAAGTGCATGAAAGGAGAGAAATACATGTCTAACCACCGACTAGTGGGTTCATTTTGTGAACTTCTGGGTAAACTTCCCATCTCGTTTGCTAGTACATTTCCTTTTTCCTCGTCTTTATATATTTCTTGTACAAGTGCACTGGCATTACCTCAGAAGTGCATCGACCAAGGTGTACAGAAATATCGAGGCACAGAAAAACAAGTGCAGTGTTTTCCCAGACAGTCTCCATCTTTGAGCAAAGACTATTGGTACTTTTGGGGAAATGGCAAGTCTTACCATAAGGTGAGAATTCAGATGTCAGTTAAACCCAATAGAGGTGGATGGTAATACATCTTTTGCTGAGGACAGATGTGATTTAAGTTGCTACTCAGGAGGAAGGCAGCAGGCTGAATGTTGGGATAATGAATGAATTTAATTTATATCAGTAAGGAAATATTTGCACTGATAAAGCTGAGACTGTGAAAGGAATATCTGCCTGATGTATTTAACTGCATCAAGAATGATAGTGCCAGGATTCAAGTAATAAATAGAAATAAAACAAAACAAAAAAGATGATACCTTTTTTATTGAACTGTCATCTTATTTTTGTGTGTGTGTGTGTTTCTTCATTTCTGTTTATTACCTTTAAAGTAGATTAACATGACAACTACCCTACTTTAGCCAGGATTAAAATAGTAACCAGAGGCCATCCAAGATGATGTGGCCAGGGAAGACCGGAGTGTCCAACATTTATGAGCAGAACTTACAGAATAAAGTGCTGCATTTATTCCTGCTATTTGGCATAATGTTTGTGTGCCTACATGCAGATTCTAATGCAGAGATTTTCAGCACCATCCTTGAGACACACGTAGCCAGTCAGGTTTTTAGGATAGCTCCAAAGAATATACATCAGCTAGATTAGTGTCCACTGCTTTCATTATATGTAAATCTAGCTCATGCATAATCATTGTGAATATCTTGAAAACCTGACTGGCTACGTGTGTCTCTAATGGAATCTGGGTGTCTAGATGCCATCGTCGAATATTTGCTCAGCATCTTGGTGCCTTTTATAGAATTTGCCCTGTAAGTTTGTACCCGAGGCAATAAAAGGTTAAGTAACTTGCCCAAGATCACCAGGAGCAGCACTGAGATTTGAACTCTGCTTCTCAGCTCACTAGGCTACCCTCTACTCTGAGTTTGGGCAACGTTTTTCACCCCCTTCTCTCTCAAAACCAGTGGTAACTGGCTCCAATGTTCTGGACCCATCACTCTGAAAATCTGCTTCCTCCATTTTAAATATTTAACCACATCAAATCCTGGAACTGACAACAACTTACCTGATTCAGACCTCTTCTGCTGCCATTGGCTTCTACCTCCACCTAGGCTGTCTGACTCCTGCAGCTCCTACACCTTGAGCACGTGCACTTGTTCAAGGCCTGCCACGCCACCACCTCCTTCAACACAGACTTGTTTTCAGAGGGGGCAGGATGCAGCAAGCCTTGATCATGGGCATATGCTGAAGGCCCACTGCTGCACTGACAGGGGCTTTTAAAGTGCTGCACTGCTGCTGCTGCCGCCTTCCCAGGCAGGCATTTGGTATAGAAACAGAGAAAATGGCAGCAGATAAAGGCCATATAGCCTTTCCAGTCTGCCCATCCATATCATTCCTTATCCCATGCTTTCTTGAAGCCAGATACAGTCCTCGGTGCCACTGCCTCCACCAGGAGGTCATTCCACACATCCTCCTCCCTTTCTGTAAAGTATTTCCTTATTACTTTTGAAGCTATCCGTCTTCAACTTCATTTTATTCCCCCTTGTTCCAGAGCTTCCTTTCAGTTGAAAGAGACCTGCCGCCTGTGCTTTTATGCCGTGGAGATATTTAAATGTCTTAATCATATTTCCTCTCTCTTACAGATGAGACAGGTGGGATACAAATGCAACAAATAAAAATAAATAAATAAATATGCTTGATGTTGAAGGCCACTGACCATTTTAGTAGCTGCATTCTAGACCATCCTGGTTATATGCTTTTGAAGGTGTGCTCTCCAGAACTGCACACAGTAGTCTAAATGGGGCTTCACAAGAGACTTATACAAAGGCACTATCACCTCCTTTTTCCTACTGGTCATTCCTCTTCCTAAGCACCCTTCTGACTTTGTCCATCGCCCTTTCTACCTGTTTGGCCACCTTAACATCGTCAGAAATGATCACCCCCCAAGACTCACTCTTCTTTTCAGCACACAACTACTACTGCTGCCTTGGGTTTCTGTAGCCGGAGTGCATGACCCTGCATCTTAGTTGCTAATTTCTGGACCATTCTACCAGCTTAGCTAGATCCCTCCTCATGCTATCCACACCATCAGGGGTGTCTACCCTATTAGAGAGTTTTGAATCATCCGCAAAGATGTCAACAGCCCTTCTGCAATATCCCTGTGAATAAACGGTGTGTTTTAAGCATGTGAAATGTATTGGATATTTCCCTGTATTTTCTTCTGAAGTGTATTTCTCCTGTTTGGCCAGCATGATTATGCTTAAAGCTGTTACAGAGAACTGACTTCTTTTTCTTTATCTGGCACACAGTGTCTGTAGTGATGTAACCAGTTTTTATTTGAAACTTGACTGTTCTGGGCTCTAATTGGCCTGGAGTTTTGATGCTTCAGTCTTAGCCAGGAAGAGAGAGAGAGAGAGCTCTCTGCTGAGGATCAGTGAATTATGTGTCCTGATCTTCCCTGGTACTGTTTAGACAGTATATAGATGTTTATTTAGTGGTATAATTAATCCATATTTCAGTTACCTGTCATTGTTTGCCAATTGCACATTTTTGTCCTCTGTTCCAGGTTCTGAGAATAAACACAATTGTTTGTTCGTTCTGCCTGTCTGGGCTGATTAAGAATCCTGGTGGTTTGTGTGTTGGGTCTGTGAGTGCTTTCTGAGAACCGTGGAACCACTGGGAGTGTGGCCTCCAGTAACCTAGAAATCACTGGGGATAATTTGAGCACGGGAGACTCACCCAGAGGTGGTTGTAACCCAGTTGGTGGGAGGAGGGTGCAAGTGTAGAGCACAAACGGCAGGTGCCTCTTCTTAAGGGGGAAATTGTTGAATTTAATGTTCATGAAGATGTGATTGGACACTGGAGCAGATGATTTGGTCTGGAAGTTGTAAACCAGTCACAAAGGAGTGCTGAAAATATAGAAAGACAACCTCCCTGTGCTATAATTTCAGATAGTTCTCTCCAACATATTAACTGTCATTGCTTAATGTCAACAGACCCATTCCTCCCAGCCTACCCCCTCCCCTTCTCAAGGAGAGTTCAGCATCAGTTGAGAAAAGAAGGCAGTACATAATCCCTGTGCTTGTGGAACTGCAGATAGGTAGTAGTAGTAATAATAATAATAAGCATTGAGTGCTTCGGTAGGTGAACTTCTTACAGAAACAGCATTTTTCCTATATTGCCCCAGCAATGCCAGCAATAAATTCTATGCAGAGTTCAGGCTGTAGGATTTCCAGCAGCTTTTGTGCACAGAGACTGCGGAAGTGCTGTACATGGCTATTAAAGAGAAAGGAAGGCTACATTTTGCAATACTCAAATGAGAACTGAATCACTGCCCTGAGTTGAGTGAGTCTGCACGTTTTCTGTCACATGATGCTGCTGTGCAGCTTGGGTCAGGAAAATTACTGGAAACATTATGCATTGCATTACAATGTTGTGAAACCAGGCTGTCTTTATTATGCAATGATTTCAAACCTGTCAGCTGGCTGGGTTTTCCAGCTTGCCACAAGTATATATATGTATAAGGTATTTGCAGACAGTGGAGTGTACATTTTAAGGGGTTTCAACATTAGCTTCAGAACTTAGTAGAAGAACAGTGCTGGGCAGACTTCTACGGTCTGTGCCCTGAGAATGGCAAGGACAAATCAAACTCGGATATAAAGTATCACATACTTTAAAATGAGTTTATCTTGTTGGGCAGACTGGATGGACTGTTCAGGTGTTTATCTGCCGTCATTTACTATGTTACTACGTATATAATACCTGAAAATGGGTTTATTTACACCAACAGTGATTACAAATTTATGTGCTATAGTTTCATCCTCAAAGTTTATCACTACTCAAAAACTGACGCTCCCCCTCTCTCCCAAGAAAAAAATAATGTGAGCATTCAACAACCTGGTAGTTCTCAGAAATTTGCCTTTAGGACACGTCAGCTCATAAATAATTGTTCCACCATTGTTCTAAATTAGGGGTTTTAAAAAAATCAGTTTTTAAGGATTTCAAACTGGTCTTAATTTTCATGGTTACCATACAATTTTTATTTATTATTTTATTTATTTATTTATTAGGATTTATTTACTGCCTTTTTGAAGGAATTCACTCAAGGCGGTGTACAATAAGAATAAATCAAATATGAGCAACAGACAATTAAAGCAGTAAAAATATTCAAATAGCAATACAAAGTATGGCATAGTATACTACTTACAATGTCAACACAATAAGTAATAGAACATTTTAATTGACAGTGAAGGGTATATGCAAGGATGGAACATATAGATGGGTAAAAGAGTAAGAGGAGTTAGAAAATAAGGGGGCCGTTTTACCAAGCTGCGTGAAAAATGTACGAGGGCCCTTTTTACCACAGTGGGTAAAAAAGCCCCCAGCACATGCAAGGCCTATCTTAGCAAGTGTGGGGCCCTGTGCAGACCAATTTGATGGGGCCCCATCCTAGCTCTGCCCCACCCTAGCTCCACCCCCACTGAGCTCCCTCCGAGCTCCAGGGCCCCCTCCCTCTGAGCTCCAGGGCCCCCTCCCTCTGAGCTCCAGGGCCGGCCACCCCTCCCTCTGAGCTCCAGGGGCGCCGCCCCTCCTTCTGAGCTTCCTCCGAGCTCCAGGACCATCCCCCTCCCTCCCTCTGAGCTCCAAGGGCCCCCCTCCCTCCCAGCTCCAAGGCTCCCCTCCCTCCCTCCCAGCCTCCCGCCCTCCCTCAGAATTTTAAAAATCATCTTACCTCGTCGGGTTATAGCGGCAGGCAGCAGCAGTGAAAAGCATGCAAGCTCGGAGCTTCAGGAGCCTTCCTTTCTCTCTCAGCTCTGGTCCCGACTCCCGCCCTCATTTCCTGTTTCCGCAAGGGCAAGAGGGCAGGACCAGAGCTGAGAGAGGGAAGGGAAGGCTCCTGAAGCGCCGAGCAGCTCGCACGCTTTTCACTGCTGCCGCCTGCTGCTGTAATCCCGACGAGGTAACTTAGATGACTTTTAAAATTCAGAGGGAGGGGGACTGGAACTCGGGCAGTTGGGGCGAAGTTCAGGCGCGCCGCGCAGGGCCCCCTTCAACGCGAAGCCCTATGCGGTCGCCTCGCCCTAAGACTGGCCCTGAGCACATGTGGCCATGTGGTAAGAGAACTCTTACCGTATGGCCATGCAACAGGGAGCCCTTACCACCACCCACTCAGTGCTTGCAAATATGCTGAATGATTATTATTATTAGCATTTGTATAGCGCTACCAGACGCACGCAGCGCTGAACACCTGACACAGAGAGACAGTCCCTGCTCAATAGAGCTTACAATCTAAAAATACAGACAGACAAGACAATAAGGGCGAGGGAAGTACTGGGTGAGAAGGAACAAGGGGAGGCAAATGAGTAATGGCTAGGAGCCAAAAGCAGCAATGAAAAGGTGCTACAGATCTACAGATCTGACAACCAATTAGAACTGCTGGGAGAGGGAATTCAACCTAAGCGAACCACAAAATGTCGAGACTCTTTGGGCTGAGCACATATGGGTAATTCTATAAAGTAAATTATACATGTAAACATTTAGTATACAGTGGAACGCTGATTAACCGTATGTCCAATTATCCAGACAGGCACACAGAGGTGTAACTACGGATGGGCCAGGGTGGAACAGGTTCACCCTGCAGGAGCACATCACCCACCTGTCTCCCTTTCCTCCACCCACTCTCTAAATCTTGCACATTGTACTATCCCAGTGATTCATCCTCGTAGCCTGAGCAGGCCCCTCAGGAAATGGTGTCCAATCCAGGGGCGTAGCTACGGGTGGGCCTGGATGGGCCCAGGCCCACCCAGTTTCGCCTCAGGCCCGCCCAGAAGCAGATCCAGTTGCCGTGACCGTCTCCCACCCCTGCCGCAGCGCTTCATTTAATGTTGTCGGCGCTGCTGTTAGTTTCCCACCCCCGCGGCGGCGCTTTACACTTTACCTGACGGCAACACTACAGATGCAGCGCTAACGTCCGACGTCCTGCTCCGGGCCTTCCACGCTGATGTAACTTCCTGTTACGGAGGCGGGACGCGGAAGGCCCCGGAGCAGGACGTCGGACGTCAGCGCTGCATCTGTAGCGTTGCCGTCAGGTAAAGTGTAAAGCGCCGCCGCGGGGGTGGGAAACTGTAACAGCAGCGCCGACAACAACATTAAATGAAGCGCTGCGGCAGGGGTGGGAGAGGGTGAGGAAGTCAGTGGGGTGCTGCGTGCTGGCCCAGTAAGGGGAGGCAGGGAGGGGAGGGAACAGAAGGGTGCTGGACTTGCAAGGGGCAGAGGGTTGGAGGGAAGGGAGAGAGATTTTGGGATTTGCAGAAGGGAGGTTGGAGGGAAGGGAGAGGTTTTGGGATTTGCAGAAGGGAGGTTGGAAGGAAGGGGAGAGGTTTTGGAATTTGCAGAAGGGAGGTTGGAGGGAAGGGAAGAGGTTTTGGATTTGCAGAGGGGAGGTTGGAAGGAAGGAGAGAGGTTTTGGGATTTGCAGAGGGGAGGTTGGAAGGAAGGGAAGAGGTTTTGGGATTTGCAGAGGGGAGTTGGAGGGAAGGGAGAGGTTTTGGATATATAGGGGGGGTGGAAGGAAGGGGAGAGGTGCTGGATATGCAGGGGGGGTGGAGGGAAAGGGGAGAAGTGCTGGATATGCAGAGGGTTGAAGTGAAGGGGAGAGGTGCTGGACATGTATGGGAGTTGGATGAAAGGGAATGAGGTGCTGAACATGTAGGGGGGCTGGATGAAAGGGAGAGATGCTGGACGTATGTGTGTGTGGGGGGGGGGGGGCTGAAGGAGAGGTGCTGGATATGCAGATGATGATATGCAGAGGGAAGGGAGAGAGATGCAGGGAGAAAGAGCCAGATGCATAAGGGGAAGGAAAGAGAGGAAGAGAAGCTGGTTGGGGGTGGGATCAGAGAGGAGAGGGACACATTGGTGTGGAGGAGGGAGAAAGGGGACCTAGGGAAGTATACAGATACAGAAGGGAGATGATGGGCATTAGGTGGGAGCATGGGGACAGGGACACAAATGTGAGATGCTGTATGGGGATGGCACATGGGCACAGAGGGGTAATGCCTGACCAAGGGGGGGGGGTATAGAATAGAGATAAAATGCTGGACACTGGAGAGGGGGGTATATGGACACGGGGGGGGGGGGGGAGATACCAGACAAGGGAGAGAATAGGAATGCAGAAGGGATATGCTGGGCATGGGGTGCATAGGTGCACAGAGGAATGATGATGGATGAGGGGATATGAACACAGGGGAGATACTGAACAAGGAAATATAGGAAAACAGAGATGGGAGATGGATGATGGATATGTAGAAAGAAGAAATGTCAAATAGGAGACCCTGGCAAGTGAGTTAAGAGAAGACAGAGGGAAGCAGAAACCAGAGACTGGGACCAATATGATTTGAGAAAAAATGACCAGACAACAAAAAGGTATAAAAAATATTTTTTCAATGTTGTGAATATAATATGTTGGATTTGGAA
Source organism: Microcaecilia unicolor (assembly GCF_901765095.1). Lineage (NCBI taxonomy): Eukaryota > Metazoa > Chordata > Amphibia > Gymnophiona > Siphonopidae > Microcaecilia > Microcaecilia unicolor. The sequence goes on from NC_044043.1 coordinate 25,985,861, forward strand.
TGTACATCTTGCCAAAGTTGATGGTAAACATGGCTGGGGTCCAGGACAGAAATCTAGGAAAGGACCCCAAAGTCCATTACCAGGCTGCTCCTTCAGCTCCCAGCATACAGGCTTTCTCTGGCCAAGGAACCAAGCACAATTGCCCTAGTTCCATCCCCTAACACCATCCCTGGCATGTGCCATCTTTATATTTTGCACAGGAGCAAGTGCCTTTCTTTCTTGTTTCTCTGGTGTTGTACTACATGCAAGGTCTAGTTTCTTGGGGTTTCCATTTAATTTATATTTCTAGAGTTTGTGGTCACTTATTCTGTATTTGGCATTTGTGTCTTGTGTGTGTGACTGAGGTATTCTGTTAGCATGAAGTTTCCATGTAGCATTCTGTAGTAATTTGGCTTGTTCAGCTTTCCTGATAAATGTATTTGTATTTTAGGGCCCTACTATAATATTTAAGGCACTTCTTTTTCATAGGTAGGATCTTTGTTTTTGGAAGTTAGTGTTGGCATGGTAGATTTGCTCTAGGTTCTGAGTGACTTTTGTTTTATAGATTTTTTTAAAGTTATTTTATAATATGTCTGTAATTGAGATTACACTAGAAAACAAAATTTCTTTATATGATGAGTTTTATGGAGAATTGTCCTTGCTGTGCTCTATATCCATTGTTGGTGGACGGCCAGGAGGTTCTCTGGATGCAGAATGTGTTTGGCTTCAATACCATATATGTGTTGGAGGACCATGGCTCAGTGGGGCTGAATAGTGCAGTCTATTGTACTTCCCTTAGCTCTCAATTGGCCTGCAGCCACTGAAGCCTGCACTGCAACCCTCATTGAAGTTATGGGGAGTGGGGTAGGGACAGAGCATGGGTGCATCAGGTTTGCTGTTTTTTTCTTTTTCAAAAAAGTTGGCAACTCTAGTGCCCACCCATCCAACCTGTTGGCCCACCCAAAAATTGCCTTCTGGCTACGCCACTGGTCCAATCATCTAGATGTATGATTATCCAGACAACCCCCTTGCCGAGGTTAGTCCTGATAATCGGTGCCCTACTTTATATGCATTGTGTGCTGTTCTGTAAATACGTGCATATTCACAATTGTGTATATTTGAAAGCTGAGTGTGTAGTTACACATGTAATTTACAGTTATTCTATAGGTTACATTCATATCGCCCAAAACTAGGCATACACATTTATGCCAGCTCTGGCGTGTATATATCTAGTTACACTAGTATTCTGTCAAGGAAAGTAGGCACCCAGTTATAGAATTAGCCCCGCAGAGTATCGTTGCTGACATCTATTGGCAATATGCAAGTTCTCATTTGGGGAGCTGCTGACTCGCCTGGAGTAGAAAGTAACTGTGGGAGTAATTCTATAAAGGTCTCCAAATTTGGGTGCCAAAATATTGATTGCTGAGCATGAATTCTATAACGGAACCTGGGCACCCAGGTTCCACTGTAGAATATAACGTAAGTTGGCATTTGTGTGCTATCACATCATGTAAAAAGGCAGGCATCAATGTGAGCACATAAATGTTGTTGTGTTTTCTATAAGTTACACATAAGCTTGGGACCCACCCATGCGCCTTCCCCTACGAACACCCCCTTGCAGTTATAAACTTCTATAAACTTTCATGCCCAACAATATGCTAACTGGTGTTAACAATCAATAACGTGCATGCCATCAAGACTGGATTACTGTAATGCATTCTACACTGGTCTGACTACAAAGGGTCTGTACCAACTCCAATTGATTCAGAATGCTGCATCACCATTTTTGCAAAATCTTCACTGGTTACTTGTATAATACAGGGCTAAATTTAAAACTATGTCTGATCTTCAAGGCCCTTAAAGCAAGTGGCCCTGAGTACTTGACGAACAGGATCACCCTCTACACCAGTGGCGTAGCTACGTGGGACCACAGGAGCCTGGGCCCCCGTAGATTTGGCCCTGGACCCCCCTCCCGACGACCCTCTTGACCCCCTCCTGCCGCCAACCCTCCCCCCCTCCCTGCCATCGCCGTGGGCTACCTTTGCTGGCGGGGGACCCCAACCCCCGCCAGCCGAGGTCCTCTTCTTCCGATGCAAGGCTTCGTTCTGTTTCTGAGTCTGACGTCCTGCATATTGTATGTGCAGGATGTCGGACTCACAGAAACAGAACGAAGCCTTGCAGATCAGCCAGGGGCCGCGTTGCTAAATGATCTGCAAGGCTTCATTCTGTTTCCGTGACTCCGACGTCCTGCACATACAACGTGCAGGACGTCAGACTCAGAAACAGAACGAAGCCTTGTGCCGGAAGAAGAGGACCTTGGCTGGCTGGGATTGGGGTCCCCCACCAGCAAAGGTAGGCGGTGGCGGGAGGGGGAGTCAAGAGGGTCATCGGCAGGGGGGGGGTCGGCAATGGCGGTCAGCGGTGCTGGGGGGGGGGCTAAAATGTGCCCCCTCACCTCGGGCTCTGGACCACACTCCCGCTGAAGTCTGGCTACACCCCTGCTCTACACACCTTCAAGGACACTAATGTCCTCTCAAGGACTATCACTAACCTCACCCTCTCCAAAATACATTGCACGATGTGATACCCGCAAGTGAGCCTTCTCCGGAGTAGCCCCCACACTCTGGAATGCACTGTCTGAAAGGCTCCACTTAACATAAGACTATCTCTACTTCAAGAAGCAGGTGAAAGGTTGGCTCTTCAACCAGGCCTTTATTGGAAGAAATAACTAACTTGTTAATCACACACACACACACACACAAGGAGTGACACGGGCTGCACATACTGCAGCAGGACATGTTTATCCACTTCTACCCTAGCTGAGATAATATTTAACCATCTCTCTGACCTCATGTGCACCTTTCTTTAAATTAGTCACCTTATTCTCTTACTCTCTTACCTATCTATATGTTCCATCTTTGCTTATACCCTACACTGTCATGACGTTGTAAGTAGTATACTATGACATACTATGAGGCATATTTTCAAAGCACTTTGGGAGGCTAAGTTCCATAGGTTTCTATGGAACTTTGGGAGGCTAAGTGCTTTGAAAATGAGCCTCTTTGTATGTTATTTTAATATTTTTACTGCTGTAATTGTTTAGTGCTTATGTTTGACTTATTCTAGCTGTGCACCGCTTTGAGTGAATTCCTTCAAAACGGTGGTAAATAAATCCTAGTAAATAACATAAATAATAGGATACAATTGGCACTAATTGGCAGCAATTAGCAGTTATTTCTTTATGCATTCTTGTATCCCACTGTTTTCCAAGAACAAGTTTCGGTTCAAAGTGGCTTACAATTTGCAGTTATATGAAGTTACAGTAGTGATTGTAATTAGAAAGTAGTGTATTTAGGCATAGAATTTTGTTAAAAGGTAGGTCTTCAGGTCTTTTCTGAACTGAAGATTGTTGGTAATGCATCTAAATCCAGTCGAGTAGATTGTTTGTAGATTATGTTTCTGCAGTTGGGTAAGTGGAAAAGTAGGCATCCTCTGGTTTCTGGGCTCGCATTTCTTGGAGATAATTCTATCAGATCTAGCATATTTTCAGGAGACATTCCAAATGGTGTTTTGTAGATGACAGTACTGATTTTAAAGAATAGTCTTGCCTTGATTGGTAGCCAGGATAATATTTTAAGCAGTGGGATTGGCCACTGTTGGAAACAGGATGCTGGGGGCTTGATGGACCTTTGGTCTTTCCCAGTATGGCAATATTTATGTACTTATTGCTCTCTCGTATTTCAACTTTTTAAGTATCGGTCTTATGTGTTCAACTGCCCTTACATGGTATTCTGTAACATGCGCACGTAAATTCTGTCATGTGTATGGGTAGGGACGTGCCTAGCAGTTACCCAAACTGACATGACATGGCATAAGTGCTCATGACTAAAGTTACAATTCGTAGGACCATTTACGAGTTTTTCGTGTGGGGACTATATATCACATATGTTCAAATCCCTCCATCCCAGACACTATATGAAACTAGTACATGCACACTTAATAATGAAGCTCACTTCTTAGAGGTTACATATCACATTATCAACACTTTTCTTAATATGATACCAGCAGCGGCATAATCGAAAGAGAAGGACGCCCATCTTCCGACACAAATCGGGAGATGGGCGTCCTCTCAGGGTCACCCAAATCGGCATAATCGAAAACAAATTTTGGGCGTCCTCAACTGCTTTCTGTTGCGAGGATGTATTATCGAAAAAGATGGCCAGCCATCTTTTGTTTCGATAATATGGTCGGGGCCGGCCAAATGTCAGAGATGGCCGGGTTTGAGTTTTTCACCCATAATGGAAACCGAAGCCAGCCATCTCAAACCCAGCCAAATCCAAGGCATTTGGTTGTGGGAGGGGCCAGCATTTGTAGTGCACTGGTCCCCCTGACATGCCAGGACACCAACTGGGCACCCGAGGGGGCACTGCAGTGGACTTCACAATTTGCTCCCAAGTGCATACCTCCCTTACCTTGGGTGCTGAGCCCCCCAAATCCCCCCTAAAGCCCACTCCCCACAGGTATACACCACTACCATAGCCCTTACAGGTGAAGGGGGGCACCTACATGTGGGTACAGTGGGTTTTGGGGGGGGGGGTTTGGAGGGCTCCCATTTACCACCACAAGTGTAACAGGTAGGGGGGGATGGGCCTGGGTCCACCTGCCTGAAGTGCACTACACCCACTACAAACTGCTCCAGGGACCTGCATACTGCTGTGATGGAGCTGAGTATGACATTTGAGGCTGGCAAAAAATGTTTTTAAAAGTTTTTTTTTTGTGTGTGTGTGGGAGGGGGTTGGTGACCACTGGGGGAGTAAGGGGAGGTCATCCCCTATTCCCTCCGGTGGTCCTTTGGTCAGTTGGGGCACTTTTTTAAGACTGGGTCCTAAAAATAAATTGACTAAGTGAAGCTGGCGAAGTGCTCGTCAGAGCTGGCCTTCTTTGTTCCATTATCAGCCAAAGCCGGCCATCTCGAAACCATGCCTCCGTCCCGCCTTCCGTACCTCGCGGAAACGCCCCCTTTAACTTTGGCCGGTTCTGCGACGGAATGCAGTTGGAGCCGGCCAAAATCGTCTTTCGATTATACCAATTTGGCCGGGTTTAGGAGATGGCCGGCCATCTCCCGATTTGTTTCGGAAGATGGCCGGCCTTCTCCTTCAAAAATAAGCAGGATAGTAACATAGTAGATGATGGCAGAGAAAGACCTGTATGGTCCATCCATTCTGCCCAACAAGATAAACTCATATGTGCTACTTTATGTGTATACCTGACCTTGATTTGTGTCTGTCATTTTCAGGGCACAGACCATAGAAATCTGCCCACCACTAGCCCCGCCTCCCACCACCGGCTCTGCCACCCAATCTCCGCTAAGCTTCTGAGGCTCCCTTCCTTCTGAACAGGATTCCTTTATGTTTATCCCACGCATTTTTGAATTCCGTTACCATTTTCATCTCCACCACCTCCCGCGGGAGGGCATTCCATGCATCCACCACTCTCTCCGTGAAAAAATACTTCCTGACATTTTTCTTGAGTCTGCCCCCCTTCAATCTCATTTCATGTCTTCTAGTTCTACCGCCTTCCCATCTATTGAAAAGGTTCGTTTGCGGATTAATACCTTTCAAATATTTGAACGTCTGTATCATATCACCTCTGTTTCTCCTTTCCTCCAGGGTATACATGTTCAGGTCAGCAAGTCATACATCTTGTAACGCAAATCCCATACCATTCTTGTAGCTTTTCTTTGCACCGCTTCAATTCTTTTTACATCCTTAGCAAGGTACGACCTCCAAAACTGAACACAATACTCCAGGTGGGGCCTCACGAACGACTTATACAGGGGCATCAACACAGCGACTAAGGACTCACGGCGGGCGACTGGAATCTCAACTGAGGCACGGGAGGCTGTGGACTTACAGGCCTGGCAGCAGGCTTCACTGGACCCAAGCAAAGGTGAAAGCTGTAGGCAGAGCTATTACTCCTTAGAACTACCAAGCTAGAAAGCAGGCTTCACAGGAACACAGCATTAGGTGAAAGCTGTAGGCAAAATACAGCTCTATAAGAATACTCCTTCCCTTCACACATGGAATTTCTATCCATAAATGATTCCACGCTGCTATCTGTGTCATGTGGAATGCTTATTTTATTTGACTCAATTCCCTCTTTAACATATAGCGCAACCCCCCCCCCCCTCTCCAATTTGATCCGCTCTATCATTGCGATACAATTTGTACCCTGTAAACACAGTGTCCCATTGATTGTCCTCTTTCTACCAAGTCTCTGAGATGCCTATTATAGCTACCTCATCATTTAGTGCTATATATTCTAACTCTCCCATCTTATTTTTTAGGCTTCTAGCATTTGTATACAGGCACTTCAAATTTGTTTTTTTGCCTTGGATCTACAAGCTGCTTAGAAGTTGAAAGGGATAAAGTGCATCCTTTATCATGCTCTCTCATTAAGCACACCTGGCTTACTTTCAGCATTGTTGAAACCTCTCTACTAGGATTCCCTAAATGTCCTGTTACAATAGTATCCTTTAAGGATACTCCACACCGAACCACGCGCCCCTGTGTGATTGTTGGCCTTTCTCCCCATTCTAGTTGAAAAGCTACTCTATCTCCTTTTTAAAAGTTAGTGCCAGCAGCCTGGTTCCGTTCCAATTAAGGTGGAGCCCATCCTTTCGGAACAGTCTCCCCCTTTCCCAAACATAACAAAATAACAAAGGAGAGACATGCTCTTATCTACCAGCTCCACATAATAAGTACATAAGTAATTTCATACTGGGAAAAGACCAAGGGTCCATCGAGCCCAGCATCCTGTCCACGACAGTGGCCAATCCAGGCCAAGGGCCTCTTTTACAAAGCCGCACAGACAATTCTCGGCGCTCCAAATGAGAGGAAATCCATTGAATTCCTATGGGCTTCCTCTCATTTGCTGTGTGGAAATCGCTAGTGCAGCTTTGTAAAAGAAGCCCCAAATTACTGCATTTGGAGAACTTGAAGCCTTTTTAAGTTGGATTGAGAGGAGCCACAACAGACTATATTGCCATGATCCAATTTGGAAACTAATATTGGGATTTATGTCAAAATATCTCCTGACTATTCTTAATTGCCTTAAGGCCAGAAAACCTGAATGCATTACTGCAGAAACCTAAGAAGTAAATGATAATTGATAATCCTTTACCCCAAGATAATAACATTATTGTACTAGGTGAATTTGCTTCTGTAAAAGATTCAGTGGTCCCAGGGTACGAAGCATGCCAATGGTCTTATCTGGATTCAATATTAAATGATGAAGCCAAACAGCAACTGAAGACAGACATTGTTGTAGAGGCGATAGAAGATAGGTCAGAGAGTTAACACACACGTACCATGTTATATGCAGTGCTCCCATGCTATCAGGCCCTGAATTTAATTTGGAATGGCAGCACACCCACCTCCCCACCCGCATCCCTTCCTCTGACATTAGAACACTGACCTGATCCTCCCCTGACATCGGAACACCCCCCCACATTAGGATTGTCACCCGATCCCCCCAACATAAAGTGGCATTAATGATCCCTAGCAGCAGTGTCTTGGTACTACTACTAGGGGGTCATTGGTGCAATTTTGGATGATGGCACTGACCCAAGCAGCATCGGAGAATGACTGCTGCTTCCTGGGACTCTCTGAACTACCAATAAAGCTCTTGGGTAAGTCCGGGGGGGGGGGGGGGGGGTATTTTAATGTCAGGGGCGGGGCTTGAGGTAGAATGTAGGATCAGGAAGGGGTCTTCATGTTGGGTGAGATAGGGAAGGAGATCTTGATGTCTGGGGTGGCATCAGAAACAGGGTTTCAGTGAGTGTTCTGATGACATGGGGGGATTGGGTAAGACTGCTGATGTCAGGGGGAGGGAGTGCTCGGGTGACTGTTCTGATATCTGGATGGGGAGATTGGAAGTGCTAGGAACTGCAGCTGTGCTAAAGACTGCTGATAGATCAGCTAAATTTACTACCTCCTCTTGAGGTGGTGATCATTTTAGGTTCGCTATCAGCAGTCATGACAGCTAACATGGCACCAACCTGTGCATTAGATGTCACAACCGGCCACACCTCCGCCTGCCCTATCACTCTCAGATTCCGCCCATGTCACACTCAGATATTGCCCACTCCCGGGGGAGGTATCTAACCAGGATTTTTAATACAAAATCTCTCTTTTTAATGCAGTAGACAGTAGCGCAGGTCTGCACTACTGTCTACTATGCTAAAAATCCCACTTAACACAGCTTAGTAAAAGAGCCCCATAGATACAGATACACAAGAACAAACAAACAAACACACACACAGGTGGTATAGCAAATTCTGAATAAATGATAAAACAATGCAGAGGGGTAGGAAAGAATTCCATGCTTGCTCAACTTGTTTAGTAGAGGAGTGTGGTAGCCGTGTTAGTCCACTCTTAAGGTTATCAATAGAAATCAAACAAAATAAAACATGGAAAAGAAAATAAGATGATACCTTTTGTATTGGACATAACTTAATACATTTCTTGATTAGCTTTCGAAGGTTGCCTTCGAAAGCTAATCAAGAAATGTATTAAGTTATGTCCAATACAAAAGGTATCATCTTATTTTCTTTTCCATGTTTTATTTTGTTTGATTTCTATTGATCAACTTGTTTAGAAATTAAATTATATATATGCATAGGAGCCAACTTTTCAAAATTATTCGGGGTGCTAAGCCCTGTGGAAATAACTCTTCCCTGGACACATACAAGGAATTTTCTCAATATTGGGGGTGCTCAAGCACCCCTAGCACCCACAGAGTTGGCTCCTATGTATATATATATATCAGAAAAATTGCCTCAATACTCAATGTAAGGCTGAAATACTGGTTTCATCTGATCATATTTCTTAATTCCAGAAATTACTTGTGCCAATGTATTCTCTCACATGAATGGTACAGCAAGCTGTTGGGAATTTGATTAGTGTAGTGCCTGCCTATCCAGGGTCTGGATACACCAGACTATCACAGTGTAACACTTTACATGTAATTCTTGTATTGACATTTTAAAAAAATGCACATCAAGTAAATGCAGGAAATCATTATTAGTACATAGTCAAAGAAATAAATCAAAGGCAAACATTTTCCTTGCTGATGACTAACCCTAAACCCTGTCTGCTAATATAAACATGTACGCAACACTTTAAACAGCAATATACATACTTTAACTTTCACACAACATTTTACGGGTAAGTCCGCTGCAAGATAGGTAGCAGATTTTGTGCTATTTGTAACTGTTTCAGTACAGATGCAGGGAATTGCCATGTTGTTGTTCAAGCCCAGTAAATAACTAGGGACTGAAGGCTGGCCCAAAAGTCCTACGGACATAGTAACTAGTGGAGCCTCTGAAGTAGACATGACTTAAAGAAGGCAGCCACATGACTCCAAAAAGGTAAGTGATATTTCAACCAAATGTATTTTATTTATTTATTGGGACTTATTAACTATTTTTATGAAGAGAGATACCCAAGGCAGTGTACAGCAGGGGCATAGCCAGAACTCAAGGTTTGAGGGGTCCGGAGCCCAAAGTGGGGGGACACATAGTTTGACCCACCTCCCTGCTGCAACCCCACATACTTCAGCTGGCGGGGGTCCCCAATCCCTGCCAGCTGACACCTTTCCCCAGCACTGTTCTCTGTCCATTGCCTGTCCTGATTCTCCTCACGTCGCGTGCATGCTGATGCATGCAATATGAGAGGAAGCAGGGCAGGCAATGCACAGAGAACAGCGCTGGAGAAAGACTTCAGCTGGCGGGGGTTGGGGACCCCATCAGCCAAACCAGGGGCGGCAGGGCCCAGGCCCCCCCCCCCATAGCTACGCCATTGGTGTACAGCAGGTACAGCTTGACACAAAACTTACAATTTGGTTAACAGCAAAACAATATTAAATTTAGCAAATATAAAAATAAATACAATCAATGAGCTAAACCTGGAGATGACAAACTGAATCCTAACAATAGAACCAACATGATACAGTATCAGAAATGTAAACATTTAACATCACTGTAGAAATATGATCATTGTCAGCGGAATGCAAATGATACCATATTAGGCAGCATGGCAGAACATTCATGTAACACCGACTATGATACTCGTGATGTTTTGCTGCTGTACAATACAATACAATACAATACAAAGGTGGGACTGGCGGGGCTGGTGTTTGGATGATGGGGCTAGTGCTGGGCAAGACTTCTACGGTCTGGGTCCTGAAAATGGCAGATACAAATCAAGGTAAGGTATACACAAGAAGTAGCACATATGAGTTTATCTTGTTGGGCAGACTAGATGGACCGTGCAGGTCTTTTTCTGCCGTCATCTACTATGTTACTATGTTATATGTAATGAAACACTTTAATAGGTAGATGAGGGGGCAAGTGCAATGAAGATATATAGATGGGACAAGATGTTCCAGAGCGTGTGGGCTTCTCCTTAGAAGGCTTTTTGGTAGATATCACGCTGTGTGGTTTCTTTTGCCGAGGGTACAGTGATGGTCCTTGAGAGAACCTTTGAAGTTTCAAAGGTGTATAGAGGGCTAACTTATTCTTTAGTTACTCTGGCCCATGGTGTCTGAGGACCTTGGAGGAAGTACATCAAATCATAGGAAAATTAATTAAGGTACTGTAAGGTACTAGCAGCCAGTGTGGTTTTTGCAGGAAGGGTGTGATGTCGGAGAAAATATTTCTTCACTCGACATGTAATTAAACTCTGGAATTAATTGACAGAGAATGTGGTAAAAGCAGTTAGCTGAGCGGAGTTTCAAAAAGGTTAGGATAGCTTCCTAAAAGAAAAATCCATATGCCATTATTAAGATGGACTTGGGGAAAATCCACTGCTTATTTCTAGGATAAACAGCATAAAATGTATTGTACTGTTTTGGGATCTTGCCAGGTACTTGTAACCAATCCTGCTGGAAACAGGATGGACCTTCGATCTGTCCCAGTATGGCAACACTAATGTACTTATTTATCAGTCATTATACAAGCATTCTGAATTAGTTGGAGCTCGTGCAAACTCTTTTTGGTTTGACCAGTGTAGACAGCATTACGGTAGTCTGGTGGTCAAACTTGTGTTTTCAATATGTGGAGAGAAATTTTGTTGTAACCACAGATAGAAACGGTTTTAAAGGCTGATTGGATTTGCAGACCAAAGTGAGCAATGAGTCTAGTAGTATCCCAATATTCCTAACCTGTGATTTAGGAACTTTGAACTATCCAAGATAAAAATAGAATGCCAATGTTGAGGAATAGTTGGCCTTCACTGGAAAAATTAGTTGTATATTCACATAGATCACGTAATCGTTAATGCAATCAGTGTATGTATAGAGATTAAAACAGTCCAGCTGACAAAAGTTGAACTCTGAAGTACACAGTATGACAGCTTGGACCACTGTAAATCTTCATCATTCAATCACACCTCCTATACTTACTCTGTACTAGATAGGAGCTAAAACTATTTAATACCCCATCACCAACACAAGCAGACTTCAAGCATTTGAAGGGATGGAGAGGAAGAGGGGGAAAGAAGTGTTTGCAGGGGCTACTGTTATTAGCAACACAACTGGTTGTGGCAAGATGCTGGAAGAGGAAGAATGGGCCTATTGCAAATTAAGTGGGGGTTTTTTTTATGTGGGAGAGCTTGTGTATGCACTGATAAATTGATGGGAATGGTCAAGGGTGTAGTGCAGACTTAAAAGCAATGTGGGTTTCTTTCTGCCAGTATGTGAACTCACATTGAGGAGAGGGGGGTAGGGGAAATGGTTTCAGTGGGTTGTTTTTCTACATGCTTGGGTATAATCACTCAACAGAATCTACATTCAGGGCCCCCATGATATAAGGGACCTCAAGTCTACCTTCAGCTGAAGGAAATAAAATCCTTTCCCAAATTTCTGCCCTGGGTCTCAACATGTTTAACACCAGCAATGTCTATACTGCGTCATCTGAGGGTGAACACATGTTGCTTTTCGTTTCCCTTTTGGTTCTTTAGCAATATGACTTGGTAGGAGAAGGGGAGGGTTTCAGTGGAGAAGTGGGGATAGAGAATTAGGAGAGGGAAAGATGATGGAAGGACTGTGGGTGACCCAGTAGAATGCTGCATTGTTTGTTCATTCTTAAGTTGGTGGTTGTACTGATTTGTAACAGGATGTTAAAAAGTTTGCAAAAAAAAAAAAAAAAGAAGTGCCAAGCATGGCTGAAACACCCAAGTTTAGATTTCTCTCTGCGTCCTACCCCTCTCCCATCAATGCCACATCAGAATGAGTCAAGGACCTGCTCTACCAAGTGTTCAACATGATGACAACCGCCAGGATTCCAAAGAGCTCTGATCCTCGCAGCCCTTGAATCGAAGGAGCAGCAGCCTGCCAATAATCTTACACAGTGTAGGTAACACTGATACATCACTAGGAATTAGAGGGCCTCAAAGAGGGAGCACAGTGTCCTGTTCCAGGCTACTAGTGAACAATCGTAACTGTTTGAGGAGGAGGTTTAGAAGGTGCAAAATAATTGTTTCAACTTTCAAAAAAGCAGTCTGTATTGAATGTGCAGAGATCTCTGAAAAGACATTGCAACTCCACGGGATTTATGTGAAAGGTTACACTAGATGTTGCGATCCTCTTTAATATTTGACTGGGAGGTGAGATGGTGATCTGGGAGGTAAAGTACATTCAGTTGATGATACTGAACCTTGCTCCTAATGAAAGGTGAATGCACTCTTGCTTGTATAGTGCCCTTTTTCTCTACACTAAGGTCCCTTGCATGGCCTCTTTCTTCCTCCAGCTCTGTCCATCTACATGAGGTATATGACTATATTTTCTCTTGAATCCAAATTGAATTCCTGAAGAAACTCTTGTTCTGTCTAACTTATTTGAACATTTAAGTTAATCCGCTTTGAACCTGTCAGCGCATGTAAAGGTATATATTGGTAGATGCAGCACAGGACATTAAGATTTTTGTCTGCGTTGTTTTTTCCTATACATTTGTATGCAACTATTCCAGTAAAGAACTGTGGCCACACCAGGTACTGCAGGGCAAAGGGGGCAGCTGCCCAGAGCACAGCTTTACAGGGGACTCATAAGTAAAGTTGACCCTGTGCACAGGGCTCAACTTGGTCCAGCATCTTCCTTCTTTCGCAGCCCTACTCCCTCCCCTTTCCTCCCCTCCCCTGATACAACAGATTTCCTATACTCCCAGCAGCTCTGCTGCTTCCCACCCCTCAGAAACAGGAAGCACATCAGAAGAGGGTAGGGCCAGCAGAGCCATTGGCTATGGCCACTAGATTGGGTTCACAACTTTTTTTTCCACTTTCTTTTCATTGGGATGCAGGGGGTAAGGAAGCTGCACCACTAGACCAGGGTAGGGGGGCCAAAAGGACACAACTGGACAAGGGATAGCAGAGTATGAAAGGACACTGCTGGACTGGGGAGGGAGTGGTTAATGTGGCCCTGGAGCTGTGCACTTTATTCAGAAAAATAACATTCTGAGGACAAAGAAGGGAGACCAAGGAATATGACCAAAAGAAGAAACAAGGCAAAAAAGTCAAACGTTAATGGAATGGGTTTTTTTTTTTTTTGGGGGGGGGGGGGGTAAAGTATTTCTGCATCTGCGGGGCAGGGAGTTAAATCCAGGTTTCCCAAGCATCTTACGAGATGGGCCATATGTAACATCAACTCTGAGCATGAAGATGCTTTGACTAGCAACCCCCCCCCCCCCCCCCAACTGCACAGCATAGAAAAAGCAAAACTGCAGATATGCCAAGGGTGACCCATCGCAAAGAGTGAGATTCATCACCACAATGAGTAAGAATGAAGCCCAATGACTGAGGTTTTCTAGTGATGCATCTGGGTATAAATTTGGAAAGATCACCATATTTTGCTTTTGAAATGCAGCGGAGGCTCTAGGGCAATAGTTTGGGGACCCTGGCACAGAGGGTAAAAGTATTGCATCTCCTTTCTCCACCCCCCCCCCCCCCCCTCACCACCACCACAGTCCAGCATTGCTCCTTCTCTTACCTCCCTCCTTGACCCCAACTTATCTTCCTTTCGCTTGATGCTCCTGTTCTATCTTCAAATTTGTGTATACCACTAGAGGGCACTGGTAGAGTTAGCGCTTCACACATGCTGCCTGCAGCTGGCCCCAGGGAAGCCTTCAGAAGTACTGCCAGAACCCCCAAACAGAAGAGAGGGCACTGAGAGTAGAAACTGAATCCTCTAAACAGGAGAGATAAGGGTCCCAGCAGGAGCCTTAGGCTCTGATCCTCTCCTGACTGATAAACTTGTCACCAGGAACATTTTTCAGACTGTCCCTGGGTAAAGGGAGCCCCACGTGGGACTGGGGCTCCCTTTAGGCTCCCAGAGAGGGACCTTCAATGAGTTTTGCCACTTGCTTCCTTTTGCCATTGGAGGGCAGTACAGCTTGCCACGTCTTACCCTGATTCTCCTATTTCACTTTCTCATATTCCCCAGTTTCATACTAACTCTATCGCCTTTCTTCTCCCACCCCCTATCTAACATCTGCGTCCTTTCTCTCCCCACTCTCATCTAGCATCTACCCTCTTTCTCTGCCCCTTTCCATTCAGGGTCTGGCCCTTCTCTCCTTCCCTTCTTTCCAACACCTGTCTCTTCTCCCCTCCCTCCATTCAGCTGCTGTCCCTTGTCTCTGACCTTTCCTTCCAGTGTCTGAGCTCAACCCCACCACTTCCGCTGCTCCAGACCAGCAGCGGCAAAACAAAGGGCAGTCACTGCAGGGCTGCACTGTGCAGATTTGCGACTGTGCCACAGAACAGGAAGTGACATCGGGGGGGGGGGGGGGCAGAGACCAGCAGCCGTGAGTCATGCACAGTGTGGCACTGTAGTAACAAACTGTCCTTTCTTTTGTTGCTGGAGTGGCAGCAGGAGGGAGGTGGGGCAGGTTCTGGTGCAACTGATGTGCAGTAGGCCAAGACCGGTTCCACGCCTTCTACAGAGAAAGTGCGTGGCCATGCAACTTAGAGGGGACATTGACGTATACTTACACATGCATATATTCACGCATTTTTTATGAAAAAAGTGGTTCAAAGGGAAAATGCTTATTCAAAATTGCAATAAGAGTAAAATAAAGCTACAGGGCACAGAAAGATCTTGCATTTTCATATTCCAAGGCCGTGTGAGGATGTACAGTGCATGTGCAAGTCCATGCATGAGTGTATAAACAAGTGCAATACAGGAGACTCCCTTTTCTGGACATACACAAGGCCTGGGGCTTGGGAACAGACAGGAGTTCTTCTTAGAGATTTTCAAGCACAGGTCCTTCGCCCTTCCTCCAGGCAGCTCCCAGACAACCCCAAGGATTAAAGGAGCTTGAAGCCAGTCTCCTATGGGCTGATGCTCAAAACTAATGCTAGTGTTAAAAAGCAGTTAGTGCCTGATTTGCACACACGTTATTGTGTGTAAAATGCTCAAAGGGCTTGAGCGCAGGTGTTAACATTGCTGCAAATGCATTTAAATGGATATGCAAGTGAGGTCAGTTAGTATTTCCTCCCAATGCACAGAAGGAAATAACAGCCAATAATACCAAACATTTTACTGCCAGGTCAGGGGGCAGTAGAAGGTTTTCAGGAGAAGAGTTCTTGTCACTTTTTGCAAGCAGAAGGAAACTCATGCAAGTTTGAGCGCTGTTAATGAGAACCAAGCATGTGTACAAGCTCAACTGAAACCAAAAGTGAAAGTGGTACCTGTTTTTCTGCACTTAAATATAAGCCTTTCGAAAATTTAAAGTGCAAATAATTTTTGAAAGGCTCAAGTTTAATGCTCCCGGGGTGTCTAGGCATGCGCATAAGAGCCACGCTTACTGCAAACCCTTTGTGTACATGTGCCAGGCATGATCCCTCCCCTCGCTTTTGGTTTGTTAGTGCCAATTAACTGCACATATAATTTGCGTAAGATTTCTTTTGAGCATTGCTTTGCTATTTTTCTGTACTAGTGCGCGATTGCAGGCTGTAGCCCTCAGCTTTGAGCATCAGCCTCCTAGTGCGGTGAGAAGCAAACCAGAAGCAGACACCTTCCCCCTCCATCCCCATTTGGTATCTCTCCCTATCTTGAACCCAAATCCCCAGCCCCAATCCAGCATCTCTCCTTCATTCTCAAACTCCCCACCCCCACATCCCATCTTACTGGAGAGCTGCACGGGGACAGAAATTTCACCCTTCCCCACAAGAAGTCTCCTTCATCTCCACCTGTACCCATAACCTTCCTAAGTAGTTATTTTGTTTAATTAGAATACCAAAATACATTAGAGGCTCTGGCAGAGACCCATTTACAAAGTAAGTATTCTTCCCAATTAATAAAGTGCCTTTGCTCATTTGGAAATATTAATTGGGAGAATACTTACTTTGTAAATGGGTCTCTGCCAGAGCCTCTAATGTATTTTGTACATGTAAGAGTTCAGTTTAATACTGTCACGCCCCTCACCTGGTTCAGGAAGCCACTAGTGTTGATGTGCGTAAGAGTTTTGTGAGCTTTTTTTCCTGGTAGCTGGCCTGCTGGGTGGGTAGGAGGAGAGTGTGTGAGAGAAGTTGGGCTCGGGGAAAGGAGACTAGATAAAACAGGAGACAGGGTAAGCCTATCTAGCCCATAATCTTTTTACTATTGTTTTCAATAGCGTTTGCTATTTGTTCTGGGTGAACCAATGTGGTGGTAATCTCCACATATACTGGATTGAGCCCATATAATGGCATTGAAAACAATAGCCAAAAATTATTAGAACTAATTAAGTACCTATGCATGGTCCAACTGTAAAAATTGTAAAGCTGTTCCAGTTGGATGGGCAGTGCCTTAAAAGGTGGAGGACAAAATAAATGCAGTGCACTCCATTTAAGTGCACGTCGGATAAGCGCATGCTCTGTTTAACTGCATGCTGTACTTCGGTCCCGTTTTTGGTGCAATCAATTTCTATGGGGACAAACTTTGGTTTAGCGCACCACTGATAAGTGCAAGATTTGCTTATATTTATGGTTTAAGACCGCTCCTCTGTAGAAAAGACTGCGCATAAGCGCACGCACGGAATATGGAAGCCGATTGGCATGTGACAAAGGGACGATAAATTTGAAATCTCATTGGTTAACTGCCAAAGGCAGAATAAGTGAAAGAAAGTTGTTAGAGTGTCCACTGGAGTCGTCGTCGTCGCGCAATAAGACGTTAACACTGGCTAAACGAATAGAAGTTCTTAAAAAATTAGAAAACAAACAAAGTCAGGCATCTATTGCTAAAGAATATGCTGTCAATCCCAGTCAAATTTCACATATCTTGAAGCAGAAAGATCAGCTTCTGGAAGACTGGCAAAACAATACACATCCACACAGGAAACATAAATGGGCGGGAAAAGCTGAGGATGTAGTAGATGCTTTTCTTCGGTGGTTTTCTCAAGTCAGGAGCAGACAGTTTCCTGTCAGTGGTCCACTGCTTATGAAGAAAGCTAATCAGCTAGCTGAAAGTCTTGGACTAACTGAATTCAAAGCCACTGTTGGATGGTTGGAAAGATGGAAGGAGAGGAACAACATAAAATTCAAGAAACAGCATGGTGAAAAACAAGAAGTTGATGACTTTGGTGCTGAAAATTGGGTTGTTTCAGTTCTTCCTACCATCTTGAACGAGTTTGCACCTCGTAACATTTTCAATGCTGATGAAACCGGTCTCTACTAGTTAGCGATTCCTGATGGAACACTTGCATTCAAACAAGCCGAAACTACAGGAAATAAAACATCGAAGGACTGACTGACGATCCTCTTTTGCTGCAATATGGATGGGAGTGAGAAGTTGGAACCACTCATCATTGGAAAGAGCAAACAGCCCCGTTGCTTCAAGAATGTTAAGTGACTTCCTGTGTCATAAGAGGCTAACGCAAATTCATGGATGACTAGAGAAATTTGGAAGCAGTGGCTAAAGAAGTTAGACACTAGAATGCGGGCACAAGAGCGTCAGATTTTGTTGCTTTGTGATAATTGTGCTGTACACAGTGATGATGTCAGGCTGTCTAACGTCAAGGTGGTCTTCTTGCCACCAAACACTACCTCTCTATGGATCAGGGCATAATAGCCAATTTCAAAAAACATTATCGGGCTCTTGTGCTACGTCGTCTGATGACCATTATGGATGACCAGACTGGCAAGGATAAACGTGCTGTTGTCACGGTTGTGCCCAGGTCCCTGGCTCGCAGTCACCTCGGTCCCCGGGGTTTAGACCTGGGGAATGCTGCGAATTGATGGTTTACCGTTTCCCATGTTCCAGAAGATATGCTGGTCTGGTCTGGATCTTCCAGCTCTCCAGATTGTTGTGGGAGTTTTTTGGAACCAAGCAGCACCCATACCTGGTGAACTCCCTTGTGACCTGCCTTTATTAACCACCTGGTAAGGTTCCTAGTTACCTTGCAACAGTGTTCTTCAGAGGCGTTCCTTTGGTGTGAGTTGTTGCAGTGCCTTTGTGCTTTCATTTTGGTGACTTTTACTCTGCTTGTTTTTTGGACTATTCTTCTGCCTGCCGCCTGCCCAGACCCGGATTGTTTATTGGACTATTCTTCTGCCTGCCGCGACCGGGATTGTTTATTGGACTATTCTTCTGCCTACAGCCTGCCCTGACCCGGGTTGTTTCTGGATTGTTCGTTTGTCTGCGGTTTTCCTGGAACCCAGCGTGTTTCTAGTGTTACCTGTTATTTGTCAGCCTGCTGCTGTGTCCTGAAGTCCTGCCGGCCGCCTGCAGCCAGAAGCTTCTCCTTGTGAAGGGTGGCTAATGTAGGTGTGAAGCCTTGCTCGGGTCCACTGTGTTCCAGTTCCGGTCTGCCTTGTCTTGTGTTGGGGTGATTCTCCTGCCACTGCCGCTCCTCGGCAGTGGCCCAAGGGCTCACAAACTTAGGTTCCTGCTGTGTATACGTGACAGCTGTTGAACTGGCTCGTAATCTATCACTGTTTCTACATATGCAGAAAGAAGCCTGGAATCATGTTACACAGGCAACCATTGTGAACTGCTACAAGTGGGCAAGCTTTGTTAAGGATGTGGAGAGGGACGAAACAGATGCAGCTGTTCCAAACACATCAGATGAACAGGCTATTGACATCCCAGCCGGTGTTACTGAAGAGGAGTTTCATCTCTACATAGCTGTTGATTACGATCTACAAACAGCTGACGACAGCACTGATGTCCAGATATGCATCTACATGCAGGCAACGTTTGATGATGAAACAGATGATGAAATGAGCAGCGAGGCACATGCTGACGAAATTCAACAACCTCCTGTCACTTTTGCAAGAGTGCTGGAGAGTCTCAACACCGTGCGGGCCTATCTGGAGGCCACTGGATGTCAGTGCTATGACAGTTTTTACTGTCTGGCAGACATAGTCTATGGAACTCACAGACACAATAGTGTACAGAGGACTATGACTGATTACTTCAAGTAAGCCTAACGTCAGTTAACGGAGACCGTATACTGTACGTATAATAAACAGTACTGTACATTTGTTTATCAGATGTCAAGCTTCTTTGGGTCACAACAGTTAAGTGCACGCTCCGGTTAACTGCATGTATTTCTTTAGTCCCAGACCCTTGCACTTAAGCGGATTGCTCTGTATATATATATATATATATTTTTTTTTTTTTTTTTTTTACTTATTTGACATCTTTTTATTTTAAAGCTTCCCATATGTAAATATAAATATTATTAAATAACAATTGAATATCACTAAAACAGCTTAAAAATGATTGTAGCTGGTAGAAACAGCAGTTATAAACTCTGTGTTTTGTGCTCATTTTTCTACACTGTTCTATACAATACAGATGGCCAAATTTCAGTGAGAATATCCTGTTTCCTGATGGGTTCATCTTAAATTGGGAAGCAGATTACAGATGGAAATACTGACATTAAATGGAAAGATGGAATTAAAATTAAACTCTCCTTTCATTGGGGCACATGGAATCACATCTGCATCTGTTTTGTAGAAGTTTACATTTTAGATTCACAAATTGATTATTCTGTTTTGAACATGTTTCAGGGACAAGTGGTTTTATAAGTCAAAATAAAAATAAATATTTTGTTTCATGCAGATCTCTTTTGTTTAAACATAAATGGGCTATAAGCAGTCCATTGGTTTTCTTATATTTTGTTCTTGGGATGACTTATACTGTGTCAAAACTGAAAACTCTTATCTCTATCTGGTCAACAATAAACCAGTGCCACCATTTTGGAGTGGGCTTAAGCTCAAAGGAGGTCTTTTACAAAGGCGCGCTGGCATTTTTAGCGCGCATTAAAAACAGATGTGCGCTAAACGTTAAAGATGCCCATGTATTCCTATGGGCGTCTTTAGCACTTAGCGGGCGCCTATTTTTAACGTGCTAACAATGCCAGCATGCCTAAGTAAAAGACACCCAAAGTGAGGGAGCTAAGGCCCCCTTGCATTATGTCCCTGAGGGGAATAGATGCTGGATAGGGGATGTAACAAAGTGAACTGAAACAGTCTCTCTTACTCATACCTGCTATCACTGGTGTAAATAAAATATTTTCTGGAATGGCCTTGGGACTGAGGTGTGCCAGGGGGTGGAGTCATGAGGTAGAGTGGGTGGAGCCAAGGCAGAATGGGACAGGGCTGGGGCGTATATGAAAATCTCCCTCTCAAAAACTGGGACCCCTTGGCACGTGGCAGCTTTGCCTCTGGTGCTTTGGCAACAGGCTTCCAGAGTTGATTTTACTCTTGTGTTCATTGCCTTGCCAGTTCCAGTCCTGCTTGTTCCAGCCCGATTTGTTTCTGCTCCTAGCCTTGCCTGTTCCAGTTGTTAGGGGAAAAGTGTCTCTATTCCTGCTTGTCCTGTTTCCGAGGTCTTGTCCGTCTGCCCTCGTCTTTGTCCTATCTTGTCCTCCTTCTACCCAAAGGCTCTCAAGGGCCAACCCCAAGGGCTCTATTAAGAGAGAACAACTGGACTGTTTCAGTCGTGTTCCAGTCAATCAGTGTTAGGCACTGCCCAACTCCTGCCTTCTCCAGCTTCCCGGATTCTGCCAGGTGTTGCTGTCTGTCAGCAACTGTTGGTGAGGACCAGTAGAGCCAGCCTCACCTCAGTAGAAGAGCTCACCTTCCTTAACCATGACAAATTCTCCCTGCAGAATAATTTTGGATTACTTTGAACCACATATTTAGTTTGTATTCACTCTAATTGACTGCATTTTTTCACTACAACAACATATAGAAATATTAATGCAAGCAAGGCAGATCACATATAAAAAGAAAGAAAATAAAAAAAGACAAAAATGGAAGAAATTAAGTCATTGCATAGTACAGCTGCTTAAAGAGAGCACATCGTTACCAGAATGAAGTACCAGAAAACTAAATGATCCTTTTACAAAGCAGTGCTACCAATTAACATGCGCTGAATGTAAAGAAGCCCATGAGGATTGAATGGGCTTCTTGCAGTTAATCAATAGTGCCACTTAATCCTACAGGAAACTGGAGGAACACCTACAGCGATAAAATGTGTTGGATTCTGCCACCAGGCCAGAGCTATAATCTGAGCAGGAACAATAACTACCACCAACAGAATATGGCACTGTCTTTGCCATTATAAATGAAGTTTACTGTTACTATTATTTATATTATAAATTATTTATTTCTGTATCACTAGCATATTAATTTAATCTCACTTATATTTTCAAACATGCCAGCTTGTGCAGCATACGGATGTACATAGAGATAGTAGTAATTTCTTATAAATTGTACTCGGTGTATCATTTGGAGGGGCTGGTTATAGGGACACCCTCTTGCATGTGTTATATTTATGCAGAGATTTTTTTTTCTCTTGGTAAAGGGCCACTAAAACAGATATCATGTTATAAGAATCAAATGCTGCATCTATATTGTCGTTCTTTATTGTTGGCAGGATTTTAATTCAATCTCGCTTATATTTTCAAACATGCCAGCTTTTGCAGCATACAGATGTACACAGAGGTCAGTGGAAGTATAGTAATGGAGTAACTTTTCATAGATGGAGTAGTAATTTGTTATAAATCATAATCAGTGTATCATTTAGAGGGGCTGGTTATAGAGATCTTTTTTTCTCCTGGTGAAGGGCCATTAAAACATGTCATATTATAAGAATCAGGTTCTCAATGTTCAAAGTTTGTATTTATTAACGGCATTTTATCCCACATAAAACATGAATTAGATTGGAACCTGGGAGCATTTTAAAATTTGTTCCCCTCCCCCAGGCTCTCTCCCTGGCTATGGGGGGGGGGGGGCATAGAGGTGGATCAGGGAGAGAGCCTGTTGTTAAAAATGTACCAGCACCACTGACTACAACTATTGATGCAGGGTTCGGATCCCACTTCTGACACCAGGAAGTGGGATCCGAACCCTGCATCACTATTGCACTGCTTTGGGGTGTAAGTTTAAAATCTTGACTGGGCAAAAGTCTCCCTCTTGGAATGGGTAACTTGGTAACTGTACATTTGTCAATTCTCCAGAGCTTGTTATGTAATTTGAAATGCTGTATTGTGCATGTCAGTGCTGCAGTATATGCTTTTATTTTTTTCTTATCATGACATATAAAAAGAAAACAAACGTTGGCATATATAGTGCAGCACTGACATGCACAATACAGCACTGCAAATAACAAAGCAAGTTCTGGAGTATTGACATTCCAAGAGGGCAGTGGCGTACCAAGGGGAGGGCGGTGGGGGCAGTTCGCCCTGGGTGCACGCCGCTGGGTGGTGCTGCCGTGGCACCCCCCCTAGCAGTGAGCCATTTTGCTGGGGGGGGGGGCGTCTGCGATCCGCCCAGGGTGTCGGCGAGGCTTGGAACGCCACTGCAAGAGAGAGACTTTTTGGCTGGTCCTGGTTTTAAACTTACATCCCAAAGCAGTGTAGTATTTGTAGTCCATGATTCTACGGTATTAATTGAAATCAGTGCTGCAGGTCCCATAATGCACCAGGATGAGGTTGGCAGAAATCCAGGACCCGCCAAACAGTCTCCCTCCTGGAATGGGTAACTTGTGACAAATACATTTTTGAATATAGCCCCCCCCCCCCCTTCACAGATCCCGCAAAACTCCCCAATCCTCCTGCCCCCCAAGTGACAGAATACTAAAGCGAGGGGGGTTCCATGAAATCTGACACGTTTGCTATTGTTTTTAACAGCGATAGCAATTGTTTTGTTCCGGACAATATGGCGGCTACGGGGGTGGTGGAGCCGGCTTCAAATGTTTGACGTCATGCCATGTTTAAACCTTGTACGTGATCAGTCACGTGATGCTAGGCGAGGGATAAGACGCCGCAGGGGAGAGCTCTGAAACCCCGGTGTAACATCAACCCCTCTAACGGCTGAAATCGACAAGAGAACAACCCATACGGAGTAGAAATAGAAATAGAACATTACCAGGGAGAAAGCTGAGAAGATCCGCCAAAAATATCAATAGCATGGCATCCAAATCGCAGCGGAAAGATGGAGCACGAGGGCGGACTGGAGAAGGCAAAATGGCGGACGCGGGTCCCTCGGGAGAAACTGTAAGCTCTATCTGGGCGGCAGAAATAGCGGCGGAGGTCTCGCAACTGCTGGAGTCATCAGTAGAGGTTAAATTGCAGAGAATCTCCGAAAAGCTTGATAATATGGATGGCAAGCTAGAAGGACTAAAGAATGATATGGCGGGATTCCAGCAAAGACTGTCAGAATTAGAAGATCGGAGTGCACAGCAGGAGGGCCGTGATAAGGACTGGCAGAAGAGGATTACCCAACTAGAAACGAAATTGGAAGACTTAGAAAATAGAGCAAGAAGAAACAATCTCAGACTAGTGGGGATCCCGGAAACTGTAAGAGAAGTAGATCTGCGCGAAGTTTTAGAGTCCTGGCTGCCAAAGGTCTTGCAAGTTAAAGCCTTGGAGAATAACCTAAAAATAGAGCGTGCACATCGCTTGGGACAGTTGAGATCGGGAGAGATGCGTCCGCGAGTTGTAATTTGCAAAATCTTAAATTACACTCATAAACAAGAGATCTTGAGAGCTTGGCGATCCCTGGGAAAAGTATGTTATGAAGAGCAGAGGGTGTTGTGTTTTCAGGATTTCTCGGCTGCAGTGGCGGCGCAACGCAAGCAATTTGTGGGCCCCTGCACGGAGCTTCATCAACGCCGAGTTCGCTTTGCCTTGTTGTACCCGGCACGTCTGAGGGTTCACCATGACGGCCAGACACGACTATTTACTGCCCCAGCGGAGGCGATGCAGTTCGTCAAGGAGATCAAAGGAGGCATGGTGCAGAATGTGGAGGAGACAGCGCGCTGACAGAAGTAGAGACACCCGTACAGGAGTTTGCATGGTGGGGATCAATCGGAATAGATGCAGAAGAAAGAGACCCACTTTGACAGAGCTGGAACTGAACTGGAGAAAGCGGTCGAGTAAGACCTCACATGCAACAGCAATAGAGTCCCATGTTTGGGGATTTAAAAGTTTGGAATGTGTTTTTACAGTTTAACAAACCAAATATCTGAAAGGGAATTGGGGTTTGAAAGGGACTTAAAGGCTAAGAGGAACTACATTAGCTTAAATATGGGAAGAGGGTTTAAGTAATTTACGAGGACATGTTGAAAAGGGTTGTTTGTGATAATTTAGAGTTAAGGTTAGAGGGGGAGGGGTAGAGCAAATACGTGACCAGTTCTCAGATGAGAACACTATCTGGTGGTATGGGGAGAGGGGAAGGGAAGGGGGAGGGAAGGGGGGGGAGGGGGGAATACTGGGGGGGGGTTTCTTTGGGAATGCACTTACTGTGATTGATATTATTTGCTTGCTGACTGGAGACCTTAGAAGGGATTTATGGAAGACACAATGGTCAAGAGGGGGGGCACCTAAGGGCTGGGAGGTGCGTTCCCCACATGATAGGAAAGAAATCACACGGAGTTACGTGCTATTTTGGAGTGATGGGGCAGGTTAAGTTGCTATCGTGGAATGTGGGGGGGGTCTCATCGCCCGTAAAGCGGAAGAAAATTTTACAGGCTTTGCAGCGTCATGCAGCGGACGTCGTGTTTCTTCAAGAAACGCACCTGACTTCAGTAGAGCACAATAAATTCCGGCAGGGGTGGGTAGAAACAGTAATCGGAGCCCCAGCTCACAATAAGAAGGCAGGTGTGCTGATTTTGTTTCGAAAGGGGCTGCGGCTGGTCATAAAATCAGTTAAGAGGAGTGCAGTGGGCAGGTTTGTATTGGTAGAAGTAGAGATGGGGGGGATGCACTACATCTTTTGTAACATATATGCACCAAATGTATATGATAAGAAATTTCACAAAGAAATTATAACATTGTTGACACCATACCAGAGGGGGAATGTGGTGCTTGGGGGAGATTTTAATATGGTGTATGACCCATTAATGGATAAGACAGGTCGGGGGGGCTTGGGCCCTAGTCACTACTTAAGGGGACTACCGTTTTTGTGTTCCACATTAGATCTGATAGATGTGTGGAGAGTGTTACATCCAGGGTGCAGAGATTACACGCACTTATCTCGAGCTCACTCCTCCCTATCCCGAATTGATTACATCTTTGTTTCAAACCCCCTTTTTTCTAAAACAGTAGAGGCAGAGATTGGGCCCAGCGAAATCTCGGACCACTCCCCCATATGGGTGACTTTAGAAGGCTCAGGAGATAGGAGAGGGCATGGGGGGTGGACGTTCCCATTTGAGCTTTATCGGGACATAAAATTCCAAGAACTTTTACGAGAAAAGTGGAGGGACTATGAGTATCATAATGAAGGGCACGTAGAACAACCTGGGTTGTATTGGGAAACAGCAAAAGCGGTCCTAAGAGGCGAGATAATCGCATATAGGGCATGGAAGAGGAAACGGAGAGATAAAGAGATACTGAGGTTGGAACGGGAGGTGAGAGTGCACCGGAAGAAATTTGGGGCAGTTCAGACAGAAGAACAGAAGTTAATATATTTGGAAGCCCAGAGGGCATTGAATGAACTTATACAGGAGAGGGCACAGAAATCTATTTTGTATTATAAACACCAGATGTTCATGCACGGGAATAAGGCAGGTACTTTGCTGGGCCGATTGGCAAAGGGGAAAAGAGATACATCTAGGATCTTGCAAGTGAAGGATCAAGAGGGCAGGCTGCTTTGACTGGAACAGGACATAGTAGATAGTTTTAAGCAATACTATGGAAACCTGTATAAGGAGAACACAGACATAATTTCTGACAGTGCATTGTTTTTGGATAATATTGACCTCCCACTGTTGACAGACTCCCAGAAACAAAATCTTAATGCCCCCATTGAAGAGGGGGAGCTGATTTTAGCGCTACAACAGAGCGATATTCACAAAGCGCCAGGGCCCGATGGGTATAGCATGGCTTTCTATAAACTACTACAAGAACAGGTGACCCCGCCTTTATTAAAGCTTTTTAATTCCATGGCGGCCTCCGGGTCGACCCCAGAGACTTTAAGTATGGCCAAAATGATTGTGTTGTTAAAACCGGGTAAAGACCCGGAGGATATGGGTTCATATAGGCCAATATCCCTATTAAATTGCGATGTTAAACTCTACGCAAAAATTCTGGCAAACCGGTTGGCACGGGTGCTGCCGGGTTTGGTAGCATCCCCGCAGGTGGGGTTCGTAAAGGGTAGGTCAGTGGTAAGTAATGTGCGGGCTTTGTTAGCCTCGTTGGAACATGTGGAGGAACAAGGACAGCCTTCTCTGCTGGTAAGCTTCGATGCAGAGAAGGCTTTTGATCGAGTGGTATGGCAGTTTATGTTCGCAGTTTTGCAGAAAGTAGGTATAGAAGGTTTTTTTAGGACGGCGGTAGAGGCTCTGTACTCGAACCCTCAAGCGTTTTTGTGGATCAATGGCGAACGGTCGCAGACGTTCTCAATTAGGAGAGGGGTGAGGCAGGGATGCCCTCTCTCCCCATTACTCTTTGTGTTGATACTGGACCCCCTGATTAGAGAGATTGAGTCCCACCCGGAAATCGTTGGGGTAGAATGGGGGAAGGTCAGATTTAAGATATCCGCATTCGCGGACGATATTCTGGTTCATATCACAGACCCCAGGAAATCTCTGGACAATTTGCTGGAATTATTTAGGGAGTATGGGGACTTTGCGGGATTTCAGGTCAACTTCTCAAAATCTTTGGCACTAACAACATCGGATAAAGTGCGGGGGGAGTGGGGAGAGGGGTTCCCATTAAAGTGGGCTAACGAAAGTTTGACATACTTAGGGGTGCAGATTGCCATGAAAACTACGGCCTTCTATGGTCTTAATTTTACCAGGTTGCTGGACAACATGAGGCATAGGTTGCAAAAATGGGCAGTCTTACCGCTCTCGTTACATGGAAGAATTCAGTTGTTTCGCATGGCGGAATTCCCCAGGTGGCTGTATGTTTTGCAAGTTTTACCGTTACGTTTGAGAACCAAGGATCTTAGGCAATTTCACAAGCATCTACGACAGTTTATCTGGGGGGGGGGGAAAAAGCCCAAACTATCATTGGAACTCTTAATGGGATCTTGGAGGGTGGGAGGTATGGGGATCCCAGACATTAAAAAATACAATCAAGCATGTTTGCTACGACACCTGAGAGACTGGTTGTTAGATAAGCAGGATTTCACCCCAAGGGAGTTGGAACAGGCTTTTTTTGCACCATTTCACATACATTACCTACTGCATGGCCCCCAAAGCTCGGTGCCCCATAAATTTAAGGATAGTTTACTATTAGGTCCTATGAGGGCGGTTTGGAAGGATTTGAATGGGTACTGGGGATTGGCAGCGGATACATCTGATATGCTGCCATTGCAAGGTAATCCTGCGTTCACACCTGGTACTGAGAATAAGGTATTTAGAAGGTGGGCATCTATGGGTATAACAAGATTAGAACATGTATTGGGGACTAGAGGGGGGCTGAAGAATCTGGGGGCGTTGGGGGTCGGCATAGATGTTAGCCATGAGTTTGCACATCAGCAATTAGCCCACTATGTCAGAACCCTGAATGTGGAACAGTTGAATAGTGGGCATGGGAGGAAGGTAAGGGAATTTTTTAAAGAAATCCCGGGGTCACGGATCTCGATCTCAAGTTTGCATAAGCGACTGTGGGAGTTGAGACCCCAGAGAGATACAGCAGTAATTACAGCCCGTTGGGCTCGAGACATGCAGAGACCTAGTTTGAATTTGGATTATACAAAGCTGGTGTCCCGTATACCAGGGATCTCGGTACATGCGACTCTGAGGGAATGCCAATTTCGTATCCTATACAGAGCATACATGACTAAACCACAGGTGTTCAAGATGGGAGGGGTACCGGATCCATTATGCTCTAAGTGTCAACAGCGGGAAGGTACACTGTATCACTGCCTGTGGGAGTGCCCGGGTACACAAAGATATTGGCAATTGATTATAAAGTATTTGGAAGGCTTGGTAAAATCTAGAATAAGCTGCACTCCTCTGGGGATTTTATTCGACAAATATGAACTCTTTGTTTTACAGCGGGGGGGCCAAAGGCAATTGATTCGTAAGGCCTGCCTGATAGGGAAGAAGGTGATCCTGAATGGGTGGCTGACGGTAGACCCACCAGATTTTTGGCATTGGAGAAACAGATTTCATGATTTGCTGCTGCATGAACGCCGGGCGGTGGGACCCTCGCAAAAGAAAAGAACACGTTTTTTGGAGGTCTGGGGGCCTTATGTTCAGTCCCTATCGCCCAGAGCACGAAGCTTAGTACTAAATGGGTTCTAGGGTTTTTTTTTGTTTGTTTTTTTTTAGGGGGCTTTGTGGCTTAGGAATGAAGCTCAAAGAAGAATGGGAGGTGATAAGACAAAACCCTCCCAGTTGTTTTATATTTCTCATACGGGCCCTCTACCAGTTTTTGCGATGGGGTCAAGTGGTCTTATAATGTATAAGGTCAGGAGATTAGGTTATAGATCATAATCTGTGTGCTTTTCGAGCTATTGATTGGATGGGGGAGGGGGGAGGGACTGTTCATGCACGTCAAAGGTTATCAATGAGGTAAATGTCAGCTTTTGCTTAGTCTGATTGGTTAAAGGTTTTTGATCCATTGTAAATTGAAATGGGGGGAGGCATTCTTTGTTACATTATCAATCACATTTGTTGGAATTTAATTTAGGGGGGGGAGGGGGGGATAAACATGGGGGGGGGGGAATTTGTATAAGTGACTGGAGTTATGACATGGATAATGTGAAATGGTCTCTTTTCATAGCATACTCTGTATTAGTTCTGTTACAATTAATAAAAAGATTTAAATATAAACCTTGTACGTGTCGGTGAGATTTGCTGTCTCATCCCGGGCAGAGAGTGCGGCTGCGTTGGATCAGTGAAGAAACGAGGGGGGCGGTACTTGGACGTCTTGGAGAGAATCCTGTGTACGTACATAGGTGGTCGCGAGAAGCTCGTACGCGCTGTTGGAACTCCCACAGGAGTCCCACCCACCCCGGTCCCTGACGTCACTTCCTGTTTCTGGCAAGGGTCAAGCAGGGCGAGAAGAACCGAGAAGTTTTCATCATAGGGGACGGACAGACACCGGCGAAGGGAAGTGGCGGGATTGTCGGTGGCGACCTCAGGTATGACTTTGGCCGGAAGAACACCAAGGAAGGGAGGGGGGGAGGTGGTCGGGAAGCCGAATGCGTCTGACTTGGAGGCTGATTTTCAAAGCACTTAGACTTGCAAAGTTAACCTATGGAACTTTAAGCCCGAAAAGATTTCAATAGCTTTGTGCCATTCCTAGGTTTTAAAAGGAAGGTTTTAAAGGAAGCAGTTCGCAGTATCCAGTATATCATGGCTTTATCACTTTGAATAGCCTTGCTGTATGCAGATTTAGTTATTTATGTTTGTCTCTCTGCGCTCTTCTGAAGGTTTTCGATCAATTTTCCTGTTTTTTTTTTTTTGGGGGGGGGGGGAATAGCAGCTTGTAACTCATTGAAACACAACATCTTATCTCTGATATTTTGCTCATTCTTTTTAAATCTGAGATTAAGGCGTTCCAAGCTACGTTTCCACCACTGGCAAATATGTTCCTTGATTTCTCGATACCACAGATTCACTTATCTGA